>NW_027478386.1:2572307-3215384 GCF_051014685.1 Ptiloglossa arizonensis
CGTTCGCGAGATATGGCAGTTTGGAGGTAAGAAACGCTTGAGAAACTCAAAATTTTCGCAGTTCTGATGCTCGAAACGAATAACTAGAACGGTCTAGGGGAAAAGTACGCATACAGTTGTAATCGGGCGAGTTTCTACCTTCAGATGCAACAGAAATTTTGCGGATTGGTCAATCCGTTCCCGAGGTATGGCAGTTTGGAGGTAAGAAACGCTTGAGAAACTCAAAATTTTCGCAGTTCTGATGCTCGAAACGAACAACTAGAACGGCCTAGGGGAAAAGTACGGATAGTGTTGTAATCGGGCCAGTTTCTACTTTCAGATGGAACAGAAATTTTCCGGATTGGTCAATCCGTTCACGAGATATGGCAGTTTGGAGGTAAGAAACGCTTGAGGAACTCAAAATTTTCGCAGTTCTGATGCTCGACAAGCACAACTAGAACGGCCTAGGGGAAAAGTATGCATACTGTTGTAATCGGGCGAGTTTCTACTTTCAGATGCAACAGAAATTTTGCGGATTGGTCAATTCGTTCGCGAGATATGGCAGTTTGGAGGTAAGAAACGCTTGAGAAACTAAAAATTTTCGCAGTTCTGATGCTCGAAACGAATAACTATAACGGACTAGGGGAAAAGTACGCATACAGTTGTAATCGGGCGAGCTTCTACTTTCAGATGCAACAGAAATTTTGCGGATTGGTCAAACCGTTCACGAGATATGGCAGTTTGGAGGTAAGAAACGCTTGAGAAACTCAAAATTTTCGCAGTTCTGATGCTCGAAACGAACAACTAGAACGGCCTAGGGGAAAAGTACGCATACAGTTGTAATCGGGCGAGTTTCTACCTTCAGATGCAACAGAAATTTTGCGGATTGGTCAATCCGTTCGCGAGATATGGCAGTTTGGAGGTAAGAAACGCTTGAGAAACTCCAAATTTTCGCAGTTCTGATTCTCGAAACGAATAACTAGAGCGGACTGGGGGAAAAGTACGCATACAGTTGTAATCGGGCGAGTTTCTACTTTCAGATGCAACAGAAATTTTGCGGATTGGTCAATCCGTTCGCGAGATATGGCAGTTTGGAGGTAAGAAACGCTTGAGAAACTCAAAATTTTCGCAGTTCTGATGCTAGAAACGGATAACTAGAACGGCCTAGGGGAAAAGTACGCATACCGTTGTAATGGGGCGAGTTTCTACTTTCAGATGCAACAGAAATTTTGCGCATTGGTCAAACCGTTCGCGAGATATGGCAGTTTGGAGGTAAGAAACGCTTGAGAAACTCAAAATTTTCGCAGTTCTGATGCTCGACAAGCATAACTAGAACGGCCTAGGGGAAAAGTACGCATACAGTTGTAATCGGGCGAGTTTCCACTTTCAGATGCAACAGAAATTTTGCGGATTGGTCAATCCGTTCGCGAGATATGGCAGTTTGGATGTAAGAAACGCTTGAGAAACTCAAAATTTTCGCGGTTCTGATGCTCGAAACGAATAACAAGAACGGCCTAGGGGAAAAGTACGCACACCGTTGTAATCGGGCGAGTTTCTACCTTCAGATGCAACAGAAATTTTGCGGATTGGTCAATCCGTTCCCGAGGTATGGCAGTTTGGAGGTAAGAAACGCTTGAGAAACTCAAAATTTTCGCAGTTCTGATGCTCGAAACGAACAACTAGAACGGCCTAGGGGAAAAGTACGGATAGTGTTGTAATCGGGCCAGTTTCTACTTTCAGATGGAACAGAAATTTTGCGGATTGGTCAATCCGTTCACGAGATATGGCAGTTTGGAGGTAAGAAACGCTTGAGGAACTCAAAATTTTCGCAGTTCTGATGCTCGACAAGCACAACTAGAACGGCCTAGGGGAAAAGTACGCATACAGTTGTAATCGGGCGAGTTTCTACTTTCAGATGCATCAGAAATTTTGCGGATTGGACAATCCGTTCGCGAGATGCGGTAGTTTGTAGGTGAGAAACGCTTGAGAAACTAAAAATTTTCGCAGTTCTGATGCTCGACAAGCATAACTAGAACGGCCTAGGGGAAAAGTACGCATACCGTTGTAATCGGGCGAGTTTCTACTTTCAGATGCAACAGAAATTTTGCGGATTGGTCAATTCGTTCGCGAGATATGGCAGTTTGGAGGTAAGAAACGCTTGAGAAACTAAAAATTTTCGCAGTTCTGATGCTCGAAACGAATAACTATAACGGACTAGGGGAAAAGTACGCATACAGTTCTAATCGGGCGAGTTTCTACTTTCAGATGCAACAGAAATTTTGCGGATTGGTCAATCCGTTCGCGAGATATGGCAGTTTGGAGGTAAGAAACGCTTGAGAAACTCAAAATTTTCGCAGTTCTGATGCTCGAAACGAACAACTAGAACGGCCTAGGGGAAAAGTACGCACAGTGTTGTAATCGGGCGAGTTTCTACTTTCAGATGCAACAGAAATTTTGCGGATTGGTCAATCCGTTCGCGAGATATGGCAGTTTGGAGGTAAGAAACGCTTGAGAAACTAAAAATTTTCGCAGTTCTGATGCTTGACAAGCATAACTAGAACGGCCTAGGGGAAAAGTACGCATACAGTTCTAATTGGGCGAGTTTCTACTTTCAGATGCAACAGAAATTTTGCGGATTGGTCAATCCGTTCGCGAGATATGGCAGTTTGGAGGTAAGAAACGCTTGAGAAACTCAAAATTTTCGCAGTTCTGATGCTCGAAACGAACAACTAGAACGGCCTAGGGGAAAAGTACGCACAGTGTTGTAATCGGGCGAGTTTCTACTTTCAGATGCAACAGAAATTTTGCGGATTGGTCAATCCGTTCGCGAGATATGGCAGTTTGGAGGTAAGAAACGCTTGAGAAACTAAAAATTTTCGCAGTTCTGATGCTTGACAAGCATAACTAGAACGGCCTAGGGGAAAAGTACGCATACAGTTCTAATTGGGCGAGTTTCTACTTTCAGATGCAACAGAAATTTTGCGGATTGGTCAATCCGTTCGCGAGATATGGCAGTTTGGAGGTAAGAAACGCTTGAGAAACTCAAAATTTTCGCAGTTCTGATGCTCGAAACGAACAACTAGAACGGCCTAGGGGAAAAGTACGCACAGTGTTGTAATCGGGCGAGTTTCTACTTTCAGATGCAACAGAAATTTTGCGGATTGGTCAATCCGTTCGCGAGATATGGCAGTTTGGAGGTAAGAAACGCTTGAGAAACTAAAAATTTTCGCAGTTCTGATGCTCGACAAGCATAACTAGAACGGCCTAGGGGAAAAGTACGCATACAGTTGTAATCGGGCCAGTTTCTACTTTCAGATGCAACAGAAATTTTGCGGATTGGTCAATCCGTTCGCGAGGTATGGCAGTTTGGAGGTAAGAAACGCTTGAGAAACTCAAAATTTTCGCAGTTCTGATGCTCGAAACGAACAACTAGAACGGCCTAGGGGAAAAGTACGGATAGTGTTGTAATCGGGCGAGTTTCTACTTTCAGATGGAACAGAAATTTTGCGGATTGGTCAATCCGTTCGCGAGATATGGCAGTTTGGAGGTAAGAAACGCTTGAGGAACTCAAAATTTTCGCAGTTCTGATGCTCGACAAGCACAACTAGAACGGCCTAGGGGAAAAGTATGCATACCGTTGTAATCGGGCGAGTTTCTACTTTCAGATGCAACAGAAATTTTGCGGATTGGACAATTCGTTCGCGAGATATGGCAGTTTGGAGGTAAGAAACGCTTGAGAAACTCAAAATTTTCGCAGTTCTGATGCTCGAAACGAATAACTAGAACGGTCTAGGGGAAAAGTACGTATACATTTGTAATCGGGCGAGTTTCTACCTTCAGATGCAACAGAAATTTTGCGGACTGGTCAATCCGTTCGCGAGATATGGCAGTTTGGAGGTAAGAAACGCTTGAGAAACTCCAAATTTTCGCAGTTCTGATGCTCGAAACGAATAACTAGAACGGACTGGGGGAAAAGTACGCATAGTGTTGTAATCGGGCGAGTTTCTACTTTCAGATGCAACTGAAATTTTGCGGATTGGTCAATCCGTTCGCGAGATATGGCAGTTTGGAAGTAAGAAACGCTTGAGAAACTCAAAATTTTCGCAGTTCTGATGCTCGACAAGCATAACTAGAACGGCCTAGGGGAAAAGTACGCATACCGTTGTAATCGGGCGAGTTTCTACTTTCAGATGCAACAGAAATTTTGAGGATTGGTCAATTCGTTCGCGAGATATGGCAGTTTGGAGGTAAGAAACGCTTGAGAAACTACAAATTTTCGCAGTTCTGATGCTCGAAACGAATAACTATAACGGACTAGGGGAAAAGTACGCATACAGTTGTAATCGGGCGAGTTTCTACTTTCAGATGCAACAGAAATTTTGCGGATTGGTCAATCCGTTCACGAGATATGGCAGTTTGGAGGTAAGAAACGCTTGAGAAACTCAAAATTTTCGCAGTTCTGATGCTCGAAACGAACAACTAGAACGGCCTAGGGGAAAAGTACGCATACAGTTGTAATCGGGCGAGTTTCTACCTTCAGATGCAACAGAAATTTTGCGGATTGGTCAATCCGTTCGCGAGATATGGCAGTTTGGAGGTAAGAAACGCTTGAGAAACTCCAAATTTTCGCAGTTCTGATTCTCGAAACGAATAACTAGAACGGACTGGGGGAAAAGTACGCATACAGTTGTAATCGGGCGAGTTTCTACTTTCAGATGCAACAGAAATTTTGCGGATTGGTCAATCCGTTCGCGAGATATGGCAGTTTGGAGGTAAGAAACGCTTGAGAAACTCAAAATTTTCGCAGTTCTGATGCTCGAAACGGATAACTAGAACGGCCTAGGGGAAAAGTACGCATACCGTTGTAATCGGGCGAGTTTCTACTTTCAGATGCAACAGAAATTTTGCGCATTGGTCAAACCGTTCGCGAGATATGGCAGTTTGGAGGTAAGAAACGCTTGAGAAACTCAAAATTTTCGCAGTTCTGATGCTCGACAAGCATAACTAGAACGGCCTAGGGGAAGAGTACGCATACAGTTGTAATCGGGCGAGTTTCCACTTTCAGATGCAACAGAAATTTTGCGGATTGGTCAATCCGTTCGCGAGATATGGCAGTTTGGATGTAAGAAACGCTTGAGAAACTCAAAATTTTCGCGGTTCTGATGCTCGAAACGAATAACAAGAACGGCCTAGGGGAAAAGTACGCACACCGTTGTAATCGGGCGAGTTTCTACTTTCAGATGCATCAGAAATTTTGCGGATTGGACAATCCGTTCGCGAGATGCGGTAGTTTGTAGGTGAGAAACGCTTGAGAAACTAAAAATTTTCGCTGTTCTGATGCTCGAAACGAATAACTATAACGGACTAGGGGAAAAGTACGCATAGAGTTGTAATCGGGCGAGTTTCTACTTTCAGATGCAACAGAAATTTTGCGGATTGGTCAATCCGTTCGCGAGATATGGCAGTTTGGAGGTAAGAAACGCTTGAGAAACTCAAAATTTTCGCAGTTCTGATGCTCGAAACGAATAACTAGAACGGTCTAGGGGAAAAGTACGCATACAGTTGTAATCGGGCGAGTTTCTACCTTCAGATGCAACAGAAATTTTGCGGATTGGTCAATCCGTTCGCGAGATATGGCAGTTTGGAGGTAAGAAACGCTTGAGAAACTACAAATTTTCGCAGTTCTGATGCTCGACAAGCATAACTAGAACGGCCTAGGGGAAAAGTACGCATACAGTTGTAATCGGGCCAGTTTCTACTTTCAGATGCAACAGAAATTTTGCGGATTGGTCAATCCGTTCGCGAGGTATGGCAGTTTGGAGGTAAGAAACGCTTGAGAAACTCAAAATTTTCGCAGTTCTGATGCTCGAAACGAACAACTAGAACGGCCTAGGGGAAAAGTGCGGATAGTGTTGTAATCGGGCGAGTTTCTACTTTCAGATGGAACAGAAATTTTGCGGATTGGTCAATCCGTTCGCGAGATATGGCAGTTTGGAGGTAAGAAACGCTTGAGGAACTCAAAATTTTCGCAGTTCTGATGCTCGACAAGCACAACTAGAACGGCCTAGGGGAAAAGTATGCATACCGTTGTAATCGGGCGAGTTTCTACTTTCAGATGCAACAGAAATTTTGCGGATTGGTCAATTCGTTCGCGAGATATGGCAGTTTGGAGGTAAGAAACGCTTGAGAAACTAAAAATTTTCGCAGTTCTGATGCTCGAAACGAATAACTATAACGGACTAGGGGAAAAGTACGCATACAGTTGTAATCGGGCGAGCTTCTACTTTCAGATGCAACAGAAATTTTGCGGATTGGTCAATCCGTTCACGAGATATGGCAGTTTGGAGGTAAGAAACGCTTGAGAAACTCAAAATTTTCGCAGTTCTGATGCTCGAAACGAACAACTAGAACGGCCTAGGGGAAAAGTACGCATACAGTTGTAATCGGGCGAGTTTCTACCTTCAGATGCAACAGAAATTTTGCGGATTGGTCAATCCGTTCGCGAGATATGGCAGTTTGGAGGTAAGAAACGCTTGAGAAACTCAAAATTTTCGCAGTTCTGATGCTCGAAACGGATAACTAGAACGGCCTAGGGGAAAAGTACGCATACCGTTGTAATGGGGCGAGTTTCTACTTTCAGATGCAACAGAAATTTTGCGCATTGGTCAAACCGTTCGCGAGATATGGCAGTTTGGAGGTAAGAAACGCTTGAGAAACTCAAAATTTTCGCAGTTCTGATGCTCGACAAGCATAACTAGAACGGCCTAGGGGAAAAGTACGCATACAGTTGTAATCGGGCGAGTTTCCACTTTCAGATGCAACAGAAATTTTGCGGATTGGTCAATCCGTTCGCGAGATATGGCAGTTTGGATGTAAGAAACGCTTGAGAAACTCAAAATTTTCGCGGTTCTGATGCTCGAAACGAATAACAAGAACGGCCTAGGGGAAAAGTACGCACACCGTTGTAATCGGGCGAGTTTCTACTTTCAGATGCATCAGAAATTTTGCGGATTGGACAATCCGTTCGCGAGATGCGGTAGTTTGTAGGTGAGAAACGCTTGAGAAACTAAAAATTTTCGCTGTTCTGATGCTCGAAACGAATAACTATAACGGACTAGGGGAAAAGTACGCATAGAGTTGTAATCGGGCGAGTTTCTACTTTCAGATGCAACAGAAATTTTGCGGATTGGTCAATCCGTTCGCGAGATATGGCAGTTTGGAGGTAAGAAACGCTTGAGAAACTCAAAATTTTCGCAGTTCTGATGCTCGAAACGAATAACTAGAACGGTCTAGGGGAAAAGTACGCATACAGTTGTAATCGGGCGAGTTTCTACCTTCAGATGCAACAGAAATTTTGCGGATTGGTCAATCCGTTCGCGAGATATGGCAGTTTGGAGGTAAGAAACGCTTGAGAAACTACAAATTTTCGCAGTTCTGATGCTCGACAAGCATAACTAGAACGGCCTAGGGGAAAAGTACGCATACCGTTGTAATCGGGCGAGTTTCTACTTTCAGATGCAACAGAAATTTTGCGGATTGGTCAATTCGTTCGCGAGATATGGCAGTTTGGAGGTAAGAAACGCTTGAGAAACTAAAAATTTTCGCAGTTCTGATGCTCGAAACGAACAACTAGAACGGCCTAGGGGAAAAGTACGCACAGTGTTGTAATCGGGCGAGTTTCTACATTCAGATGCAACAGAAATTTTGCGGATTGGTCAATCCGTTCGCGAGATATGGCAGTTTGGAGGTAAGAAACGCTTGAGAAACTCAAAATTTTCGCAGTTCTGATGCTCGACAAGCATAACTAGAACGGCCTAGGGGAAAAGTACGCATACCGTTGTAATCGGGCGAGTTTCTACTTTCAGATGCAACAGAAATTTTGCGGATTGGTCAATTCGTTCGCGAGATATGGCAGTTTGGAGGTAAGAAACGCTTGAGAAACTAAAAATTTTCGCAGTTCTGATGCTCGAAACGAACAACTAGAACGGCCTAGGGGAAAAGTACGCATAGTGTTGTAATCGGGCGAGTTTCTGCTTTCAGATGCATCAGAAATTTTGCGGATTGGTCCATCCGTTCGCGAGATGTGGCAGTTTGTAGGTAAGAAACGCTTGAGAAACTCAAAATTTTCGCAGTTCTGATGCTCGAAACGAATAACTAGAACGGCCTAGTGGAAAAGTACGCATACCGTTGTAATCGGGCGAGATTCTACCTTCAGATGCAACAGAAATTTTGCGGATTGATCAATCCGTTCAGGAGATATGGCAGTTTGGAAGTAAGAAACGCTTGAGAAACTCAAAATTTTCGCAGTTCTGATGCACGAAACGTATAACTAGAACGGCCTAGGGGAAAAGTACGCATACCGTTGTAATCGGGCGAGTTTCTACCTTCAGATGCAACAGAAATTTTGCGGATTGGTCAATCCGTTCGCGAGATATGGCAGTTTGGAAGTAAGAAACGGTTGAGAAACTCAAAATTTTCGCAGTTCTGATGCTCGAAACGAATAACTAGAACGGCCTAGGGGAAAAGTACGCATACCGTTGTAATCGGGCGAGTTTCTACTTTCAGATGCAAAAGAAATTTTGCGGATTGGTCAAACCGTTCGCGAGGTATGGCAGTTTGGAGGTAAGAAACGCTTGAGAAACTCAAAATTTTCGCAGTTCTGATGCTCGACAAGCATAACTAGAACGGCCTAGGGGAAAAGTACGCATACATTTGTAATCGGGCGAGTTTCCACTTTCAGATGCAACAGAAATTTTGCGGATTGGTCAATTCGTTCGCGAGATATGGCAGTTTGGAGGTAAGAAACGCTTGAGAAACTAAAAATTTTCGCAGTTCTGATGCACGAAACGTATAACTAGAACGGCCTAGGGGAAAAGTACGCATACAGTTGTAATCGGGCGAGTTTCCACTTTCAGATGCAACAGAAATTTTGCGGATTGGTCAATCCGTTCGCGAGATATGGCAGTTTGGATGTAAGAAACGCTTGAGAAACTCAAAATTTTCGCAGTTCGGATGCTCGAAACGAATAACTAGAACGGCCTAGGGGAAAAGTACGCATACCGTTGAAATCGGGCGAGTTTCTACTTTCAGATGCAACAGAAATTTTGCGGATTGGTCAATCCGTTCGCGAGATATGGCAGTTTGGATGTAAGAAACGCTTGAGAAACTCAAAATTTTCGCAGTTCGGATGCTCGAAACGAATAACTAGGACGGTCTAGTGGAAAAGTACGCATACCGTTGTAATCGGGCGAGATTCTACCTTCAGATGCAACAGAAATTTTGCGGATTGGTCAATCCGTTCAGGAGATATGGCAGTTTGGAAGTAAGAAACGCTTGAGAAACTCAAAATTTTCGCAGTTCTGATGCTCGAAACGAATTACTAGGGCGGCCTAGGGGAAAAGTACGCATACCGTTGTAATCGGGCGAGTTTCTGCTTTCAGATGCATCAGAAATATTGCGGATTGGTCAATCCGTTCGCGAGATGTCGCAGTTTGTAGGTAAGAAACGCTTGAGAAACTCAAAATTTTCGCAGTTCTGATGCTCGAAACGAATAACTAGAACGGCCTAGGGGAAAAGTACGCATACCGTTGTAATCGGGCGAGTTTCTACTTTCAGATGCAACAGAAATTTTGCGGATTGGTCAATCCGTTCGCGAGATATGGCAGTTTGGAGGTAAGCAACGCTTGAGAAACTCAAAATTTTCGCAGTTCTGATGCTCGGGAAGCATAACTAGAACGGCCTAGGGGAAAACTACGCACACCGTTGTAATCGGCCGAGTTTCTACTTTCAGATGCAACAGAAATTTTGCGGATTGGTCAATCCGTTCGCGAGATATGGCAGTTTGGAGGTAAGAAACGCTTGAGAAACTCAAAATTTTCGCAGTTCTGATGCTCGACAAGCATAACTAGAACGGCCTAGGGGAATAGTACGCATACCGTTGTAATCGGGCGAGTTTCTACTTTCAGATGCAACAGAAATTTTGCGGATTGGTCAATTCGTTCGCGAGATATGGCAGTTTGGAGGTAAGAAACGCTTGAGAAACTAAAAATTTTCGCAGTTCTGATGCTCGAAACGAACAACTAGAACGGCCTAGGGGAAAAGTACGCATAGTGTTGTAATCGGGCGAGTTTCTGCTTTCAGATGCATCAGAAATTTTGCGGATTGGTCCATCCGTTCGCGAGATGTGGCAGTTTGTAGGTAAGAAACGCTTGAGAAACTCAAAATTTTCGCAGTTCTGATGCTCGAAACGAATAACTAGAACGGCCTAGTGGAAAAGTACGCATACCGTTGTAATCGGGCGAGATTCTACCTTCAGATGCAACAGAAATTTTGCGGATTGATCAATCCGTTCAGGAGATATAGCAGTTTGGAAGTAAGAAACGCTTGAGAAACTCAAAATTTTCGCAGTTCTGATGCTCGAAACGAATAACTAGAACGGCCTAGGGGAAAAGTACGCATACCGTTGTAATCGGGCGAGTTTCTACTTTCAGATGCAAAAGAAATTTTGCGTATTGGTCAAACCGTTCGCGAGATATGGCAGTTTGGAGGTAAGAAACGCTTGAGAAACTCAAAATTTTCGCAGTTCTGATGCTCGACAAGCATAACTAGAACGGCCTAGGGGAAAAGTACGCATACATTTGTAATCGGGCGAGTTTCCACTTTCAGATGCAACAGAAATTTTGCGGATTGGTCAATTCGTTCGCGAGATATGGCAGTTTGGAGGTAAGAAACGCTTGAGAAACTAAAAATTTTCGCAGTTCTGATGCACGAAACGTATAACTAGAACGGCCTAGGGGAAAAGTACGCATACAGTTGTAATCGGGCGAGTTTCCACTTTCTGATGCAACAGAAATTTTGCGGATTGGTCAATCCGTTCGCGAGATATGGCAGTTTGGATGTAAGAAACGCTTGAGAAACTCAAAATTTTCGCAGTTCGGATGCTCGAAACGAATAACTAGAACGGCCTAGGGGAAAAGTACGCATACCGTTGTAATCGGGCGAGATTCTACCTTCAGATGCAACAGAAATTTTGCGGATTGGTCAATCCGTTCAGGACATATGGCAGTTTGGAAGTAAGAAACGCTTGAGAAACTCAAAATTTTCGCAGTTCTGATGCTCGAAACGAATTACTAGGGCGGCCTAGGGGAAAAGTACGCATACCGTTGTAATCGGGCGAGTTTCTGCTTTCAGATGCATCAGAAATTTTGCGGATTGGTCAATCCGTTCGCGAGATGTCGCAGTTTGTAGGTAAGAAACGCTTGAGAAACTCAAAATTTTCGCAGTTCTGATGCTCGAAACGAATAACTAGAACGGCCTAGGGGAAAAGTACGCATACCGTTGTAATCGGGCGAGTTTCTACTTTCAGATGCAACAGAAATTTTGCGGATTGGTCAATCCGTTCGCGAGATATGGCAGTTTGGATGTAAGCAACGCTTGAGAAACTCAAAATTTTCGCAGTTCTGATGCTCGACAAGCATAACTAGAACGGCCTAGGGGAAAAGTACGCATACAGTTGTAATCGGGCGAGTTTCCACTTTCAGATGCAACAGAAATTTTGCGGATTGGTCAATCCGTTCGCGAGATATGGCAATTTGGAAGTAAGAAACGCTTGAGAAACTCAAAATTTTCGCAGTTCTGATGCTCGAAACGAATTACTAGGGCGGCCTAGGGGCAAAGTACGCATACCGTTGTAATGGGGCGAGTTTCTACTTTCAGATGCAACAGAAATTTTGCGGATTGGTCCATCCGTTCGCGAGATGTGGCAGTTTGTAGGTAAGAAACGCTTGAGAAACTCAAAATTTTCGCAGTTCTGATGCTCGAAATGAATAACTAGAACGGCCTAGTGGAAAAGTACGCATACCGTTGTAATCGGGCGAGATTCTACCTTCAGATGCAACAGAAATTTTGCGGATTGGTCAATCCGTTCAGGAGATATGGCAGTTTGGAAGTAAGAAACGCTTGAGAAACTCAAAATTTTCGCAGTTCTGATGCTCGAAACGAATTACTAGGGCGGCCTAGGGGAAAAGTACGCATACCGTTGTAATCGGGCGAGTTTCTGCTTTCAGATGCATCAGAAATTTTGCGGATTGGTCAATCCGTTCGCGAGATGTCGCAGTTTGTAGGTAAGAAACGCTTGAGAAACTCAAAATTTTCGCAGTTCTGATGCTCGAAACGAATAACTAGAACGGCCTAGGGGAAAAGTACGCATACCGTTGTAATCGGGCGAGTTTCTACTTTCAGATGCAACAGAAATTTTGCGGATTGGTCAATCCGTTCGCGAGATATGGCACTTTGGAGGTAAGCAACGCTTGAGAAACTCAAAATTTTCGCAGTTCTGTTGCTCGAAACGAATAACTAGAACGGCCTAGGGGAAAAGTACGCATACAGCTGTAATCGCGCGGGTTTCTACTCTCAGATGCAACAGATATTTTGCGGATTGGTCAATCCGTCCGCGAGATATGGCAGTTTGGAGGTAAGAAACGCTTGAAAAACTCATAATTTTCGCCGTTCTGATGCTCGAAACGAATAACTAGAACGGCCTAGGGGAAAAGTGCGCACACGATTGTAATCGGGCGAGTTTCTACTTTCAGATGCAACAGAAATTTTGCGGATCGGTCAATCCGTTCGCGAGATATGGCAGTTTGGATGTAAGAAACGCTTGAGAAACTCAAAGTTTTCGCAGTTCTGATGCTCGTAACGAATAACTGCAACGGCCTAGGGGAAAACTACACATACCGTTGTAATCGGGCGAGTCTCTACTTTCAGATGCAACAGAAATCTTGGGGATTGGTCAATCCGTTCGCGAGATATGGCAGTTTGGAGGTAAGAAACGTTTGAGAAACTCAAAATTTTCGCAGTTCTGATGCTCGAAACGAATAACTAGAACAGCCTAGGGGAAAAGTGCGCATACCGTTGTAATCGCGTGAGTTTCTACTTTTTGGTGCAACAGAAATTTTGCGGATTGATCATTCTGATCGCGAGATATGGCAGTTTGGATATAAGAAACGCTTGAGAAACTCAAAATTTTCGCAGTTCTGATTCTCGAAACGAATAACTAGAACGGCCTAGGGGAAAAGTAGGCATACCGATGTAATCGAGCGAGTCTCTACTTTCAGATGCAACAGAAATTTTGCGGATTGGTCAATCCGTTCGCGAGATATGGCAATTTGGAAGTAAGAAACGCTTGAGAAACTCAAAATTTTCGCAGTTCTGATGCTCGAAACGAATTACTAGGGCGGCCTAGGGGAAAAGTACGCATACCGTTGTAATCGGGCGAGTTTCTGCTTTCAGATGCATCAGAAATTTTGCAGATTGGTCAATCCGTTCCCGAGATGTGGCAGTTTGTAGGTAAGAAACGCTTGAGAAACTCAAAATTTTCGCAGTTCTGATGCTCGAAACGAATAACTAGAACGGCCTAGGGGAAAAGTACGCATACCGTTGTAATCGGGCGAGTTTCTACTTTCAGATGCAACAGAAATTTTGCGGATTGGTCAATCCGTTCGCGAGATATGGCAGTTTGGAGGTAAGCAACGCTTGAGAAACTCAAAATTTTCGCAGTTCTGTTGCTCGAAACGAATAACTAGAACGGCCTAGGGGAAAAGTACGCATACAGTTGTAATCGGGCGAGTTTCTACTTTCAGATGCAACAGAAATTTTGCGGATTGGTCAATCCGTTGGCGAGATATGGCAGTTTGGAGGTAAGAAACGCTTGAGGAACTCAAAATTTTCGCAGTTCTGATGCTCGAAACGAATAACTCGAACGGCCTAGGGGAAAAGTGCGCATACCGTTGCAATCGGGCGTGTTTCTACTTTCAGATGCAACAGAAATTTTGCGGATTGTTCAATCCGTTCGCGTGATATGGCAGTTTGGAGGTAAGAAACGCTTGAGAAACTCAAAATTTTCGCAGTTCTGATGCTCGAAACGAATAACTATAACGGACTAGGGGAAAAGTACGCATACAGTTGTAATCGGGCGGGTTTCTACTCTCAGATGCAACAGATATTTTGCGGATTGGTCAATCCGTTCGCGAGATATGGCAGTTTGGAGGTAAGAAACGCTTGAAAAACTCATAATTTTCGCCGTTCTGATGCTCGAAACGAATAACTATAACGGACTAGGGGAAAAGTGCGCATACCGTTGCAATCGGGCGTGTTTCTACTTTCAGATGCAACAGAAATTTTGCGGATCGGTCAATCCGTTCGCGAGATATGGCAGCTTGGATGTAAGAAACGCTTGAGAAACTCAAAAGTTTCGCAGTTCTGATGCTCGTAACGAATAACTGGGACGGCCTAGGGGAAAACTACACATAACGTTGTAATCGGGCGAGTCTCTACTTTCAGATGCAACAGAAATTTTGCGGATTGGTCAATCCGTTCGCGAGATATGGCAGTTTGGAGGTAAGAAACGTTTGAGAAACTCAAAATTTTCGCAGTTCTGATGCTCGAAACGAATAACTAGAACAGCCTAGGGGAAAAGTGCGCATACCGTTGTAATCGGGCGAGTTTCTACTTTTTGGTGCAACAGAAATTTTGCGGATTGATCAATCTGATCGCGAGATGTAGCAGTTTGGAAATAAGAAACGCTTGAGAAACTCAAAATTTTCGCAGTTCTGATTCTCGAAACGAATAACTAGAACGGCCTAGGGGAAAAGTAGGCATACCGATGTAATCGAGCGAGTCTCTACTTTCAGATGCAACAGAAATTTTGCGGATTGGTCATTTCGTTCGCGAGATGTGGCAGATTGGAAGTAAGAAACGCTTGAGAAACTCAAAATTTTCGCAGTTCTGATGCCCGAAGCGAATAACTGGAACGGCCTAGGGGAAAACTACACCTACCGTTGTATTCGGGCGAGTTTCTACTTTCAGATGCAACAGAAATTTTGCGGATTGGTGAATCCGTTCGCGAGATATGGCAGTTTGGAGGTAAGAAACGCTAGAGAAACTCAAAATTTTCACAGTTCTGATGCTCGAAACGAAGAACTAGAACCTACTAGGGGAAAGTGCGAATACCGTTGTAATCGGGCGAGTTTCTACTTTCAGATGCCACAGAAATTTTGCGGATTGATAAATCTGTTCGCGAGATATGGCAGTTTGGAGATAAGAAACGCTTGAGAAACTCAAAATTTTCGCAGTTCTGATGCTCGAAACGAGTAACTACAACGGCCTAGGGGAAAAGTACGGATACCGTTGTAATCGGGCGAGTTTCTACTTTCAGATGCAACAGAAATTTTGCGGATTGGTCAATCCGTTCGCGAGATATGGCAGTTTGGAGGTAAGAAACGCTTGAGATACTCAAAATTTTCGCAGTTCTGATGCTCGAAACGAATAACTAGAACGGTCTAGTGGAAAAGTACGCATACAGTTGTAATCGGGCGAGTTTCTACTTTCAGATGCAACAGAAATTTTGCGGATTGGTCAATTCGTTCGCGAGATGTGGCAGTTTGGAGGTAAGAAACGCTTGAGAAACTCAAAATTTTCGCAGTTCTGATGCTCGAAACGAATAACTATAACGGACTAGGGGAAAAGTACGCATACAGTTGTAATCGGGCGAGTTTCTACTTTCAGATGCAACAGAAATTTTGCGGATTGGTCAATCCATTCGCGAGATATGGCAGTTTGGAGGTAAGAAACGCTTGAGAAACTCAAAATTTTCGCAGTTCTGATGCTCGAAACGAACAACTAGAACGGCCTAGGGGAAAAGTACGCATAGTGTTGTAATCGGGCGAGTTTCTACTTTCAGATGCAACAGAAATTTTGCGGATTGGTCAATTCGTTCGCGAGATATGGCAGTTTGGAGGTAAGAAACGCTTGAGAAACTAAAAATTTTCGCAGTTCTGATGCTCGAAACGAATAACTATAACGGACTAGGGGAAAAGTACGCATACAGTTGTAATCGGGCGAGTTTCTACTTTCAGATGCAACAGAAATTTTGCGGATTGGTCAATCCGTTCGCGAGATATGGCAGTTTGGAGGTAAGAAACGCTTGAGAAACTCCAAATTTTCGCAGTTCTGATGCTCGAAACGAATAACTATAACGGACTAGGGGAAAAGTACGCATACAGTTGTAATCGGGCGAGTTTCTACCTTCAGATGCAACAGAAATTTTGGGGATTGGTCAATCCGTTCGCGAGATATGGCAGTTTGGAGGTATGAAACGCTTGAGAAACTCCAAATTTTCGCAGTTCTGATGCTCGACAAGCATAACTAGAACGGCCTAGGGGAAAAGTACGCATACCGTTGTAATCGGGCGAGTTTCTACTTTCAGATGCAACAGAAATTTTGCGGATTGGTCAATTCGTTCGCGAGATATGGCAGTTTGGAGGTAAGAAACGCTTGGGAAACTAAAAATTTTCGCAGTTCTGACGCTCGAAACGAATAACTATAACGGACTAGGGGAAAAGTACGCATACAGTTGTAATCGGGCGAGTTTCTACTTTCAGATGCAACAGAAATTTTGCGGATTGGTCAATCCGTTCGCGAGATATGGCAGTTTGGAGGTAAGAAACGCTTGAGAAACTCAAAATTTTCGCAGTTCTGATGCTCGAAACGAACAACTAGAACGGCCTAGGGGAAAAGTACGCATAGTGTTGTAATCGGGCGAGTTTCTACTTTCAGATGCAACAGAAATTTTGCGGATTGGTCAATCCGTTCGCGAGATATGGCAGTTTGGAGGTAAGAAACGCTTGAGAAACTCAAAATTTTCACAGTTCTGATGCTCGAAACGAATTACTAGGGCGGCCTAGGGGCAAAGTACGCATACCGTTGTAATCGGGCGAGTTTCTACTTTCAGATGCAACAGAAATTTTGCGGATTGGTCCATCCTTTCGCGAGATGTGGCAGTTTGTAGGTAAGAAACGCTTGAGAAACTCAAAATTGTCGCAGTTCTGATGCTCGAAATGAATAACTAGAACGGCCTAGTGGAAAAGTACGCATACCGTTGTAATCGGGCGAGATTCTACCTTCAGATGCAACAGAAATTTTGCGGATTGGTCAATCCGTTCAGGAGATATGGCAGTTTGGAAGTAAGAAACGCTTGAGAAACTCAAAATTTTCGCAGTTCTGATGCTCGAAACGAATTACTAGGGCGGCCTAGGGGAAAAGTACGCATACCGTTGTAATCGGGCGAGTTTCTGCTTTCAGATGCATCAGAAATTTTGCGGATTGGTCAATCCGTTCGCGAGATGTCGCAGTTTGTAGGTAAGAAACGCTTGAGAAACTCAAAATTTTCGCAGTTCTGATGCTCGAAACGAATAACTAGAACGGCCTAGGGGAAAAGTACGCATACCGTTGTAATCGGGCGAGTTTCTACTTTCAGATGCAACAGAAATTTTGCGGATTGGTCAATCCGTTCGCGAGATATGGCACTTTGGAGGTAAGCAACGCTTGAGAAACTCAAAATTTTCGCAGTTCTGTTGCTCGAAACGAATAACTAGAACGGCCTAGGGGAAAAGTACGCATACAGCTGTAATCGGGCGGGTTTCTACTCTCAGATGCAACAGATATTTTGCGGATTGGTGAATCCGTCCGCGAGATATGGCAGTTTGGAGGTAAGAAACGCTTGAAAAACTCATAATTTTCGCCGTTCTGATGCTCGAAACGAATAACTAGAACGGCCTAGGGGAAAAGTGCGCATACCGTTGTAATCGGGTGAGTTTCTACTTTTTGGTGCAACAGAAATTTTGCGGATTGATCATTCCGATCGCGAGATATGGCAGTTTGGATATAAGAAACGCTTGAGAAACTCAAAATTTTCGCAGTTCTGATTCTCGAAACGAATAACTAGAACGGCCTAGGGGAAAAGTAGGCATACCGATGTAATCGAGCGAGTCTCTACTTTCAGATGCAACAGAAATTTTGCGGATTGGTCAATCCGTTCGCGAGATATGGCAGTTTGGAGGTAAGAAACGTTTGAGAAACTCAAAATTTTCGCAGTTCTGATGCTCGACAAGCATAACTAGAACGGCCTAGGGGTAAAGTACGCATACAGTTGTAATCGGGCGAGCTTCCACTTTCAGATGCAACAGAAATTTTGCGGATTGGTCAATCCGTTCGCGAGATATGGCAATTTGGAAGTAAGAAACGCTTGAGAAACTCAAAATTTTCGCAGTTCTGATGCTCGAAACGAATTACTAGGGCGGCCTAGGGGAAAAGTACGCATACCGTTGTAATCGGGCGAGTTTCTGCTTTCAGATGCATCAGAAATTTTGCAGATTGGTCAATCCGTTCGCGAGATGTGGCAGTTTGTAGGTAAGAAACGCTTGAGAAACTCAAAATTTTCGCAGTTCTGATGCTCGAAACGAATAACTAGAACGGCCTAGGGGAAAAGTACGCATACCGTTGTAATCGGGCGAGTTTCTACTTTCAGATGCAACAGAAATTTTGCGGATTGGTCAATCCGTTCGCGAGATATGGCAGTTTGGAGGTAAGCAACGCTTGAGAAACTCAAAATTTTCGCAGTTCTGTTGCTCGAAACGAATAACTAGAACGGCCTAGGGGAAAAGTACGCATACAGTTGTAATCGGGCGAGTTTCTACTTTCAGATGCAACAGAAATTTTGCGGATTGGTCAATCCGTTGGCGAGATATGGCAGTTTGGAGGTAAGAAACGCTAGAGAAACTCAAAATTTTCACAGTTCTGATGCTCGAAACGAAGAACTAGAACCTACTAGGGGAAAGTGCGAATACCGTTGTAATCGGGCGAGTTTCTACTTTCAGATGCCACAGAAATTTTGCGGATTGATAAATCTGTTCGCGAGATATGGCAGTTTGGAGATAAGAAACGCTTGAGAAACTCAAAATTTTCGCAGTTCTGATGCTCGAAACGAGTAACTACAACGGCCTAGGGGAAAAGTACGGATACCGTTGTAATCGGGCGAGTTTCTACTTTCAGATGCAACAGAAATTTTGCGGATTGGTCAATCCGTTCGCGAGATATGGCAGTTTGGAGGTAAGAAACGCTTGAGATACTCAAAATTTTCGCAGTTCTGATGCTCGAAACGAATAACTAGAACGGTCTAGTGGAAAAGTACGCATACAGTTGTAATCGGGCGAGTCTCTACTTTCAGATGCAACAGAAATTTTGCGGATTGGTCAATTCGTTCGCGAGATGTGGCAGTTTGGAGGTAAGAAACGCTTGGGAAACTCAAAATTTTCGCAGTTCTGATGCTCGAAACGAATAACTATAACGGACTAGGGGAAAAGTACGCATACAGTTGTAATCGGGCGAGTTTCTACTTTCAGATGCAACAGAAATTTTGCGGATTGGTCAATCCATTCGCGAGATATGGCAGTTTGGAGGTAAGAAACGCTTGAGAAACTCAAAATTTTCGCAGTTCTGATGCTCGAAACGAACAACTAGAACGGCCTAGGGGAAAAGTACGCATAGTGTTGTAATCGGGCGAGTTTCTACTTTCAGATGCAACAGAAATTTTGCGGATTGGTCAATTCGTTCGCGAGATATGGCAGTTTGGAGGTAAGAAACGCTTGAGAAACTAAAAATTTTCGCAGTTCTGATGCTCGAAACGAATAACTATAACGGACTAGGGGAAAAGTACGCATACAGTTGTAATCGGGCGAGTTTCTACTTTCAGATGCAACAGAAATTTTGCGGATTGGTCAATCCGTTCGCGAGATATGGCAGTTTGGAGGTAAGAAACGCTTGAGAAACTCCAAATTTTCGCAGTTCTGATGCTCGAAACGAATAACTATAACGGACTAGGGGAAAAGTACGCATACAGTTGTAATCGGGCGAGTTTCTACCTTCAGATGCAACAGAAATTTTGGGGATTGGTCAATCCGTTCGCGAGATATGGCAGTTTGGAGGTATGAAACGCTTGAGAAACTCCAAATTTTCGCAGTTCTGATGCTCGACAAGCATAACTAGAACGGCCTAGGGGAAAAGTACGCATACCGTTGTAATCGGGCGAGTTTCTTCTTTCAGATGCAACAGAAATTTTGCGGATTGGTCAATTCGTTCGCGAGATATGGCAGTTTGGAGGTAAGAAACGCTTGAGAAACTAAAAATTTTCGCAGTTCTGATGCTCGAAACGAATAACTATAACGGACTAGGGGAAAAGTACGCATACAGTTGTAATCGGGCGAGTTTCTACTTTCAGATGCAACAGAAATTTTGCGGATTGGTCCATCCGTTCGCGAGATGTGGCAGTTTGTAGGTAAGAAACGCTTGAGAAACTCAAAATTTTCGCAGTTCTGATGCTCGAAACGAACAACTAGAACGGCCTAGGGGAAAAGTACGCATAGTGTTGTAATCGGGCGAGTTTCTACTTTCAGATGCAACAGAAATTTTGCGGATTGGTCAATCCGTTCGCGAGATATGGCAGTTTGGAGGTAAGAAACGCTTGAGAAACTCAAAATTTTCACAGTTCTGATGCTCGAAACGAATTACTAGGGCGGCCTAGGGGCAAAGTACGCATACCGTTGTAATCGGGCGAGTTTCTACTTTCAGATGCAACAGAAATTTTGCGGATTGGTCCATCCGTTCGCGAGATGTGGCAGTTTGTAGGTAAGAAACGCTTGAGAAAATCAAAATTTTCGCAGTTCTGATGCTCGAAATGAATAACTAGAACGGCCTAGTGGAAAAGTACGCATACCGTTGTAATCGGGCGAGATTCTACCTTCAGATGCAACAGAAATTTTGCGGATTGGTCAATCCGTTCAGGAGATATGGCAGTTTGGAAGTAAGAAACGCTTGAGAAACTCAAAATTTTCGCAGTTCTGATGCTCGAAACGAATTACTAGGGCGGCCTAGGGGAAAAGTACGCATACCGTTGTAATCGGGCGAGTTTCTGCTTTCAGATGCATCAGAAATTTTGCGGATTGGTCAGTCCGTTCGCGAGATGTCGCAGTTTGTAGGTAAGAAACGCTTGAGAAACTCAAAATTTTCGCAGTTCTGATGCTCGAAACGAATAACTAGAACGGCCTAGGGGAAAAGTACGCATACCATTGTAATCGGGCGAGTTTCTACTTTCAGATGCAACAGAAATTTTGCGGATTGGTCAATCCGTTCGCGAGATATGGCACTTTGGAGGTAAGCAACGCTTGAGAAACTCAAAATTTTCGCAGTTCTGTTGCTCGAAACGAATAACTAGAACGGCCTAGGGGAAAAGTACGCATACAGCTGTAATCGGGCGGGTTTCTACTCTCAGATGCAACAGATATTTTGCGGATTGGTCAATCCGTCCGCGAGATATGGCAGTTTGGAGGTAAGAAACGCTTGAAAAACTCATAATTTTCGCCGTTCTGATGCTCGAAACGAATAACTAGAACGGCCTAGGGGAAAAGTGCGCACACGATTGTAATCGGGCGAGTTTCTACTTTCAGATGCAACAGAAATTTTGCGGATCGGTCAATCCGTTCGCGAGATATGGCAGTTTGGATGTAAGAAACGCTTGAGAAACTCAAAGTTTTCGCAGTTCTGATGCTCGTAACGAATAACTGCAACGGCCTAGGGGAAAACTACACATACCGTTGTAATCGGGCGAGTCTCTACTTTCAGATGCAACAGAAATCTTGGGGATTGGTCAATCCGTTCGCGAGATATGGCAGTTTGGAGGTAAGAAACGTTTGAGAAACTCAAAATTTTCGCAGTTCTGATGCTCGAAACGAATAACTAGAACAGCCTAGGGGAAAAGTGCGCATACCGTTGTAATCGGGTGAGTTTCTACTTTTTGGTGCAACAGAAATTTTGCGGATTGATCATTCTGATCGCGAGATATGGCAGTTTGGATATAAGAAACGCTTGAGAAACTCAAAATTTTCGCAGTTCTGATTCTCGAAACGAATAACTAGAACGGCCTAGGGGAAAAGTAGGCATACCGATGTAATCGAGCGAGTTTCTACTTTCAGATGCAACAGAAATTTTGCGGATTGGTCAATCCGTTCGCGAGATATGGCACTTTGGAGGTAAGCAACGCTTGAGAAACTCAAAATTTTCGCAGTTCTGTTGCTCGAAACGAATAACTAGAACGGCCTAGGGGAAAAGTACGCATACAGCTGTAATCGGGCGGGTTTCTACTCTCAGATGCAACAGATATTTTGCGGATTGGTCAATCCGTCCGCGAGATATGGCAGTTTGGAGGTAAGAAACGCTTGAAAAACTCATAATTTTCGCCGTTCTGATGCTCGAAACGAATAACTAGAACGGCCTAGGGGAAAAGTGCGCACACGATTGTAATCGGGCGAGTTTCTACTTTCAGATGCAACAGAAATTTTGCGGATCGGTCAATCCGTTCGCGAGATATGGCAGTTTGGATGTAAGAAACGCTTGAGAAACTCAAAGTTTTCGCAGTTCTGATGCTCGTAACGAATAACTGCAACGGCCTAGGGGAAAACTACACATACCGTTGTAATCGGGCGAGTCTCTACTTTCAGATGCAACAGAAATTTTGCGGATTGGTCAATTCGTTCGCGAGATATGGCAGTTTGGAGGTAAGAAACGTTTGAGAAACTCAAAATTTTCGCAGTTCTGATGCTCGAAACGAATAACTAGAACAGCCTAGGGGAAAAGTGCGCATACCGTTGTAATCGGGTGAGTTTCTACTTTTTGGTGCAACAGAAATTTTGCGGATTGATCATTCTGATCGCGAGATATGGCAGTTTGGATATAAGAAACGCTTGAGAAACTCAAAATTTTCGCAGTTCTGATTCTCGAAACGAATAACTAGAACGGCCTAGGGGAAAAGTAGGCATACCGATGTAATCGAGCGAGTCTCTACTTTCAGATGCAACAGAAATTTTGCGGATTGGTCAATCCGTTCGCGAGATATGGCAGTTTGGAGGTAAGAAACGTTTGAGAAACTCAAAATTTTCGCAGTTCTGATGCTCGACAAGCATAACTAGAACGGCCTAGGGGTAAAGTACGCATACAGTTGTAATCGGGCGAGTTTCCACTTTCAGATGCAACAGAAATTTTGCGGATTGGTCAATCCGTTCGCGAGATATGGCAATTTGGAAGAAAGAAACGCTTGAGAAACTCAAAATTTTCGCAGTTCTGATGCTCGAAACGAATTACTAGGGCGGCCTAGGGGAAAAGTACGCATACCGTTGTAATCGGGCGAGTTTCTGCTTTCAGATGCATCAGAAATTTTGCAGATTGGTCAATCCGTTCGCGAGATGTGGCAGTTTGTAGGTAAGAAACGCTTGAGAAACTCAAAATTTTCGCAGTTCTGATGCTCGAAACGAATAACTAGAACGGCCTAGGGGAAAAGTACGCATACCGTTGTAATCGGGCGAGTTTCTACTTTCAGATGCAACAGAAATTTTGCGGATTGGTCAATCCGTTCGCGAGATATGGCAGTTTGGAGGTAAGCAACGCTTGAGAAACTCAAAATTTTCGCAGTTCTGTTGCTCGAAACGAATAACTAGAACGGCCTAGGGGAAAAGTACGCATACAGTTGTAATCGGGCGAGTTTCTACTTTCAGATGCAACAGAAATCTTGGGGATTGGTCAATCCGTTCGCGAGATATGGCAGTTTGGAGGTAAGAAACGTTTGAGAAACTCAAAATTTTCGCAGTTCTGATGCTCGAAACGAATAACTAGAACAGCCTAGGGGAAAAGTGCGCATACCGTTGTAATCGGGTGAGTTTCTACTTTTTGGTGCAACAGAAATTTTGCGGATTGATCATTCTGATCGCGAGATATGGCAGTTTGGATATAAGAAACGCTTGAGAAACTCAAAATTTTCGCAGTTCTGATTCTCGAAACGAATAACTAGAACGGCCTAGGGGAAAAGTAGGCATACCGATGTAATCGAGCGAGTCTCTACTTTCAGATGCAACAGAAATTTTGCGGATTGGTCAAACCGTTCGCGAGATATGGCAGTTTGGAGGTAAGAAACGTTTGAGAAACTCAAAATTTTCGCAGTTCTGATGCTCGACAAGCATAACTAGAACGGCCTAGGGGTAAAGTACGCATACAGTTGTAATCGGGCGAGTTTCCACTTTCAGATGCAACAGAAATTTTGCGGATTGGTCAATCCGTTCGCGAGATATGGCAATTTGGAAGTAAGAAACGCTTGAGAAACTCAAAATTTTCGCAGTTCTGATGCTCGAAACGAATTACTAGGGCGGCCTAGGGGAAAAGTACGCATACCGTTGTAATCGGGCGAGTTTCTGCTTTCAGATGCATCAGAAATTTTGCAGATTGGTCAATCCGTTCGCGAGATATGGCAGTTTGGAGGTAAGAAACGCTTGAGAAACTCAAAATTTTCACAGTTCTGATGCTCGAAACGAATAACCAGAACGGCCTAGGGGAAAAGTACGCATACCGTTGTAATCGGGCGAGTTTCTACTTTCAGATGCAACAGAAATTTTGCGGATTGGTCAATCCGTTCGCGAGATATGGCAGTTTGGAGGTAAGAAACGCTTGAGAAACTCAAAATTTTCGCAGTTCTGATGCTCGAAACGAATAACTAGAACTGGTCTAGGGGAAAAGTACGCATACAGTTGTAATCGGGCGAGTTTCTACCTTCAGATGCAACAGAAATTTTGCGGATTGGTCAATCCGTTCGCGAGATATGGCAGTTTGGAGGTAAGAAACGCTTGAGAAACTCCAAATTTTCGCAGTTCTGATGCTCGGCAAGCATAACTAGAACGGCCTAGGGGAAAAGTACGCATACCGTTGTAATCGGGCGAGTTTCTACTTTCAGATGCAACAGAAATTTTGCGGATTGGTCAATCCGTTCGCGAGATATGGCAGTTTGGAGGTAAGAAACGCTTGAGAAACTCAAAATTTTCGCAGTTCTGATGCTCGAAACGAACAACTAGAACGGCCTAGGGGAAAAGTACGCATAGTGTTGTAATCGGGCGAGTTTCTACTTTCAGATGCAACCGAAATTTTGCGGATTGGTCAATCCGTTCGCGAGATATGGCAGTTTGGAGGTAAGAAACGCTTGAGAAACTCAAAATTTTCACAGTTCTGATGCTCGAAACGAATATCCAGAACGGCCTAGGGGAAAAGTACGCATACAGTTGTAATCGGGCGAGTTTCTACCTTCAGATGCAACCGAAATTTTGGGGATTGGTCAATCCGTTCGCGAGATATGGCAGTTTGGAGGTATGAAACGCTTGAGAAACTCCAAACTTTCGCAGTTCTGATGCTCGACAAGCATAACTAGAACGGCCTAGGGGAAAAGTACGCATACCGTTGTAATCGGGCGAGTTTCTACTTTCAGATGCAACAGAAATTTTGCGGATTGGTCAATTCGTTCGCGAGATATGGCAGTTTGGAGGTAAGAAACGCTTGAGAAACTAAAAATTTTCGCAGTTCTGATGCTCGAAACGAATAACTATAACGGACTAGGGGAAAAGTACGCATACAGTTGTAATCGGGCGAGTTTCTACTTTCAGATGCAACAGAAATTTTGCGGATTGGTCAATCCGTTCGCGAGATATGGCAGTTTGGAGGTAAGAAACGCTTGAGAAACTCAAAATTTTCGCAGTTCTGATGCTCGAAACGAACAACTAGAACGGCCTAGGGGAAAAGTACGCATAGTGTTGTAATCGGGCGAGTTTCTACTTTCAGATGCAACAGAAATTTTGCGGATTGGTCAATCCGTTCGCGAGATATGGCAGTTTGGAGGTAAGAAACGCTTGAGAAACTCAAAATTTTCACAGTTCTGATGCGCGAAACGAATAACCAGAACGGCCTAGGGGAAAAGTACGCATACCGTTGTAATCGGGCGAGTTTCTACTTTCAGATGCAACAGAAATTTTGCGGATTGGTCAATCCGTTCGCGAGATATGGCAGTTTGGAGGTAAGAAACGCTTGAGAAACTCAAAATTTTCGCAGTTCTGATGCTCGAAACGAATAACTAGAACGGTCTAGTGGAAAAGTACGCATACAGTTGTAATCGGGCGAGTTTCTACCTTCAGATGCAACAGAAATTTTGCGGATTGGTCAATCCGTTCGCGAGATATGGCAGTTTGGAGGTAAGAAACGCTTGAGAAACTCCAAATTTTCGCAGTTCTGATGCTCGACAAGCATAACTAGAACGGCCTAGGGGAAAAGTACGCATACCGTTGTAATCGGGCGAGTTTCTACATTCAGATGCAACAGAAATTTTGCGGATTGGTCAATTCGTTCGCGAGATATGGCAGTTTGGAGGTAAGAAACGCTTGAGAAACTCAAAATTTTCGCAGTTCTGATGCTCGAAACGAATAACTATAACGGACTAGGGGAGAAGTACGCATACAGTTGTAATCGGGCGAGTTTCTACTTTCAGATGCAACAGAAATTTTGCGGATTGGTCAATCCGTTCGCGAGATATGGCAGTTTGGAGGTAAGAAACGCTTGAGAAACTCAAAATTTTCGCAGTTCTGATGCTCGAAACGAACAACTAGAACGGCCTAGGGGAAAAGTACGCATAGTGTTGTAATCGGGCGAGTTTCTACTTTCAGATGCAACAGAAATTTTGCGGATTGGTCAATCCGTTCGCGAGATATGGCAGTTTGGAGGTAAGAAACGCTTGAGAAACTCAAAATTTTCACAGTTCTGATGCTCGAAACGAATATCCAGAACGGCCTAGGGGAAAAGTACGCATACAGTTGTAATCGGGCGAGTTTCTACCTTCAGATGCAACAGAAATTTTGGGGATTGGTCAATCCGTTCGCGAGATATGGCAGTTTGGAGGTATGAAACGCTTGAGAAACTCCAAATTTTCGCAGTTCTGATGCTCGACAAGCATAACTAGAACGGCCTAGGGGAAAAGTACGCATACCGTTGTAATCGGGCGAGTTTCTACTTTCAGATGCAACAGAAATTTTGCGGATTGGTCAATCCGTTCGCGAGATATGGCAGTTTGGAGGTAAGAAACGCTTGAGAAACTCAAAATTTTCGCAGTTCTGATGCTCGAAACGAACAACTAGAACGGCCTAGGGGAAAAGTACGCATAGTGTTGTAATCGGGCGAGTTTCTACTTTCAGATGCAACCGAAATTTTGCGGATTGGTCAATCCGTTCGCGAGATATGGCAGTTTGGAGGTAAGAAACGCTTGAGAAACTCAAAATTTTCACAGTTCTGATGCTCGAAACGAATATCCAGAACGGCCTAGGGGAAAAGTACGCATACAGTTGTAATCGGGCGAGTTTCTACCTTCAGATGCAACCGAAATTTTGGGGATTGGTCAATCCGTT
The DNA here is from genome assembly GCF_051014685.1 of Ptiloglossa arizonensis. Classification (NCBI taxonomy): domain Eukaryota; kingdom Metazoa; phylum Arthropoda; class Insecta; order Hymenoptera; family Colletidae; genus Ptiloglossa; species Ptiloglossa arizonensis. The sequence goes on from NW_027478386.1 coordinate 2,599,436, forward strand.
CGCGAGATATGGCAGTTTGGAGGTATGAAACGCTTGAGAAACTCCAAACTTTCGCAGTTCTGATGCTCGACAAGCATAACTAGAACGGCCTAGGGGAAAAGTACGCATACCGTTGTAATCGGGCGAGTTTCTACTTTCAGATGCAACAGAAATTTTGCGGATTGGTCAATTCGTTCGCGAGATATGGCAGTTTGGAGGTAAGAAACGCTTGAGAAACTAAAAATTTTCGCAGTTCTGATGCTCGAAACGAATAACTATAACGGACTAGGGGAAAAGTACGCATACAGTTGTAATCGGGCGAGTTTCTACTTTCAGATGCAACAGAAATTTTGCGGATTGGTCAATCCGTTCGCGAGATATGGCAGTTTGGAGGTAAGAAACGCTTGAGAAACTCAAAATTTTCGCAGTTCTGATGCTCGAAACGAACAACTAGAACGGCCTAGGGGAAAAGTACGCATAGTGTTGTAATCGGGCGAGTTTCTACTTTCAGATGCAACAGAAATTTTGCGGATTGGTCAATCCGTTCGCGAGATATGGCAGTTTGGAGGTAAGAAACGCTTGAGAAACTCAAAATTTTCACAGTTCTGATGCGCGAAACGAATAACCAGAACGGCCTAGGGGAAAAGTACGCATACCGTTGTAATCGGGCGAGTTTCTACTTTCAGATGCAACAGAAATTTTGCGGATTGGTCAATCCGTTCGCGAGATATGGCAGTTTGGAGGTAAGAAACGCTTGAGAAACTCAAAATTTTCGCAGTTCTGATGCTCGAAACGAATAACTAGAACGGTCTAGTGGAAAAGTACGCATACAGTTGTAATCGGGCGAGTTTCTACCTTCAGATGCAACAGAAATTTTGCGGATTGGTCAATCCGTTCGCGAGATATGGCAGTTTGGAGGTAAGAAACGCTTGAGAAACTCCAAATTTTCGCAGTTCTGATGCTCGACAAGCATAACTAGAACGGCCTAGGGGAAAAGTACGCATACCGTTGTAATCGGGCGAGTTTCTACATTCAGATGCAACAGAAATTTTGCGGATTGGTCAATCCGTTCGCGTGATATGGCAGTTTGGAGGTAAGAAACGCTTGAGAAACTCAAAATTTTCGCAGTTCTGATGCTCGAAACGAATAACTATAACGGACTAGGGGAAAAGTACGCATACAGTTGTAATCGGGCGGGTTTCTACTCTCAGATGCAACAGATATTTTGCGGATTGGTCAATCCGTTCGCGAGATATGGCAGTTTGGAGGTAAGAAACGCTTGAAAAACTCATAATTTTCGCCGTTCTGATGCTCGAAACGAATAACTATAACGGACTAGGGGAAAAGTGCGCATACCGTTGCAATCGGGCGTGTTTCTACTTTCAGATGCAACAGAAATTTTGCGGATCGGTCAATCCGTTCGCGAGATATGGCAGTTTGGAGGTAAGAAACGCTTGAGAAACTTAAAATTTTCGCAGTTCTGATGCTCGAAACGAATAACTATAACGGACTAGGGGAAAAGTACGCATACAGTTGTAATCGGGCGAGTTTCTACTTTCAGATGCAACAGAAATTTTGCGGATTGGTCAATCCGTTCGCGAGATATGGCAGTTTGGAGGTAAGAAACGCTTGAGAAACTCAAAGTTTTCGCAGTTCTGATGCTCGAAACGAACAACTAGAACGGCCTAGGGGAAAAGTACGCATAGTGTTGTAATCGGGCGAGTTTCTACTTTCAGATGCAACAGAAATTTTGCGGATTGGTCAATCCGTTCGCGAGATATGGCAGTTTGGAGGTAAGAAACGCTTGAGAAACTCAAAATTTTCACAGTTCTGATGCTCGAAACGAATATCCAGAACGGCCTAGGGGAAAAGTACGCATACAGTTGTAATCGGGCGAGTTTCTACCTTCAGATGCAACAGAAATTTTGCGGATTGGTCAATCCGTTCGCGAGATATGGCAGTTTGGAGGTAAGAAACGCTTGAGAAACTCCAAATGTTCGCAGTTCTGATGCTCGACAAGCATAACTAGAACGGCCTAGGGGAAAAGTACGCATACCGTTGTAATCGGGCGAGTTTCTACTTTCAGATGCAACAGAAATTTTGCGGATTGGTCAATTCGTTCGCGAGATATGGCAGTTTGGAGGTAAGAAACGCTTGAGAAACTAAAAATTTTCGCAGTTCTGATGCTCGAAACGAATAACTATAACGGACTAGGGGAAAAGTACGCATACAGTTGTAATCGGGCGAGTTTCTACTTTCAGATGCAACAGAAATTTTGCGGATTGGTCAATCCGTTCGCGAGATATGGCAGTTTGGAGGTAAGAAACGCTTGAGAAACTCAAAATTCTCGCAGTTCTGATGCTCGAAACGAACAACTAGAACGGCCTAGGGGAAAAGTACGCATAGTGTTGTAATCGGGCGAGTTTCTACTTTCAGATGCAACAGAAATTTTGCGGATTGGTCAATCCGTTCGCGAGATATGGCAGTTTGGAGGTAAGAAACGCTTGAGAAACTCAAAATTTTCACAGTTCTGATGCTTGAAACGAATAACCAGAACGGCCTAGGGGAAAAGTACGCATACAGTTGTAATCGGGCGAGTTTCTAGTTTCAGATGCAACAGAAATTTTGCGGATTGGTCAATCCGTTCGCGAGATATGGCAGTTTGGAGGTAAGAAACGCTTGAGAAACTCAAAATTTTCGCAGTTCTGATGCTCGAAACGAATAACTAGAACGGTCTAGGGGAAAAGTACGCATACAGTTGTAATCGGGCGAGTTTCTACCTTCAGATGCAACAGAAATTTTGCGGATTGGTCAATCCGTTCGCGAGATATGGCAGTTTGGAGGTAAGAAACGCTTGAGAAACTCAAAATTTTCGCAGTTCTGATGCTCGAAACGAACAACTAGAACGGCCTAGGGGAAAAGTACGCATAGTGTTGTAATCGGGCGAGTTTCTACTTTCAGATGCAACAGAAATTTTGCGGATTGGTCAATCCGTTCGCGAGATATGGCAGTTTGGAGGTAAGAAACGCTTGAGAAACTCAAAATTTTCACAGTTCTGATGCTCGAAACGAATAACCAGAACGGCCTAGGGGAAAAGTACGCATACCGTTGTAATCGGGCGAGTTTCTACTTTCAGATGCAACAGAAATTTTGCGGATTGGTCAATCCGTTCGCGAGATATGGCAGTTTGGAGGTAAGAAACGCTTGAGAAACTCAAAATTTTCGCAGTTCTGATGCTCGAAACGAATAACTATAACGGACTAGGGGAAAAGTACGCATACAGTTGTAATCGGGCGAGTTTCTACTTTCAGATGCAACAGAAATTTTGCGGATTGGTCAATCCGTTCGCGAGATATGGCAGTTTGGAGGTAAGAAACGCTTGAGAAACTCAAAGTTTTCGCAGTTCTGATGCTCGAAACGAACAACTAGAACGGCCTAGGGGAAAAGTACGCATAGTGTTGTAATCGGGCGAGTTTCTACTTTCAGATGCAACAGAAATTTTGCGGATTGGTCAATCCGTTCGCGAGATATGGCAGTTTGGAGGTAAGAAACGCTTGAGAAACTCAAAATTTTCACAGTTCTGATGCTCGAAACGAATATCCAGAACGGCCTAGGGGAAAAGTACGCATACAGTTGTAATCGGGCGAGTTTCTACCTTCAGATGCAACAGAAATTTTGCGGATTGGTCAATCCGTTCGCGAGATATGGCAGTTTGGAGGTAAGAAACGCTTGAGAAACTCCAAATGTTCGCAGTTCTGATGCTCGACAAGCATAACTAGAACGGCCTAGGGGAAAAGTACGCATACCGTTGTAATCGGGCGAGTTTCTACTTTCAGATGCAACAGAAATTTTGCGGATTGGTCAATTCGTTCGCGAGATATGGCAGTTTGGAGGTAAGAAACGCTTGAGAAACTAAAAATTTTCGCAGTTCTGATGCTCGAAACGAATAACTATAACGGACTAGGGGAAAAGTACGCATACAGTTGTAATCGGGCGAGTTTCTACTTTCAGATGCAACAGAAATTTTGCGGATTGGTCAATCCGTTCGCGAGATATGGCAGTTTGGAGGTAAGAAACGCTTGAGAAACTCAAAATTCTCGCAGTTCTGATGCTCGAAACGAACAACTAGAACGGCCTAGGGGAAAAGTACGCATAGTGTTGTAATCGGGCGAGTTTCTACTTTCAGATGCAACAGAAATTTTGCGGATTGGTCAATCCGTTCGCGAGATATGGCAGTTTGGAGGTAAGAAACGCTTGAGAAACTCAAAATTTTCACAGTTCTGATGCTTGAAACGAATAACCAGAACGGCCTAGGGGAAAAGTACGCATACAGTTGTAATCGGGCGAGTTTCTAGTTTCAGATGCAACAGAAATTTTGCGGATTGGTCAATCCGTTCGCGAGATATGGCAGTTTGGAGGTAAGAAACGCTTGAGAAACTCAAAATTTTCGCAGTTCTGATGCTCGAAACGAATAACTAGAACGGTCTAGGGGAAAAGTACGCATACAGTTGTAATCGGGCGAGTTTCTACCTTCAGATGCAACAGAAATTTTGCGGATTGGTCAATCCGTTCGCGAGATATGGCAGTTTGGAGGTAAGAAACGCTTGAGAAACTCCAAATGTTCGCAGTTCTGATGCTCGACAAGCATAACTAGAACGGCCTAGGGGAAAGTACGCATACCGTTGTAATCGGGCGAGTTTCTACTTTCAGATGCAACAGAAATTTTGCGGATTGGTCAATTCGTTCGCGAGATATGGCAGTTTGGAGGTAAGAAACGCTTGAGAAACTAAAAATTTTCGCAGTTCTGATGCTCGAAACGAACAACTAGAACGGCCTAGGGGAAAAGTACGCATAGTGTTGTAATCGGGCGAGTTTCTACTTTCAGATGCAACAGAAATTTTGCGGATTGGTCAATCCGTTCGCGAGATATGGCAGTTTGGAGGTAAGAAACGCTTGAGAAACTCAAAATTTTCACAGTTCTGATGCTCGAAACGAATAACCAGAACGGCCTAGGGGAAAAGTACGCATACCGTTGTAATCGGGCGAGTTTCTACTTTCAGATGCAACAGAAATTTTGCGGATTGGTCAATCCGTTCGCGAGATATGGCAGTTTGGAGGTAAGAAACGCTTGAGAAACTCAAAATTTTCGCAGTTCTGATGCTCGAAACGAATAACTATAACGGACTAGGGGAAAAGTACGCATACAGTTGTAATCGGGCGAGTTTCTACTTTCAGATGCAACAGAAATTTTGCGGATTGGTCAATCCGTTCGCGAGATATGGCAGTTTGGAGGTAAGAAACGCTTGAGAAACTCAAAATTCTCGCAGTTCTGATGCTCGAAACGAACAACTAGAACGGCCTAGGGGAAAAGTACGCATAGTGTTGTAATCGGGCGAGTTTCTACTTTCAGATGCAACAGAAATTTTGCGGATTGGTCAATTCGTTCGCGAGATATGGCAGTTTGGAGGTAAGAAACGCTTGAGAAACTAAAAATTTTCGCAGTTCTGATGCTCGAAACGAATAACTATAACGGACTAGGGGAAAAGTACGCATACAGTTGTAATCGGGCGAGTTTCTACTTTCAGATGCAACAGAAATTTTGCGGATTGGTCAATCCGTTCGCGAGATATGGCAGTTTGGAGGTAAGAAACGCTTGAGAAACTCAAAATTCTCGCAGTTCTGATGCTCGAAACGAACAACTAGAACGGCCTAGGGGAAAAGTACGCATAGTGTTGTAATCGGGCGAGTTTCTACTTTCAGATGCAACAGAAATTTTGCGGATTGGTCAATCCGTTCGCGAGATATGGCAGTTTGGAGGTAAGAAACGCTTGAGAAACTCAAAATTTTCACAGTTCTGATGCTTGAAACGAATAACCAGAACGGCCTAGGGGAAAAGTACGCATACAGTTGTAATCGGGCGAGTTTCTAGTTTCAGATGCAACAGAAATTTTGCGGATTGGTCAATCCGTTCGCGAGATATGGCAGTTTGGAGGTAAGAAACGCTTGAGAAACTCAAAATTTTCGCAGTTCTGATGCTCGAAACGAATAACTAGAACGGTCTAGGGGAAAAGTACGCATACAGTTGTAATCGGGCGAGTTTCTACCTTCAGATGCAACAGAAATTTTGCGGATTGGTCAATCCGTTCGCGAGATATGGCAGTTTGGAGGTAAGAAACGCTTGAGAAACTCAAAATTTTCGCAGTTCTGATGCTCGAAACGAACAACTAGAACGGCCTAGGGGAAAAGTACGCATAGTGTTGTAATCGGGCGAGTTTCTACTTTCAGATGCAACAGAAATTTTGCGGATTGGTCAATCCGTTCGCGAGATATGGCAGTTTGGAGGTAAGAAACGCTTGAGAAACTCAAAATTTTCACAGTTCTGATGCTCGAAACGAATAACCAGAACGGCCTAGGGGAAAAGTACGCATACCGTTGTAATCGGGCGAGTTTCTACTTTCAGATGCAACAGAAATTTTGCGGATTGGTCAATCCGTTCGCGAGATATGGCAGTTTGGAGGTAAGAAACGCTTGAGAAACTCAAAATTTTCGCAGTTCTGATGCTCGAAACGAATAACTATAACGGACTAGGGGAAAAGTACGCATACAGTTGTAATCGGGCGAGTTTCTACTTTCAGATGCAACAGAAATTTTGCGGATTGGTCAATCCGTTCGCGAGATATGGCAGTTTGGAGGTAAGAAACGCTTGAGAAACTCAAAGTTTTCGCAGTTCTGATGCTCGAAACGAACAACTAGAACGGCCTAGGGGAAAAGTACGCATAGTGTTGTAATCGGGCGAGTTTCTACTTTCAGATGCAACAGAAATTTTGCGGATTGGTCAATCCGTTCGCGAGATATGGCAGTTTGGAGGTAAGAAACGCTTGAGAAACTCAAAATTTTCACAGTTCTGATTCTCGAAACGAATATCCAGAACGGCCTAGGGGAAAAGTACGCATACAGTTGTAATCGGGCGAGTTTCTACCTTCAGATGCAACAGAAATTTTGCGGATTGGTCAATCCGTTCGCGAGATATGGCAGTTTGGAGGTAAGAAACGCTTGAGAAACTCCAAATGTTCGCAGTTCTGATGCTCGACAAGCATAACTAGAACGGCCTAGGGGAAAAGTACGCATACCGTTGTAATCGGGCGAGTTTCTACTTTCAGATGCAACAGAAATTTTGCGGATTGGTCAATTCGTTCGCGAGATATGGCAGTTTGGAGGTAAGAAACGCTTGAGAAACTAAAAATTTTCGCAGTTCTGATGCTCGAAACGAATAACTATAACGGACTAGGGGAAAAGTACGCATACAGTTGTAATCGGGCGAGTTTCTACTTTCAGATGCAACAGAAATTTTGCGGATTGGTCAATCCGTTCGCGAGATATGGCAGTTTGGAGGTAAGAAACGCTTGAGAAACTCAAAATTCTCGCAGTTCTGATGCTCGAAACGAACAACTAGAACGGCCTAGGGGAAAAGTACGCATAGTGTTGTAATCGGGCGAGTTTCTACTTTCAGATGCAACAGAAATTTTGCGGATTGGTCAATCCGTTCGCGAGATATGGCAGTTTGGAGGTAAGAAACGCTTGAGAAACTCAAAATTTTCACAGTTCTGATGCTTGAAACGAATAACCAGAACGGCCTAGGGGAAAAGTACGCATACAGTTGTAATCGGGCGAGTTTCTAGTTTCAGATGCAACAGAAATTTTGCGGATTGGTCAATCCGTTCGCGAGATATGGCAGTTTGGAGGTAAGAAACGCTTGAGAAACTCAAAATTTTCGCAGTTCTGATGCTCGAAACGAATAACTAGAACGGTCTAGGGGAAAAGTACGCATACAGTTGTAATCGGGCGAGTTTCTACCTTCAGATGCAACAGAAATTTTGCGGATTGGTCAATCCGTTCGCGAGATATGGCAGTTTGGAGGTAAGAAACGCTTGAGAAACTCCAAATGTTCGCAGTTCTGATGCTCGACAAGCATAACTAGAACGGCCTAGGGGAAAGTACGCATACCGTTGTAATCGGGCGAGTTTCTACTTTCAGATGCAACAGAAATTTTGCGGATTGGTCAATTCGTTCGCGAGATATGGCAGTTTGGAGGTAAGAAACGCTTGAGAAACTAAAAATTTTCGCAGTTCTGATGCTCGAAACGAACAACTAGAACGGCCTAGGGGAAAAGTACGCATAGTGTTGTAATCGGGCGAGTTTCTACTTTCAGATGCAACAGAAATTTTGCGGATTGGTCAATCCGTTCGCGAGATATGGCAGTTTGGAGGTAAGAAACGCTTGAGAAACTCAAAATTTTCACAGTTCTGATGCTCGAAACGAATAACCAGAACGGCCTAGGGGAAAAGTACGCATACCGTTGTAATCGGGCGAGTTTCTACTTTCAGATGCAACAGAAATTTTGCGGATTGGTCAATCCGTTCGCGAGATATGGCAGTTTGGAGGTAAGAAACGCTTGAGAAACTCAAAATTTTCGCAGTTCTGATGCTCGAAACGAATAACTATAACGGACTAGGGGAAAAGTACGCATACAGTTGTAATCGGGCGAGTTTCTACTTTCAGATGCAACAGAAATTTTGCGGATTGGTCAATCCGTTCGCGAGATATGGCAGTTTGGAGGTAAGAAACGCTTGAGAAACTCAAAATTCTCGCAGTTCTGATGCTCGAAACGAACAACTAGAACGGCCTAGGGGAAAAGTACGCATAGTGTTGTAATCGGGCGAGTTTCTACTTTCAGATGCAACAGAAATTTTGCGGATTGGTCAATCCGTTCGCGAGATATGGCAGTTTGGAGGTAAGAAACGCTTGAGAAACTCAAAATTTTCACAGTTCTGATGCTCGAAACGAATAACCAGAACGGCCTAGGGGAAAAGTACGCATACGGTTGTAATCGGGCGAGTTTCTACTTTCAGATGCAACAGAAATTTTGCGGATTGGTCAATCCGTTCGCGAGATATGGCAGTTTGGAGGTAAGAAACGCTTGAGAAACTCAAAATTTTCGCAGTTCTGATGCTCGAAACGAATAACTATAACGGACTAGGGGAAAAGTACGCATACAGTTGTAATCGGGCGAGTTTCTACTTTCAGATGCAACAGAAATTTTGCGGATTGGTCAATCCGTTCGCGAGATATGGCAGTTTGGAGGTAAGAAACGCTTGAGAAACTCAAAGTTTTCGCAGTTCTGATGCTCGAAACGAACAACTAGAACGGCCTAGGGGAAAAGTACGCATAGTGTTGTAATCGGGCGAGTTTCTACTTTCAGATGCAACAGAAATTTTGCGGATTGGTCAATCCGTTCGCGAGATATGGCAGTTTGGAGGTAAGAAACGCTTGAGAAACTCAAAATTTTCACAGTTCTGATGCTCGAAACGAATATCCAGAACGGCCTAGGGGAAAAGTACGCATACAGTTGTAATCGGGCGAGTTTCTACCTTCAGATGCAACAGAAATTTTGCGGATTGGTCAATCCGTTCGCGAGATATGGCAGTTTGGAGGTAAGAAACGCTTGAGAAACTCCAAATGTTCGCAGTTCTGATGCTCGACAAGCATAACTAGAACGGCCTAGGGGAAAAGTACGCATACCGTTGTAATCGGGCGAGTTTCTACTTTCAGATGCAACAGAAATTTTGCGGATTGGTCAATTCGTTCGCGAGATATGGCAGTTTGGAGGTAAGAAACGCTTGAGAAACTAAAAATTTTCGCAGTTCTGATGCTCGAAACGAATAACTATAACGGACTAGGGGAAAAGTACGCATACAGTTGTAATCGGGCGAGTTTCTACTTTCAGATGCAACAGAAATTTTGCGGATTGGTCAATCCGTTCGCGAGATATGGCAGTTTGGAGGTAAGAAACGCTTGAGAAACTCAAAATTCTCGCAGTTCTGATGCTCGAAACGAACAACTAGAACGGCCTAGGGGAAAAGTACGCATAGTGTTGTAATCGGGCGAGTTTCTACTTTCAGATGCAACAGAAATTTTGCGGATTGGTCAATCCGTTCGCGAGATATGGCAGTTTGGAGGTAAGAAACGCTTGAGAAACTCAAAATTTTCACAGTTCTGATGCTTGAAACGAATAACCAGAACGGCCTAGGGGAAAAGTACGCATACAGTTGTAATCGGGCGAGTTTCTAGTTTCAGATGCAACAGAAATTTTGCGGATTGGTCAATCCGTTCGCGAGATATGGCAGTTTGGAGGTAAGAAACGCTTGAGAAACTCAAAATTTTCGCAGTTCTGATGCTCGAAACGAATAACTAGAACGGTCTAGGGGAAAAGTACGCATACAGTTGTAATCGGGCGAGTTTCTACCTTCAGATGCAACAGAAATTTTGCGGATTGGTCAATCCGTTCGCGAGATATGGCAGTTTGGAGGTAAGAAACGCTTGAGAAACTCCAAATGTTCGCAGTTCTGATGCTCGACAAGCATAACTAGAACGGCCTAGGGGAAAGTACGCATACCGTTGTAATCGGGCGAGTTTCTACTTTCAGATGCAACAGAAATTTTGCGGATTGGTCAATTCGTTCGCGAGATATGGCAGTTTGGAGGTAAGAAACGCTTGAGAAACTAAAAATTTTCGCAGTTCTGATGCTCGAAACGAATAACTATAACGGACTAGGGGAAAAGTACGCATACAGTTGTAATCGGGCGAGTTTCTACTTTCAGATGCAACAGAAATTTTGCGGATTGGTCAATCCGTTCGCGAGATATGGCAGTTTGGAGGTAAGAAACGCTTGAGAAACTCAAAATTCTCGCAGTTCTGATGCTCGAAACGAACAACTAGAACGGCCTAGGGGAAAAGTACGCATAGTGTTGTAATCGGGCGAGTTTCTACTTTCAGATGCAACAGAAATTTTGTGGATTGGTCAATCCGTTCGCGAGATATGGCAGTTTGGAGGTAAGAAACGCTTGAGAAACTCAAAATTTTCACAGTTCTGATGCTTGAAACGAATAACCAGAACGGCCTAGGGGAAAAGTACGCATACAGTTGTAATCGGGCGAGTTTCTACTTTCAGATGCAACAGAAATTTTGCGGATTGGTCAATCCGTTCGCTAGATATGGCAGTTTGGAGGTAAGAAACGCTTGAGAAACTCAAAATTTTCGCAGTTCTGATGCTCGAAACGAATAACTAGAACGGTCTAGGGGAAAAGTACGCATACAGTTGTAATCGGGCGAGTTTCTACCTTCAGATGCAACAGAAATTTTGCGGATTGGTCAATCCGTTCGCGAGATATGGCAGTTTGGAGGTAAGAAACGCTTGAGGAACTCAAAATTTTCGCAGTTCTGATGCTCGAAACGAATAACTAGAACGGCCTAGGGGAAAAGTGCGCATACCGTTGCAATCGGGCGTGTTTCTACTTTCAGATGCAACAGAAATTTTGCGGATCGGTCAATCCGTTCGCGAGATATGGCAGCTTGGATGTAAGAAACGCTTGAGAAACTCAAAATTTTCGCAGTTCTGATGCTCGTAACGAATAACTGGGACGGCCTAGGGGAAAACTACACATAACGTTGTAATCGGGCGAGTCTCTACTTTCAGATGCAACAGAAATTTTGCGGATTGGTCAATCCGTTCGCGAGATATGGCAGTTTGGAGGTAAGAAACGTTTGAGAAACTCAAAATTTTCGCAGTTCTGATGCTCGAAACGAATAACTAGAACAGCCTAGGGGAAAAGTGCGCATACCGTTGTAATCGGGCGAGTTTCTACTTTTTGGTGCAACAGAAATTTTGCGGATTGATCAATCTGATCGCGAGATATAGCAGTTTGGAAATAAGAAACGCTTGAGAAACTCAAAATTTTCGCAGTTCTGATGCTCGAAACGAGTAACTACAACGGCCTATGGGAAAAGTACGGATACCGTTGTAATCGGGCGAGTTTCTACCTTCAGATGCAACAGAAATTTTGCGGATTGGTCAATCCGTTCGCGAGATATGGCAGTTTGGAGGTAAGAAACGCTTGAGAAACTCCAAATTTTCGCAGTTCTGATGCTCGACAAGCATAACTAGAACGGCCTAGGGGAAAAGTACGCATACCGTTGTAATCGGGCGAGTTTCTACTTTCAGATGCAACAGAAATTTTGCGGATTGGTCAATTCGTTCGCGAGATATGGCAGTTTGGAGGTAAGAAACGCTTGAGAAACTCAAAATTTTCGCAGTTCTGATGCTCGAAACGAATAACTATAACGGACTAGGGGAAAAGTACGCATACAGTTGTAATCGGGCGAGTTTCTACTTTCAGATGCAACAGAAATTTTGCGGATTGTTCAATCCGTTCGCGAGATATGGCAGTTTGGAGGTAAGAAACGCTTGAGAAACTCAAAATTTTCGCAGTTCTGATGCTCGAAACGAACAACTAGAACGGCCTAGGGGAAAAGTACGCATAGTGTTGTAATCGGGCAAGTTTCTACTTTCAGATGCAACAGAAATTTTGCGGATTGGTCACTCCGTTCGCGAGATATGGCAATTTGGAGGTAAGAAACGCTTGAGAAACTCAAAATTTTCACAGTTCTGATGCTCGAAACGAATATCCAGAACGGCCTAGGGGAAAAGTACGCATACAGTTGTAATCGGGCGAGTTTCTACCTTCAGATGCAACAGAAATTTTGGGGATTGGTCAATCCGTTCGCGAGATATGGCAGTTTGGAGGTATGAAACGCTTGAGAAACTCCAAATTTTCGCAGTTCTGATGCTCGACAAGCATAACTAGAACGGCCTAGGGGAAAAGTACGCATACCGTTGTAATCGGGCGAGTTTCTACTTTCAGATGCAACAGAAATTTTGCGGATTGGTCAATCCGTTCGCGAGATATGGCAGTTTGGAGGTAAGAAACGCTTGAGAAACTCAAAATTTTCGCAGTTCTGATGCTCGAAACGAATAACTAGAACTGGTCTAGGGGAAAAGTACGCATACAGTTGTAATCGGGCGAGTTTCTACCTTCAGATGCAACAGAAATTTTGCGGATTGGTCAATCCGTTCGCGAGATATGGCAGTTTGGAGGTAAGAAACGCTTGAGAAACTCAAAATTTTCGCAGTTCTGATGCTCGAAACGAATAACTAGAACTGGTCTAGGGGAAAAGTACGCATACAGTTGTAATCGGGCGAGTTTCTACCTTCAGATGCAACAGAAATTTTGCGGATTGGTCAATCCGTTCGCGAGATATGGCAGTTTGGAGGTAAGAAACGCTTGAGAAACTCCAAATGTTCGCAGTTCTGATGCTCGACAAGCATAACTAGAACGGCCTAGGGGAAAGTACGCATACCGTTGTAATCGGGCGAGTTTCTACTTTCAGATGCAACAGAAATTTTGCGGATTGGTCAATTCGTTCGCGAGATATGGCAGTTTGGAGGTAAGAAACGCTTGAGAAACTAAAAATTTTCGCAGTTCTGATGCTCGAAACGAATAACTATAACGGACTAGGGGAAAAGTACGCATACAGTTGTAATCGGGCGAGTTTCTACTTTCAGATGCAACAGAAATTTTGCGGATTGGTCAATCCGTTCGCGAGATATGGCAGTTTGGAGGTAAGAAACGCTTGAGAAACTCAAAATTCTCGCAGTTCTGATGCTCGAAACGAACAACTAGAACGGCCTAGGGGAAAAGTACGCATAGTGTTGTAATCGGGCGAGTTTCTACTTTCAGATGCAACAGAAATTTTGCGGATTGGTCAATCCGTTCGCGAGATATGGCAGTTTGGAGGTAAGAAACGCTTGAGAAACTCAAAATTTTCGCAGTTCTGATGCTCGAAACGAATAACTAGAACGGTCTAGGGGAAAAGTACGCATACAGTTGTAATCGGGCGAGTTTCTACCTTCAGATGCAACAGAAATTTTGCGGATTGGTCAATCCGTTCGCGAGATATGGCAGTTTGGAGGTAAGAAACGCTTGAGGAACTCAAAATTTTCGCAGTTCTGATGCTCGAAACGAATAACTAGAACGGCCTAGGGGAAAAGTGCGCATACCGTTGCAATCGGGCGTGTTTCTACTTTCAGATGCAACAGAAATTTTGCGGATCGGTCAATCCGTTCGCGAGATATGGCAGCTTGGATGTAAGAAACGCTTGAGAAACTCAAAATTTTCGCAGTTCTGATGCTCGTAACGAATAACTGGGACGGCCTAGGGGAAAACTACACATAACGTTGTAATCGGGCGAGTCTCTACTTTCAGATGCAACAGAAATTTTGCGGATTGGTCAATCCGTTCGCGAGATATGGCAGTTTGGAGGTAAGAAACGTTTGAGAAACTCAAAATTTTCGCAGTTCTGATGCTCGAAACGAATAACTAGAACAGCCTAGGGGAAAAGTGCGCATACCGTTGTAATCGGGCGAGTTTCTACTTTTTGGTGCAACAGAAATTTTGCGGATTGGTCAATCCGTTCGCGAGATATGGCAGTTTGGAGGTAAGAAACGCTTGAGAAACTCCAAATTTTCGCAGTTCTGATGCTCGACAAGCATAACTAGAACGGCCTAGGGGAAAAGTACGCATACCGTTGTAATCGGGCGAGTTTCTACTTTCAGATGCAACAGAAATTTTGCGGATTGGTCAATTCGTTCGCGAGATATGGCAGTTTGGAGGTAAGAAACGCTTGAGAAACTCAAAATTTTCGCAGTTCTGATGCTCGAAACGAATAACTATAACGGACTAGGGGAAAGTACGCATACCGTTGTAATCGGGCGAGTTTCTACTTTCAGATGCAACAGAAATTTTGCGGATTGGTCAATTCGTTCGCGAGATATGGCAGTTTGGAGGTAAGAAACGCTTGAGAAACTAAAAATTTTCGCAGTTCTGATGCTCGAAACGAATAACTATAACGGACTAGGGGAAAAGTACGCATACAGTTGTAATCGGGCGAGTTTCTACTTTCAGATGCAACAGAAATTTTGCGGATTGGTCAATCCGTTCGCGAGATATGGCAGTTTGGAGGTAAGAAACGCTTGAGAAACTCAAAATTCTCGCAGTTCTGATGCTCGACAAGCATAACTAGAACGGCCTAGGGGAAAAGTACGCATACCGTTGTAATCGGGCGAGTTTCTACTTTCAGATGCAACAGAAATTTTGCGGATTGGTCAATTCGTTCGCGAGATATGGCAGTTTGGAGGTAAGAAACGCTTGAGAAACTCAAAATTTTCGCAGTTCTGATGCTCGAAACGAATAACTATAACGGACTAGGGGAAAGTACGCATACCGTTGCAATCGGGCGTGTTTCTACTTTCAGATGCAACAGAAATTTTGCGGATCGGTCAATCCGTTCGCGAGATATGGCAGCTTGGATGTAAGAAACGCTTGAGAAACTCAAAATTTTCGCAGTTCTGATGCTCGAAACGAGTAACTACAACGGCCTAGGGGAAAAGTACGGATACCGTTGTAATCGGGCGAGTTTCTACCTTCAGATGCAACAGAAATTTTGCGGATTGGTCAATCCGTTCGCGAGATATGGCAGTTTGGAGGTAAGAAACGCTTGAGAAACTCAAAATTTTCGCAGTTCTGATGCTCGAAACGAACAACTAGAACGGCCTAGGGGAAAAGTACGCATAGTGTTGTAATCGGGCGAGTTTCTACTTTTAGATGCAACAGAAATT
Organism: Ptiloglossa arizonensis; assembly: GCF_051014685.1. Lineage (NCBI taxonomy): Eukaryota > Metazoa > Arthropoda > Insecta > Hymenoptera > Colletidae > Ptiloglossa > Ptiloglossa arizonensis. The sequence continues at coordinate 2,614,986 of NW_027478386.1, forward strand.
TTGCGGATTGGTCAATCCGTTCGCGAGATATGGCAGTTTGGAGGTAAGAAACGCTTGAGAAACTCAAAATTTTCACAGTTCTGATGCTTGAAACGAATAACCAGAACGGCCTAGGGGAAAAGTACGCATACCGTTGTAATCGGGCGAGTTTCTACTTTCAGATGCAACAGAAATTTTGCGGATTGGTCAATTCGTTCGCGAGATATGGCAGTTTGGAGGTAAGAAACGCTTGAGAAACTAAAAATTTTCGCAGTTCTGATGCTCGAAACGAATAACTATAACGGACTAGGGGAAAAGTACGCATACAGTTGTAATCGGGCGAGTTTCTACTTTCAGATGCAACAGAAATTTTGCGGATTGGTCAATCCGTTCGCGAGATATGGCAGTTTGGAGGTAAGAAACGCTTGAGAAACTCAAAATTTTCGCAGTTCTGATGCTCGAAACGAACAACTAGAACGGCCTAGGGGAAAAGTACGCATAGTGTTGTAATCGGGCGAGTTTCTACTTTCAGATGCAACAGAAATTTTGCGGATTGGTCAATCCGTTCGCGAGATATGGCAGTTTGGAGGTAAGAAACGCTTGAGAAACTCAAAATTTTCACAGTTCTGATGCTCGAAACGAATAACCAGAACGGCCTAGGGGAAAGGTACGCATACCGTTGTAATCGGGCGAGTTTCTACTTTCAGATGCAACAGAAATTTTGCGGATTGGTCAATCCGTTCGCGAGATATGGCAGTTTGGAGGTAAGAAACGCTTGAGAAACTCAAAATTTTCGCAGTTCTGATGCTCGAAACGAATAACTAGAACGGTCTAGGGGAAAAGTACGCATACAGTTGTAATCGGGCGAGTTTCTACCTTCAGATGCAACAGGAATTTTGCGGATTGGTCAATCCGTTCGCGAGATATGGCAGTTTGGAGGTAAGAAACGCTTGAGAAACACCAAATTTTCGCAGTTCTGATGCTCGACAAGCATAACTAGAACGGCCTAGGGGAAAAGTACGCATACCGTTGTAATCGGGCGAGTTTCTACTTTCAGATGCAACAGAAATTTTGCGGATTGGTCAATTCGTTCGCGAGATATGGCAGTTTGGAGGTAAGAAACGCTTGAGAAACTAAAAATTTTCGCAGTTCTGATGCTCGAAACGAATAACCAGAACGGCCTAGGCGAAAAGTACGCATACCGTTGTAATCGGGCGAGTTTCTACTTTCAGATGCAACAGAAATTTTGCGGATTGGTCAATCCGTTCCCGAGATATGGCAGTTTGGAGGTAAGAAACGCTTGAGAAACTCAAAATTTTCGCAGTTCTCATGCTCGAAACGAATAACTACAACGGCCTAGCGGAAAAGTACGCATACCGTTGTAATCGGGCGAGTTTCTACTTTCAGATGCAACCGAAATTTTGCGGATTGGTCAATCCGTTCGCGAGATATGGCAGTTTGGAGGTAAGAAACGCTTGAGAAATTCAAAATTTTCGCCGTTCTGATGCTCGAAACGAATTACTAGGGCGGCCTAGGGGAAAAGTACGCATACCGTTGTAATCGGGCGAGTTTCTGCTTTCAGATGCATCAGAAATTTTGCGGATTGGTCAATCCGTTCGCGAGATGTGGCAGTTTGTAGGTAAGAAACGCTTGAGAAACTCAAAATTTTCGCAGTTCTGATGCTCGAACCGAATAACTAGAACGGCCTAGGGGAAAAGTACGCATACCGTTGTAATCGGGCGAGTTTCTACCTTCAGATGCAACAGAAATTTTGCGGATTGGTCAATCCGTTCGCGAGATATGGCAGTTTGGAAGTAAGAAACGCTTGAGATACTCAAAATTTTCGCAGTTCTGACGCTCGAAACGAATAACAAGAACGGCCTAGGGGAAAAGTACGCATACCGTTGTAATCGGGCGAGTTTCTACTTTCAGATGCAACCGAAATTTTGCGGATTGGTCAATCCGTTCGCGAGATATGGCAGTTTGGAGGTAAGAAACGCTTGAGAAACTCCAAATTTTCGCAGTTCTGATGCTCGACAAGCATAACTAGAACGGCCTAGGGGAATAGTACGCATACCGTTGTAATCGGGCGAGTTTCTACTTTCAGATGCAACAGAAATTTTGCGGATTGGTCAATTCGTTCGCGAGATATGGCAGTTTGGAGGTAAGAAACGCTTGAGAAACTAAAAATTTTCGCAGTTCTGATGCTCGAAACGAATAACTATAACGGACTAGGGGAAAAGTACGCATACAGTTGTAATCGGGCGAGTTTCTACTTTCAGATGCAACAGAAATTTTGCGGATTGGTCAATCCGTTCGCGAGATATGGCAGTTTGGAGGTAAGAAACGCTTGAGAAACTCAAAATTTTCGCAGTTCTGATGCTCGAAACGAACAACTAGAACGGCCTAGGGGAAAAGTACGCATAGTGTTGTAATCGGGCGAGTTTCTACTTTCAGATGCAACAGAAATTTTGCGGATTGGTCAATCCGTTCGCGAGATATGGCAGTTTGGAGGTAAGAAACGCTTGAGAAACTCAAAATTTTCACAGTTCTGATGCTCGAAACGAATAACCAGAACGGCCTAGGGGAAAAGTACGCATACCGTTGTAATCGGGCGAGTTTCTACTTTCAGATGCAACAGAAATTTTGCGGATTGGTCAATCCGTTCGCGAGATATGGCAGTTTGGAGGTAAGAAACGCTTGAGAAACTCAAAATTTTCGCAGTTCTGATGCTCGAAACGAATAACTAGAACGGTCTAGGGGAAAAGTACGCATACAGTTGTAATCGGGCGAGTTTCTACCTTCAGATGCAACAGAAATTTTGCGGATTGGTCAATCCGTTCGCGAGATATGGCAGTTTGGAGGTAAGAAACGCTTGAGAAACTCCAAATTTTCGCAGTTCTGATGCTCGACAAGCATAACTAGAACGGCCTAGGGGAAAAGTACGCATACCGTTGTAATCGGGCGAGTTTCTACTTTCAGATGCAACAGAAATTTTGCGGATTGGTCAATTCGTTCGCGAGATATGGCAGTTTGGAGGTAAGAAACGCTTGAGAAACTAAAAATTTTCGCAGTTCTGATGCTCGAAACGAATAACCAGAACGGCCTAGGCGAAAAGTACGCATACCGTTGTAATCGGGCGAGTTTCTACTTTCAGATGCAACAGAAATTTTGCGGATTGGTCAATCCGTTCCCGAGATATGGCAGTTTGGAGGTAAGAAACGCTTGAGAAACTCAAAATTTTCGCAGTTCTCATGCTCGAAACGAATAACTACAACGGCCTAGCGGAAAAGTACGCATACCGTTGTAATCGGGCGTGTTTCTACTTTCAGATGCAACCGAAATTTTGCGGATTGGTCAATCCGTTCGCGAGATATGGCAGTTTGGAGGTAAGAAACGCTTGAGAAATTCAAAATTTTCGCCGTTCTGATGCTCGAAACGAATTACTAGGGCGGCCTAGGGGAAAAGTACGCATACCGTTGTAATCGGGCGAGTTTCTGCTTTCAGATGCATCAGAAATTTTGCGGATTGGTCAATCCGTTCGCGAGATGTGGCAGTTTGTAGGTAAGAAACGCTTGAGAAACTCAAAATTTTCGCAGTTCTGATGCTCGAACCGAATAACTAGAACGGCCTAGGGGAAAAGTACGCATACCGTTGTAATCGGGCGAGTTTCTACCTTCAGATGCAACAGAAATTTTGCGGATTGGTCAATCCGTTCGCGAGATATGGCAGTTTGGAAGAAAGAAACGCTTGAGATACTCAAAATTTTCGCAGTTCTGACGCTCGAAACGAATAACTAGAACGGCCTAGGGGAATAGTACGCATACCGTTGTAATCGGGCGAGTTTCTACTTTCAGATGCAACCGAAATTTTGCGGATTGGTCAATCCGTTCGCGAGATATGGCAGTTTGGAGGTAAGAAACGCTTGAGAAACTCAAAATTTTCGCAGTTCTGATGCTCGAAACGAATAACTATAACGGACTAGGGGAAAAGTACGCATACAGTTGTAATCGGGCGAGTTTCTACTTTCAGATGCAACAGAAATTTTGCGGATTGGTCAATCCGTTCGCGAGATATGGCAGTTTGGAGGTAAGAAACGCTTGAGAAATTCAAAATTTTCGCCGTTCTGATGCTCGAAACGAATTACTAGGGCGGCCTAGGGGAAAAGTACGCATACCGTTGTAATCGGGCGAGTTTCTGCTTTCAGATGCATCAGAAATTTTGCGGATTGGTCAATCCGTTCGCGAGATGTGGCAGTTTGTAGGTAAGAAACGCTTGAGAAACTCAAAATTTTCGCAGTTCTGATGCTCGAACCGAATAACTAGAACGGCCTAGGGGAAAAGTACGCATACCGTTGTAATCGGGCGAGTTTCTACCTTCAGATGCAACAGAAATTTTGCGGATTGGTCAATCCGTTCGCGAGATATGGCAGTTTGGAGGTAAGAAACGCTTGAGAAACTCAAAATTTTCGCAGTTCTGATGCTCGAAACGAATAACTAGAACGGTCTAGGGGAAAAGTACGCATACAGTTGTAATCGGGCGAGTTTCTACCTTCAGATGCAACAGAAATTTTGCGGATTGGTCAATCCGTTCGCGAGATATGGCAGTTTGGAGGTAAGAAACGCTTGAGAAACTCCAAATTTTCGCAGTTCTGATGCTCGACAAGCATAACTAGAACGGCCTAGGGGAAAAGTACGCATACCGTTGTAATCGGGCGAGTTTCTACTTTCAGATGCAACAGAAATTTTGCGGATTGGTCAATTCGTTCGCGAGATATGGCAGTTTGGAGGTAAGAAACGCTTGAGAAACTAAAAATTTTCGCAGTTCTGATGCTCGAAACGAATAACCAGAACGGCCTAGGCGAAAAGTACGCATACCGTTGTAATCGGGCGAGTTTCTACTTTCAGATGCAACAGAAATTTTGCGGATTGGTCAATCCGTTCCCGAGATATGGCAGTTTGGAGGTAAGAAACGCTTGAGAAACTCAAAATTTTCGCAGTTCTCATGCTCGAAACGAATAACTACAACGGCCTAGCGGAAAAGTACGCATACCGTTGTAATCGGGCGAGTTTCTACTTTCAGATGGAACCGAAATTTTGCGGATTGGTCAATCCGTTCGCGAGATATGGCAGTTTGGAGGTAAGAAACGCTTGAGAAATTCAAAATTTTCGCCGTTCTGATGCTCGAAACGAATTACTAGGGCGGCCTAGGGGAAAAGTACGCATACCGTTGTAATCGGGCGAGTTTCTGCTTTCAGATGCATCAGAAATTTTGCGGATTGGTCAATCCGTTCGCGAGATGTGGCAGTTTGTAGGTAAGAAACGCTTGAGAAACTCAAAATTTTCGCAGTTCTGATGCTCGAACCGAATAACTAGAACGGCCTAGGGGAAAAGTACGCATACCGTTGTAATCGGGCGAGTTTCTACCTTCAGATGCAACAGAAATTTTGCGGATTGGTCAATCCGTTCGCGAGATATGGCAGTTTGGAAGTAAGAAACGCTTGAGATACTCAAAATTTTCGCAGTTCTGACGCTCGAAACGAATAACTAGAACGGCCTAGGGGAAAAGTACGCATACCGTTGTAATCGGGCGAGTTTCTACTTTCAGATGCAACCGAAATTTTGCGGATTGGTCAATCCGTTCGCGAGATATGGCAGTTTGGAGGTAAGAAACGCTTGAGAAACTCAAAATTTTCGCAGTTCTGATGCTCGAAACGAATTACTAGGGCGGCCTAGGGGAAAAGTACGCATACCGTTGTAATCGGGCGAGTTTCTACTTTCAGATGCAACAGAAATTTTGCGGATTGGTCAATCCGTTCGCGAGATATGGCAGTTTGGAGGTAAGAAACGCTTGAGAAACTCAAAATTTTCGCAGTTCTGATGCTCGACAAGCATAACTAGAACGGTCTAGGGGAAAAGTACGCATGCCGTTGCAATCGGGCGAGTTTCTACTTTCAGATGCAACAGAAATTTTGCGGATTGGTCAATCCGTTCGCGAGATATGGCAGTTTGGAGGTAAGAAACGCTTGAGAAACTCAAAATTTTCGCAGTTCTGATGCTCGAAACGAATAACTAGAACGGACTAGGGGAAAAGTACGCATTCAGTTGTAATCGGGCGAGTTTCTATTTTCAGATGTAACAGAAACTTTGCGGATTGGTCAATCCGTTCGCGAGATATGGCAGTTTGGAAGTAAGAAACGCTTGAGAAACTCAAAATTTTCGCAGTTCTGATGCTCGAAACGAATAACTAGAACGGCCTAGGGGAAAAGTACGCATACCGTTGTAATCGGGCGAGTTTCTACTTTCAGATGCAACAGAAATTTTGCGGATTGGTCAATCCGTTCGCGAGATATGGCAGTTTGGAGGTAAGAAACGCTTGAGAAACTCAAAATTTTCGCAGTTCTGATGCTCGAAACGAACAACTAGAACGGCCTAGGGGAAAAGTACGCATAGTGTTGTAATCGGGCGAGTTTCTACTTTTAGATGCAACAGAAATTTTGCGGATTGGTCAATCCGTTCGCGAGATATGGCAGTTTGGAGGTAAGAAACGCTTGAGAAACTCAAAATTTTCACAGTTCTGATGCTTGAAACGAATAACCAGAACGGCCTAGGGGAAAAGTACGCATACCGTTGTAATCGGGCGAGTTTCTACTTTCAGATGCAACAGAAATTTTGCGGATTGGTCAATCCGTTCGCGAGATATGGCAGTTTGGAGGTAAGAAACGCTTGAGAAACTCAAAATTTTCGCAGTTCTGATGCTCGAAACGAATAACTAGAACGGTCTAGGGGAAAAGTACGCATACAGTTGTAATCGGGCGAGTTTCTACCTTCAGATGCAACAGAAATTTTGCGGATTTGTCAATCCGTTCGCGAGATATGGCAGTTTGGAGGTAAGAAACGCTTGAGAAACTCCAAATTTTCGCAGTTCTGATGCTCGACAAGCATAACTAGAACGGCCTAGGGGAATAGTACGCATACCGTTGTAATCGGGCGAGTTTCTACTTTCAGATGCAACAGAAATTTTGCGGATTGGTCAATTCGTTCGCGAGATATGGCAGTTTGGAGGTAAGAAACGCTTGAGAAACTAAAAATTTTCGCAGTTCTGATGCTCGAAACGAATAACTATAACGGACTAGGGGAAAAGTACGCATACAGTTGTAATCGGGCGAGTTTCTACTTTCAGATGCAACAGAAATTTTGCGGATTGGTCAATCCGTTCGCGAGATATGGCAGTTTGGATGTAAGAAACGCTTGAGAAACTCAAAATTTTCGCAGTTCTGATGCTCGAAACGAACAACTAGAACGGCCTAGGGGAAAAGTACGCATAGTGTTGTAATCGGGCGAGTTTCTACTTTCAGATGCAACAGAAATTTTGCGGATTGGTCAATTCGTTCGCGAGATATGGCAGTTTGGAGGTAAGAAACGCTTGAGAAACTCAAAATTTTCACAGTTCTGATGCTCGAAACGAATAACCAGAACGGCCTAGGGGAAAAGTACGCATACCGTTGTAATCGGGCGAGTTTCTACTTTCAGATGCAACAGAAATTTTGCGGATTGGTCAATCCGTTCGCGAGATATGGCAGTTTGGAGGTAAGAAACGCTTGAGAAACTCAAAATTTTCGCAGTTCTGATGCTCGAAACGAATAACTAGAACGGGCTAGGGGAAAAGTACGCATACAGTTCTAATCGGGCGAGTTTCTACCTTCAGATGCAACAGAAATTTTGCGGATTGGTCAATCCGTTCGCGAGATATGGCAGTTTGGAGGTAAGAAACGCTTGAGAAACTCCAAATTTTCGCAGTTCTGATGCTCCACAAGCATAACTAGAACGGCCTAGGGGAAAAGTACGCATACCGTTGTAATCGGGCGAGTTTCTACTTTCAGATGCAACAGAAATTTTGCGGATTGGTCAATTCGTTCGCGAGATATGGCAGTTTGGAGGTAAGAAACGCTTGAGAAACTAAAAATTTTCGCAGTTCTGATGCTCGAAACGAATAACCAGAACGGCCTAGGCGAAAAGTACGCATACCGTTGTAATCGGGCGAGTTTCTACTTTCAGATGCAACAGAAATTTTGCGGATTGGTCAATCCGTTCCCGAGATATGGCAGTTTGGAGGTAAGAAACGCTTGAGAAACTCAAAATTTTCTCAGTTCTTATGCTCGAAACGAATAACTACAACGGCCTAGCGGAAAAGTACGCATACCGTTGTAATCGGGCTAGTTTCTACTTTCAGATGCAACCGAAATTTTGCGGATTGGTCAATCCGTTCGCGAGATATGGCAGTTTGGAGGTAAGAAACGCTTGAGAAATTCAAAATTTTCGCCGTTCTGATGCTCGAAACGAATTACTAGGGCGGCCTAGGGGAAAAGTACGCATACCGTTGTAATCGGGCGAGTTTCTGCTTTCAGATGCATCAGAAATTTTGCGGATTGGTCAATCCGTTCGCGAGATGTGGCAGTTTGTAGGTAAGAAACGCTTGAGAAACTCAAAATTTTCGCAGTTCTGATGCTCGAACCGAATAACTAGAACGGCCTAGGGGAAAAGTACGCATACCGTTGTAATCGGGCGAGTTTCTACTTTCAGATGCAACAGAAATTTTGCGGATTGGTCAATCCGTTCGCGAGATATGGCAGTTTGGAGGTAAGAAACGCTTGAGGAACTCAAAATTTTCGCAGTTCTGACGCTCGAAACGAATAACTAGAACGGCCTAGGGGAAAAGTACGCATACCGTTGTAATCGGGCGAGTTTCTACTTTCAGATGCAACCGAAATTTTGCGGATTGGTCAATCCGTTCGCGAGATATGGCAGTTTGGAGGTAAGAAACGCTTGAGAAACTCAAAATTTTCGCAGTTCTGATGCTCGAAACGAATTACTAGGGCGGCCTAGGGGAAAAGTACGCATACCGTTGTAATCGGGCGAGTTTCTACTTTCAGATGCAACAGAAATTTTGCGGATTGGTCAATCCGTTCGCGAGATATGGCAGTTTGGAGGTAAGAAACGCTTGAGAAACTCAAAATTTTCGCAGTTCTGATGCTCGACAAGCATAACTAGAACGGTCTAGGGGAAAAGTACGCATGCCGTTGCAATCGGGCGAGTTTCTATTTTCAGATGTAACAGAAATTTTGCGGATTGGTCAATCCGTTCGCGAGATATGGCAGTTTGGAAGTAAGAAACGCTTGAGAAACTCAAAATTTTCGCAGTTCTGATGCTCGAAACGAATAACTAGAACGGCCTAGGGGAAAAGTACGCATACCGTTGTAATCGGGCGAGTTTCTACTTTCAGATGCAACAGAAATTTTGCGGATTGGTCAATCCGTTCGCGAGATATGGCAGTTTGGAGGTAAGAAACGCTTGAGAAACTCAAAATTTTCGCAGTTCTGATACTCGAAGCGAATAACTAGAACGGCCTAGGGGAAAAGTACGTATACCGTTGTAATCGGGCGAGTTTCTACTTTCAGATGCAACAGAAATTTTGCGGATTGGTCAATCCGTTCGCGAGATATGGCAGTTTGGAGGTAAGAAACGCTTGAGAATCTCAAAATTTTCGCAGTTCTCATGCTCGAAACGAATAACTACAACGGCCTAGCGGAAAAGTACGCATACCGTTGTAATCGGGCGCGTTTCTACTTTCAGATGCAAACGAAATTTTGCGGATTGGTCAATCCGTTCGCGAGATATGGCAGTTTGGAGGTAAGAAACGCTTGAGAAATTCAAAATTTTCGCAGTTCTGATGCTCGAAACGAATTACTAGGGCGGCCTAGGGGAAAAGTACGCATACCGTTGTAATCGGGCGAGTTTCTACTTTCAGATGCAACAGAAATTTTGCCGATTGGTCAATCCGTTCGCGAGATATGGCAGTTTGGAGGTAAGAAACGCTTGAGAAACTCAAAATTTTCGCAGTTCTGTTGCTCGACAAGCATAACTAGAACGGTCTAGGGGAAAAGTACGCATGCCGTTGCAATCGGGCGAGTTTCTACTTTCAGATGCAACAGAAATTTTGCGGATTGGTCAATCCGTTCGCGAGATATGGCAGTTTGGAGGTAAGAAACGCTTGAGAAATTCAAAATTTTCACAGTTCTGATGCTCGAAACGAATAACCAGAACGGCCTAGGGGAAAAGCACGCATACCGTTGTAATCGGGCGAGTTTCTACTTTCCGATGCAACAGAAATTTTGCGGATTGGTCAATCCGTTCGCGAGATATGGCAGTTTGGAGGTAAGAAACGCTTGAGAAACTCAAAATTTTCGCAGTTCTGATGCTCGAAACGAATAACTAGAACGGACTAGGGGAAAAGTACGCATACAGTTGTAATCGGGCGAGTTTCTATTTTCAGATGTAACAGAAATTTTGCGGATTGGTCAATCCGTTCGCGAGATATGGCAGTTTGGAGGTAAGAAACGCTTGAGAAACGCAAAATTTTCGCAGCTCTGATGCTCGAAACGAATAACTAGAACGGCCTAGGGGAAAAGTACGCATACCGTTGTAATCGGGCGAGTTTCTACTTTTAGATGCAACAGAAATTTTGAGGATTGGTCAATCCGTTCGCGAGATATGGCAGTTTGGAGGTAAGAAACGCTTGAGAAACTCAAAATTTTCGCAGTTCTGATGCTCGAAACGAACAACAAGAACGGCCTAGGGGAAAAGTACACATACCGTTGTATTCGGGCGAGTTTCTACTTTCAGATGCAACAGAAATTTTGCGGATGGGTCAATCCGTTCGCGAGATATGGCAGTTTGGAGGTAAGAAACGCTTGAGAAACTCAAAATTTTCGCAGTTCTGATGCTCGAAGCGAATAACTAGAACGGCCTAGGGGAAAAGTACGTATACCGTTGAAATCGGGCGAGTTTCTACTTTCAGATGCAACAGAAATTTTGCGGATTGGTCAATCCGTTCGCGAGATATGGCAGTTTGGAGGTAAGAAACGCTTGAGAAACTCAAAATTTTCGCAGTTCTGATGCTCGAAACGAATAACTAGAACGGCCTAGGGGAAAAGTACGCATACCGTTGTAATCGGGCGAGTTTCTACTTTCAGATGCAACAGAAATTTTGCGGATTGGTCAATCCGTTCGCGAGATATGGCAGTTTGGAGGTAAGAAACGCTTGAGAAACTCAAAATTTTCGCAGTTCTGATACTCGAAGCGAATAACTAGAACGGCCTAGGGGAAAAGTACGTATACCGTTGTAATCGGGCGAGTTTCTACTTTCAGATGCAACAGAAATTTTGCGGATTGGTCAATCCGTTCGCGAGATATGGCAGTTTGGAGGTAAGAAACGCTTGAGAATCTCAAAATTTTCGCAGTTCTCATGCTCGAAACGAATAACTACAACGGCCTAGCGGAAAAGTACGCATACCGTTGTAATCGGGCGCGTTTCTACTTTCAGATGCAAACGAAATTTTGCGGATTGGTCAATCCGTTCGCGAGATATGGCAGTTTGGAGGTAAGAAACGCTTGAGAAATTCAAAATTTTCGCAGTTCTGATGCTCGAAACGAATTACTAGGGCGGCCTAGGGGAAAAGTACGCATACCGTTGTAATCGGGCGAGTTTCTACTTTCAGATGCAACAGAAATTTTGCCGATTGGTCAATCCGTTCGCGAGATATGGCAGTTTGGAGGTAAGAAACGCTTGAGAAACTCAAAATTTTCGCAGTTCTGTTGCTCGACAAGCATAACTAGAACGGTCTAGGGGAAAAGTACGCATGCCGTTGCAATCGGGCGAGTTTCTACTTTCAGATGCAACAGAAATTTTGCGGATTGGTCAATCCGTTCGCGAGATATGGCAGTTTGGAGGTAAGAAACGCTTGAGAAATTCAAAATTTTCACAGTTCTGATGCTCGAAACGAATAACCAGAACGGCCTAGGGGAAAAGCACGCATACCGTTGTAATCGGGCGAGTTTCTACTTTCCGATGCAACAGAAATTTTGCGGATTGGTCAATCCGTTCGCGAGATATGGCAGTTTGGAGGTAAGAAACGCTTGAGAAACTCAAAATTTTCGCAGTTCTGATGCTCGAAACGAATAACTAGAACGGACTAGGGGAAAAGTACGCATACAGTTGTAATCGGGCGAGTTTCTATTTTCAGATGTAACAGAAATTTTGCGGATTGGTCAATCCGTTCGCGAGATATGGCAGTTTGGAGGTAAGAAACGCTTGAGAAACGCAAAATTTTCGCAGCTCTGATGCTCGAAACGAATAACTAGAACGGCCTAGGGGAAAAGTACGCATACCGTTGTAATCGGGCGAGTTTCTACTTTTAGATGCAACAGAAATTTTGAGGATTGGTCAATCCGTTCGCGAGATATGGCAGTTTGGAGGTAAGAAACGCTTGAGAAACTCAAAATTTTCGCAGTTCTGATGCTCGAAACGAACAACAAGAACGGCCTAGGGGAAAAGTACACATACCGTTGTATTCGGGCGAGTTTCTACTTTCAGATGCAACAGAAATTTTGCGGATGGGTCAATCCGTTCGCGAGATATGGCAGTTTGGAGGTAAGAAACGCTTGAGAAACTCAAAATTTTCGCAGTTCTGATGCTCGAAGCGAATAACTAGAACGGCCTAGGGGAAAAGTACGTATACCGTTGAAATCGGGCGAGTTTCTACTTTCAGATGCAACAGAAATTTTGCGGATTGGTCAATCCGTTCGCGAGATATGGCAGTTTGGAGGTAAGAAACGCTTGAGATTCTCAAAATTTTCGCAGTTCTCATGCTCGAAACGAATAACTACAACGGCCTAGCGGAAAAGTACGCATACCGTTGTAATCGGGCGAGTTTCTACTTTCAGATGCAACCGAAATTTTGCGGATTGGTCAATCCGTTCGCGAGACATGGCAGTTTGGAGGTAAGAAACGCTTGAGAAACTCAAAATTTTCGCAGTTCTGATGCTCGAAACGAATAACTAGAACGGACTAGGGGAAAAGTACGCATACAGTTGTAATCGGGCGAGTTTCTATTTTCAGATGTAACAGAAATTTTGCGGATTGGTCAATCCGTTCGCGAGATATGGCAGTTTGGAGGTAAGAAACGCTTGAGAAACGCAAAATTTTCGCAGCTCTGATGCTCGAAACGAATAACTAGAACGGCCTAGGGGAAAAGTACGCATACCGTTGTAATCGGGCGAGTTTCTACTTTTAGATGCAACAGAAATTTTGAGGATTGGTCAATCCGTTCGCGAGATATGGCAGTTTGGATGTAAGAAACGCTTGAGAAACTCAAAATTTTCGCAGTTCTGATGCTCGAAACGAACAACAAGAACGGCCTAGGGGAAAAGTACACATACCGTTGTATTCGGGCGAGTTTCTACTTTCAGATGCAACAGAAATTTTGCGGATGGGTCAATCCGTTCGCGAGATATGGCAGTTTGGAGGTAAGAAACGCTTGAGAAACTCAAAATTTTCGCAGTTCTGATGCTCGAAGCGAATAACTAGAACGGCCTAGGGGAAAAGTACGCATACCGTTGTAATCGGGCGAGTTTCTGCTTTCAGATGCATCAGAAATTTTGCGGATTGGTCAATCCGTTCGCGAGATGTGGCAGTTTGTAGGTAAGAAACGCTTGAGAAACTCAAAATTTTCGCAGTTCTGATGCTCGAAACGAATAACTAGAACGGCCTAGGGGAAAAGTACGCATACCGTTGTAATCGGGCGAGTTTCTACCTTCAGATGCAACAGAAATTTTGCGGATTGGTCAATCCGTTCGCGAGATATGGCAGTTTGGAAGTAAGAAACGCTTGAGATACTCAAAATTTTCGCAGTTCTGACGCTCGAAACGAATAACTAGAACGGCCTAGGGGAAAAGTACGAATACCGTTGTAATCGGGCGAGTTTCTACTTTCAGATGCAACCGAAATTTTGCGGATTGGTCAATCCGTTCGCGAGATATGGCAGTTTGGAGGTAAGAAACGCTTGAGAAACTGAAAATTTTCGCAGTTCTGATGCTCGAAACGAATTACTAGGGCGGCCTAGGGGAAAAGTACGCATACCGTTGTAATCGGGCGAGTTTCTACTTTCAGATGCAACAGAAATTTTGCGGATTGGTCAATCCGTTCGCGAGATATGGCAGTTTGGAGGTAAGAAACGCTTGAGAAACTCAAAATTTTCGCAGTTCTGATGCTCGAAACGAATAACTAGAACGGACTAGGGGAAAAGTACGCATACAGTTGTAATCGGGCGAGTTTCTATTTTCAGATGTAACAGAAATTTTGCGGATTGGTCAATCCGTTCGCGAGATATGGCAGTTTGGAAGTAAGAAACGCTTGAGAAACTCAAAATTTTCGCAGTTCTGATGCTCGAAACGAATAACTAGAACGGCCTAGGGGAAAAGTACGCATACCGTTGTAATCGGGCGAGTTTCTACTTTCAGATGCAACAGAAATTTTGCGGATTGGTCAATCCGTTCGCGAGATATGGCAGTTTGGAGGTAAGAAACGCTTGAGAAACTCAAAATTTTCGCAGTTCTGATGCTCGAAGCGAATAACTAGAACGGCCTAGGGGAAAAGTACGTATACCGTTGTAATCGGGCGAGTTTCTACTTTCAGATGCAACAGAAATTTTGCGGATTGGTCAATCCGTTCGCGAGATATGGCAGTTTGGAGGTAAGAAACGCTTGAGAATCTCAAAATTTTCGCAGTTCTCATGCTCGAAACGAATAACTACAACGGCCTAGCGGAAAAGTACGCATACCGTTGTAATCGGGCGAGTTTCTACTTTCAGATGCAACCGAAATTTTGCGGATTGGTCAATCCGTTCGCGAGATATGGCAGTTTGGAGGTAAGAAACGCTTGAGAAACTCAAAATTTTCGCAGTTCTGTTGCTCGACAAGCATAACTAGAACGGTCTAGGGGAAAAGTACGCATGCCGTTGCAATCGGGCGAGTTTCTACTTTCAGATGCAACAGAAATTTTGCGGATTGGTCAATCCGTTCGCGAGATATGGCAGTTTGGAGGTAAGAAACGCTTGAGAAATTCAAAATTTTCACAGTTCTGATGCTCGAAACGAATAACCAGAACGGCCTAGGGGAAAAGCACGCATACCGTTGTAATCGGGCGAGTTTCTACTTTCCGATGCAACAGAAATTTTGCGGATTGGTCAATCCGTTCGCGAGATATGGCAGTTTGGAGGTAAGAAACGCTTGAGAAACTCAAAATTTTCGCAGTTCTGATGCTCGAAACGAATAACTAGAACGGACTAGGGGAAAAGTACGCATACAGTTGTAATCGGGCGAGTTTCTATTTTCAGATGTAACAGAAATTTTGCGGATTGGTCAATCCGTTCGCGAGATATGGCAGTTTGGAGGTAAGAAACGCTTGAGAAACGCAAAATTTTCGCAGCTCTGATGCTCGAAACGAATAACTAGAACGGCCTAGGGGAAAAGTACGCATACCGTTGTAATCGGGCGAGTTTCTACTTTTAGATGCAACAGAAATTTTGAGGATTGGTCAATCCGTTCGCGAGATATGGCAGTTTGGAGGTAAGAAACGCTTGAGAAACTCAAAATTTTCGCAGTTCTGATGCTCGAAACGAACAACAAGAACGGCCTAGGGGAAAAGTACACATACCGTTGTATTCGGGCGAGTTTCTACTTTCAGATGCAACAGAAATTTTGCGGATGGTTCAATCCGTTCGCGAGATATGGCAGTTTGGAGGTAAGAAACGCTTGAGAAACTCAAAATTTTCGCAGTTCTGATGCTCGAAGCGAATAACTAGAACGGCCTAGGGGAAAAGTACGTATACCGTTGAAATCGGGCGAGTTTCTACTTTCAGATGCAACAGAAATTTTGCGGATTGGTCAATCCGTTCGCGAGATATGGCAGTTTGGAGGTAAGAAACGCTTGAGATTCTCAAAATTTTCGCAGTTCTCATGCTCGAAACGAATAACTACAACGGCCTAGCGGAAAAGTACGCATACCGTTGTAATCGGGCGAGTTTCTACTTTCAGATGCAACCGAAATTTTGCGGATTGGTCAATCCGTTCGCGAGATATGGCAGTTTGGAGGTAAGAAACGCTTGAGAAACTCAAAATTTTCGCAGTTCTGATGCTCGAAACGAATAACTAGAACGGACTAGGGGAAAAGTACGCATACAGTTGTAATCGGGCGAGTTTCTATTTTCAGATGTAACAGAAATTTTGCGGATTGGTCAATCCGTTCGCGAGATATGGCAGTTTGGAGGTAAGAAACGCTTGAGAAACGCAAAATTTTCGCAGCTCTGATGCTCGAAACGAATAACTAGAACGGCCTAGGGGAAAAGTACGCATACCGTTGTAATCGGGCGAGTTTCTACTTTTAGATGCAACAGAAATTTTGAGGATTGGTCAATCCGTTCGCGAGATATGGCAGTTTGGATGTAAGAAACGCTTGAGAAACTCAAAATTTTCGCAGTTCTGATGCTCGAAACGAACAACAAGAACGGCCTAGGGGAAAAGTACACATACCGTTGTATTCGGGCGAGTTTCTACTTTCAGATGCAACAGAAATTTTGCGGATGGGTCAATCCGTTCGCGAGATATGGCAGTTTGGAGGTAAGAAACGCTTGAGAAACTCAAAATTTTCGCAGTTCTGATGCTCGAAGCGAATAACTAGAACGGCCTAGGGGAAAAGTACGCATACCGTTGTAATCGGGCGAGTTTCTGCTTTCAGATGCATCAGAAATTTTGCGGATTGGTCAATCCGTTCGCGAGATGTGGCAGTTTGTAGGTAAGAAACGCTTGAGAAACTCAAAATTTTCGCAGTTCTGATGCTCGAAACGAATAACTAGAACGGCCTAGGGGAAAAGTACGCATACCGTTGTAATCGGGCGAGTTTCTACCTTTAGATGCAACAGAAATTTTGCGGATTGGTCAATCCGTTCGCGAGATATGGCAGTTTGGAAGTAAGAAACGCTTGAGATACTCAAAATTTTCGCAGTTCTGACGCTCGAAACGAATAACTAGAACGGCCTAGGGGAAAAGTACGTATACCGTTGTAATCGGGCGAGTTTCTACTTTCAGATGCAACAGAAATTTTGCGGATTGGTCAATCCGTTCGCGAGATATGGCAGTTTGGAGGTAAGAAACGCTTGAGAAATTCAAAATTTTCGCCGTTCTGATGCTCGAAACGAATTACTAGGGCGGCGTAGGGGAAAAGTACGCATACCGTTCTAATCGGGCGAGTTTCTACTTTCAGATGCAACAGAAATTTTGCGGATTGGTCAATCCGTTCGCGAGATATGGCAGTTTGGAGGTAAGAAACGCTTGAGAAACTCAAAATTTTCGCAGTTCTGATGCTCGAAACGAATAACTAGAACGGACTAGGGGAAAAGTACGCATACAGTTGTAATCGGGCGAGTTTCTATTTTCAGATGTAACAGAAATTTTGCGGATTGGTCAATCCGTTCGCGAGATATGGCAGTTTGGAAGTAAGAAACGCTTGAGAAACTCAAAATTTTCGCAGTTCTGATGCTCGAAACGAATAACTAGAACGGCCTAGGGGAAAAGTACGCATACCGTTGTAATCGGGCGAGTTTCTACTTTCAGATGCAACAGAAATTTTGCGGATTGGTCAATCCGTTCGCGAGATATGGCAGTTTGGAGGTAAGAAACGCTTGAGAAACTCAAAATTTTCGCAGTTCTGATGCTCGAAGCGAATAACTAGAACGGCCTAGGGGAAAAGTACGTATACCGTTGTAATCGGGCGAGTTTCTACTTTCAGATGCAACAGAAATTTTGCGGATTGGTCAATCCGTTCGCGAGATATGGCAGTTTGGAGGTAAGAAACGCTTGAGAATCTCAAAATTTTCGCAGTTCTCATGCTCGAAACGAATAACTACAACGGCCTAGCGGAAAAGTACGCATACCGTTGTAATCGGGCGAGTTTCTACTTTCAGATGCAACCGAAATTTTGCGGATTGGTCAATCCGTTCGCGAGATATGGCAGTTTGGAGGTAAGAAACGCTTGAGAAATTCAAAATTTTCGCCGTTCTGATGCTCGAAACGAATTACTAGGGCGGCGTAGGGGAAAAGTACGCATACCGTTCTAATCGGGCGAGTTTCTGCTTTCAGATGCATCAGAAATTTTGCGGATTGGTCAATCCGTTCGCGAGATGTGGCAGTTTGTAGGTAAGAAACGCTTGAGAAACTCAAAATTTTCGCAGTTCTGATGCTCGAAACGAATAACTAGAACGGCCTAGGGGAAAAGTACGCATACCGTTGTAATCGGGCGAGTTTCTACCTTCAGATGCAACAGAAATTTTGCGGATTGGTCAATCCGTTCGCGAGATATGGCAGTTTGGAAGTAAGAAACGCTTGAGATACTCAAAATTTTCGCAGTTCTGACGCTCGAAACGAATAACTAGAACGGCCTAGGGGAAAAGTACGCATACCGTTGTAATCGGGCGTGTTTCTACTTTCAGATGCAACCGAAATTTTGCGGATTGGTCAATCCGTTCGCGAGATATGGCAGTTTGGAGGTAAGAAACGCTTGAGAAACTGAAAATTTTCGCAGTTCTGATGCTCGAAACGAATTACTAGGGCGGCCTAGGGGAAAAGTACGCATACCGTTGTAATCGGGCGAGTTTCTACTTTCAGATGCAACAGAAATTTTGCGGATTGGTCAATCCGTTCGCGAGATATGGCAGTTTGGAGGTAAGAAACGCTTGAGAAACTCAAAATTTTCGCAGTTCTGATGCTCGAAACGAATAACTAGAACGGACTAGGGGAAAAGTACGCATACAGTTGTAATCGGGCGAGTTTCTATTTTCAGATGTAACAGAAATTTTGCGGATTGGTCAATCCGTTCGCGAGATATGGCAGTTTGGAAGTAAGAAACGCTTGAGAAACTCAAAATTTTCGCAGTTCTGATGCTCGAAACGAATAACTAGAACGGCCTAGGGGAAAAGTACGCATACCGTTGTAATCGGGCGAGTTTCTACTTTCAGATGCAACAGAAATTTTGCGGATTGGTCAATCAGTTCGCGAGATATGGCAGTTTGGAGGTAAGAAACGCTTGAGAAACTCAAAATTTTCGCAGTTTTGATGCTCGAAGCGAATAACTAGAACGGCCTAGGGGAAAAGTACGTATACCGTTGTAATCGGGCGAGTTTCTACTTTCAGATGCAACAGAAATTTTGCGGATTGGTCAATCCGTTCGCGAGATATGGCAGTTTGGAGGTAAGAAACGCTTGAGAAACTCAAAATTTTCGCAGTTCTCATGCTCGAAACGAATAACTACAACGGCCTAGCGGAAAAGTACGCATACCGTTGTAATCGGGCGAGTTTCTACTTTCAGATGCAACCGAAATTTTGCGGATTGGTCAATCCGTTCGCGAGATATGGCAGTTTGGAGGTAAGAAACGCTTGAGAAATTCAAAATTTTCGCCGTTCTGATGCTCGAAACGAATTACTAGGGCGGCGTAGGGGAAAAGTACGCATACCGTTCTAATCGGGCGAGTTTCTGCTTTCAGATGCATCAGAAATTTTGCGGATTGGTCAATCCGTTCGCGAGATGTGGCAGTTTGTAGGTAAGAAACGCTTGAGAAACTCAAAATTTTCGCAGTTCTGATGCTCGAAACGAATAACTAGAACGGCCTAGGGGAAAAGTACGCATACCGTTGTAATCGGGCGAGTTTCTACCTTCAGATGCAACAGAAATTTTGCGGATTGGTCAATCCGTTCGCGAGATATGGCAGTTTGGAAGTAAGAAACGCTTGAGATACTCAAAATTTTCGCAGTTCTGACGCTCGAAACGAATAACTAGAACGGCCTAGGGGAAAAGTACGCATACCGTTGTAATCGGGCGTGTTTCTACTTTCAGATGCAACCGAAATTTTGCGGATTGGTCAATCCGTTCGCGAGATATGGCAGTTTGGAGGTAAGAAACGCTTGAGAAACTGAAAATTTTCGCAGTTCTGATGCTCGAAACGAATAACTAGAACGGACTAGGGGAAAAGTACGCATACAGTTGTAATCGGGCGAGTTTCTATTTTCAGATGTAACAGAAATTTTGCGGATTGGTCAATCCGTTCGCGAGATATGGCAGTTTGGAAGTAAGAAACGCTTGAGAAACTCAAAATTTTCGCAGTTCTGATGCTCGAAACGAATAACTAGAACGGCCTAGGGGAAAAGTACGCATACCGTTGTAATCGGGCGAGTTTCTACTTTCAGATGCAACAGAAATTTTGCGGATTGGTCAATCAGTTCGCGAGATATGGCAGTTTGGAGGTAAGAAACGCTTGAGAAACTCAAAATTTTCGCAGTTTTGATGCTCGAAGCGAATAACTAGAACGGCCTAGGGGAAAAGTACGTATACCGTTGTAATCGGGCGAGTTTCTACTTTCAGATGCAACAGAAATTTTGCGGATTGGTCAATCCGTTCGCGAGATATGGCAGTTTGGAGGTAAGAAACGCTTGAGAAACTCAAAATTTTCGCAGTTCTCATGCTCGAAACGAATAACTACAACGGCCTAGCGGAAAAGTACGCATACCGTTGTAATCGGGCGAGTTTCTACTTTCAGATGCAACCGAAATTTTGCGGATTGGTCAATCCGTTCGCGAGATATGGCAGTTTGGAGGTAAGAAACGCTTGAGAAATTCAAAATTTTCGCCGTTCTGATGCTCGAAACGAATTACTAGGGCGGCGTAGGGGAAAAGTACGCATACCGTTCTAATCGGGCGAGTTTCTGCTTTCAGATGCATCAGAAATTTTGCGGATTGGTCAATCCGTTCGCGAGATGTGGCAGTTTGTAGGTAAGAAACGCTTGAGATACTCAAAATTTTCGCAGTTCTGATGCTCGAAACGAATAACTAGAACGGCCTAGGGGAAAAGTACGCATACCGTTGTAATCGGGCGTGTTTCTACTTTCAGATGCAACCGAAATTTTGCGGATTGGTCAATCAGTTCGCGAGATATGGCAGTTTGGAGGTAAGAAACGCTTGAGAAACTCAAAATTTTCGCAGTTTTGATGCTCGAAGCGAATAACTAGAACGGCCTAGGGGAAAAGTACGTATACCGTTGTAATCGGGCGAGTTTCTACTTTCAGATGCAACAGAAATTTTGCGGATTGGTCAATCCGTTCGCGAGATATGGCAGTTTGGAGGTAAGAAACGCTTGAGAAACTCAAAATTTTCGCAGTTCTCATGCTCGAAACGAATAACTACAACGGCCTAGCGGAAAAGTACGCATACCGTTGTAATCGGGCGAGTTTCTACTTTCAGATGCAACCGAAATTTTGCGGATTGGTCAATCCGTTCGCGAGATATGGCAGTTTGGAGGTAAGAAACGCTTGAGAAATTCAAAATTTTCGCCGTTCTGATGCTCGAAACGAATTACTAGGGCGGCGTAGGGGAAAAGTACGCATACCGTTCTAATCGGGCGAGTTTCTGCTTTCAGATGCATCAGAAATTTTGCGGATTGGTCAATCCGTTCGCGAGATGTGGCAGTTTGTAGGTAAGAAACGCTTGAGAAACTCAAAATTTTCGCAGTTCTGATGCTCGAAACGAATAACTAGAATGGCCTAGGGGAAAAGTACGCATACCGTTGTAATCGGGCGAGTTTCTACCTTCAGATGCAACAGAAATTTTGCGGATTGGTCAATCCGTTCGCGAGATATGGCAGTTTGGAAGTAAGAAACGCTTGAGATACTCAAAATTTTCGCAGTTCTGACGCTCGAAACGAATAACTAGAACGGCCTAGGGGAAAAGTACGCATACCGTTGTAATCGGGCGTGTTTCTACTTTCAGATGCAACCGAAATTTTGCGGATTGGTCAATCCGTTCGCGAGATATGGCAGTTTGGAGGTAAGAAACGCTTGAGAAACTGAAAATTTTCGCAGTTCTGATGCTCGAAACGAATTACTAGGGCGGCCTAGGGGAAAAGTACGCATACCGTTGTAATCGGGCGAGTTTCTACTTTCAGATGCAACAGAAATTTTGCGTATTGGTCAATCCGTTCGCGAGATATGGCAGTTTGGAGGTAAGAAACGCTTGAGAAACTCAAAATTTTCGCAGTTCTGATGCTCGAAACGAACAACTAGAACGGCCTAGGGGAAAAGTACGCATACCGTTGTAATCGGGCGAGTTTCTACTTTCAGATGCAACAGAAATTTTGCGGATTGGTCAATCCGTTCGCGAGATATGGCAGTTTGGAGGTAAGAAACGCTTGAGAAACTCAAAATTTTCGCAGTTCTGATGCTCGACAAGCATAACTAGAACGGTCTAGGGGAAAAGTGCGCATGCCGTTGCAATCGGGCGAGTTTCTACTTTCAGATGCAACAGAAATTTTGCGGATTGGTCAATCCGTTCGCGAGATCTGGCAGTTTGGAGGTAAGAAACGCTTGAGAAACTCAAAATTTTCGCAGTTCTGATGCTCGAAACGAATAACTAGAACGGACTAGGGGAAAAGTACGCATTCAGTTGTAATCGGGCGAGTTTCTATTTTCAGATGTAACAGAAACTTTGCGGATTGGTCAATCCGTTCGCGAGATATGGCAGTTTGGAAGTAAGATACGCTTGAGAAACTCAAAATTTTCGCAGTTCTGATGCTCGAAACGAATAACTAGAACGGCCTAGGGGAAAAGTACGCATACCGTTGTAATCGGGCGAGTTTCTACTTTCAGATGCAACAGAAATTTTGCGGATTGGACTATCCGTTCGCGAGATATGGCAGTTTGGAGGTAAGAAACGCTTGAGAAACTCAAAATTTTCGCAGTTCTGATGCTCGAAACGAACAACTAGAACGGCCTAGGGGAAAAGTACGCATAGTGTTGTAATCGGGCGAGTTTCTACTTTTAGATGCAACAGAAATTTTGCGGATTGGTCAATCCGTTCGCGAGATATGGCAGTTTGGAGGTAAGAAACGCTTGAGAAACTCAAAATTTTCACAGTTCTGATGCTTGAAACGAATAACCAGAACGGCCTAGGGGAAAAGTACGCATACCGTTGTAATCGGGCGAGTTTCTACTTTCAGATGCAACAGAAATTTTGCGGATTGGTCAATCCGTTCGCGAGATATGGCAGTTTGGAGGTAAGAAACGCTTGAGAAACTCAAAATTTTCGCAGTTCTGATGCTCGAAACGAATAACTAGAACGGTCTAGGGGAAAAGTACGCATACAGTTGTAATCGGGCGAGTTTCTACCTTCAGATGCAACAGAAATTTTGCGGATTTGTCAATCCGTTCGCGAGATATGGCAGTTTGGAGGTAAGAAACGCTTGAGAAACTCCAAATTTTCGCAGTTCTGATGCTCGACAAGCATAACTAGAACGGCCTAGGGGAATAGTACGCATACCGTTGTAATCGGGCGAGTTTCTACTTTCAGATGCAACAGAAATTTTGCGGATTGGTCAATTCGTTCGCGAGATATGGCAGTTTGGAGGTAAGAAACGCTTGAGAAACTAAAAATTTTCGCAGTTCTGATGCTCGAAACGAATAACTATAACGGACTAGGGGAAAAGTACGCATACAGTTGTAATCGGGCGAGTTTCTACTTTCAGATGCAACAGAAATTTTGCGGATTGGTCAATCCGTTCGCGAGATATGGCAGTTTGGATGTAAGAAACGCTTGAGAAACTCAAAATTTTCGCAGTTCTGATGCTCGAAACGAACAACTAGAACGGCCTAGGGGAAAAGTACGCATAGTGTTGTAATCGGGCGAGTTTCTACTTTCAGATGCAACAGAAATTTTGCGGATTGGTCAATCCGTTCGCGAGATATGGCAGTTTGGAGGTAAGAAACGCTTGAGAAACTCAAAATTTTCACAGTTCTGATGCTCGAAACGAATAACCAGAACGGCCTAGGGGAAAAGTACGCATACCGTTGTAATCGGGCGAGTTTCTACTTTCAGATGCAACAGAAATTTTGCGGATTGGTCAATCCGTTCGCGAGATATGGCAGTTTGGAGGTAAGAAACGCTTGAGAAACTCAAAATTTTCGCAGTTCTGATGCTCGAAACGAATAACTAGAACGGTCTAGGGGAAAAGTACGCATACAGTTGTAATCGGGCGAGTTTCTACCTTCAGATGCAACAGAAATTTTGCGGATTGGTCAATCCGTTCGCGAGATATGGCAGTTTGGAGGTAAGAAACGCTTGAGAAACTCCAAATTTTCGCAGTTCTGATGCTCCACAAGCATAACTAGAACGGCCTAGGGGAAAAGTACGCATACCGTTGTAATCGGGCGAGTTTCTACTTTCAGATGCAACAGAAATTTTGCGGATTGGTCAATTCGTTCGCGAGATATGGCAGTTTGGAGGTAAGAAACGCTTGAGAAACTAAAAATTTTCGCAGTTCTGATGCTCGAAACGAATAACCAGAACGGCCTAGGCGAAAAGTACGCATACCGTTGTAATCGGGCGAGTTTCTACTTTCAGATGCAACAGAAATTTTGCGGATTGGTCAATCCGTTCCCGAGATATGGCAGTTTGGAGGTAAGAAACGCTTGAGAAACTCAAAATTTTCTCAGTTCTCATGCTCGAAACGAATAACTACAACGGCCTAGCGGAAAAGTACGCATACCGTTGTAATCGGGCGAGTTTCTACTTTCAGATGCAACCGAAATTTTGCGGATTGGTCAATCCGTTCGCGAGATATGGCAGTTTGGAGGTAAGAAACGCTTGAGAAATTCAAAATTTTCGCCGTTCTGATGCTCGAAACGAATTACTAGGGCGGCCTAGGGGAAAAGTACGCATACCGTTGTAATCGGGCGAGTTTCTGCTTTCAGATGCATCAGAAATTTTGCGGATTGGTCAATCCGTTCGCGAGATGTGGCAGTTTGTAGGTAAGAAACGCTTGAGAAACTCAAAATTTTCGCAGTTCTGATGCTCGAACCGAATAACTAGAACGGCCTAGGGGAAAAGTACGCATACCGTTGTAATCGGGCGAGTTTCTACCTTCAGATGCAACAGAAATTTTGCGGATTGGTCAATCCGTTCGCGAGATATGGCAGTTTGGAGGTAAGAAACGCTTGAGAAACTCAAAATTTTCGCAGTTCTGATGCTCGAAACGAATTACTAGGGCGGCCTAGGGGAAAAGTACGCATACCGTTGTAATCGGGCGAGTTTCTACTTTCAGATGCAATAGAAATTTTGCGGATTGGTCAATCCGTTCGCGAGATATGGCAGTTTGGAGGTAAGAAACGCTTGAGAAACTCAAAATTTTCGCAGTTCTGATGCTCGACAAGCATAACTAGAACGGTCTAGGGGAAAAGTACGCATGCCGTTGCAATCGGGCGAGTTTCTACTTTCAGATGCAACAGAAATTTTGCGGATTGGTCAATCCGTTCGCGAGATATGGCAGTTTGGAGGTAAGAAACGCTTGAGAAACTCAAAATTTTCGCAGTTCTGATGCTCGAAACGAATAACTAGAACGGACTAGGGGAAAAGTACGCATTCAGTTGTAATCGGGCGAGTTTCTATTTTCAGATGTAACAGAAATTTTGCGGATTGGTCAATCCGTTCGCGAGATATGGCAGTTTGGAAGTAAGAAACGCTTGAGAAACTCAAAATTTTCGCAGTTCTGATGCTCGAAACGAATAACTAGAACGGCCTAGGGGAAAAGTACGCATACCGTTGTAATCGGGCGAGTTTCTACTTTCAGATGCAACAGAAATTTTGCGGATTGGTCAATCCGTTCGCGAGATATGGCAGTTTGGATGTAAGAAACGCTTGAGAAACTCAAAATTTTCGCAGTTCTGATGCTCGAAGCGAATAACTAGAACGGCCTAGGGGAAAAGTACGTATACCGTTGTAATCGGGCGAGTTTCTACTTTCAGATGCAACAGAAATTTTGCGGATTGGTCAATCCGTTCGCGAGATATGGCAGTTTGGAGGTAAGAAACGCTTGAGAAACTCAAAATTTTCGCAGTTCTGATGCTCGAAACGAATAACTAGAACGGACTAGGGGAAAAGTACGCATTCAGTTGTAATCGGGCGAGTTTCTATTTTCAGATGTAACAGAAATTTTGCGGATTGGTCAATCCGTTCGCGAGATATGGCAGTTTGGAAGTAAGAAACGCTTGAGAAACTCAAAATTTTCGCAGTTCTGATGCTCGAAACGAATAACTAGAACGGCCTAGGGGAAAAGTACGCATACCGTTGTAATCGGGCGAGTTTCTACTTTCAGATGCAACAGAAATTTTGCGGATTGGTCAATCCGTTCGCGAGATATGGCAGTTTGGAGGTAAGAAACGCTTGAGAAACTCAAAATTTTCGCAGTTCTGATGCTCGAAGCGAATAACTAGAACGGCCTAGGGGAAAAGTACGTATACCGTTGTAATCGGGCGAGTTTCTACTTTCAGATGCAACAGAAATTTTGCGGATTGGTCAATCCGTTCGCGAGATATGGCAGTTTGGAGGTAAGAAACGCTTGAGAATCTCAAAATTTTCGCAGTTCTCATGCTCGAAACGAATAACTACAACGGCCTAGCGGAAAAGTACGCATACCGTTGTAATCGGGCGCGTTTCTACTTTCAGATGCAAACGAAATTTTGCGGATTGGTCAATCCGTTCGCGAGATATGGCAGTTTGGAGGTAAGAAACGCTTGAGAAATTCAAAATTTTCGCAGTTCTGATGCTCGAAACGAATTACTAGGGCGGCCTAGGGGAAAAGTACGCATACCGTTGTAATCGGGCGAGTTTCTACTTTCAGATGCAACAGAAATTTTGCCGATTGGTCAATCCGTTCGCGAGATATGGCAGTTTGGAGGTAAGAAACGCTTGAGAAACTCAAAATTTTCGCAGTTCTGTTGCTCGACAAGCATAACTAGAACGGTCTAGGGGAAAAGTACGCATGCCGTTGCAATCGGGCGAGTTTCTACTTTCAGATGCAACAGAAATTTTGCGGATTGGTCAATCCGTTCGCGAGATATGGCAGTTTGGAGGTAAGAAACGCTTGAGAAATTCAAAATTTTCACAGTTCTGATGCTCGAAACGAATAACCAGAACGGCCTAGGGGAAAAGCACGCATACCGTTGTAATCGGGCGAGTTTCTACTTTCCGATGCAACAGAAATTTTGCGGATTGGTCAATCCGTTCGCGAGATATGGCAGTTTGGAGGTAAGAAACGCTTGAGAAACTCAAAATTTTCGCAGTTCTGATGCTCGAAACGAATAACTAGAACGGACTAGGGGAAAAGTACGCATACAGTTGTAATCGGGCGAGTTTCTATTTTCAGATGTAACAGAAATTTTGCGGATTGGTCAATCCGTTCGCGAGATATGGCAGTTTGGAGGTAAGAAACGCTTGAGAAACGCAAAATTTTCGCAGCTCTGATGCTCGAAACGAATAACTAGAACGGCCTAGGGGAAAAGTACGCATACCGTTGTAATCGGGCGAGTTTCTACTTTTAGATGCAACAGAAATTTTGAGGATTGGTCAATCCGTTCGCGAGATATGGCAGTTTGGAGGTAAGAAACGCTTGAGAAACTCAAAATTTTCGCAGTTCTGATGCTCGAAACGAACAACAAGAACGGCCTAGGGGAAAAGTACACATACCGTTGTATTCGGGCGAGTTTCTACTTTCAGATGCAACAGAAATTTTGCGGATGGGTCAATCCGTTCGCGAGATATGGCAGTTTGGAGGTAAGAAACGCTTGAGAAACTCAAAATTTTCGCAGTTCTGATGCTCGAAGCGAATAACTAGAACGGCCTAGGGGAAAAGTACGTATACCGTTGAAATCGGGCGAGTTTCTACTTTCAGATGCAACAGAAATTTTGCGGATTGGTCAATCCGTTCGCGAGATATGGCAGTTTGGAGGTAAGAAACGCTTGAGATTCTCAAAATTTTCGCAGTTCTCATGCTCGAAACGAATAACTACAACGGCCTAGCGGAAAAGTACGCACACCGTTGTAATCGGGCGAGTTTCTACTTTCAGATGCAACCGAAATTTTGCGGATTGGTCAATCCGTTCGCGAGATATGGCAGTTTGGAGGTAAGAAACGCTTGAGAAACTCAAAATTTTCGCAGTTCTGATGCTCGAAACGAATTACTAGGGCGGCCTAGGGGAAAAGTACGCATACCGTTGTAATCGGGCGAGTTTCTGCTTTCAGATGCATCAGAAATTTTGCGGATTGGTCAATCCGTTCGCGAGATGTGGCAGTTTGTAGGTAAGAAACGCTTGAGAAACTCAAAATTTTCGCAGTTCTGATGCTCGAAACGAATAACTAGAACGGCCTAGGGGAAAAGTACGCATACCGTTGTAATCGGGCGAGTTTCTACCTTCAGATGCAACAGAAATTTTGCGGATTGGTCAATCCGTTCGCGAGATATGGCAGTTTGGAAGTAAGAAACGCTTGAGATACTCAAAATTTTCGCAGTTCTGACGCTCGAAACGAATAACTAGAACGGCCTAGGGGAAAAGTACGAATACCGTTGTAATCGGGCGAGTTTCTACTTTCAGATGCAACCGAAATTTGGCGGATTGGTCAATCCGTTCGCGAGATATGGCAGTTTGGAGGTAAGAAACGCTTGAGAAACTGAAAATTTTCGCAGTTCTGATGCTCGAAACGAATTACTAGGGCGGCCTAGGGGAAAAGTACGCATACCGTTGTAATCGGGCGAGTTTCTACTTTCAGATGCAACAGAAATTTTGCGGATTAGTCAATCCGTTCGCGAGATATGGCAGTTTGGAGGTAAGAAACGCTTGAGAATCTCAAAATTTTCGCAGTTCTCATGCTCGAAACGAATAACTACAACGGCCTAGCGGAAAAGTACGCATACCGTTGTAATCGGGCGAGTTTCTACTTTCAGATGCAACCGAAATTTTGCGGATTGGTCAATCCGTTCGCGAGATATGGCAGTTTGGAGGTAAGAAACGCTTGAGAAATTCAAAATTTTCGCCGTTCTGATGCTCGAAACGAATTACTAGGGCGGCGTAGGGGAAAAGTACGCATACCGTTCTAATCGGGCGAGTTTCTGCTTTCAGATGCATCAGAAATTTTGCGGATTGGTCAATCCGTTCGCGAGATGTGGCAGTTTGTAGGTAAGAAACGCTTGAGAAACTCAAAATTTTCGCAGTTCTGATGCTCGAAACGAATAACTAGAACGGCCTAGGGGAAAAGTACGCATACCGTTGTAATCGGGCGAGTTTCTACCTTCAGATGCAACAGAAATTTTGCGGATTGGTCAATCCGTTCGCGAGATATGGCAGTTTGGAAGTAAGAAACGCTTGAGATACTCAAAATTTTCGCAGTTCTGACGCTCGAAACGAATAACTAGAACGGCCTAGGGGAAAAGTACGCATACCGTTGTAATCGGGCGTGTTTCTACTTTCAGATGCAACCGAAATTTTGCGGATTGGTCAATCCGTTCGCGAGATATGGCAGTTTGGAGGTAAGAAACGCTTGAGAAACTGAAAATTTTCGCAGTTCTGATGCTCGAAACGAATTACTAGGGCGGCCTAGGGGCAAAGTACGCATACCGTTGTAATCGGGCGAGTTTCTACTTTCAGATGCAACAGAAATTTTGCGGATTGGTCAATCCGTTCGCGAGATATGGCAGTTTGGAGGTAAGAAACGCTTGAGAAACTCAAAATTTTCGCAGTTCTGATGCTCGAAACGAATAACTAGAACGGACTAGGGGAAAAGTACGCATACAGTTGTAATCGGGCGAGTTTCTATTTTCAGATGTAACAGAAATTTTGCGGATTGGTCAATCCGTTCGCGAGATATGGCAGTTTGGAAGTAAGAAACGCTTGAGAAACTCAAAATTTTCGCAGTTCTGATGCTCGAAACGAATAACTAGAACGGCCTAGGGGAAAAGTACGCATACCGTTGTAATCGGGCGAGTTTCTACTTTCAGATGCAACAGAAATTTTGCGGATTGGTCAATCAGTTCGCGAGATATGGCAGTTTGGAGGTAAGAAACGCTTGAGAAACTCAAAATTTTCGCAGTTTTGATGCTCGAAGCGAATAACTAGAACGGCCTAGGGGAAAAGTACGTATACCGTTGTAATCGGGCGAGTTTCTACTTTCAGATGCAACAGAAATTTTGCGGATTGGTCAATCCGTTCGCGAGATATGGCAGTTTGGAGGTAAGAAACGCTTGAGAAACTCAAAATTTTCGCAGTTCTCATGCTCGAAACGAATAACTACAACGGCCTAGCGGAAAAGTACGCATACCGTTGTAATCGGGCGAGTTTCTACTTTCAGATGCAACCGAAATTTTGCGGATTGGTCAATCCGTTCGCGAGATATGGCAGTTTGGAGGTAAGAAACGCTTGAGAAATTCAAAATTTTCGCCGTTCTGATGCTCGAAACGAATTACTAGGGCGGCGTAGGGGAAAAGTACGCATACCGTTCTAATCGGGCGAGTTTCTGCTTTCAGATGCATCAGAAATTTTGCGGATTGGTCAATCCGTTCGCGAGATGTGGCAGTTTGTAGGTAAGAAACGCTTGAGAAACTCAAAATTTTCGCAGTTCTGATGCTCGAAACGAATAACTAGAACGGCCTAGGGGAAAAGTACGCATACCGTTGTAATCGGGCGAGTTTCTACCTTCAGATGCAACAGAAATTTTGCGGATTGGTCAATCCGTTCGCGAGATATGGCAGTTTGGAAGTAAGAAACGCTTGAGATACTCAAAATTTTCGCAGTTCTGACGCTCGAAACGAATAACTAGAACGGCCTAGGGGAAAAGTACGCATACCGTTGTAATCGGGCGTGTTTCTACTTTCAGATGCAACCGAAATTTTGCGGATTGGTCAATCCGTTCGCGAGATATGGCAGTTTGGAGGTAAGAAACGCTTGAGAAACTGAAAATTTTCGCAGTTCTGATGCTCGAAACGAATTACTAGGGCGGCCTAGGGGAAAAGTACGCATACCGTTGTAATCGGGCGAGTTTCTACTTTCAGATGCAACAGAAATTTTGCGGATTGGTCAATCCGTTCGCGAGATATGGCAGTTTGGAGGTAAGAAACGCTTGAGAAACTCAAAATTTTCGCAGTTCTGATGCTCGAAACGAATAACTAGAATGGACTAGGGGAAAAGTACGCACACAGTTGTAATCGGGCGAGTTTCTATTTTCAGATGTAACAGAAATTTTGCGGATTGGTCAATCCGTTCGCGAGATATGGCAGTTTGGAAGTAAGAAACGCTTGAGAAACTCAAAATTTTCGCAGTTCTGATGCTCGAAACGAATAACTAGAACGGCCTAGGGGAAAAGTACGCATACCGTTGTAATCGGGCGAGTTTCTACTTTCAGATGCAACAGAAATTTTGCGGATTGGTCAATCAGTTCGCGAGATATGGCAGTTTGGAGGTAAGAAACGCTTGAGAAACTCAAAATTTTCGCAGTTTTGATGCTCGAAGCGAATAACTAGAACGGCCTAGGGGAAAAGTACGTATACCGTTGTAATCGGGCGAGTTTCTACTTTCAGATGCAACAGAAATTTTGCGGATTGGTCAATCCGTTCGCGAGATATGGCAGTTTGGAGGTAAGAAACGCTTGAGAATCTCAAAATTTTCGCAGTTCTCATGCTCGAAACGAATAACTACAACGGCCTAGCGGAAAAGTACGCATACCGTTGTAATCGGGCGAGTTTCTACTTTCAGATGCAACCGAAATTTTGCGGATTGGTCAATCCGTTCGCGAGATATGGCAGTTTGGAGGTAAGAAACGCTTGAGAAATTCAAAATTTTCGCCGTTCTGATGCTCGAAACGAATTACTAGGGCGGCGTAGGGGAAAAGTACGCATACCGTTCTAATCAGGCGAGTTTCTGCTTTCAGATGCATCAGAAATTTTGCGGATTGGTCAATCCGTTTGCGAGATGTGGCAGTTTGTAGGTAAGAAACGCTTGAGAAACTCAAAATTTTCGCAGTTCTGATGCTCGAAACGAATTACTAGGGCGGCCTAGGGGAAAAGTACGCATACCATTGTAATCGGGCGAGTTTCTACCTTCAGATGCAACAGAAATTTTGCGGATTGGTCAATCCGTTCGCGAGATATGGCAGTTTGGAAGTAAGAAACGCTTGAGATACTCAAAATTTTCGCAGTTCTGACGCTCGAAACGAATAACTAGAACGGCCTAGGGGAAAAGTACGCATACCGTTGTAATCGGGCGAGTTTCTACTTTCAGATGCAACCGAAATTTTGCGGATTGGTCAATCCGTTCGCGAGATATGGCAGTTTGGAGGTAAGAAACGCTTGAGAAACTCAAAATTTTCGCAGTTCTGATGCTCGAAACGAATTACTAGGGCGGCCTAGGGGAAAAGTACGCATACCGTTGTAATCGGGCGAGTTTCTACTTTCAGATGCAACAGAAATTTTGCGGATTGGTCAATCCGTTCGCGAGATATGGCAGTTTGGAGGTAAGAAACGCTTGAGAAACTCAAAATTTTCGCAGTTCTGATGCTCGACAAGCATAACTAGAACGGACTAGGGGAAAAGTACGCATACAGTTGTAATCGGGCGAGTTTCTATTTTCAGATGTAACAGAAATTTTGCGGATTGGTCAACCCGTTCGCGAGATATAGCAGTTTGGAGGTAAGAAACGCTTGAGAAACGCAAAATTTTCGCAGCTCTGATGCTCGAAACGAATAACTAGAACGGCCTAGGGGAAAAGTACGCATACCGTTGTAATCGGGCGAGTTTCTACTTTTAGATGCAACAGAAATTTTGAGGATTGGTCAATCCGTTCGCGAGATATGGCAGTTTGGAGGTAAGAAACGCTTGAGAAACTCAAAATTTTCGCAGTTCTGATGCTCGAAACGAACAACAAGAACGGCCTAGGGGAAAAGTACACATACCGTTGTATTCGGGCGAGTTTCTACTTTCAGATGCAACAGAAATTTTGCGGATGGGTCAATCCGTTCGCGAGATATGGCAGTTTGGAGGTAAGAAACGCTTGAGAAACTCAAAATTTTCGCAGTTCTGATGCTCGAAGCGAATAACTAGAACGGCCTAGGGGAAAAGTACGTATACCGTTGAAATCGGGCGAGTTTCTACTTTCAGATGCAACAGAAATTTTGCGGATTGGTCAATCCGTTCGCGAAATATGGCAGTTTGGAGGTAAGAAACGCTTGAGATTCTCAAAATTTTCGCAGTTCTCATGCTCGAAACGAATAACTACAACGGCCTAGCGGAAAAGTACGCATACCGTTGTAATCGGGCGAGTTTCTACTTTCAGATGCAACCGAAATTTTGCGGATTGGTCAATCCGTTCGCGAGATATGGCAGTTTGGAGGTAAGAAACGCTTGAGAAACTCAAAATTTTCGCAGTTCTGATGCTCGAAACGAATTACTAGGGCGGCCTAGGGGAAAAGTACGCATACCGTTGTAATCGGGCGAGTTTCTGCTTTCAGATGCATCAGAAATTTTGCGGATTGGTCAATCCGTTCGCGAGATGTGGCAGTTTGTAGGTAAGAAACGCTTGAGAAACTCAAAATTTTCGCAGTTCTGATGCTCGAAACGAATAACTAGAACGGCCTAGGGGAAAAGTACGCATACCGTTGTAATCGGGCGAGTTTCTACCTTCAGATGCAACAGAAATTTTGCGGATTGGTCAATCCGTTCGCGAGATATGGCAGTTTGGAAGTAAGAAACGCTTGAGATACTCAAAATTTTCGCAGTTCTGACGCTCGAAACGAATAACTAGAACGGCCTAGGGGAAAAGTACGAATACCGTTGTAATCGGGCGAGTTTCTACTTTCAGATGCAACCGAAATTTTGCGGATTGGTCAATCCGTTCGCGAGATATGGCAGTTTGGAGGTAAGAAACGCTTGAGAAACTGAAAATTTTCGCAGTTCTGATGCTCGAAACGAATTACTAGGGCGGCCTAGGGGAAAAGTACGCATACCGTTGTAATCGGGCGAGTTTCTACTTTCAGATGCAACAGAAATTTTGCGGATTGGTCAATCCGTTCGCGAGATATGGCAGTTTGGAGGTAAGAAACGCTTGAGAAACTCAAAATTTTCGCAGTTCTGATGCTCGAAACGAATAACTAGAACGGACTAGGGGAAAAGTACGCATACAGTTGTAATCGGGCGAGTTTCTATTTTCAGATGTAACAGAAATTTTGCGGATTGGTCAATCCGTTCGCGAGATATGGCAGTTTGGAAGTAAGAAACGCTTGAGAAACTCAAAATTTTCGCAGTTCTGATGCTCGAAACGAATAACTAGAACGGCCTAGGGGAAAAGTACGCATACCGTTGTAATCGGGCGAGTTTCTACTTTCAGATGCAACAGAAATTTTGCGGATTGGTCAATCCGTTCGCGAGATATGGCAGTTTGGAGGTAAGAAACGCTTGAGAAACTCAAAATTTTCGCAGTTCTGATGCTCGAAGCGAATAACTAGAACGGCCTAGGGGAAAAGTACGTATACCGTTGTAATCGGGCGAGTTTCTACTTTCAGATGCAACAGAAATTTTGCTGATTGGTCAATCCGTTCGCGAGATATGGCAGTTTGGAGGTAAGAAACGCTTGAGAATCTCAAAATTTTCGCAGTTCTCATGCTCGAAACGAATAACTACAACGGCCTAGCGGAAAAGTACGCATACCGTTGTAATCGGGCGAGTTTCTACTTTCAGATGCAACCGAAATTTTGCGGATTGGTCAATCCGTTCGCGAGATATGGCAGTTTGGAGGTAAGAAACGCTTGAGAAATTCAAAATTTTCGCCGTTCTGATGCTCGAAACGAATTACTAGGGCGGCGTAGGGGAAAAGTACGCATACCGTTCTAATCGGGCGAGTTTCTGCTTTCAGATGCATCAGAAATTTTGCGGATTGGTCAATCCGTTCGCGAGATGTGGCAGTTTGTAGGTAAGAAACGCTTGAGAAACTCAAAATTTTCGCAGTTCTGATGCTCGAAAAGAATAACTAGAACGGCCTAGGGGAAAAGTACGCATACCGTTGTAATCGGGCGAGTTTCTACCTTCAGATGCAACAGAAATTTTGCGGATTGGTCAATCCGTTCGCGAGATATGGCAGTTTGGAAGTAAGAAACGCTTGAGATACTCAAAATTTTCGCAGTTCTGACGCTCGAAACGAATAACTAGAACGGCCTAGGGGAAAAGTACGCATACCGTTGTAATCGGGCGAGTTTCTACTTTCAGATGCAACAGAAATTTTGCGGATTGGTCAATCCGTTCGCGAGATATGGCAGTTTGGAGGTAAGAAACGCTTGAGAAACTCAAAATTTTCGCAGTTCTGATGCTCGAAACGAATAACTAGAACGGACTAGGGGAAAAGTACGCATACAGTTGTAATCGGGCGAGTTTCTATTTTCAGATGTAACAGAAATTTTGCGGATTGGTCAATCCGTTCGCGAGATATGGCAGTTTGGAAGTAAGAAACGCTTGAGAAACTCAAAATTTTCGCAGTTCTGATGCTCGAAACGAATAACTAGAACGGCCTAGGGGAAAAGTACGCATACCGTTGTAATCGGGCGAGTTTCTACTTTCAGATGCAACAGAAATTTTGCGGATTGGTCAATCAGTTCGCGAGATATGGCAGTTTGGAGGTAAGAAACGCTTGAGAAACTCAAAATTTTCGCAGTTTTGATGCTCGAAGCGAATAACTAGAACGGCCTAGGGGAAAAGTACGTATACCGTTGTAATCGGGCGAGTTTCTACTTTCAGATGCAACAGAAATTTTGCGGATTGGTCAATCCGTTCGCGAGATATGGCAGTTTGGAGGTAAGAAACGCTTGAGAAACTCAAAATTTTCGCAGTTCTCATGCTCGAAACGAATAACTACAACGGCCTAGCGGAAAAGTACGCATACCGTTGTAATCGGGCGAGTTTCTACTTTCAGATGCAACCGAAATTTTGCGGATTGGTCAATCCGTTCGCGAGATATGGCAGTTTGGAGGTAAGAAACGCTTGAGAAATTCAAAATTTTCGCCGTTCTGATGCTCGAAACGAATTACTAGGGCGGCGTAGGGGAAAAGTACGCATACCGTTCTAATCGGGCGAGTTTCTGCTTCCAGATGCATCAGAAATTTTGCGGATTGGTCAATCCGTTCGCGAGATGTGGCAGTTTGTAGGTAAGAAACGCTTGAGAAACTCAAAATTTTCGCAGTTCTGATGCTCGAAACGAATAACTAGAACGGCCTAGGGGAAAAGTACGCATACCGTTGTAATCGGGCGAGTTTCTACCTTCAGATGCAACAGAAATTTTGCGGATTGGTCAATCCGTTCGCGAGATATGGCAGTTTGGAAGTAAGAAACGCTTGAGATACTCAAAATTTTCGCAGTTCTGACGCTCGAAACGAATAACTAGAACGGCCTAGGGGAAAAGTACGCATACCGTTGTAATCGGGCGTGTTTCTACTTTCAGATGCAACCGAAATTTTGCGGATTGGTCAATCCGTTCGCGAGATATGGCAGTTTGGAGGTAAGAAACGCTTGAGAAACTGAAAATTTTCGCAGTTCTGATGCTCGAAACGAATTACTAGGGCGGCCTAGGGGAAAAGTACGCATACCGTTGTAATCGGGCGAGTTTCTACTTTCAGATGCAACAGAAATTTTGCGGATTGGTCAATCCGTTCGCGAGATATGGCAGTTTGGAGGTAAGAAACGCTTGAGAAACTCAAAATTTTCGCAGTTCTGATGCTCGAAACGAATAACTAGAACGGACTAGGGGAAAAGTACGCATACAGTTGTAATCGGGCGAGTTTCTATTTTCAGATGTAACAGAAATTTTGCGGATTGGTCAATCCGTTCGCGAGATATGGCAGTTTGGAAGTAAGAAACGCTTGAGAAACTCAAAATTTTCGCAGTTCTGATGCTCGAAACGAATAACTAGAACGGCCTAGGGGAAAAGTACGCATACCGTTGTAATCGGGCGAGTTTCTACTTTCAGATGCAACAGAAATTTTGCGGATTGGTCAATCAGTTCGCGAGATATGGCAGTTTGGAGGTAAGAAACGCTTGAGAAACTCAAAATTTTCGCAGTTTTGATGCTCGAAGCGAATAACTAGAACGGCCTAGGGGAAAAGTACGTATACCGTTGTAATCGGGCGAGTTTCTACTTTCAGATGCAACAGAAATTTTGCGGATTGGTCAATCCGTTCGCGAGATATGGCAGTTTGGAGGTAAGAAACGCTTGAGAAACTCAAAATTTTCGCAGTTCTCATGCTCGAAACGAATAACTACAACGGCCTAGCGGAAAAGTACGCATACCGTTGTAATCGGGCGAGTTTCTACTTTCAGATGCAACCGAAATTTTGCGGATTGGTCAATCCGTTCGCGAGATATGGCAGTTTGGAGGTAAGAAACGCTTGAGAAATTCAAAATTTTCGCCGTTCTGATGCTCGAAACGAATTACTAGGGCGGCGTAGGGGAAAAGTACGCATACCGTTCTAATCGGGCGAGTTTCTGCTTTCAGATGCATCAGAAATTTTGCGGATTGGTCAATCCGTTCGCGAGATGTGGCAGTTTGTAGGTAAGAAACGCTTGAGAAA
Source organism: Ptiloglossa arizonensis (assembly GCF_051014685.1). Taxonomy (NCBI): domain Eukaryota; kingdom Metazoa; phylum Arthropoda; class Insecta; order Hymenoptera; family Colletidae; genus Ptiloglossa; species Ptiloglossa arizonensis. The sequence continues at coordinate 2,652,323 of NW_027478386.1, forward strand.
CTCAAAATTTTCGCAGTTCTGATGCTCGAAACGAATAACTAGAACGGCCTAGGGGAAAAGTACGCATACCGTTGTAATCGGGCGAGTTTCTACCTTCAGATGCAACAGAAATTTTGCGGATTGGTCAATCCGTTCGCGAGATATGGCAGTTTGGAAGTAAGAAACGCTTGAGATACTCAAAATTTTCGCAGTTCTGACGCTCGAAACGAATAACTAGAACGGCCTAGGGGAAAAGTACGCATACCGTTGTAATCGGGCGTGTTTCTACTTTCAGATGCAACCGAAATTTTGCGGATTGGTCAATCCGTTCGCGAGATATGGCAGTTTGGAGGTAAGAAACGCTTGAGAAACTGAAAATTTTCGCAGTTCTGATGCTCGAAACGAATTACTAGGGCGGCCTAGGGGAAAAGTACGCATACCGTTGTAATCGGGCGAGTTTCTACTTTCAGATGCAACAGAAATTTTGCGGATTGGTCAATCCGTTCGCGAGATATGGCAGTTTGGAGGTAAGAAACGCTTGAGAAACTCAAAATTTTCGCAGTTCTGATGCTCGAAACGAATAACTAGAACGGACTAGGGGAAAAGTACGCATACAGTTGTAATCGGGCGAGTTTCTATTTTCAGATGTAACAGAAATTTTGCGGATTGGTCAATCCGTTCGCGAGATATGGCAGTTTGGAGGTAAGAAACGCTTGAGAAACTCAAAATTTTCGCAGTTCTGATGCTCGAAACGAATAACTAGAACGGCCTAGGGGAAAAGTACGCATACCGTTGTAATCGGGCGAGTTTCTACTTTCAGATGCAACCGAAATTTTGCGGATTGGTCAATCCGTTCGCGAGATATGGCAGTTTGGAGGTAAGAAACGCTTGAGAAATTCAAAATTTTCGCCGTTCTGATTCTCGAAACGAATTACTAGGGCGGCGTAGGGGAAAAGTACGCATACCGTTCTAATCGGGCGAGTTTCTGCTTTCAGATGCATCAGAAATTTTGCGGATTGGTCAATCCGTTTGCGAGATGTGGCAGTTTGTAGGTAAGAAACGCTTGAGAAACTCAAAATTTTCGCAGTTCTGATGCTCGAAACGAATAACTAGAACGGCCTAGGGGAAAAGTACGCATACCGTTGTAATCGGGCGAGTTTCTACCTTCAGATGCAACAGAAATTTTGCGGATTGGTCAATCCGTTCGCGAGATATGGCAGTTTGGAAGTAAGAAACGCTTGAGATAATCAAAATTTTCGCAGTTCTGACGCTCGAAACGAATAACTAGAACGGCCTAGGGGAAAAGTACGCATACCGTTGTAATCGGGCGAGTTTCTACTTTCAGATGCAACAGAAATTTTGCGGATTGGTCAATCCGTTCGCGAGATATGGCAGTTTGGAAGTAAGAAACGCTTGAGAAACTCAAAATTTTCGCAGTTCTGATGCTCGACAAGCATAACTAGAACGGACTAGGGGAAAAGTACGCATACAGTTGTAATCGGGCGAGTTTCTATTTTCAGATGTAACAGAAATTTTGCGGATTGGTCAATCCGTTCGCGAGATATGGCAGTTTGGAGGTAAGAAACGCTTGAGAAACGCAAAATTTTCGCAGCTCTGATGCTCGAAACGAATAACTAGAACGGCCTAGGGGAAAAGTACGCATACCGTTGTAATCGGGCGAGTTTCTACTTTTAGATGCAACAGAAATTTTGAGGATTGGTCAATCCGTTCGCGAGATATGGCAGTTTGGAGGTAAGAAACGCTTGAGAAACTCAAAATTTTCGCAGTTCTGATGCTCGAAACGAACAACAAGAACGGCCTAGGGGAAAAGTACACATACCGTTGTATTCGGGCGAGTTTCTACTTTCAGATGCAACAGAAATTTTGCGGATGGGTCAATCCGTTCGCGAGATATGGCAGTTTGGAGGTAAGAAACGCTTGAGAAACTCAAAATTTTCGCAGTTCTGATGCTCGAAACGAATAACTAGAACGGCCTAGGGGAAAAGTACGCATACCGTTGTAATCGGGCGAGTTTCTACCTTCAGATGCAACAGAAATTTTGCGGATTGGTCAATCCGTTCGCGAGATATGGCAGTTTGGAAGTAAGAAACGCTTGAGATACTCAAAATTTTCGCAGTTCTGACGCTCGAAACGAATAACTAGAACGGCCTAGGGGAAAAGTACGCATACCGTTGTAATCGGGCGAGTTTCTACTTTCAGATGCAACCGAAATTTTGCGGATTGGTCAATCCGTTCGCGAGATATGGCAGTTTGGAGGTAAGAAACGCTTGAGAAACTGAAAATTTTCGCAGTTCTGATGCTCGAAACGAATTACTAGGGCGGCCTAGGGGAAAAGTACGCATACCGTTGTAATCGGGCGAGTTTCTACTTTCAGATGCAACAGAAATTTTGCGGATTGGTCAATCCGTTCGCGAGATATGGCAGTTTGGAGGTAAGCAACGCTTGAGAAACTCAAAATTTTCGCAGTTCTGTTGCTCGAAACGAATAACTAGAACGGCCTAGGGGAAAAGTACGCATACAGTTTTAATCGGGCGAGTTTCTACTTTCAGATGCAACAGAAATTTTGCGGATTGGTCAATCCGTTCGCGAGATATGGCAGTTTGGAGGTAAGAAACGCTTGAGGAAATCAAAATTTTCGCAGTTCTGATGCTTGACAAGCACAACTAGAACGGCCTAGGGGAAAAGTACGCATACAGTTGTAATCGGGCGGGTTTCTACTTTCAGATGCAACAGAAATTTTGCGGATTGGTCAATCCGTTCGCGAGATATGGCAGTTTGGAGGTAAGAAACGCTTGAGAAATTCAAAATTTTCACAGTTCTGATGCTCGAAACGAATAACCAGAACGGCCTAGGGGAAAAGTACGCATACCGTTGTAATCGGGCGAGTTTCTACTTTCAGATGCAACAGAAATTTTGCGGATTGGTCAATCCGTTCGCGAGATATGGCAGTTTGGAGGTAAGAAACGCTTGAGAAACTCAAAATTTTCGCAGTTCTGATGCTCGAAACGAATAACTAGAACGGACTAGGGGAAAAGTACGCATACAGTTGTAATCGGGCGAGTTTCTACTTTCAGATGTAACAGAAATTTTGCGGATTGGTCAATCCGTTCGCGAGATATGGCAGTTTGGAGGTAAGAAACGCTTGAGAAACGCAAAATTTTGGCAGTTCTGATGCTCGAAACGAATAACTAGAACGGCCTAGGGGAAAAGTTCGCATACCGTTGTAATCGGGCGAGTTTCTACTTTCAGATGCAACAGAAATTTTGAGGATTGGTCAATCCGTTCGCGAGATATGGCAGTTTGGAGGTGAGAAACGCTTGAGAAACTCAAAATTTTCGCAGTTCTGATGCTCGAAACGAACAACAAGAACGGCCTAGGGGAAAAGTACACATACCGTTGTATTCGGGCCAGTTACTACTTTCAGATGCAACCGAAATTTTGCGGATTGGTCAATCCGTTCGCGAGATATGGCAGTTTGGAGGTAAGAAACGCTTGAGAAACTCAAAATTTTCGCAGTTCTGATGCTCGAAACGAATTACTCGGGCGGCCTAGGGGAAAAGTACGCATACCGTTGTAATCGGGCGAGTTTCTGCTTTCAGATGCATCAGAAATTTTGCGGATTGGTCAATCCGTTCGCGAGATGTGGCAGTTTGTAGGTAAGAAACGCTTGAGAAACTCAAAATTTTCGCAGTTCTGATGCTCGAAACGAATAACAAGAACGGCCTAGGGGAAAAGTACGCATACCGTTGTAATCGGGCGAGTTTCTACCTTCAGATGCAACAGAAATTTTGCGGATTGGGCAATCCGTTCGCGAGATATGGCTGTTTGGAAGTAAGAAACGCTTGAGAAACTCAAAATTTTCGCAGTTCTGATGCTCGAAGCGAATAACTAGAACGGCCTAGGGGAAAAGTACGTATACCGTTGTAATCGGGCGAGTTTCTACTTTCAGATGCAACAGAAATTTTGCGGATTGGTCAATCCGTTCGCGAGATATGGCAGTTTGGAGGTAAGCAACGCTTGAGAAACTCAAAATTTTCGCAGTTCTGTTGCTCGAAACGAATAACTAGAACGGCCTAGGGGAAAAGTACGCATACATTTGTAATCGGGCGAGTTTCTACTTTCAGATGCAACAGAAATTTTGCGGATTGGTCAATCCGTTCGCGAGATATGGCAGTTTGGAGGTAAGAAACGCTTGAGGAACTCAAAATTTTCGCAGTTCTGATGCTCGACAAGCACAACTAGAACGGCCTAGGGGAAAAGTACGCATACCGTTGTAATCGGGCGAGTTTCTACTTTCAGATGCAACAGAAATTTTGCGGATTGGTCAATTCGTTCGCGAGATATGGCAGTTTGGAGGTAAGAAACGCTTGAGAAACTAAAAATTTTCGCATTTCGGTTGCTCGAAACGAATAACTATAACGGACTAGGGGAAAAGTACGCATACAGTTGTAATCGGGCGGGTTTCTACTTTCAGATGCAACAGAAATTTTGCGGATTGGTCAATCCGTTCGCGAGATATGGCAGTTTGGAGGTAAGAAACGCTTGAGAAACTCAAAATTTTCGCAGTTCTGATGCTCGAAACGAACAACTAGAAAGGCCTAGGGGAAAAGTACGCATAGTGTTGTAATCGGGCGAGTTTCTACTTTCAGATGCAACAGAAATTTTGCGGATTGGTCAATCCGTTCGCGAGATATGGCAGTTTGGAGGTAAGAAACGCTTGAGAAACTCAAAATTTTCGCAGTTCTGATGCTCGACAAGCATAACTAGAACGGCCTAGGGGAAAGTACGCATGCCGTTGCAATCGGGCGAGTTTCTACTTTCAGATGCAACAGAAATTTTGCGGATTGGTCAATCCGTTCGCGAGATATGGCAGTTTGGAGGTAAGAAACGCTTGAGAAATTCAAAATTTTCACAGTTCTGATGCTTGAAACGAATAACCAGAACGGCCTAGGGGAAAAGTACGCACACCGTTGTAATCGGGCGAGTTTCTACTTTCCGATGCAACAGAAATTTTGCGGATTGGTCAATCCGTTCGCGAGATATGGCAGTTTGGAGGTAAGAAACGCTTGAGAAACTCAAAATTTTCGCAGTTCTGATGCTCGAAACGAATAACAAGAACGGCCTAGGGGAAAAGTACGCATACCGTTGTAATCGGGCGAGTTTCTACCTTCAGATGCAACAGAAATTTTGCGGATTGGGCAATCCGTTCGCGAGATATGGCTGTTTGGAAGTAAGAAACGCTTGAGAAACTCAAAATTTTCGCAGTTCTGATGCTCGAAGCGAATAACTAGAACGGCCTAGGGGAAAAGTACGTATACCGTTGTAATCGGGCGAGTTTCTACTTTCAGATGCAACAGAAATTTTGCGGATTGGTCAATCCGTTCGCGAGATATGGCAGTTTGGAGGTAAGCAACGCTTGAGAAACTCAAAATTTTCGCAGTTCTGTTGCTCGAAACGAATAACTAGAACGGCCTAGGGGAAAAGTACGCATACATTTGTAATCGGGCGAGTTTCTACTTTCAGATGCAACAGAAATTTTGCGGATTGGTCAATCCGTTCGCGAGATATGGCAGTTTGGAGGTAAGAAACGCTTGAGGAACTCAAAATTTTCGCAGTTCTGATGCTCGACAAGCACAACTAGAACGGCCTAGGGGAAAAGTACGCATACCGTTGTAATCGGGCGAGTTTCTACTTTCAGATGCAACAGAAATTTTGCGGATTGGTCAATTCGTTCGCGAGATATGGCAGTTTGGAGGTAAGAAACGCTTGAGAAACTAAAAATTTTCGCATTTCGGTTGCTCGAAACGAATAACTATAACGGACTAGGGGAAAAGTACGCATACAGTTGTAATCGGGCGGGTTTCTACTTTCAGATGCAACAGAAATTTTGCGGATTGGTCAATCCGTTCGCGAGATATGGCAGTTTGGAGGTAAGAAACGCTTGAGAAACTCAAAATTTTCGCAGTTCTGATGCTCGAAACGAACAACTAGAAAGGCCTAGGGGAAAAGTACGCATAGTGTTGTAATCGGGCGAGTTTCTACTTTCAGATGCAACAGAAATTTTGCGGATTGGTCAATCCGTTCGCGAGATATGGCAGTTTGGAGGTAAGAAACGCTTGAGAAACTCAAAATTTTCGCAGTTCTGATGCTCGACAAGCATAACTAGAACGGCCTAGGGGAAAGTACGCATGCCGTTGCAATCGGGCGAGTTTCTACTTTCAGATGCAACAGAAATTTTGCGGATTGGTCAATCCGTTCGCGAGATATGGCAGTTTGGAGGTAAGAAACGCTTGAGAAATTCAAAATTTTCACAGTTCTGATGCTTGAAACGAATAACCAGAACGGCCTAGGGGAAAAGTACGCACACCGTTGTAATCGGGCGAGTTTCTACTTTCCGATGCAACAGAAATTTTGCGGATTGGTCAATCCGTTCGCGAGATATGGCAGTTTGGAGGTAAGAAACGCTTGAGAAACTCAAAATTTTCGCAGTTCTGATGCTCGAAACGAACAACAAGAACGGCCTAGGGGAAAAGTACACATACCGTTGTATTCGGGCGAGTTTCTACTTTCAGATGCAACAGAAATTTTGCGGATGGGTCAATCCGTTCGCGAGATATGGCTGTTTGGAAGTAAGAAACGCTTGAGAAACTCAAAATTTTCGCAGTTCTGATGCTCGAAGCGAATAACTAGAACGGCCTAGGGGAAAAGTACGTATACCGTTGTAATCGGGCGAGTTTCTACTTTCAGATGCAACAGAAATTTTGCGGATTGGTCAATCCGTTCGCGAGATATGGCAGTTTGGAGGTAAGCAACGCTTGAGAAACTCAAAATTTTCGCAGTTCTGTTGCTCGAAACGAATAACTAGAACGGCCTAGGGGAAAAGTACGCATACATTTGTAATCGGGCGAGTTTCTACTTTCAGATGCAACAGAAATTTTGCGGATTGGTCAATCCGTTCGCGAGATATGGCAGTTTGGAGGTAAGAAACGCTTGAGGAACTCAAAATTTTCGCAGTTCTGATGCTCGACAAGCACAACTAGAACGGCCTAGGGGAAAAGTACGCATACCGTTGTAATCGGGCGAGTTTCTACTTTCAGATGCAACAGAAATTTTGCGGATTGGTCAATTCGTTCGCGAGATATGGCAGTTTGGAGGTAAGAAACGCTTGAGAAACTAAAAATTTTCGCATTTCGGTTGCTCGAAACGAATAACTATAACGGACTAGGGGAAAAGTACGCATACAGTTGTAATCGGGCGGGTTTCTACTTTCAGATGCAACAGAAATTTTGCGGATTGGTCAATCCGTTCGCGAGATATGGCAGTTTGGAGGTAAGAAACGCTTGAGAAACTCAAAATTTTCGCAGTTCTGATGCTCGAAACGAACAACTAGAAAGGCCTAGGGGAAAAGTACGCATAGTGTTGTAATCGGGCGAGTTTCTACTTTCAGATGCAACAGAAATTTTGCGGATTGGTCAATCCGTTCGCGAGATATGGCAGTTTGGAGGTAAGAAACGCTTGAGAAACTCAAAATTTTCGCAGTTCTGATGCTCGACAAGCATAACTAGAACGGCCTAGGGGAAAGTACGCATGCCGTTGCAATCGGGCGAGTTTCTACTTTCAGATGCAACAGAAATTTTGCGGATTGGTCAATCCGTTCGCGAGATATGGCAGTTTGGAGGTAAGAAACGCTTGAGAAATTCAAAATTTTCACAGTTCTGATGCTTGAAACGAATAACCAGAACGGCCTAGGGGAAAAGTACGCACACCGTTGTAATCGGGCGAGTTTCTACTTTCCGATGCAACAGAAATTTTGCGGATTGGTCAATCCGTTCGCGAGATATGGCAGTTTGGAGGTAAGAAACGCTTGAGAAACTCAAAATTTTCGCAGTTCTGATGCTCGAAACGAATAACTAGAACGGCCTAGGGGAAAAGTACGCATACCGTTGTAATCGGGCGAGTTTCTACCTTCAGATGCAACAGAAATTTTGCGGATTGGTCAATCCGTTCGCGAGATATGGCAGTTTGGAAGTAAGAAACGCTTGAGAAACTCAAAATTTTCGCAGTTCTGATGCTCGAAACGAATAACTAGAACGGCCTAGGGGAAAAGTACGTATACCGTTGTAATCGGGCGAGTTTCTACTTTCAGATGCAACAGAAATTTTGCGGATTGGTCAATCCGTTCGCGAGATATGGCAGTTTGGAGGTAAGAAACGCTTGAGAAACGCAAAATTTTCGCAGTTCTGATGCTCGAAACGAATAACTAGAACGGCCTAGGGGAAAAGTACGCATACCGTTGTAATCGGGCGAGTTTCTGCTTTCAGATGCATCAGAAATTTTGCGGATTGGTCAATTCGTTCGCGAGATATGGCAATTTGGAGGTAAGAAACGCTTGAGAAACTAAAAATTTTCGCAGTTCTGATGCTCGACAAGCACAACTAGAACGGCCTAGGGGAAAAGTACGCATACCGTTGTAATCGGGCGAGTTTCTACTTTCAGATGCAACAGAAATTTTGCGGATTGGTCCATTCGTTCGCGAGATATGGCAGTTTGGAGGTAAGAAACGCTTGAGAAACTAAAAATTTTCGCAGTTCTGATGCTCGAAACGAATAACTATAACGGACTAGGGGAAAAGTACGCATACAGTTGTAATCGGGCGGGTTTCTACTTTCAGATGCAACAGAAATTTTGCGGATTGGTCAATCCGTTCGCGAGATATGGCAGTTTGGAGGTAAGGAACGCTTGAGAAATTCAAAATTTTCACAGTTCTGATGCTCGAAACGAATAACCAGAACGGCCTAGGGGAAAAGTACGCATACCGTTGTAATCGGGCGAGTTTCTACTTTCCGATGCAACAGAAATTTTGCGGATTGGTCAATCCGTTCGCGAGATATGGCAGTTTGGAGGTAAGAAACGCTTGAGAAACTCAAAATTTTCGCAGTTCTGATGCTCGAAACGAATAACTAGAACGGACTAGGGGAAAAGTGCGCATACAGTTGTAATCGGGTGAGTTTCTACTTTCAGATGTAACAGAAATTTTGCGGATTGGTCAATCCGTTCGCGAGATATGGCAGTTTGGAGGTAAGAAACGCTTGAGAAACGCAAAATTTTCGCAGTTCTGATGCTCGAAACGAATAACTAGAACGGCCTAGGGGAAAAGTTCGCATACCGTTGTAATCGGGCGAGTTTCTACTTTCAGATGCAACAGAAATTTTGAGGATTGGTCAATCCGTTCGCGAGATATGGCAGTTTGGAGGTAAGAAACGCTTGAGAAACTCAAAATTTTCGCAGTTCTGATGCTCGAAACGAACAACAAGAACGGCCTAGCGGAAAAGTACGCATACCGTTGTAATCGGGCGTGTTTCTACTTTCAGATGCAACCGAAATTTTGCGGATTGGTCAATCCGTTCGCGAGATATGGCAGTTTGGAGGTAAGAAACGCTTGAGAAACTCAAAATTTTCGCAGTTCTGATGCTCGAAACGAATTACTAGGGCGGCCTAGGGGAAAAGTACGCATACCGTTGTAATCGGGCGAGTTTCTGCTTTCAGATGCATCAGAAATTTTGCGGATTGGTCAATCCGTTCGCGAGATATGGCAGTTTGGATGTAAGAAGCGCTTGAGATACTCAAAATTTTCGCAGTTCTGATGCTCGAAACGAATAACTAGGACGGCCTAGGGGAAAAGTACGCATACCGTTGTAATCGGGCGAGTTTCTACCTTCAGATGCAACAGAAATTTTGCGGATTGGTCAATCCGTTCGCGAGATATGGCAGTTTGGAAGTAAGAAACGCTTGAGAAACTCAAAATTTTCGCAGTTCTGATGCTCGAAACGAATAACTAGAACGGCCTAGGGGAAAAGTACGCATACCGTTGTAATCGGGCGAGTTTCTGCTTTCAGATGCATCAGAAATTTTGCGGATTGGTCAATTCGTTCGCGAGATATGGTAATTTGGAGGTAAGAAACGCTTGAGAAACTAAAAATTTTCGCAGTTCTGATGCTCGACAAGCACAACTAGAACGGCCTAGGGGAAAAGTACGCATACCGTTGTAATCGGGCGAGTTTCTACTTTCAGGTGTAACAGAAATTTTGCGGATTGGTCAATCCGTTCGCGAGATATGGCAGTTTGGAGGTAAGAAACGCTTGAGAAACTCAAAATTTTCGCATTTCTGATGCTCGAAACGAATAACTAGAACGGCCTAGGGGAAAAGTACGCATACCGTTGTAATCGGGCGAGTTTCTACCTTCAGATGCAACAGAAATTTTGCGGATTGGTCAATCCGTTCGCGAGATATGGCAGTTTGGAAGTAAGAAACGCTTGAGAAACTCAAAATTTTCGCAGTTCTGATGCTCGAAACGAATAACTAGAACGGCCTAGGGGAAAAGTACGCATACCGTTGTAATCGGGCGAGTTTCTACTTTCAGATGCAACAGAAATTTTGCGGATTGGTCAATCCGTTCGCGAGATATGGCAGTTTGGAGGTAAGAAACGCTTGAGAAACTCAAAATTTTCGCAGTTCTGATCCTCGAAGCGAATAACTAGAACGGCCTAGGGGAAAAGTATGTATACCGTTGTAATCGGGCGAGTTTTGTACTTTCAGATGCAACAGAAATTTTGCGGATTGGTCAATCCGTTCGCGAGATATGGCAGTTTGGAGGTAAGCAACGCTTGAGAAACTCAAAATTTTCGCAGTTCTGATGCTCGAAACGAATAACTAGAACGGACTAGGGGAAAAGTGCGCATACAGTTGTAATCGGGCGAGTTTCTACCTTCAGATGTAACAGAAATTTTGCGGATTGGTCAATCCGTTCGCGAGATATGGCAGTTTGGAAGTAAGAAACGCTTGAGAAACTCAAAATTTTCGCAGTTCTGATGCTCGAAACGAATAACTATAACGGACTAGGGGAAAAGTACGCATACCGTTGTAATCGGGCGAGTTTCTACTTTCCGATGCAACAGAAATTTTGCGGATTGGTCAATCCGTTCGCGAGATATGGCAGTTTGGAGGTAAGAAACGCTTGAGAAACTCAAAATTTTCGCAGTTCTGATGCTCGAAACGAATAACTAGAACGGACTAGGGGAAAAGTGCGCATACAGTTGTAATCGGGTGAGTTTCTACTTTCAGATGTAACAGAAATTTTGCGGATTGGTCAATCCGTTCGCGAGATATGGCAGTTTGGAGGTAAGAAACGCTTGAGAAACGCAAAATTTTCGCAGTTCTGATGCTCGAAACGAATAACTAGAACGGCCTAGGGGAAAAGTTCGCATACCGTTGTAATCGGGCGAGTTTCTACTTTCAGATGCAACAGAAATTTTGAGGATTGGTCAATCCGTTCGCGAGATATGGCAGTTTGGAGGTAAGAAACGCTTGAGAAACTCAAAATTTTCGCAGTTCTGATGCTCGAAACGAACAACAAGAACGGCCTAGCGGAAAAGTACGCATACCGTTGTAATCGGGCGAGTTTCTACTTTCAGATGCAACCGAAATTTTGCGGATTGGTCAATCCGTTCGCGAGATATGGCAGTTTGGAGGTAAGAAACGCTTGAGAAACTCAAAATTTTCGCAGTTCTGATGCTCGAAACGAATAACTAGAACGGCCTAGGGGAAAAGTACGCATACCGTTGTAATCGGGCGAGTTTCTACCTTCAGATGCAACAGAAATTTTGCGGATTGGTCAATCCGTTCGCGAGATATGGCAGTTTGGAAGTAAGAAACGCTTGAGAAACTCAAAATTTTCGCAGTTCTGATCCTCGAAGCGAATAACTAGAACGGCCTAGGGGAAAAGTATGTATACCGTTGTAATCGGGCGAGTTTTGTACTTTCAGATGCAACAGAAATTTTGCGGATTGGTCAATCCGTTCGCGAGATATGGCAGTTTGGAGGTAAGCAACGCTTGAGAAACTCAAAATTTTCGCAGTTCTGTTGCTCGAAACGAATAACTAGAACGGCCTAGGGGAAAAGTACGCATGCAGTTGTAATCGGGCGAGTTTCTACTTTCAGATGCAACAGAAATTTTGCGGATTGGTCAATTCGTTCGCGAGATATGGCAGTTTGGATGTAAGAAACGCTTGAGAAACTAAAAATTTTCGCAGTTCTGATGCTCGAAACGAATAACTATAACGGACTAGGGGAAAAGTACGCATACAGTTGTAATCGGGCGGGTTTCTACTTTCAGATGCAACAGAAATTTTGCGGATTGGTCAATCCGTTCGCGAGATATGGCAGTTTGGAGGTAAGAAACGCTTGAGAAACTCAAAATTTTCGCAGTTCTGATGCTCGAAACGAACAACTAGAACGGCCTAGGGGAAAAGTACGCAGTGTTGTAATCGGGCGAGTTTCTACTTTCAGATGCAACAGAAATTTTGCGGATTGGTCAATCTGTTCGCGAGATATGGCAGTTTGGAGGTAAGAAACGCTTGAGAAACTCAAAATTTTCGCAGTTCTGATGCTCGACAAGCATAACTAGAACGGCCTAGGGGAAAAGTACGCATGCCGTTGCAATCGGGCGAGTTTCTACTTTCAGATGCAACAGAAATTTTGCGGATTGGTCAATCCGTTCGCGAGATATGGCAGTTTGGAGGTAAGAAACGCTTGAGAAATTCAAAATTTTCACGGTTCTGATGCTCGAAACGAATAACCAGAACGGCCTAGGGGAAAAGTACGCACACCGTTGTAATCGGGCGAGTTTCTACTTTCCGATGCAACAGAAATTTTGCGGATTGGTCAATCCGTTCGCGAGATATGGCAGTTTGGAGGTAAGAAACGCTTGAGAAACTCAAAATTTTCGCAGTTCTGATGCTCGAAACGAATAACTATCACGGACTAGGGGAAAAGTACGCATACCGTTGTAATCGGGCGAGTTTCTGCTTTCAGATGCATCAGAAATTTTGCGGATTGGTCAATTCGTTCGCGAGATATGGCAATTTGGAGGTAAGGAACGCTTGAGAAACTAAAAATTTTCGCAGTTCTGATGCTCGACAAGCACAACTAGAACGGCCTAGGGGAAAAGTACGCATACCGTTGTAATCGGGCGAGTTTCTACTTTCAGATGCAACCGAAATTTTGCGGATTGGTCCATTCGTTCGCGAGATATGGCAGTTTGGAGGTAAGAAACGCTTGAGAAACTAAAAATTTTCGCAGTTCTGATGCTCGAAACGAATAACTATAACGGACTAGGGGAAAAGTACGCATACAGTTGTAATCGGGCGGGTTTCTACTTTCAGATGCAACAGAAATTTTGCGGATTGGTCAATCCGTTCGCGAGATATGGCAGTTTGGAGGTAAGAAACGCTTGAGAAATTCAAAATTTTCACAGTTCTGATGCTCGAAACGAATAACCAGAACGGCCTAGCGGAAAAGTACGCATACCGTTGTAATCGGGCGAGTTTCTACTTTCAGATGCAACCGAAATTTTGCGGATTGGTCAATCCGTTCGCGAGATATGGCAGTTTGGAGGTAAGAAACGCTTGAGAAACTCAAAATTTTCGCAGTTCTGATGCTCGAAACGAATAACTAGAACGGCCTAGGGGAAAAGTACGCATACCGTTGTAATCGGGCGAGTTTCTACTTTCAGATGCAACAGAAATTTTGCGGGTTGGTCAATTCGTTCGCGAGATATGGCAGTTTGGAGGTAAGAAACGCTTGAGAAACTCAAAATTTTCGCAGTTCTGATGCTCGAAACGAATAACTAGAACGGACTAGGGGAAAAGTACGCATACAGTTGTAATCGGGCGAGTTTCTACTTTCAGATGTAACAGAAATTTTGCGGATTTGTCAATCCGTTCGCGAGATATGGCAGTTTGGAGGTAAGAAACGCTTGAGAAACGCAAAATTTTCGCAGTTCTGATGCTCGAAACGAATAACTAGAACGGCCTAGGGGAAAAGTACGCGTACCGTTGTAATCGGGCGAGTTTCTGCTTTCAGATGCATCAGAAATTTTGCGGATTGGTCAATCCGTTCGCGAGATGTGGCAGTTTGTAGGTAAGAAACGCTTGAGAAACTCAAAACTTTCGCAGTTCTGATGCTCGAAACGAATATCTAGAACGGCCTAGGGGAAAAGTACGCATACCGCTGTAATCGGGCGAGTTTCCACCTTCAGATGCAACAGAAATTTTGCGGATTGGTCAATCCGTTCGCGAGATATGGCAGTTTGGAAGTGAGAAACGCTTGAGATACTCAAAATTTTCGCAGTTCTGATGCTCGAAACGAATAACTAGAACGGCCTAGGGGAAAAGTACGCATACCGTTGTAATCGGGCGAGTTTCTACCTTCAGATGCAACAGAAATTTTGCGGATTGGTCAATCCGTTCGCGAGATATGGCAGTTTGGAAGTAAGAAACGCTTGAGAAACTCAAAATTTTCGCAGTTCTGATGCTCGAAACGAATAACTAGAACGGCCTAGGGGAAAAGTACGCATACCGTTGTAATCGGGCGAGTTTCTACTTTCAGATGCAACAGAAATTTTGCGGATTGGTCAATCCGTTCGCGAGATATGGCAGTTTGGAGGTAAGAAACGCTTGAGAAACTCAAAATTTTCGCAGTTCTGATGCTCGAAGCGAATAACTAGAACGGCCTAGGGGAAAAGTACGTATACCGTTGTAATCGGGCGAGTTTCTACTTTCAGATGCAACAGAAATTTTGCGGATTGGTCAATCCGTTCGCGAGATATGGCAGTTTGGAGGTAAGAAACGCTTGAGAAATTCAAAATTTTCACAGTTCTGATGCTCGAAACGAATAACCAGAACGGCCTAGGGGAAAAGTACGCACACCGTTGTAATCGGGCGAGTTTCTACTTTCAGATGCAACAGAAATTTTGCGGATTGGTCAATCCGTTCGCGAGATATGGCAGTTTGGAGGTAAGAAACGCTTGAGAAACTCAAAATTTTCGCAGTTCTGATGCTCGAAACGAATAACCAGGACGGCCTAGGGGGAAAGTACGCATACCGTTGTAATCGGGCGAGTTTCTACCTTCAGATGCAACAGAAATTTTGCGGATTGGTCAAACCGTTCGCGAGATATGGCAGTTTGGAGGTACGAAACGCTTGAGAAACTCAAAATTTTCGCAGTTCTGATGCTCGAAACGAATAACCAGAACGGCCTAGGGGAAAAGTACGCATACCGTTGTATTCGGGCGAGTTTCTACCTTCAGATGCAACAGAAATTTTGCGGATTGGTCAATCCGTTCGCGAGATATGGCAGTTTGGAGGTAAGAAACGCTTGAGAAACTCAAAATTTTCGCAGTTCTGATGCTCGACAAGCATAACTAGAACGGTCTAGGGGAAAAGTACGCATGCCGTTGTAATCGAGCGAGTTTCTACTTTCAGATGCAACAGAAATTTTGCGGATTGGTCAATCCGTTCGCGAGATATGGCAGTTTGGAGGTAAGAAACGCTTGAGAAACTCAACATTTTCGCAGTTCTGATGCTCGAAACGAATAACTAGAACGGCCTAGGGGAAAAGTACGCATACCGTTGTAATCGGGCGAGTTTCTACTTTCAGATGCAACAGAAATTTTGCGGATTGGTCATTCCGTTCGCGAGATATGGCAGTTTGGAGGTAAGAAACGCTTGAGAAACTCAAAATTTTCGCAGTTCTGATGCTCGAAACGAATAACAAGAACGGACTAGGCGAAAAGTACGCATACAGTTGTAATCGGGGGAGTTTCTACGTTCAGATGCAACAGAAATTTTGCGGATTGGTCAATCCGTTCGCGAGATATGGCAGTTTGGAGGTAAGAAACGCTTGAGAAACTCAAAATTTTCGCAGTTCTGATGCTCGAAACGAATAACTAGAACGGCCTAGGGGAAAAGTACGCATACCGTTGTAATCGGGCGAATTTCTACTTTCAGATGCAACAGAAATTTTGCGGATTGGTCATTCCGTTCGCGAGATATGGCAGTTTGGAGGTAAGAAACGCTTGAGAAACTTAAAATTTTCGCAGTTCTGATGCTCGAAACGAATAACAAGAACGGACTAGGGGAAAAGTACGCATACAGTTGTAATCGGGCGAGTTTCAACCTTCAGATGCAACAGAAATTTTGCGGATTGGTCAATCCGTTCGCGAGATATGGCAGTTTGGAGGTAAGAAACGCTTGAGAAACTCAAAATTTTCGCAGTTCTGATGCTCGAAACGAATAACAAGAACGGACTAGGGGAAAAGTACGCATACAGTTGTAATCGGGCGAGTTTCAACCTTCAGATGCAACAGAAATTTTGCGGATTGGTCAATCCGTTCGCGAGATATGGCAGTTTGGAAGTAAGAAACGCTTGAGATACTCAAAATTTTCGCAGTTCTGATGCTCGAAACGAATAACAAGAACGGACTAGGGGAAAAGTACGCATACAGTTGTAATCGGGCGAGTTTCAACCTTCAGATGCAACAGAATTTTTGCGGATTGGTCAATCCGTTCGCGAGATATGGCAGTTTGGAGGTAAGAAACGCTTGAGAAACTCAAAATTTTCGCAGTTCTGATGCTCGAAACGAATAACAAGAACGGACTAGGGGAAAAGTACGCATACAGTTGTAATTGGGCGAGTTTCAACCTTCAGATGCAACAGAAATTTTGCGGATTGGTCAATCCGTTCGCGAGATATGGCAGTTTGGAAGTAAGAAACGCTTGAGATACTCAAAATTTTCGCAGTTCTGATGCTCGAAACGAGTAACTAGAACGGCCTAGGGGAAAAGTACTCATAGTGTTGTAATCGGGCGAGTTTCTACTTTCAGATGCAACAGAAATTTTGCGGATTGGTCAATCCGTTCGCGAGATATGGCAGTTTGGAGGTAAGAAACGCTTGAGAAACTCAATATTTTAGCAGTTCTGATGCTCGAAACGAATAACCAGAACGGCCTAGGGGAAAAGTACGCATACTGTTGTAATCGGGCGAGTTTTTACTTTCAGATGCAACAGAAATTTTGCGGATTGGTCAATCCGTTCGCGAGATATGGCAGTTTGGATGTAAGAAACGCTCGAGAAACTCAAAATTTTCGCAGATCTGATGCTCGACAAGCATAACTAGAACGGCCTAGGGGAAAAGTACGCATAGTGTTGTAATCGGGCGAGTTTCTACTTTCAGATGCAACAGAAATTTTGCGGATTGGTCAATCCGTTCGCGAGATATGGCAGTTTGGAGGTAAGCAACGCTTGAAAAACTCAAAATTTTCGCAATTCTGTTGCCCGAAACGAATAACTAGAACGGGCTAGGGGAAAAGTACGCATACCGTTGTAATCGGCGAGT
This sequence comes from Ptiloglossa arizonensis, assembly GCF_051014685.1. Classification (NCBI taxonomy): domain Eukaryota; kingdom Metazoa; phylum Arthropoda; class Insecta; order Hymenoptera; family Colletidae; genus Ptiloglossa; species Ptiloglossa arizonensis. The sequence continues at coordinate 2,669,556 of NW_027478386.1, forward strand.
TTCTACTTTCAGATGCAACAGAAATTTTGCGGAATGGTCAATCCGTTCGCGAGATATGGCAGTTTGGAAGTAAGAAACGCTTGAGAAACTCAAAATTTTCGCAGTTCTGATGCTCGAAACGAATAACTAGAACGGCCTAGGGGAAAAGTACGCATAGTGTTGTAATCGGGCGAGTTTCTACTTTCAGATGCAACATAAATTTTGCGGATTGGTCAATCCGTTCGCGAGATATGGCAGTTTGGAGGTAAGAAACGCTCGAGAAACTCAAAATTTTCGCAGTTCTGATGCTCGACAAGCATAACTAGAACGGCCTAGGGGAAAAGTACGCACACCGTTGTAATCGGGCGAGTTTCTACTTTCAGATGCAACAGAAATTTTGCGTATTGGTCAATCCGTTCGCGAGATATGGCAGTTTGGAGGTAGGCAACGCTTGAAAAACTCAAAATTTTCGCAGTTCTGTTGCTCGAAACGAATAAATAGAACGGGCTAGGGGAAAAGTACGCATACCGTTGTAATCGGGCGAGTTTCTACTTTCAGATGCAACAGAAATTTTGCGGATTGGTCAATCCGTTCGCGAGATACGGCAGTTTGGAGGTAAGCAACGCTTGAGAAACTCAAAATTTTCGCAGTTCTGATGCTCGAAACGAATAACTAGAACGGCCTAGGGGAAAAGTACGCACAGTGTTGTAATCGGGCGAGTTTCTACTTTCAGATGCAACAGAAATTTTGCGGATTGGTAAATCCGTTCGCGAGATATGGCAGTTTGGAGGTAGGCAACGCTTGAAAAACTCAAAATTTTCGCAGTTCTGTTGCTCGAAACGAATAAATAGAACGGGCTAGGGGAAAAGTACGCATACCGTTGTAATCGGGCGAGTTTCTACTTTCAGATGCAACAGAAATTTTGCGGATTGGTCAATCCGTTCGCGAGATACGGCAGTTTGGAGGTAAGCAACGCTTGAAAAACTCAAAATTTTCGCAGTTCTGTTGCTCGAAACGAATAACTAGAACGGCCTAGGGGAAAAGTACGCATAGTGTTGTAATCGGGCGAGTTTCTACTTTCAGATGCAACAGAAATTTTGCGGATTGGTCAATCCGTTCGCGAGATATGGCAGTTTGGAGGTAAGAAACGCTTGAGAAACTCAAAATTTTCGCAGTTCTGATGCTCGAAACGAATAACTAGAACGGCCTAGAGGAAAAGTACGAATAGTGTTATAATCGGGCGAGTTTCTACTTTCAGATGCAACTGAAATTGTGCGGATTGGTCAATCCGTTCGCGAGATATGGCAGTTTGGAAGTAAGAAACGCTTGAGAAACTCAAAATTTTCGCAGTTCTGTTGCTCGAAAAGAATAACTAGAACGGGATAGGGGAAAAGTACGCATACCGTTGTAATCGGGCGAGTTTCTACTTTCAGATGCAACAGAAATTTTGCGGATTGGTGAATCCGTTCGCGAGATATGGCAGTTTGGATGTAAGAAACGCTTGAGAAACTCAAAATTTTCGCAGTTCTGATGCTCGAAACGAATAACTAGAACGGCCTAGGGGAAAAGTACGCACACCGTTGTAATCGGGCGAGTTTCTGCTTTCAAATGCAACAGGAATTTTGCGGATTGGTCAATCCGTTCGCGAGATATGGCAGTTTGGAGGTAAGCAACGCTTGAGAAACTCACAATTTTCGCAGTTCTGTTGCTCGAAACGAATAACTAGAACGGGCTAGGGGAAAAGTACGCATACAGTTGTAATCGGGAGAGTTTCTACTTTCAGATGCATCAGAAATTTTGCGGATTGGACAATCCGTTCGCGAGATGTGGCAGTTTGTAGGTGAGAAACGCTTGAGAAACTCAAAATTTTCGCAGTTCTGATGCTCGAAACGAATAACTAGAACGGCCTAGGGGAAAAGTACGCATACCGTTGTAATCGGGCGAGTTTCTACCTTCAGATGCAACAGAAATTTTGCGGATTGGTCAATCCGTTCGCGAGATATGGCAGTTTGGAAGTAAGAAACGCTTGAGAAACTCAAAATTTTCGCAGTTCTGATGCTCGAAACGAATAACTAGAACGGCCTAGGGGAAAAGTGCGCACACCGTTGCAATCGGGCGTGTTTCTACTTTCAGATGCAACAGAAATTTTGCGGATTGGTCAATCCGTTCGCGAGATATGGCAGTTTGGATGTAAGAAACGCTTGAGAAACTCAAAATTTTCGCAGCTCTGATGCTCGACAAGCATAACTAGAACGGCCTAGGGGAAAAGTACGCATAGTGTTGTAATCGGGCGAGTTTCTACTTTCAGATGCAACAGAAATTTTGCGGATTGGTCAATCCGTTCGCGAGATATGGCAGTTTGGAGGTACGCAACGTTTGAGAAACTCAAAATTTTCGCAGTTCTGTTGGTCGAGACGAATAACTAGAACGGGCTTGGGGAAAAGTACGCATACAGTTGTAATCGGGCGAATTTCTATTTTCAGATGCAACAGAAATTTTGCGGATTGGTCAATCCGTTCGCGAGACATCACAGTTTGGTGGTAAGAAACGCTCGAGAAACTCAAAATTTTCGCAGTTCTGATGCTCGAAACGAATAACTAGAACGGCCTAGGGGAAAAGTACGCATAGTGTTGTAATCGGGCGAGTTTTTACTTTCAGATGCAACAGAAATTTTGCGGATTGGTCAATCCGTTCGCGAGATATGGCAGTTTGGATGTAAGAAACGCTCGAGAAACTCAAAATTTTCGCAGATCTGATGCTCGACCAGCATAACTAGAACGGCCTAGGGGAAAAGTACGCATAGTGTTGTAATCGGGCGAGTTTCTACTTTCAGATGCAACAGAAATTTTGCGGATTGGTCAATCCGTTCGCGAGATATGGCAGTTTGGAGGTAAGCAACGCTTGAAAAACTCAAAATTTTCGCAGTTCTGTTGCCCGAAACGAATAACTAGAACGGGCTAGGGGAAAAGTACGCATACCGTTGTAATCGGCGAGTTTCTACTTTCAGATGCAACAGAAATTTTGCGGAATGGTCAATCCGTTCGCGAGATATGGCAGTTTGGAAGTAAGAAACGCTTGAGAAACTCAAAATTTTCGCAGTTCTGATGCTCGAAACGAATAACTAGAACGGCCTAGGGGAAAAGTACGCATAGTGTTGTAATCGGGCGAGTTTCTACTTTCAGATGCAACAGAAATTTTGCGGATTGGTCAATCCGTTCGCGAGATATGGCAGTTTGGAGGTAAGAAACGCTCGAGAAACTCAAAATTTTCGCAGTTCTGATGCTCGACAAGCATAACTAGAACGGCCTAGGGGAAAAGTACGCACACCGTTGTAATCGGGCGAGTTTCTACTTTCAGATGCAACAGAAATTTTGCGTATTGGTCAATCCGTTCGCGAGATATGGCAGTTTGGAGGTAGGCAACGCTTGAAAAACTCAAAATTTTCGCAGTTCTGTTGCTCGAAACGAATAAATAGAACGGGCTAGGGGAAAAGTACGCATACCGTTGTAATCGGGCGAGTTTCTACTTTCAGATGCAACAGAAATTTTGCGGATTGGTCAATCCGTTCGCGAGATACGGCAGTTTGGAGGTAAGCAACGCTTGAGAAACTCAAAATTTTCGCAGTTCTGATGCTCGAAACGAATAACTAGAACGGCCTAGGGGAAAAGTACGCACAGTGTTGTAATCGGGCGAGTTTCTACTTTCAGATGCAACAGAAATTTTGCGGATTGGTCAATCCGTTCGCGAGATATGGCAGTTTGGAGGTAGGCAACGCTTGAAAAACTCAAAATTTTCGCAGTTCTGTTGCTCGAAACGAATAAATAGAACGGGCTAGGGGAAAAGTACGCATACCGTTGTAATCGGGCGAGTTTCTACTTTCAGATGCAACAGAAATTTTGCGGATTGGTCAATCCGTTCGCGAGATACGGCAGTTTGGAAGTAAGAAACGCTTGAGAAACTCAAAATTTTCGCAGTTCTGATGCTCGAAACGAATAACTAGAACGGCCTAGGGGAAAAGTGCGCATACCGTTGCAATCGGGCGTGTTTCTACTTTCAGATGCAACAGAAATTTTGCGGATTGGTCAATCCGTTCGCGAGATATGGCAGTTTGGATGTAAGAAACGCTTGAGAAACTCAAAATTTTCGCAGCTCTGATGCTCGACAAGCATAACTAGAACGGCCTAGGGGAAAAGTACGCATAGTGTTGTAATCGGGCGAGTTTCTACTTTCAGATGCAACAGAAATTTTGCGGATTGGTCAATCCGTTCGCGAGATATGGCAGTTTGGAGGTACGCAACGCTTGAGAAACTCAAAATTTTCGCAGTTCTGTTGGTCGAGACGAATAACTAGAACGGGCTTGGGGAAAAGTACGCATACAGTTGTAATCGGGCGAATTTCTATTTTCAGATGCAACAGAAATTTTGCGGATTGGTCAATCCGTTCGCGAGACATCACAGTTTGGAGGTAAGAAACGCTCGAGAAACTCAAAATTTTCGCAGTTCTGATGCTCGAAACGAATAACTAGAACGGCCTAGGGGAAAAGTACGCATAGTGTTGTAATCGGGCGAGTTTTTACTTTCAGATGCAACAGAAATTTTGCGGATTGGTCAATCCGTTCGCGAGATATGGCAGTTTGGATGTAAGAAACGCTCGAGAAACTCAAAATTTTCGCAGATCTGATGCTCGACAAGCATAACTAGAACGGCCTAGGGGAAAAGTACGCATAGTGTTGTAATCGGGCGAGTTTCTACTTTCAGATGCAACAGAAATTTTGCGGATTGGTCAATCCGTTCGCGAGATATGGCAGTTTGGAGGTACGCAACGCTTGAGAAACTCAAAATTTTCGCAGTTCTGTTGGTCGAGACGAATAACTAGAACGGGCTTGGGGAAAAGTACGCATACAGTTGTAATCGGGCGAATTTCTATTTTCAGATGCAACAGAAATTTTGCGGATTGGTCAATCCGTTCGCGAGACATCACAGTTTGGAGGTAAGAAACGCTCGAGAAACTCAAAATTTTCGCAGTTCTGATGCTCGAAACGAATAACTAGAACGGCCTAGGGGAAAAGTGCGCATACCGTTGCAATCGGGCGTGTTTCTACTTTCAGATGCAACAGAAATTTTGCGGATTGGTCAATCCGTTCGCGAGATATGGCAGTTTGGATGTAAGAAACGCTTGAGAAACTCAAAATTTTCGCAGCTCTGATGCTCGACAAGCATAACTAGAACGGCCTAGGGGAAAAGTACGCATAGTGTTGTAATCGGGCGAGTTTCTACTTTCAGATGCAACAGAAATTTTGCGGATTGGTCAATCCGTTCGCGAGATATGGCAGTTTGGAGGTACGCAACGCTTGAGAAACTCAAAATTTTCGCAGTTCTGTTGGTCGAGACGAATAACTAGAACGGGCTTGGGGAAAAGTACGCATACAGTTGTAATCGGGCGAATTTCTATTTTCAGATGCAACAGAAATTTTGCGGATTGGTCAATCCGTTCGCGAGACATCACAGTTTGGAGGTAAGAAACGCTCGAGAAACTCAAAATTTTCGCAGTTCTGATGCTCGAAACGAATAACTAGAACGGCCTAGGGGAAAAGTACGCATAGTGTTGTAATCGGGCGAGTTTTTACTTTCAGATGCAACAGAAATTTTGCGGATTGGTCAATCCGTTCGCGAGATATGGCAGTTTGGATGTAAGAAACGCTCGAGAAACTCAAAATTTTCGCAGATCTGATGCTCGACAAGCATAACTAGAACGGCCTAGGGGAAAAGTACGCATAGTGTTGTAATCGGGCGAGTTTCTACTTTCAGATGCAACAGAAATTTTGCGGATTGGTCAATCCGTTCGCGAGATATGGCAGTTTGGAGGTACGCAACGCTTGAGAAACTCAAAATTTTCGCAGTTCTGTTGGTCGAGACGAATAACTAGAACGGGCTTGGGGAAAAGTACGCATACAGTTGTAATCGGGCGAATTTCTATTTTCAGATGCAACAGAAATTTTGCGGATTGGTCAATCCGTTCGCGAGACATCACAGTTTGGAGGTAAGAAACGCTCGAGAAACTCAAAATTTTCGCAGTTCTGATGCTCGAAACGAATAACTAGAACGGCCTAGGGGAAAAGTACGCATAGTGTTGTAATCGGGCGAGTTTTTACTTTCAGATGCAACAGAAATTTTGCGGATTGGTCAATCCGTTCGCGAGATATGGCAGTTTGGATGTAAGAAACGCTCGAGAAACTCAAAATTTTCGCAGATCTGATGCTCGACAAGCATAACTAGAACGGCCTAGGGGAAAAGTACGCATAGTGTTGTAATCGGGCGAGTTTCTACTTTCAGATGCAACAGAAATTTTGCGGATTGGTCAATCCGTTCGCGAGATATGGCAGTTTGGAGGTAAGCAACGCTTGAAAAACTCAAAATTTTCGCAGTTCTGTTGCCCGAAACGAATAACTAGAACGGGCTAGGGGAAAAGTACGCATACCGTTGTAATCGGCGAGTTTCTACTTTCAGATGCAACAGAAATTTTGCGGAATGGTCAATCCGTTCGCGAGATATGGCAGTTTGGAAGTAAGAAACGCTTGAGAAACTCAAAATTTTCGCAGTTCTGATGCTCGAAACGAATAACTAGAACGGCCTAGGGGAAAAGTACGCATAGTGTTGTAATCGGGCGAGTTTCTACTTTCAGATGCAACAGAAATTTTGCGGATTGGTCAATCCGTTTGCGAGATATGGCAGTTTGGAGGTAAGAAACGCTCGAGAAACTCAAAATTTTCGCAGTTCTGATGCTCGACAAGCATAACTAGAACGGCCTAGGGGAAAAGTACGCACACCGTTGTAATCGGGCGAGTTTCTACTTTCAGATGCAACAGAAATTTTGCGTATTGGTCAATCCGTTCGCGAGATATGGCAGTTTGGAGGTAGGCAACGCTTGAAAAACTCAAAATTTTCGCAGTTCTGTTGCTCGAAACGAATAAATAGAACGGGCTAGGGGAAAAGTACGCATACCGTTGTAATCGGGCGAGTTTCTACTTTCAGATGCAACAGAAATTTTGCGGATTGGTCAATCCGTTCGCGAGATACGGCAGTTTGGAGGTAAGCAACGCTTGAGAAACTCAAAATTTTCGCAGTTCTGATGCTCGAAACGAATAACTAGAACGGCCTAGGGGAAAAGTACGCACAGTGTTGTAATCGGGCGAGTTTCTACTTTCAGATGCAACAGAAATTTTGCGGATTGGTCAATCCGTTCGCGAGATATGGCAGTTTGGAGGTAGGCAACGCTTGAAAAACTCAAAATTTTCGCAGTTCTGTTGCTCGAAACGAATAAATAGAACGGGCTAGGGGAAAAGTACGCATACCGTTGTAATCGGGCGAGTTTCTACTTTCAGATGCAACAGAAATTTTGCGGATTGGTCAATCCGTTCGCGAGATACGGCAGTTTGGATGTAAGCAACGCTTGAAAAACTCAAAATTTTCGCAGTTCTGTTGCTCGAAACGAATAACTAGAACGGCCTAGGGGAAAAGTACGCATAGTGTTGTAATCGGGCGAGTTTCTACTTTCAGATGCAACAGAAATTTTGCGGATTGGTCAATCCGTTCGCGAGATATGGCAGTTTGGAGGTAAGAAACGCTTGAGAAACTCAAAATTTTCGCAGTTCTGATGCTCGAAACGAATAACTAGAACGGCCTAGGGGAAAAGTACGAATAGTGTTATAATCGGGCGAGTTTCTACTTTCAGATGCAACTGAAATTGTGCGGATTGGTCAATCCGTTCGCGAGATATGGCAGTTTGGAAGTAAGAAACGCTTGAGAAACTCAAAATTTTCGCAGTTCTGTTGCTCGAAAAGAATAACTAGAACGGGATAGGGGAAAAGTACGCATACCGTTGCAATCGGGCGAGTTTCTACTTTCAGATGCAACAGAAATTTTGCGGATTGGTGAATCCGTTCGCGAGATATGGCAGTTTGGATGTAAGAAACGCTTGAGAAACTCAAAATTTTCGCAGTTCTGATGCTCGAAACGAATAACTAGAACGGCCTAGGGTAAAAGTACGCACACCGTTGTAATCGGGCGAGTTTCTGCTTTCAGATGCAACAGAAATTTTGCGGATTGGTCAATCCGTTCGCGAGATATGGCAGTTTGGAGGTAAGCAACGCTTGAGAAACTCACAATTTTCGCAGTTCTGTTGCTCGAAACGAATAACTAGAACGGGCTAGGGGAAAAGTACGCATACAGTTGTAATCGGGAGAGTTTCTACTTTCAGATGCATCAGAAATTTTGCGAATTGGACAATCCGTTCGCGAGATGTGGCAGTTTGTAGGTGAGAAACGCTTGAGAAACTCAAAATTTTCGCAGTTCTGATGCTCGAAACGAATAACTAGAACGGCCTAGGGGAAAAGTACGCATACCGTTGTAATCGGGCGAGTTTCTACCTTCAGATGCAACAGAAATTTTGCGGATTGGTCAATCCGTTCGCGAGATATGGCAGTTTGGAAGTAAGAAACGCTTGAGAAACTCAAAATTTTCGCAGTTCTGATGCTCGAAACGAATAACTAGAACGGCCTAGGGGAAAAGTGCGCATACCGTTGCAATCGGGCGTGTTTCTACTTTCAGATGCAACAGAAATTTTGCGGATTGGTCAATCCGTTCGCGAGATATGGCAGTTTGGATGTAAGAAACGCTTGAGAAACTCAAAATTTTCGCAGCTCTGATGCTCGACAAGCATAACTAGAACGGCCTAGGGGAAAAGTACGCATAGTGTTGTAATCGGGCGAGTTTCTACTTTCAGATGCAACAGAAATTTTGCGGATTGGTCAATCCCTTCGCGAGATATGGCAGTTTGGAGGTACGCAACGCTTGAGAAACTCAAAATTTTCGCAGTTCTGTTGGTCGAGACGAATAACTAGAACGGGCTTGGGGAAAAGTACGCATACAGTTGTAATCGGGCGAATTTCTATTTTCAGATGCAACAGAAATTTTGCGGATTGGTCAATCCGTTCGCGAGACATCACAGTTTGGAGGTAAGAAACGCTCGAGAAACTCAAAATTTTCGCAGTTCTGATGCTCGAAACGAATAACTAGAACGGCCTAGGGGAAAAGTACGCATAGTGTTGTAATCGGGCGAGTTTTTACTTTCAGATGCAACAGAAATTTTGCGGATTGGTCAATCCGTTCGCGAGATATGGCAGTTTGGATGTAAGAAACGCTCGAGAAACTCAAAATTTTCGCAGATCTGATGCTCGACAAGCATAACTAGAACGGCCTAGGGGAAAAGTACGCATAGTGTTGTAATCGGGCGAGTTTCTACTTTCAGATGCAACAGAAATTTTGCGGATTGGTCAATCCGTTCGCGAGATATGGCAGTTTGGAGGTAAGCAACGCTTGAAAAACTCAAAATTTTCGCAGTTCTGTTGCCCGAAACGAATAACTAGAACGGGCTAGGGGAAAAGTACGCATACCGTTGTAATCGGCGAGTTTCTACTTTCAGATGCAACAGAAATTTTGCGGAATGGTCAATCCGTTCGCGAGATATGGCAGTTTGGAAGTAAGAAACGCTTGAGAAACTCAAAATTTTCGCAGTTCTGATGCTCGAAACGAATAACTAGAACGGCCTAGGGGAAAAGTACGCATAGTGTTGTAATCGGGCGAGTTTCTACTTTCAGATGCAACAGAAATTTTGCGGATTGGTCAATCCGTTTGCGAGATATGGCAGTTTGGAGGTAAGAAACGCTCGAGAAACTCAAAATTTTCGCAGTTCTGATGCTCGACAAGCATAACTAGAACGGCCTAGGGGAAAAGTACGCACACCGTTGTAATCGGGCGAGTTTCTACTTTCAGATGCAACAGAAATTTTGCGTATTGGTCAATCCGTTCGCGAGATATGGCAGTTTGGAGGTAGGCAACGCTTGAAAAACTCAAAATTTTCGCAGTTCTGTTGCTCGAAACGAATAAATAGAACGGGCTAGGGGAAAAGTACGCATACCGTTGTAATCGGGCGAGTTTCTACTTTCAGATGCAACAGAAATTTTGCGGATTGGTCAATCCGTTCGCGAGATACGGCAGTTTGGAGGTAAGCAACGCTTGAGAAACTCAAAATTTTCGCAGTTCTGATGCTCGAAACGAATAACTAGAACGGCCTAGGGGAAAAGTACGCACAGTGTTGTAATCGGGCGAGTTTCTACTTTCAGATGCAACAGAAATTTTGCGGATTGGTCAATACGTTCGCGAGATATGGCAGTTTGGAGGTAGGCAACGCTTGAAAAACTCAAAATTTTCGCAGTTCTGTTGCTCGAAACGAATAAATAGAACGGGCTAGGGGAAAAGTACGCATACCGTTGTAATCGGGCGAGTTTCTACTTTCAGATGCAACAGAAATTTTGCGGATTGGTCAATCCGTTCGCGAGATACGGCAGTTTGGAGGTAAGCAACGCTTGAAAAACTCAAAATTTTCGCAGTTCTGTTGCTCGAAACGAATAACTAGAACGGCCTAGGGGAAAAGTACGCATAGTGTTGTAATCGGGCGAGTTTCTACTTTCAGATGCAACAGAAATTTTGCGGATTGGTCAATCCGTTCGCGAGATATGGCAGTTTGGAGGTAAGAAACGCTTGAGAAACTCAAAATTTTCGCAGTTCTGATGCTCGAAACGAATAATTAGAACGGCCTAGGGGAAAAGTACGAATAGTGTTATAATCGGGCGAGTTTCTACTTTCAGATGCAACTGAAATTGTGCGGATTGGTCAATCCGTTCGCGAGATATGGCAGTTTGGAAGTAAGAAACGCTTGAGAAACTCAAAATTTTCGCAGTTCTGTTGCTCGAAAAGAATAACTAGAACGGGATAGGGGAAAAGTACGCATACCGTTGCAATCGGGCGAGTTTCTACTTTCAGATGCAACAGAAATTTTGCGGATTGGTGAATCCGTTCGCGAGATATGGCAGTTTGGATGTAAGAAACGCTTGAGAAACTCAAAATTTTCGCAGTTCTGATGCTCGAAACGAATAACTAGAACGGCCTAGGGTAAAAGTACGCACACCGTTGTAATCGGGCGAGTTTCTGCTTTCAGATGCAACAGAAATTTTGCGGATTGGTCAATCCGTTCGCGAGATATGGCAGTTTGGAGGTACGCAACGCTTGAGAAACTCAAAATTTTCGCAGTTCTGTTGGTCGAGACGAATAACTAGAACGGGCTTGGGGAAAAGTACGCATACAGTTGTAATCGGGCGAATTTCTATTTTCAGATGCAACAGAAATTTTGCGGATTGGTCAATCCGTTCGCGAGACATCACAGTTTGGAGGTAAGAAACGCTCGAGAAACTCAAAATTTTCGCAGTTCTGATGCTCGAAACGAATAACTAGAACGGCCTAGGGGAAAAGTACGCATAGTGTTGTAATCGGGCGAGTTTTTACTTTCAGATGCAACAGAAATTTTGCGGATTGGTCAATCCGTTCGCGAGATATGGCAGTTTGGATGTAAGAAACGCTCGAGAAACTCAAAATTTTCGCAGATCTGATGCTCGACAAGCATAACTAGAACGGCCTAGGGGAAAAGTACGCATAGTGTTGTAATCGGGCGAGTTTCTACTTTCAGATGCAACAGAAATTTTGCGGATTGGTCAATCCGTTCGCGAGATATGGCAGTTTGGAGGTAAGCAACGCTTGAAAAACTCAAAATTTTCGCAGTTCTGTTGCCCGAAACGAATAACTAGAACGGGCTAGGGGAAAAGTACGCATACCGTTGTAATCGGCGAGTTTCTACTTTCAGATGCAACAGAAATTTTGCGGAATGGTCAATCCGTTCGCGAGATATGGCAGTTTGGAAGTAAGAAACGCTTGAGAAACTCAAAATTTTCGCAGTTCTGATGCTTGAAACGAATAACTAGAACGGCCTAGGGGAAAAGTACGCATAGTGTTGTAATCGGGCGAGTTTCTACTTTCAGATGCAACAGAAATTTTGCGGATTGGTCAATCCGTTCGCGAGATATGGCAGTTTGGAGGTAAGAAACGCTCGAGAAACTCAAAATTTTCGCAGTTCTGATGCTCGACAAGCATAACTAGAACGGCCTAGGGGAAAAGTACGCACACCGTTGTAATCGGGCGAGTTTCTACTTTCAGATGCAACAGAAATTTTGCGTATTGGTCAATCCGTTCGCGAGATATGGCAGTTTGGAGGTAGGCAACGCTTGAAAAACTCAAAATTTTCGCAGTTCTGTTGCTCGAAACGAATAAATAGAACGGGCTAGGGGAAAAGTACGCATACCGTTGTAATCGGGCGAGTTTCTACTTTCAGATGCAACAGAAATTTTGCGGATTGGTCAATCCGTTCGCGAGATACGGCAGTTTGGAGGTAAGCAACGCTTGAAAAACTCAAAATTTTCGCAGTTCTGTTGCTCGAAACGAATAACTAGAACGGCCTAGGGGAAAAGTACGCATAGTGTTGTAATCGGGCGAGTTTCTACTTTCAGATGCAACAGAAATTTTGCGGATTGGTCAATCCGTTCGCGAGATATGGCAGTTTGGAGGTAAGAAACGCTTGAGAAACTCAAAATTTTCGCAGTTCTGATGCTCGAAACGAATAACTAGAACGGCCTAGGGGAAAAGTACGAATAGTGTTATAATCGGGCGAGTTTCTACTTTCAGATGCAACAGAAATTGTGCGGATTGGTCCATCCGTTCGCGAGATATGGCAGTTTGGAAGTAAGAAACGCTTGAGAAACTCAAAATTTTCGCAGTTCTGTTGCTCGAAACGAATAACTAGAACGGGCTAGGGGAAAAGTACGCATACCGTTGTAATCGGGCGAGTTTCTACTTTCAGATGCAACAGAAATTTTGCGGATTGGTAAATCCGTTCGCGAGATATGGCAGTTTGGATGTAAGAAACGCTTGAGAAACTCCAAATTTTCGCAGTTCTGATGCTCGAAACGAATAACTAGAACGGCCTAGGGGAAAAGTACGCACACCGTTGTAATCGGGCGAGTTTCTGCTTTCAGATGCAACAGAAATTTTGCGGATTGGTCAATCCGTTCGCGAGATATGGCAGTTTGGGTGTAAGCAACGCTTGAAAAACTCAAAATTTTCGCAGTTCTGTTGCTCGAAACGAATAACTAGAACGGGCTAGGGGAAAAGTACGCACACCGTTGTAATCGGGCGAGTTTCTACTTTCAGATGCAACAGAAATTTTGCGGATTGGTCAATCCGTTCGCGAGTTATGGCAGTTTGGAGGTAAGAAACGCTTGAGAAACTCAAAATTTTCGCAGTTCTGATGCTCGAAACGAATAACTAGAACGGCCTACGGGAAAAGTACGCACAGTGTTGTAATCGGGCGAGTTTATACTTTCAGATGCAACAGAAATTTTGCGGATTGGTCAATCCGTTCGCGAGATATGGCAGTTTGGAAGTAAGAAACGCTTGAGAAACTCAAAATTTTCGCAGTTCTGATGCTCGAAACGAATAACTAGAACGGCCTAGGGGAAAAGTACGCATAGTGTTGTAGTCGGGGGAGTTTCTACTTTCAGATGCAACAGAAATTTTGCGGATTGGTCAATACGTTCGCGAGATATGGCAGTTTGGAGGTAAGAAATGCTCGAGAAACTCAAAATTTTCGCAGTTCTGATGCTCGACAAGCATAACTAGAACGGCCTAGGGGAAAAGTACGCACACCGTTGTAATCGGGCGAGTTTCTACTTTCAGATGCAACAGAAATTTTGCGGATTGGTCAATCCGTTCGCGAGATATGGCAGTTTGGAGGTAAGCAACGCTTGAGAAACTCAACATTTTCGCAGTTCTGATGCTCGAAACGAATAACTAGAACGGCCTAGGGGAAAAGTACGCATAGTGTTGTAATCGGGCGAGTTTCTACTTTCAGATGCAACAGAAATTTTGCGGATTGGTGAATCCGTTCGCGAGTTATGGCAGTTTGGAGGTAAGAAACGCTTGAGAAACTCAAAATTTTCGCAGTTCTGATGCTCGAAACGAATAACTAGAACGGCCTAGGGGAAAAGTACGCTTAGTATTGTAATCGGGCGAGTTTCTACTTTCAGATGCAACAGAAATTTTGCGGATTTGTCAATCCGTTCGCGAGATATGGCAGTTTGGATGTAAGAAACACTTGAGAAACTCAAAATTTTCGCAGTTCTGATGCTCGACAATCATAACTAGAACGGCCTAGGGGAAAAGTACGCATAGTGTTGTAATCGGGCGGGTTTCTACTTTCAGATGCAACAGAAATTTTGCGGATTGGTCAATCCGTTCGCGAGATATGGCAGTTTGGAGGTACGCAACGCTTGAGAAACTCAAAATTTTCGCAGTTCTGTTGGTCGAAACGAATAACTAGAACGGCCTACGGGAAAAGTACGCATAGTGTTGTAATCGGGCGAGTTTCTACTTTCAGATGCAACAGAAATTTTGCGGACTGGTCAATCCGTTCGCGAGATATGGCAGTTTGGAAGTAAGAAACGCTTGAGAAACTCAAAATTTTCGCAGTTCTGATGCTCGAAACGAATAACTAGAACGGCCTAGGGGAAAAGTACGCATAGTGTTGTAGTCGGGGGAGTTTCTACTTTCAGATGCAACAGAAATTTTGCGGATTGGTCAATCCGTTCGCGAGATATGGCAGTTTGGAGGTAAGAAACGCTCGAGAAACTCAAAATTTTCGCAGATCTGATGCTCGACAAGCATAACTAGAACGGCCTAGGGGAAAAGTACGCACACCGTTGTAATCGGGCGAGTTTCTACTTTCAGATGCAACAGAAATTTTGCGGATTGGTCAATCCGTTCGCGAGATATGGCAGTTTGGAGGTAAGAAACGCTTGAAAAACTCAAAATTTTCGCAGTTCTGTTGCCCGAAACGAATAACTAGAACGGGCTAGGGGAAAAGTACGCATACCGTTGTAATCGGGCGAGTTTCTACTTTCTGATGCAACAGAAATTTTGCGGATTGGTCAATCCGTTCGCGAGATATGGCAGTTTGGAGGTAAGCAACGCTTGAAAAACTCAAAATTTTCGCAGTTCTGTTGCTCGAAACGAATAACTAGAACGGGCTAGGGGAAAAGTACGCATACCGTTGTAATCGGGCGAATTTCTACTTTCTGATGCAACAGAAATTTTGCGCATTGGTCAATCCGTTCGCGAGATATGGCAGTTTGGGTGTAAGCAACGCTTGAAAAACTCAAAATTTTCGCAGTTCTGTTGCTCGAAACGAATAACTAGAACGGGCTAGCGGAAAAGTACGCACACCGTTGTAATCGGGCGAGTTTCTACTTTCAGATGCAACAGAAATTTTGCGGATTGGTCAATCCGTTCGCGAGTTATGGCAGTTTGGAGGTAAGAAACGCTTGAGAAACTCAAAATTTTCGCAGTTCTGATGCTCGAAACGAATAACTAGAACGGCCTACGGGAAAAGTACGCACAGTGTTGTAGTCGGGGGAGTTTCTACTTTCAGATGCAACAGAAATTTTGCGGATTGGTCAATCCGTTCGCGAGATATGGCAGTTTGGAGGTAAGAAACGCTCGAGAAACTCAAAATTTTCGCAGTTCTGATGCTCGACAAGCATAACTAGAACGGCCTAGGGGAAAAGTACGCACACCGCTGTAATCGGGCGAGTTTCAACTTTCACATGCAACAGAAATTTTGCGGATTGGTCAATCCGTTCGCGAGATATGGCAGTTTGAAGGTAAGCAACGCTTGAAAAACTCAAAATTTTCGCAGTTCTGTTGCTCGAAACGAATAACTAGAACGGGCTAGGGGAAAAGTACGCATACCGTTGTAATCGGGCGAGTTTCTACTTTCAGATGCAACAGAAATTTTGCGGATTGGTCAATCGGTTCGCGAGATATGGCAGTTTGGAGGTAAGCAACGCTTGAGAAACTCAAAATTTTCGCAGTTCTGATGCTCGAAACGAATAACTAGAACGGCCTAGGGGAAAAGTACGCATAGTGTTGTAATCGGGCGAGTTTCTACTTTCAGATGCAACAGAAATTTTGCGGATTGGTGAATCCGTTCGCGAGTTATGGCAGTTTGGAGGTAAGAAACGCTTGAGAAACTCAAAATTTTCGCAGTTCTGATGCTCGAAACGAATAACTAGAACGGCCTAGGGGAAAAGTACGCATAGTATTGTAATCGGGCGAGTTTCTACTTTCAGATGCAACAGAAATTTTGCGGATTTTTTCAATCCGTTCGCGAGATATGGCAGTTTGGATGTAAGAAACACTTGAGAAACTCAAAATTTTCGCAGTTCTGATGCTCGACAATCATAACTAGAACGGCCTAGGGGAAAAGTACGCATAGTGTTGTAATCGGGCGAGTTTCTACTTTCAGATGCAACAGAAATTTTGCGGATTGGTCAATCCGTTCGCGAGATATGGCAGTTTGGAGGTACGCAACGCTTGAGAAACTCAAAATTTTCGCAGTTCTGTTGGTCGAAACGAATAACTAGAACGGCCTACGGGAAAAGTACGCATAGTGTTGTAATCGGGCGAGTTTCTACTTTCAGATGCAACAGAAATTTTGCGGACTGGTCAATCCGTTCGCGAGATATGGCAGTTTGGAAGTAAGAAACGCTTGAGAAACTCAAAATTTTCGCAGTTCTGATGTTCGAAACGAATAACTAGAACGGCCTAGGGGAAAAGTACGCATAGTGTTGTAGTCGGGGGAGTTTCTACTTTCAGATGCAACAGAAATTTTGCGGATTGGTCAATCCGTTCGCGAGATATGGCAGTTTGGAGGTAAGAAACGCTCGAGAAACTCAAAATTTTCGCAGATCTGATGCTCGACAAGCATAACTAGAACGGCCTAGGGGAAAAGTACGCATAGTGTTGTAATCGGGCGAGTTTCTACTTTCAGATGCAACAGAAATTTTGCGGATTGGTCAATCCGTTCGCGAGATATGGCAGTTTGGAGGTAAGAAACGCTTGAAAAACTCAAAATTTTCGCAGTTCTGTTGCCCGAAACGAATAACTAGAACGGGCTAGGGGAAAAGTACGCTTACCGTTGTAATCGGGCGAGTTTCTACTTTCTGATGCAACAGAAATTTTGCGGATTGGTCAATCCGTTCGCGAGATATGGCAGTTTGGAGGTAAGCAACGCTTGAAAAACTCAAAATTTTCGCAGTTCTGTTGCCCGAAACGAATAACTAGAACGGGCTAGGGGAAAAGTACGCATATCGTTGTAATCGGGCGAGTTTCTACTTTCAGATGCAACAGAAATTTTGCGGATTGGTCAATCCGTTCGCGAGTTATGGCAGTTTGGAAGTAAGAAACGCTTGAGAAACTCAAAATTTTCGCAGTTCTGATGCTCGAAACGAATAACTAGAACGGCCTAGGGGAAAAGTACGCATAGTGTTGTAGTCGGGGGAGTTTCTACTTTCAGATGCAACAGAAATTTTGCGGATTGGTCAATCCGTTCGCGAGATATGGCAGTTTGGAGGTAAGAAACGCTCGAGAAACTCAAAATTTTCGCAGTTCTGATGCTCGACAAGCATAACTAGAACGGCCTAGGGGAAAAGTACGCACACCGCTGTAATCGGGCGAGTTTCAACTTTCACATGCAACAGAAATTTTGCGGATTGGTCAATCCGTTCGCGAGATATGGCAGTTTGAATGTAAGCAACGCTTGAAAAACTCAAAATTTTCGCAGTTCTGTTGCTCGAAACGAATAACTAGAACGGGCTAGGGGAAAAGTACGCATACCGTTGTAATCGGGCGAGTTTCTACTTTCAGATGCAACAGAAATTTTGCGGATTGGTCAATCGGTCCGCGAGATATGGCAGTTTGGAGGTAAGCAACGCTTGAGAAACTCAAAATTTTCGCAGTTCTGATGCTCGAAACGAATAACTAGAACGGCCTAGGGGAAAAGTACGCATAGTATTGTAATCGGGCGAGTTTCTACTTTCAGATGCAACAGAAATTTTGCGGATTTGTCAATCCGTTCGCGAGATATGGCAGTTTGGATGTAAGAAACACTTGAGAAACTCAAAATTTTCGCAGTTCTGATGCTCGACAATCATAACTAGAACGGCCTAGGGGAAAAGTACGCATAGTGTTGTAATCGGGCGAGTTTCTACTTTCAGATGCAACAGAAATTTTGCGGATTGGTCAATCCGTTCGCGAGATATGGCAGTTTGGAGGTACGCAACGCTTGAGAAACTCAAAATTTTCGCAGTTCTGTTGGTCGAAACGAATTACTAGAACGGCCTACGGGAAAAGTACGCATAGTGTTGTAATCGGGCGAGTGTCTACTTTCAGATGCAACAGAAATTTTGCGGACTGGTCAATCCGTTCGCGAGATATGGCAGTTTGGAAGTAAGAAACGCTTGAGAAACTCAAAATTTTCGCAGTTCTGATGCTCGAAACGAATAACTAGAACGGCCTAGGGGAAAAGTACGCATAGTGTTGTAGTCGGGGGAGTTTCTACTTTCAGATGCAACAGAAATTTTGCGGATTGGTCAATCCGTTCGCGAGATATGGCAGTTTGGAGGTAAGAAACGCTCGAGAAACTCAAAATTTTCGCAGATCTGATGCTCGACAAGCATAACTAGAACGGCCTAGGGGAAAGGTACGCATAGTGTTGTAATCGGGCGAGTTTCTACTTTCAGATGCAACAGAAATTTTGCGGATTGGTCAATCCGTTCGCGAGATATGGCAGTTTGGAGGTAAGAAACGCTTGAAAAACTCAAAATTTTCGCAGTTCTGTTGCCCGAAACGAATAACTAGAACGGGCTAGGGGAAAAGTACGCACAGCGTTGTAATCGGGCGAGTTTCTACTTTCAGATGCAACAGAAATTTTGCGGATTGGTCAATCCGTTCGCGAGATATGGCAGTTTGGAGGTAAGCAACGCTTGAAAAACTCAAAATTTTCGCAGTTCTGTTGCTCGAAACGAATAACTAGAACGGGCTAGGGGAAAAGTACGCACAGTGTTGTAATCGGGCGAGTTTATACTTTCAGATGCAACAGAAATTTTGCGGATTGGTCAATCCGTTCGCGAGATATGGCAGTTTGGAAGTAAGAAACGCTTGAGAAACTCAAAATTTTCGCAGTTCTGATGCTCGAAACGAATAACTAGAACGGCCTAGGGGAAAAGTACGCATAGTGTTGTAGTCGGGGGAGTTTCTACTTTCAGATGCAACAGAAATTTTGCGGATTGGTCAATACGTTCGCGAGATATGGCAGTTTGGAGGTAAGAAACGCTCGAGAAACTCAAAATTTTCGCAGTTCTGATGCTCGACAAGCATAACTAGAACGGCCTAGGGGAAAAGTACGCACACCGTTGTAATCGGGCGAGTTTCTACTTTCAGATGCAACAGAAATTTTGCGGATTGGTCAATCCGTTCGCGAGATATGGCAGTTTGGAGGTAAGCAACGCTTGAAAAACTCAAAATTTTCGCAGTTCTGTTGCTCGAAACGAATAACTAGAACGGGCTAGGGGAAAAGTACGCATACCGTTGTAATCGGGCGAGTTTCTACTTTCAGATGCAACAGAAATTTTGCGGATTGGTCAATCGGTTCGCGAGATATGGCAGTTTGGAGGTAAGCAACGCTTGAGAAACTCAAAATTTTCGCAGTTCTGATGCTCGAAACGAATAACTAGAACGGCCTAGGGGAAAAGTACGCATAGTATTGTAATCGGGCGAGTTTCTACTTTCAGATGCAACAGAAATTTTGCGGATTTGTCAATCCGTTCGCGAGATATGGCAGTTTGGATGTAAGAAACACTTGAGAAACTCAAAATTTTCGCAGTTCTGATGCTCGACAATCATAACTAGAACGGCCTAGGGGAAAAGTACGCATAGTGTTGTAATCGGGCGAGTTTCTACTTTCAGATGCAACAGAAATTTTGCGGATTGGTCAATCCGTTCGCGAGATATGGCAGTTTGGAGGTACGCAACGCTTGAGAAACTCAAAATTTTCGCAGTTCTGTTGGTCGAAACGAATTACTAGAACGGCCTACGGGAAAAGTACGCATAGTGTTGTAATCGGGCGAGTTTCTACTTTCAGATGCAACAGAAATTTTGCGGACTGGTCAATCCGTTCGCGAGATATGGCAGTTTGGAAGTAAGAAACGCTTGAGAAACTCAAAATTTTCGCAGTTCTGATGCTCGAAACGAATAACTAGAACGGCCTAGGGGAAAAGTACGCATAGTGTTGTAATCGGGCGAGTTTCTACTTTCAGATGCAACAGAAATTTTGCGGATTGGTAAATCCGTTCGCGAGATATGGCAGTTTGGATGTAAGAAACGCTTGAGAAACTCCAAATTTTCGCAGTTCTGATGCTCGAAACGAATAACTAGAACGGCCTAGGGGAAAAGTACGCACACCGTTGTAATCGGGCGAGTTTCTGCTTTCAGATGCAACAGAAATTTTGCGGATTGGTCAATCCGTTCGCGAGATATGGCAGTTTGGGTGTAAGCAACGCTTGAAAAACTCAAAATTTTCGCAGTTCTGATGCTCGAAACGAATAACTAGAACGGCCTAGGGGAAAAGTACGAATAGTGTTATAATCGGGCGAGTTTCTACTTTCAGATGCAACAGAAATTGTGCGGATTGGTCCATCCGTTCGCGAGATATGGCAGTTTGGAAGTAAGAAACGCTTGAGAAACTCCAAATTTTCGCAGTTCTGATGCTCGAAACGAATAACTAGAACGGCCTAGGGGAAAAGTACGCACACCGTTGTAATCGGGCGAGTTTCTGCTTTCAGATGCAACAGAAATTTTGCGGATTGGTCAATCCGTTCGCGAGATATGGCAGTTTGGGTGTAAGCAACGCTTGAAAAACTCAAAATTTTCGCAGTTCTGTTGCTCGAAACGAATAACTAGAACGGGCTAGGGGAAAAGTACGCACACCGTTGTAATCGGGCGAGTTTCTACTTTCAGATGCAACAGAAATTTTGCGGATTGGTCAATCCGTTCGCGAGTTATGGCAGTTTGGAGGTAAGAAACGCTTGAGAAACTCAAAATTTTCGCAGTTCTGATGCTCGAAACGAATAACTAGAACGGCCTACGGGAAAAGTACGCACAGTGTTGTAATCGGGCGAGTTTATACTTTCAGATGCAACAGAAATTTTGCGGATTGGTCAATCCGTTCGCGAGATATGGCAGTTTGGAAGTAAGAAACGCTTGAGAAACTCAAAATTTTCGCAGTTCTGATGCTCGAAACGAATAACTAGAACGGCCTAGGGGAAAAGTACGCATAGTGTTGTAGTCGGGGGAGTTTCTACTTTCAGATGCAACAGAAATTTTGCGGATTGGTCAATACGTTCGCGAGATATGGCAGTTTGGAGGTAAGAAATGCTCGAGAAACTCAAAATTTTCGCAGTTCTGATGCTCGACAAGCATAACTAGAACGGCCTAGGGGAAAAGTACGCACACCGTTGTAATCGGGCGAGTTTCTACTTTCAGATGCAACAGAAATTTTGCGGATTGGTCAATCCGTTCGCGAGATATGGCAGTTTGGAGGTAAGCAACGCTTGAGAAACTCAACATTTTCGCAGTTCTGATGCTCGAAACGAATAACTAGAACGGCCTAGGGGAAAAGTACGCATAGTGTTGTAATCGGGCGAGTTTCTACTTTCAGATGCAACAGAAATTTTGCGGATTGGTGAATCCGTTCGCGAGTTATGGCAGTTTGGAGGTAAGAAACGCTTGAGAAACTCAAAATTTTCGCAGTTCTGATGCTCGAAACGAATAACTAGAACGGCCTAGGGGAAAAGTACGCATAGTATTGTAATCGGGCGAGTTTCTACTTTCAGATGCAACAGAAATTTTGCGGATTTGTCAATCCGTTCGCGAGATATGGCAGTTTGGATGTAAGAAACACTTGAGAAACTCAAAATTTTCGCAGTTCTGATGCTCGACAATCATAACTAGAACGGCCTAGGGGAAAAGTACGCATAGTGTTGTAATCGGGCGAGTTTCTACTTTCAGATGCAACAGAAATTTTGCGGATTGGTCAATCCGTTCGCGAGATATGGCAGTTTGGAGGTACGCAACGCTTGAGAAACTCAAAATTTTCGCAGTTCTGTTGGTCGAAACGAATTACTAGAACGGCCTACGGGAAAAGTACGCATAGTGTTGTAATCGGGCGAGTTTCTACTTTCAGATGCAACAGAAATTTTGCGGACTGGTCAATCCGTTCGCGAGATATGGCAGTTTGGAAGTAAGAAACGCTTGAGAAACTCAAAATTTTCGCAGTTCTGATGCTCGAAACGAATAACTAGAACGGCCTAGGGGAAAAGTACGCATAGTGTTGTAGTCGGGGGAGTTTCTACTTTCAGATGCAACAGAAATTTTGTGGATTGGTCAATCCGTTCGCGAGATATGGCAGTTTGGAGGTAAGAAACGCTCGAGAAACTCAAAATTTTCGCAGATCTGATGCTCGACAAGCATAACTAGAACGGCCTAGGGGAAAAGTACGCACACCGTTGTAATCGGGCGAGTTTCTACTTTCAGATGCAACAGAAATTTTGCGGATTGGTCAATCCGTTCGCGAGATATGGCAGTTTGGAGGTAAGAAACGCTTGAAAAACTCAACATTTTCGCAGTTCTGATGCTCGAAACGAATAACTAGAACGGCCTAGGGGAAAAGTACGCATAGTATTGTAATCGGGCGAGTTTCTACTTTCAGATGCAACAGAAATTTTGCGGATTTGTCAATCCGTTCGCGAGATATGGCAGTTTGGATGTAAGAAACACTTGAGAAACTCAAAATTTTCGCAGTTCTGATGCTCGACAATCATAACTAGAACGGCCTAGGGGAAAAGTACGCATAGTGTTGTAATCGGGCGAGTTTCTACTTTCAGATGCAACAGAAATTTTGCGGATTGGTCAATCCGTTCGCGAGATATGGCAGTTTGGAGGTACGCAACGCTTGAGAAACTCAACATTTTCGCAGTTCTGATGCTCGAAACGAATAACTAGAACGGCCTAGGGGAAAAGTACGCATAGTGTTGTAATCGGGCGAGTTTCTACTTTCAGATGCAACAGAAATTTTGCGGATTGGTGAATCCGTTCGCGAGTTATGGCAGTTTGGAGGTAAGAAACGCTTGAGAAACTCAAAATTTTCGCAGTTCTGATGCTCGAAACGAATAACTAGAACGGCCTAGGGGAAAAGTACGCATAGTATTGTAATCGGGCGAGTTTCTACTTTCAGATGCAACAGAAATTTTGCGGATTTGTCAATCCGTTCGCGAGATATGGCAGTTTGGATGTAAGAAACACTTGAGAAACTCAAAATTTTCGCAGTTCTGATGCTCGACAATCATAACTAGAACGGCCTAGGGGAAAAGTACGCATAGTGTTGTAATCGGGCGAGTTTCTACTTTCAGATGCAACAGAAATTTTGCGGATTGGTCAATCCGTTCGCGAGATATGGCAGTTTGGAGGTACGCAACGCTTGAGAAACTCAAAATTTTCGCAGTTCTGTTGGTCGAAACGAATTACTAGAACGGCCTACGGGAAAAGTACGCATAGTGTTGTAATCGGGCGAGTTTCTACTTTCAGATGCAACAGAAATTTTGCGGACTGGTCAATCCGTTCGCGAGATATGGCAGTTTGGAAGTAAGAAACGCTTGAGAAACTCAAAATTTTCGCAGTTCTGATGCTCGAAACGAATAACTAGAACGGCCTAGGGGAAAAGTACGCATAGTGTTGTAGTCGGGGGAGTTTCTACTTTCAGATGCAACAGAAATTTTGTGGATTGGTCAATCCGTTCGCGAGATATGGCAGTTTGGAGGTAAGAAACGCTCGAGAAACTCAAAATTTTCGCAGATCTGATGCTCGACAAGCATAACTAGAACGGCCTAGGGGAAAAGTACGCACACCGTTGTAATCGGGCGAGTTTCTACTTTCAGATGCAACAGAAATTTTGCGGATTGGTCAATCCGTTCGCGAGATATGGCAGTTTGGAGGTAAGAAACGCTTGAAAAACTCAAAATTTTCGCAGTTCTGTTGCCCGAAACGAATAACTAGAACGGGCTAGGGGAAAAGTACGCATACCGTTGTAATCGGGCGAGTTTCTACTTTCTGATGCAACAGAAATTTTGCGGATTGGTCAATCCGTTCGCGAGATATGGCAGTTTGGAGGTAAGCAACGCTTGAAAAACTCAAAATTTTCGCAGTTCTGTTGCTCGAAACGAATAACTAGAACGGGCTAGGGGAAAAGTACGCATACCGTTGTAATCGGGCGAATTTCTACTTTCTGATGCAACAGAAATTTTGCGCATTGGTCAATCCGTTCGCGAGATATGGCAGTTTGGGTGTAAGCAACGCTTGAAAAACTCAAAATTTTCGCAGTTCTGTTGCTCGAAACGAATAACTAGAACGGGCTAGCGGAAAAGTACGCACACCGTTGTAATCGGGCGAGTTTCTACTTTCAGATGCAACAGAAATTTTGCGGATTGGTCAATCCGTTCGCGAGTTATGGCAGTTTGGAGGTAAGAAACGCTTGAGAAACTCAAAATTTTCGCAGTTCTGATGCTCGAAACGAATAACTAGAAGGGCCTACGGGAAAAGTACGCACAGTGTTGTAGTCGGGGGAGTTTCTACTTTCAGATGCAACAGAAATTTTGCGGATTGGTCAATCCGTTCGCGAGATATGGCAGTTTGGAGGTAAGAAACGCTCGAGAAACTCAAAATTTTCGCAGTTCTGATGCTCGACAAGCATAACTAGAACGGCCTAGGGGAAAAGTACGCACACCGCTGTAATCGGGCGAGTTTCAACTTTCACATGCAACAGAAATTTTGCGGATTGGTCAATCCGTTCGCGAGATATGGCAGTTTGAAGGTAAGCAACGCTTGAAAAACTCAAAATTTTCGCAGTTCTGTTGCTCGAAACGAATAACTAGAACGGGCTAGGGGAAAAGTACGCATACCGTTGTAATCGGGCGAGTTTCTACTTTCAGATGCAACAGAAATTTTGCGGATTGGTCAATCGGTTCGCGAGATATGGCAGTTTGGAGGTAAGCAACGCTTGAGAAACTCAAAATTTTCGCAGTTCTGATGCTCGAAACGAATAACTAGAACGGCCTAGGGGAAAAGTACGCATAGTGTTGTAATCGGGCGAGTTTCTACTTTCAGATGCAACAGAAATTTTGCGGATTGGTGAATCCGTTCGCGAGTTATGGCAGTTTGGAGGTAAGAAACGCTTGAGAAACTCAAAATTTTCGCAGTTCTGATGCTCGAAACGAATAACTAGAACGGCCTAGGGGAAAAGTACGCATAGTATTGTAATCGGGCGAGTTTCTACTTTCAGATGCAACAGAAATTTTGCGGATTTTTTCAATCCGTTCGCGAGATATGGCAGTTTGGATGTAAGAAACACTTGAGAAACTCAAAATTTTCGCAGTTCTGATGCTCGACAATCATAACTAGAACGGCCTAGGGGAAAAGTACGCATAGTGTTGTAATCGGGCGAGTTTCTACTTTCAGATGCAACAGAAATTTTGCGGATTGGTCAATCCGTTCGCGAGATATGGCAGTTTGGAGGTACGCAACGCTTGAGAAACTCAAAATTTTCGCAGTTCTGTTGGTCGAAACGAATAACTAGAACGGCCTACGGGAAAAGTACGCATAGTGTTGTAATCGGGCGAGTTTCTACTTTCAGATGCAACAGAAATTTTGCGGACTGGTCAATCCGTTCGCGAGATATGGCAGTTTGGAAGTAAGAAACGCTTGAGAAACTCAAAATTTTCGCAGTTCTGATGCTCGAAACGAATAACTAGAACGGCCTAGGGGAAAAGTACGCATAGTGTTGTAGTCGGGGGAGTTTCTACTTTCAGATGCAACAGAAATTTTGCGGATTGGTCAATCCGTTCGCGAGATATGGCAGTTTGGAGGTAAGAAACGCTCGAGAAACTCAAAATTTTCGCAGATCTGATGCTCGACAAGCATAACTAGAACGGCCTAGGGGAAAAGTACGCATAGTGTTGTAATCGGGCGAGTTTCTACTTTCAGATGCAACAGAAATTTTGCGGATTGGTCAATCCGTTCGCGAGATATGGCAGTTTGGAGGTAAGAAACGCTTGAAAAACTCAAAATTTTCGCAGTTCTGTTGCCCGAAACGAATAACTAGAACGGGCTAGGGGAAAAGTACGCATACCGTTGTAATCGGGCGAGTTTCTACTTTCTGATGCAACAGAAATTTTGCGGATTGGTCAATCCGTTCGCGAGATATGGCAGTTTGGAGGTAAGCAACGCTTGAAAAACTCAAAATTTTCGCAGTTCTGTTGCCCGAAACGAATAACTAGAACGGGCTAGGGGAAAAGTACGCATATCGTTGTAATCGGGCGAGTTTCTACTTTCAGATGCAACAGAAATTTTGCGGATTGGTCAATCCGTTCGCGAGTTATGGCAGTTTGGAAGTAAGAAACGCTTGAGAAACTCAAAATTTTCGCAGTTCTGATGCTCGAAACGAATAACTAGAACGGCCTAGGGGAAAAGTACGCATAGTGTTGTAGTCGGGGGAGTTTCTACTTTCAGATGCAACAGAAATTTTGCGGATTGGTCAATCCGTTCGCGAGATATGGCAGTTTGGAGGTAAGAAACGCTCGAGAAACTCAAAATTTTCGCAGTTCTGATGCTCGACAAGCATAACTAGAACGGCCTAGGGGAAAAGTACGCACACCGCTGTAATCGGGCGAGATTCAACTTTCACATGCAACAGAAATTTTGCGGATTGGTCAATCCGTTCGCGAGATATGGCAGTTTGAATGTAAGCAACGCTTGAAAAACTCAAAATTTTCGCAGTTCTGTTGCTCGAAACGAATAACTAGAACGGGCTAGGGGAAAAGTACGCATACCGTTGTAATCGGGCGAGTTTCTACTTTCAGATGCAACAGAAATTTTGCGGATTGGTCAATCGGTTCGCGAGATATGGCAGTTTGGAGGTAAGCAACGCTTGAGAAACTCAAAATTTTCGCAGTTCTGATGCTCGAAACGAATAACTAGAACGGCCTAGGGGAAAAGTACGCATAGTATTGTAATCGGGCGAGTTTCTACTTTCAGATGCAACAGAAATTTTGCGGATTTGTCAATCCGTTCGCGAGATATGGCAGTTTGGATGTAAGAAACACTTGAGAAACTCAAAATTTTCGCAGTTCTGATGCTCGACAATCATAACTAGAACGGCCTAGGGGAAAAGTACGCATAGTGTTGTAATCGGGCGAGTTTCTACTTTCAGATGCAACAGAAATTTTGCGGATTGGTCAATCCGTTCGCGAGATATGGCAGTTTGGAGGTACGCAACGCTTGAGAAACTCAAAATTTTCGCAGTTCTGTTGGTCGAAACGAATTACTAGAACGGCCTACGGGAAAAGTACGCATAGTGTTGTAATCGGGCGAGTTTCTACTTTCAGATGCAACAGAAATTTTGCGGACTGGTCAATCCGTTCGCGAGATATGGCAGTTTGGAAGTAAGAAACGCTTGAGAAACTCAAAATTTTCGCAGTTCTGATGCTCGAAACGAATAACTAGAACGGCCTAGGGGAAAAGTACGCATAGTGTTGTAGTCGGGGGAGTTTCTACTTTCAGATGCAACAGAAATTTTGCGGATTGGTCAATCCGTTCGCGAGATATGGCAGTTTGGAGGTAAGAAACGCTCGAGAAACTCAAAATTTTCGCAGATCTGATGCTCGACAAGCATAACTAGAACGGCCTAGGGGAAAGGTACGCATAGTGTTGTAATCGGGCGAGTTTCTACTTTCAGATGCAACAGAAATTTTGCGGATTGGTCAATCCGTTCGCGAGATATGGCAGTTTGGAGGTAAGAAACGCTTGAAAAACTCAAAATTTTCGCAGTTCTGTTGCCCGAAACGAATAACTAGAACGGGCTAGGGGAAAAGTACGCACAGCGTTGTAATCGGGCGAGTTTCTACTTTCAGATGCAACAGAAATTTTGCGGATTGGTCAATCCGTTCGCGAGATATGGCAGTTTGGAGGTAAGCAACGCTTGAAAAACTCAAAATTTTCGCAGTTCTGTTGCTCGAAACGAATAACTAGAACGGGCTAGGGGAAAAGTACGCACAGTGTTGTAATCGGGCGAGTTTATACTTTCAGATGCAACAGAAATTTTGCGGATTGGTCAATCCGTTCGCGAGATATGGCA
This sequence comes from Ptiloglossa arizonensis, assembly GCF_051014685.1. Lineage (NCBI taxonomy): Eukaryota > Metazoa > Arthropoda > Insecta > Hymenoptera > Colletidae > Ptiloglossa > Ptiloglossa arizonensis. The sequence goes on from NW_027478386.1 coordinate 2,697,615, forward strand.
GTTTGGAAGTAAGAAACGCTTGAGAAACTCAAAATTTTCGCAGTTCTGATGCTCGAAACGAATAACTAGAACGGCCTAGGGGAAAAGTACGCATAGTGTTGTAGTCGGGGGAGTTTCTACTTTCAGATGCAACAGAAATTTTGCGGATTGGTCAATCCGTTCGCGAGATATGGCAGTTTGGAGGTAAGAAACGCTCGAGAAACTCAAAATTTTCGCAGTTCTGATGCTCGAAACGAATAACTAGAACGGCCTAGGGGAAAAGTACGCATAGTATTGTAATCGGGCGAGTTTCTACTTTCAGATGCAACAGAAATTTTGCGGATTTGTCAATCCGTTCGCGAGATATGGCAGTTTGGATGTAAGAAACACTTGAGAAACTCAAAATTTTCGCAGTTCTGATGCTCGACAATCATAACTAGAACGGCCTAGGGGAAAAGTACGCATAGTGTTGTAATCGGGCGAGTTTCTACTTTCAGATGCAACAGAAATTTTGCGGATTGGTCAATCCGTTCGCGAGATATGGCAGTTTGGAGGTAAGCAACGCTTGAAAAACTCAAAATTTTCGCAGTTCTGTTGCCCGAAACGAATAACTAGAACGGGCTAGGGGAAAAGTACGCATATCGTTGTAATCGGGCGAGTTTCTACTTTCAGATGCAACAGAAATTTTGCGGATTGGTCAATCCGTTCGCGAGTTATGGCAGTTTGGAAGTAAGGAACGCTTGAGAAACTCAAAATTTTCGCAGTTCTGATGCTCGAAACGAATAACTAGAACGGCCTAGGGGAAAAGTACGCATAGTGTTGTAGTCGGGGGAGTTTCTACTTTCAGATGCAACAGAAATTTTGCGGATTGGTCAATCCGTTCGCGAGATATGGCAGTTTGGAGGTAAGAAACGCTCGAGAAACTCAAAATTTTCGCAGTTCTGATGCTCGACAAGCATAACTAGAACGGCCTAGGGGAAAAGTACGCACACCGCTGTAATCGGGCGAGTTTCAACTTTCACATGCAACAGAAATTTTGCGGATTGGTCAATCCGTTCGCGAGATATGGCAGTTTGAATGTAAGCAACGCTTGAAAAACTCAAAATTTTCGCAGTTCTGTTGCTCGAAACGAATAACTAGAACGGGCTAGGGGAAAAGTACGCATACCGTTGTAATCGGGCGAGTTTCTACTTTCAGATGCAACAGAAATTTTGCGGATTGGTCAATCGGTTCGCGAGATATGGCAGTTTGGAGGTAAGCAACGCTTGAGAAACTCAAAATTTTCGCAGTTCTGATGCTCGAAACGAATAACTAGAACGGCCTAGGGGAAAAGTACGCATAGTATTGTAATCGGGCGAGTTTCTACTTTCAGATGCAACAGAAATTTTGCGGATTTGTCAATCCGTTCGCGAGATATGGCAGTTTGGATGTAAGAAACACTTGAGAAACTCAAAATTTTCGCAGTTCTGATGCTCGACAATCATAACTAGAACGGCCTAGGGGAAAAGTACGCATAGTGTTGTAATCGGGCGAGTTTCTACTTTCAGATGCAACAGAAATTTTGCGGATTGGTCAATCCGTTCGCGAGATATGGCAGTTTGGAGGTACGCAACGCTTGAGAAACTCAAAATTTTCGCAGTTCTGTTGGTCGAAACGAATTACTAGAACGGCCTACGGGAAAAGTACGCATAGTGTTGTAATCGGGCGAGTTTCTACTTTCAGATGCAACAGAAATTTTGCGGACTGGTCAATCCGTTCGCGAGATATGGCAGTTTGGAAGTAAGAAACGCTTGAGAAACTCAAAATTTTCGCAGTTCTGATGCTCGAAACGAATAACTAGAACGGCCTAGGGGAAAAGTACGCATAGTGTTGTAGTCGGGGGAGTTTCTACTTTCAGATGCAACAGAAATTTTGCGGATTGGTCAATCCGTTCGCGAGATATGGCAGTTTGGAGGTAAGAAACGCTCGAGAAACTCAAAATTTTCGCAGATCTGATGCTCGACAAGCATAACTAGAACGGCCTAGGGGAAAGGTACGCATAGTGTTGTAATCGGGCGAGTTTCTACTTTCAGATGCAACAGAAATTTTGCGGATTGGTCAATCCGTTCGCGAGATATGGCAGTTTGGAGGTAAGAAACGCTTGAAAAACTCAAAATTTTCGCAGTTCTGTTGCCCGAAACGAATAACTAGAACGGGCTAGGGGAAAAGTACGCACAGCGTTGTAATCGGGCGAGTTTCTACTTTCAGATGCAACAGAAATTTTGCGGATTGGTCAATCCGTTCGCGAGATATGGCAGTTTGGAGGTAAGCAACGCTTGAAAAACTCAAAATTTTCGCAGTTCTGTTGCTCGAAACGAATAACTAGAACGGGCTAGGGGAAAAGTACGCACAGTGTTGTAATCGGGCGAGTTTATACTTTCAGATGCAACAGAAATTTTGCGGATTGGTCAATCCGTTCGCGAGATATGGCAGTTTGGAAGTAAGAAACGCTTGAGAAACTCAAAATTTTCGCAGTTCTGATGCTCGAAACGAAGAACTAGAACGGCCTAGGGGAAAAGTACGCATAGTGTTGTAGTCGGGGGAGTTTCTACTTTCAGATGCAACAGAAATTTTGCGGATTGGTCAATACGTTCGCGAGATATGGCAGTTTGGAGGTAAGAAACGCTCGAGAAACTCAAAATTTTCGCAGTTCTGATGCTCGACAAGCATAACTAGAACGGCCTAGGGGAAAAGTACGCACACCGTTGTAATCGGGCGAGTTTCTACTTTCAGATGCAACAGAAATTTTGCGGATTGGTCAATCCGTTCGCGAGATATGGCAGTTTGGAGGTACGCAACGCTTGAGAAACTCAAAATTTTCGCAGTTCTGATGCTCGAAACGAATTACTAGAACGGCCTAGAGGAAAAGTACGCATAGTGTTGTAATCGGGCGAGTTTCTACCTTCAGATGCAACAGAAATTTTGCGGATTGGTGAATCCGTTCGCGAGTTATGGCAGTTTGGAGGTAAGAAACGCTTGAGAAACTCAAAATTTTCGCAGTTCTGATGCTCGAAACGAATAACTAGAACGGCCTAGGGGAAAAGTACGCATAGTATTGTAATCGGGCGAGTTTCTACTTTCAGATGCAACAGAAATTTTGCGGATTTGTCAATCCGTTCGCGAGATATGGCAGTTTGGAAGTAAGAAACGCTTGAGAAACTCAAAATTTTCGCAGTTCTGATGCTCGACAAGCATAACTAGAACGGCCTAGGTGAAAAGTACGCACACCGTTGTAATCGGGCGAGTTTCTACTTTCAGATGCAACAGAAATTTTGCGGATTGGTCAATCCGTTCGCGAGATATGGCAGTTTGGAGGTAAGCAACGCTTGAAAAACTCAAAATTTTCGCAGTTCTGTTGCTCGAAACGAATAACTAGAACGGGCTAGGGGAAAAGTACGCATACCGTTGTAATCGGACGAGTTTCTACTTTCAGATGCAACAGAAATTTTGCGGATTGGTCAATCGGTTCGCGAGATATGGCAGTTTGGAGGTAAGCAACGCTTGAGAAACTCAAAATTTTCGCAGTTCTGATGCTCGAAACGAATAACTAGAACGGCCTAGGGGAAAAGTACGCATAGTATTGTAATCGGGCGAGTTTCTACTTTCAGATGCAACAGAAATTTTGCGGATTTGTCAATCCGTTCGCGAGATATGGCAGTTTGGATGTAAGAAACACTTGAGAAACTCAAAATTTTCGCAGTTCTGATGCTCGACAATCATAACTAGAACGGCCTAGGGGAAAAGTACGCATAGTGTTGTAATCGGGCGAGTTTCTACTTTCAGATGCAACAGAAATTTTGCGGATTGGTCAATCCGTTCGCGAGATATGGCAGTTTGGAGGTACGCAACGCTTGAGAAACTCAAAATTTTCGCAGTTCTGTTGGTCGAAACGAATTACTAGAACGGCCTACGGGAAAAGTACGCATAGTGTTGTAATCGGGCGAGTTTCTACTTTCAGATGCAACAGAAATTTTGCGGACTGGTCAATCCGTTCGCGAGATATGGCAGTTTGGAAGTAAGAAACGCTTGAGAAACTCAAAATTTTCGCAGTTCTGATGCTCGAAACGAATAACTAGAACGGCCTAGGGGAAAAGTACGCATAGTGTTGTAGTCGGGGGAGTTTCTACTTTCAGATGCAACAGAAATTTTGCGGATTGGTCAATCCGTTCGCGAGATATGGCAGTTTGGAGGTAAGAAACGCACGAAAAACTCAAAATTTTCGCAGATCTGATGCTCGACAAGCATAACTAGAACGGCCTAGGGGAAAAGTACGCATAGTGTTGTAATCGGGCGAGTTTCTACTTTCAGATGCAACAGAAATTTTGCGGATTGGTCAATCCGTTCGCGAGATATGGCAGTTTGGAGGTAAGAAACGCTTGAAAAACTCAAAATTTTCGCAGTTCTGTTGCCCGAAACGAATAACTAGAACGGGCTAGGGGAAAAGTACGCACAGCGTTGTAATCGGGCGAGTTTCTACTTTCAGATGCAACAGAAATTTTGCGGATTGGTCAATCCGTTCGCGAGATATGGCAGTTTGGAGGTAAGCAACGCTTGAAAAACTCAAAATTTTCGCAGTTCTGTTGCTCGAAACGAATAACTAGAACGGGCTAGGGGAAAAGTACGCACAGTGTTGTAATCGGGCGAGTTTATACTTTCAGATGCAACAGAAATTTTGCGGATTGGTCAATCCGTTCGCGAGATATGGCAGTTTGGAAGTAAGAAACGCTTGAGAAACTCAAAATTTTCGCAGTTCTGATGCTCGAAACGAATAACTAGAACGGCCTAGGGGAAAAGTACGCATAGTGTTGTAGTCGGGGGAGTTTCTACTTTCAGATGCAACAGAAATTTTGCGGATTGGTCAATACGTTCGCGAGATATGGCAGTTTGGAGGTAAGAAACGCTCGAGAAACTCAAAATTTTCGCAGTTCTGATGCTCGACAAGCATAACTAGAACGGCCTAGGGGAAAAGTACGCACACCGTTGTAATCGGGCGAGTTTCTACTTTCAGATGCAACAGAAATTTTGCGGATTGGTCAATCCGTTCGCGAGATATGGCAGTTTGGAGGTACGCAACGCTTGAGAAACTCAAAATTTTCGCAGTTCTGATGCTCGAAACGAATAACTAGAACGGCCTAGGGGAAAAGTACGCATAGTGTTGTAATCGGGCGAGTTTCTACCTTCAGATGCAACAGAAATTTTGCGGATTGGTGAATCCGTTCGCGAGTTATGGCAGTTTGGAGGTAAGAAACGCTTGAGAAACTCAAAATTTTCGCAGTTCTGATGCTCGAAACGAATAACTAGAACGGCCTAGGGGAAAAGTACGCATAGTATTGTAATCGGGCGAGTTTCTACTTTCAGATGCAACAGAAATTTTGCGGATTTGTCAATCCGTTCGCGAGATATGGCAGTTTGGAAGTAAGAAACGCTTGAGAAACTCAAAATTTTCGCAGTTCTGATGCTCGACAAGCATAACTAGAACGGCCTAGGTGAAAAGTACGCACACCGTTGTAATCGGGCGAGTTTCTACTTTCAGATGCAACAGAAATTTTGCGGATTGGTCAATCCGTTCGCGAGATATGGCAGTTTGGAGGTAAGCAACGCTTGAAAAACTCAAAATTTTCGCAGTTCTGTTGCTCGAAACGAATAACTAGAACGGGCTAGGGGAAAAGTACGCATACCGTTGTAATCGGGCGAATTTCTACTTTCTGATGCAACAGAAATTTTGCGGATTGGTCAATCCGTTCGCGAGATATGGCAGTTTGGGTGTAAGCAACGCTTGAAAAACTCAAAATTTTCGCAGTTCTGTTGCTCGAAACGAATAACTAGAACGGGCTAGGGGAAAAGTACGCACACCGTTGTAATCGGGCGAGTTTCTACTTTCAGATGCAACAGAAATTTTGCGGATTGGTCAATCGGTTCGCGATATATGGCAGTTTGGAGGTAAGCAACGCTTGAAAAACTCAAAATTTTCGCAGTTCTGTTGCCCGAAACGAATAACTAGAACGGGCTAGGGGAAAAGTACGCATATCGTTTTAATCGGGCGAGTTTCTACTTTCAGATGCAACAGAAATTTTGCGGATTGGTCAATCCGTTCGCGAGTTATGGCAGTTTGGAAGTAAGAAACGCTTGAGAAACTCAAAATTTTCGCAGTTCTGATGCTCGAAACGAATAACTAGAACGGCCTAGGGGAAAAGTACGCATAGTGTTGTAGTCGGGGGAGTTTCTACTTTCAGATGCAACAGAAATTTTGCGGATTGGTCAATCCGTTCGCGAGATATGGCAGTTTGCAGGTACGCAACGCTTGAGAAACTCAAAATTTTCGCAGTTCTGATGCTCGAAACGAATAACTAGAACGGCCTAGGGGAAAAGTACGCATAGTGTTGTAATCGGGCGAGTTTCTACCTTCAGATGCAACAGAAATTTTGCGGATTGGTGAATCCGTTCGCGAGTTATGGCAGTTTGGAGGTAAGAAACGCTTGAGAAACTCAAAATTTTCGCAGTTCTGATGCTCGAAACGAATAACTAGAACGGCCTAGGGGAAAAGTACGCATAGTATTGTAATCGGGCGAGTTTCTACTTTCAGATGCAACAGAAATTTTGCGGATTTGTCAATCCGTTCGCGAGATATGGCAGTTTGGAAGTAAGAAACGCTTGAGAAACTCAAAATTTTCGCAGTTCTGATGCTCGACAAGCATAACTAGAACGGCCTAGGTGAAAAGTACGCACACCGTTGTAATCGGGCGAGTTTCTACTTTCAGATGCAACAGAAATTTTGCGGATTGGTCAATCCGTTCGCGAGATATGGCAGTTTGGAGGTAAGCAACGCTTGAAAAACTCAAAATTTTCGCAGTTCTGTTGCTCGAAACGAATAACTAGAACGGGCTAGGGGAAAAGTACGCATACCGTTGTAATCGGGCGAATTTCTACTTTCTGATGCAACAGAAATTTTGCGGATTGGTCAATCCGTTCGGGAGATATGGCAGTTTGGAGGTAAGCAACGCTTGAAAAACTCAAAATTTTCGCAGCTCTGTTGCTCGAAACGAATAACTAGAACGGGCTAGGGGAAAAGTACGCATACCGCTGTAATCGGGCGAGTTTCTACTTTCAGATGCAACAGAAATTTTGCGGATTGGTCAATCCGTTCGCGAGATATGGCAGTTTGGAAGTAAGACTCGCTTGAGAAACTCAAAATTTTCGCAGTTCTGATGCTCGAAACGAATAACTAGAACGGCCTAGGGGAAAAGTACGCATACCGTTGCAATCGGGCGAGTTTCTACTTTCAGATGCAACAGAAATTTTGCGGATTGGTCAATCCGTTCGCGAGATATGGTAGTTTGGAGGTAAGAAACGCTTGAGAAACTCAAAATTTTCGCAGTTCTGATGCTCGACAAGCATAACTAGAACGGCCTAGGGGAAAAGTACGCACACCGTTGTAATCGTGCGAGTTTCTACTTTCAGATGCAACAGAAATTTTGCGGATTGGTCAATCCGTTCGCGAGATATGGCAGTTTGGAGGTAAGCAACGCTTGAGAAACTCAAAATTTTCGCAGTTCTGTTGCTCGAAACGAATAACTAGAACGGGATAGGGGAAAAGTACGCATACAGTTGTAATCGGGCGAATTTCTACTTTCAGATGCAACAGAAATTTTGCGGATTGGTCAATCCGTTCGCGAGATATGGCAGTTTGGAGGTAAGAAACGCTTGAGAAACTCAAAATTTTCGCAGTTCTGTTGCTCGGAACGAATAACTAGAACCGGCTAGGGGAAAAGTACGCATACCGTTGTAATCGGGCGAGTTTCTACTTTCAGACGCAACAGAAATTTTGCGGATTGGTCAATCCGTTCGGGAGATATGGCAGTTTGGAGGTAAGCAACGCTTGAAAAACTCAAAATTTTCGCAGTTCTGTTGCTCGAAACGAATAACTAGAACGGCCTAGGGGAAAAGTACGCATAGTGTTGTAGTCGGGGGAGTTTCTACTTTCAGATGCAACAGAAATTTTGCGGATTGGTCAATCCGTTCGCGAGATATGGCAGTTTGGAGGTAAGAAACGCTCGAGAAACTCAAAATTTTCGCAGTTCTGATGCTCGACAAGCATAACTAGAACGGCCTAGGGGAAAAGTACGCACACCGCTGTAATCGGGCGAGTTTCAACTTTCACATGCAACAGAAATTTTGCGGATTGGTCAATCCGTTCGCGAGATATGGCAGTTTGAAGGTAAGCAACGCTTGAAAAACTCAAAATTTTCGCAGTTCTGTTGCTCGAAACGAATAACTAGAACGGGCTAGGGGAAAAGTACGCATACCGTTGTAATCGGGCGAGTTTCTACTTTCAGATGCAACAGAAATTTTGCGGATTGGTCAATCCGTTCGGGAGATATGGCAGTTTGGAGGTAAGCAACGTTTGAAAAACTCAAAATTTTCGCAGTTCTGTTGCTCGAAACGAATAACTAGAACGGGCTAGGGGAAAAGTACGCATACCGCTGTAATCGGGCGAGTTTCTACTTTCAGATGCAACAGAAATTTTGCGGATTGGTCAATCCGTTCGCGAGATATGGCAGTTTGGAAGTAAGACTCGCTTGAGAAACTCAAAATTTTCGCAGTACTGATGCTCGAAACGAATAACTAGAACGGCCTAGGGGAAAAGTACGCATACCGTTGCAATCGGGCGAGTTTCTACTTTCAGATGCAACAGAAATTTTGCGGATTGGTCAATCCGTTCGCGAGATATGGTAGTTTGGAGGTAAGAAACGCTTGAGAAACTCAAAATTTTCGCAGTTCTGATGCTCGACAAGCATAACTAGAACGGCCTAGGGGAAAAGTACGCACACCGCTGTAATCGGGCGAGTTTCAACTTTCACATGCAACAGAAATTTTGCGGATTGGTCAATCCGTTCGCGAGATATGGCAGTTTGAAGGTAAGCAACGCTTGAAAAACTCAAAATTTTCGCAGTTCTGTTGCTCGAAACGAATAACTAGAACGGGCTAGGGGAAAAGTACGCATACCGTTGTAATCGGGCGAGTTTCTACTTTCAGATGCAACAGAAATTTTGCGGATTGGTCAATCCGTTCGGGAGATATGGCAGTTTGGAGGTAAGCAACGCTTGAAAAACTCAAAATTTTCGCAGTTCTGTTGCTCGAAACGAATAACTAGAACGGGCTAGGGGAAAAGTACGCATACCGCTGTAATCGGGCGAGTTTCTACTTTCAGATGCAACAGAAATTTTGCGGATTGGTCAATCCGTTCGCGAGATATGGTAGTTTGGAGGTAAGAAACGCTTGAGAAACTCAAAATTTTCGCAGTTCTGATGCTCGACAAGCATAACTAGAACGGCCTAGGGGAAAAGTACGCACACCGTTGTAATCGTGCGAGTTTCTACTTTCAGATGCAACAGAAATTTTGCGGATTGGTCAATCCGTTCGCGAGATATGGCAGTTTGGAGGTAAGCAACGCTTGAGAAACTCAAAATTTTCGCAGTTCTGTTGCTCGAAACGAATAACTAGAACGGGATAGGGGAAAAGTACGCATACAGTTGTAATCGGGCGAATTTCTACTTTCAGATGCAACAGAAATTTTGCGGATTGGTCAATCCGTTCGCGAGATATGGCAGTTTGGAGGTAAGAAACGCTTGAGAAACTCAAAATTTTCGCAGTTCTGTTGCTCGAAACGAATAACTAGAACGGGCTAGGGGAAAAGTACGCATACCGTTGTAATCGGGCGAGTTTCTACTTTCAGATGCAACAGAAATTTTGCGGATTGGTCAATCCGTTCGGGAGATATGGCAGTTTGGAGGTAAGCAACGCTTGAAAAACTCAAAATTTTCGCAGTTCTGTTGCTCGAAACGAATAACTAGAACGGGCTAGGGGAAAAGTACGCACACCGTTGTAATCGGGCGAGTTTCTACTTTCAGATGCAACAGAAATTTTGCGGATTGGTCAATCGGTTCGCGAGATATGGCAGTTTGGAGGTAAGCAACGCTCGAGAAACTCAAAATTTTCGCAGTTCTGATGCTCGACAAGCATAACTAGAACGGCCTAGGGGAAAAGTACGCACACCGCTGTAATCGGGCGAGTTTCAACTTTCACATGCAACAGAAATTTTGCGGATTGGTCAATCCGTTCGCGAGATATGGCAGTTTGAAGGTAAGCAACGCATGAAAAACTCAAAATTTTCGCAGTTCTGTTGCTCGAAACGAATAACTAGAACGGGCTAGGGGAAAAGTACGCATACCGTTGTAATCGGGCGAGTTTCTACTTTCAGATGCAACAGAAATTTTGCGGATTGGTCAATCCGTTCGGGAGATATGGCAGTTTGGAGGTAAGCAACGCTTGAAAAACTCAAAATTTTCGCAGTTCTGTTGCTCGAAACGAATAACTAGAACGGGCTAGGGGAAAAGTACGCACACCGTTGTAATCGGGCGAGTTTCTACTTTCAGATGCAACAGAAATTTTGCGGATTGGTCAATCGGTTCGCGAGATATGGCAGTTTGGAGGTAAGCAACGCTTGAGAAACTCAAAATTTTCGCAGTTCTGATGCTCGAAACGAATAACTAGAACGGCCTAGGGGAAAAGTACGCATAGTGTTGTAATCGGGCGAGTTTCTACTTTCAGATGCAACAGAAATTTTGCGGATTGGTGAATCCGTTCGCGAGTTATGGCAGTTTGGAGGTAAGAAACGCTTGAGAAACTCAAAATTTTCGCAGTTCTGATGCTCGAAACGAATAACTAGAACGGCCTAGGGGAAAAGTACGCATAGTATTGTAATCGGGCGAGTTTCTACTTTCAGATGCAACAGAAATTTTGCGGATTTGTCAATCCGTTCGCGAGATATGGCAGTTTGGATGTAAGAAACACTTGAGAAACTCAAAATTTTCGCAGTTCTGATGCTCGACAATCATAACTAGAACGGCCTAGGGGAAAAGTACGCATAGTGTTGTAATCGGGCGAGTTTCTACTTTCAGATGCAACAGAAATTTTGCGGATTGGTCAATCCGTTCGCGAGATATGGCAGTTTGGAGGTACGCAACGCTTGAGAAACTCAAAATTTTCGCAGTTCTGTTGGTCGAAACGAATAACTAGAACGGCCTGCGGGAAATGTACGCATAGTGTTGTAATCGGGCGAGTTTCTACTTTCAGATGCAACAGAAATTTTGCGGACTGGTCAATCCGTTCGCGAGATATGGCAGTTTGGAAGTAAGAAACGCTTGAGAAACTCAAAATTTTCGCAGTTCTGATGCTCGAAACGAATAACTAGAACGGCCTAGGGGAAAAGTACGCATAGTGTTGTCGTCGGGGGAGTTTCTACTTTCAGATGCAACAGAAATTTTGCGGATTGGTCAATCCGTTCGCGAGATATGGCAGTTTGGAGGTAAGAAACGCTCGAGAAACTCAAAATTTTCGCAGATCTGATGCTCGACAAGCATAACTAGAACGGCCTAGGGGAAAAGTACGCACACCGTTGTAATCGGGCGAGTTTCTACTTTCAGATGCAACAGAAATTTTGCGGATTGGTCAATCCGTTCGCGAGTTATGGCAGTTTGGAGGTAAGCAACGCTTGAAAAACTCAAAATTTTCGCAGTTCTGTTGCTCGAAACGAATAACTAGAACGGGCTAGGGGAAAAGTACTCATACCGTTGTAATCGGGCGAATTTCTACTTTCTGATGCAACAGAAATTTTGCGGATTGGTCAATCCGTTCGCGAGATATGGCAGTTTGGGTGTAAGCAACGCTTGAAAAACTCAAAATTTTCGCAGTTCTGTTGCTCGAAACGAATAACTAGAACGGGCTAGCGGAAAAGTACGCACACCGTTGTAATCGGGCGAGTTTCTACTTTCAGATGCAACAGAAATTTTGCGGATTGGTCAATCCGTTCGCGAGTTATGGCAGTTTGGAGGTAAGAGACGCTTGAGAAACTCAAAATTTTCGCAGTTCTGATGCTCGAAACGAATAACTAGAACGGCCTAGGGAAAAAGTACGCATAGTGTTGTAATCGGGCGAGTTTCTACTTTCAGATGCAACAGAAATTTTGCGGATTGGTCAATCCGTTCGCGAGATATGGCAGTTTGGAGGTAAGAAACGCTCGAGAAACTCAAAATTTTCGCAGTTCTGTTGCTCGAAACGAATAACTAGATCGGGCTAGGGGAAAAGTACGCATACAGTTGTAATCGGGCGAGTTTCTACTTTCAGATGCAACAGAAATTTTGCGGATTGGTCAATCCGTTCGCGAGATATGGCAGTTTGGAGGTAAGAAACGCTCGAGAAACTCAAAATTTTCGCAGTTCTGATGCTCGACAAGCATAACTAGAACGGCCTAGGGGAAAAGTACGCACACCGTTGTAATCGGGCGAGTTTCTACTTTCAGATGCAACAGAAATTTTGCGGATTGGTCAATCCGTTCGCGAGATATGGCAGTTTGGAGGTAAGCAACGCTTGAAAAACTCAAACTTTTCGCAGTTCTGTTGCTCGAAACGAATAACTAGAACGGGCTAGGGGAAAAGTACGCATACCGTTGTAATCGGGCGAGTTTCTACTTTCAGATGCAACAGAAATTTTGCGGATTGGTCAATCCGTTCGCGAGATATGGCAGTTTGGAGGTAAGAAACGCTTGAGAAACTCAAAATTTTCGCAGTTCTGTTGCTCGAAACGAATAACTAGAACGGCCTAGGGGAAAAGTACGCACACCGTTGTAATCGGGCGAGTTTCTGCCTTCAGATGCAACAGAAATTTTGCGGATTGGTCAATCCGTTCGCGAGATATGGCAGGTTGGAAGTAAGAAACGCTTGAGAAACTCAAAATTATCGCAGTTCTGATGCTCGAAACGAATAACTAGAACGGCCTAGGGGAAAAGTACGCACAGTGTTGTAATCGGGCGAGTTTCTACTTTCAGATGCAACTGAAATTTTGCGGATTGGTCAATCCGTTCGCGAGATATGGCAGTTTGGAGGTACGAAACGCTTGAGAAACTCAAAATTTTCGCAGTTCTGATGCTCGAAACGAATAACTAGAACGGCCTAGGGGAAAAGTACGCATACCGTTGTAATCGGGCGAGTTTCTACCTTCAGATGCAACAGAAATTTTGCGGGTTGGTCAATCCGTTCGCGAGATATGGCAGTTTGGAAGTAAGAAACGCTTGAGAAACTCAAAATTTTCGCAGTTCTGATTCTCGAAACGAATAACTAGAACGGCCTAGGGAAAAAGTACGCATAGTGTTGTAATCGGGCGAGCTTCTACTTTCAGATGCAACAGAAATTTTGCGGATTGGTCAATCCGTTCGCGAGATATGGCAGTTTGGAGGTAAGAAACGCTCGAGAAACTCAAAATTTTCGCAGTTCTGATGCTCGACAAGCATAACTAGAACGGTCTAGGGGAAAAGTACGCACACCGTTGTAATCAGGCGAGTTTCTACTTTCAGATGCAACAGAAAATTTGCGGATTGGACATTCCGTTCGCGAGATATGGCAGTTTGGAGGTAAGAAACGCTTGAGAAACTCAAAATTTTCGCAGTTCTGATGCTCGACAAGCATAACTAGAACGGCCTAGGGGAAAAGTACGCACACCGTTGTAATCGGGCGAGTTTCTACTTTCAGATGCAACAGAAATTTTGCGGATTGGTCAATCCGTTCGCGAGATATGGCAGTTTGGAGGTAAGAAACGCTGGAGAAACTCAAAATTTTCGCAGTTCTGATGCTCGACAAGCATAACTAGAACGGCCTAGGGGAAAAGTACGCATACCGTTGTAATCGGGCGAGTTTCTACCTTCAGATGCAACAGAAATTTTGCGGATTGGTCAATCCGTTCGCGAGATATGGCAGTTTGGAAGTAAGAAACGCTTGAGAAACTCAAAATTTTCGCAGTTCTGATGCTCGAAACGAATAACTAGAACGGCCTAGGGGAAAAGTACGCATACCGTTGTAATCAGGCGAGTTTCTACTTTCAGATGCAACAGAAATTTTGCGGATTGGTCAATCCGTTCGCGAGATATGGCAGTTTGGAGGTAAGAAACGCTTGAGAAACTCAAAATTTTCGTAATTCTGATGCTCGAAACGAATAACTAGAACGGCCTAGGGGAAAAGTACGCATACCGTTGTAATCGGGCGAGTTTCTACTTTCAGATGCAACAGAAATTTTGCGGATTGGTCAATCCGTTCGCGAGATATGGCAGTTTGGATGTAAGAAACGCTTGAGAAACTCAAAATTTTCGCAGTTCTGATGCTCGACAAGCATAACTAGAACAGCCTAGGGGAAAAGTACGCACACCGTTGTAATCGGGCGAGTTTCTACTTTCAGATGCAACAGAAATTTTGCGGATTGGTCAATCCGTTCGCGAGATATGGCAGTTTGGATGTAAGCAACGCTTGAGAAACTCAAAATTTTCGCAGTTCTGTTGCTCGAAACGAATAACTAGAACGGGCTAGGGGAAAAGTACGCATACCGTTGTAATCGGGCGAGTTTCTACTTTCAGATGCAACAGAAATTTTGCGGATTGGTCAATCCGTTCGCGAGATATGGCAGTTTGGAGGTAAGCAACGCTTGAGAAACTCAAAATTTTCGCAGTTCTGTTGCTCGAAACGAACAACTAGAACGGGCTAGGGGAAACGTACGCATACAGTTGTAATCGGGCGAGTTTCTACTTTCAGATGCATCAGAAATTTTGCGGATTGGACAATCCGTTCGCGAGATGTGGCAGTTTGTAGGAGAGAAACGCTCGAGAAACTCAAAATTTTCGCAGTTCTGTTGCTCGAAACGAATAACTAGAACGGGCTAGGGGAAAAGTACGCATACCGTTGTAATCGGGCGAGTTTCTACCTTCAGATGCAACAGAAATTTTGCGGATTGGTCAATCCGTTCGCGAGATATGGCAGTTTGGAGGTAAGCAACGCTTGAAAAACTCAAAATTTTCGCAGTTCTGATGCTCGACAAGCATAACTAGAACAGCCTAGGGGAAAAGTACGCACACCGTTGTAATCGGGCGAGTTTCTACTTTCAGATGCAACAGAAATTTTGCGGATTGGTCAATCCGTTCGCGAGATATGGCAGTTTGGATGTAAGCAACGCTTGAGAAACTCAAAATTTTCGCAGTTCTGTTGCTCGAAACGAATAACTAGAACGGGCTAGGGGAAAAGTACGCATACAGTTGTAATCGGGCGAGTTTTTACTTTCAGATGCATCAGAAATTTTGCGGATTGGACAATCCGTTCGCGAGATGTGGCAGTTTGTAGGAGAGAAACACTCGAAAAACTCAAAATTTTCGCAGTTCTGTTGCTCGAAACGAATAACTAGAACGGGCTAGGGGAAAAGCACGCATACCGTTGTAATCGGGCGAGTTTCTACCTTCAGATGCAACAGAAATTTTGCGGATTGGTCAAACCGTTCGCGAGATATGGCAGTTTGGAGGTAAGCAAAGCTTGAAAAACTCAAAATTCTCGCAGTTCTGATGCTCGACAAGCATAACCAGAACGGCCTAGGGGAAAAGTACGCATACCGTTGTAATCGGGCGAGTTTCTACCTTCAGATGCAACAGAAATTTTGCGGATTGGTCAATCCGTTCGCGAGATATGGCAGTTTGGAAGTAAGAAACGCTTGAGAAACTCAAAATTTTCGCAGTTCTGATGCTCGAAACGAATAACTAGAACGGCCTAGGGGAAAAGTACGCATACCGTTGCAATCGGGCGAGTTTCTACTTTCAGATGCAACAGAAATTTTGCGGGTTGGTCAATCCGTTCGCGAGATATGGCAGTTTGGAAGTAAGAAACGCTTGAGAAGCTCAAAATTTTCGCAGTTCTGATGCTCGAAACGAATAACTAGAACGGCCTAGGGAAAAAGTACGCATAGTGT
Source organism: Ptiloglossa arizonensis (assembly GCF_051014685.1). Lineage (NCBI taxonomy): Eukaryota > Metazoa > Arthropoda > Insecta > Hymenoptera > Colletidae > Ptiloglossa > Ptiloglossa arizonensis. The sequence continues at coordinate 2,713,464 of NW_027478386.1, forward strand.
TGTAATCGGGCGAGTTTCTACTTTCAGATGCAACAGAAATTTTGCGGATTGGTCAATCCGTTCGCGAGATATGGCAGTTTGGAGGTAAGAAACGCTCGAGAAACTCAAAATTTTCGCAGTTCTGATGCTCGACAAGCATAACTAGAACGGCCTAGGGGAAAAGTACGCACACCGTTGTAATCGGGCGAGTGTCTACTTTCAGATGCAACAGAAATTTTGCGGATTGGTCAATCCGTTCGCGAGATATGGCAGTTTGGAGGTAAGAAACGCTCGAGAAACTCAAAATTTTCGCAGTTCTGATGCTCGACAAGCATAACTAGAACGGCCTAAGGGAAAAGTACGCATACAATTGTAATCGGGCGAATTTCTACTTTCAGATGCAACAGAAATTTTGCGGATTGGTCAATCCGTTCGCGAGATATGGCAGTTTGGATGTAAGAAACGCTCGAGAAACTCAAAATTTTCGCAGTTCTGATGCTCGAAACGAATAACTAGAACGGCCTAGGGGAAAAGTACGCACACCGTTGTAATCGGGCGAGTTTCTACTTTCAGATGCAACAGAAATTTTGCGGATTGGTCAATCCGTTCGCGAGATATGACAGTTTGGAGGTAAGCAACGCTTGAGAAACTCAAAATTTTCGCAGTTCTGATGCTCGAAACGTATAACTAGAACGGGCTAGGGGAAAAGTACGCATACCGTTGTAATCGGGCGAGTTTCTACTTTCAGATGCAACAGAAATTTTGCGGATTGGTCAATCCGTTCGCGAGATATGGCAGTTTGGAGATAAGCAACGTTTGAAAAACTCAAAATTTTCGCAGTTCTGTTGCTCGAAACGAATAACTAGAACGGGCTAGGGGAAAAGTACGCATACCGTTGCAATCGGGCGAGTTTCTACTTTCAGATGCAACAGAAATTTTGCGGATTGGTCAATCCGTTCGCGAGATATGGCAGTTTGGAGGTAAGAAACGCTTGATAAACTCAAAATTTTCGCAGTTCTGATGCTCGAAACGAATAACTAGAACGGCCTAGGGGAAAAGTACGCATAGTGTTGTAATCGAGCGAGTTTCTACTTTGAGATGCAACAGAAATTTTGCGGATTGGTCAATCCGTTCGCGAGATATGGCAGTTTGGAAGCAAGAAACGCTTGAGAAACTCAAAATTTTCGCAGTTCTGATGCTCGAAACGAATAACTAGAACGGCCTAGGGGAAAAGTACGCACAGTGTTGTAATCGGGCGAGTTTCTACTTTCAGATGCAACAGAAATTTTGCGGATTGGTCAATCCGTTCGCGAGATATGGCAGTTTGGAGGTAAGAAACGCTCGAGAAACTCAAAATTTTCGCAGTTCTGATGCTCGACAAGCATAACAAGAACGGCCTAGGGGAAAAGTACGCACAACGATGTAATCGGGCGAGTTTCTACCTTCAGATGCAACAGAAATTTTGCGGATTGGTCAATCCGTTCGCGAGATATGGCAGTTTGGAAGTAAGAAACGCTTGAGAAACTCAAAATTTTCGCAGTTCTGATGCTCGAAACGAATAACTAGAACGGCCTAGGGGAAAAGTACGCATACCGTTGAAATCGGGCGAGTTTCTACTTTCAGATGCAACAGGAATTTTGCGGGCTGGTCAATCCGTTCGCGAGATATGGCAGTTTGGAAGTAAGAAACGCTTGAGAAACTCAAAATTTTCGCAGTTCTGATGCTCGAAACGAATAACTAGAACGGCCTAGGGAAAAAGTACGCATAGTGTTGTAATCGGGCGAGTTTCTACTTTCAGATGCAACAGAAATTTTGCGGATTGGTCAATCCGTTCGCGAGATATGGCAGTTTGGAGGTAAGAAACGCTCGAGAAACTCAAAATTTTCGCAGTTCTGATGCTCGACAAGCATAACTAGAACGGCCTAGGGGAAAAGTACGCACACCGTTGTAATCGGGCGAGTTTCTACTTTCAGATGCAACAGAAATTTTGCGGATTGGTCAATCCGTTCGCGAGATATGGCAGTTTGGAGGTAAGAAACGCTCGAGAAACTCAAAATTTTCGCAGTTCTGATGCTCGACAAGCATAACTAGAACGGCCTAGGGGAAAAGTACGCATACAATTGTAATCGGTCGAATTTCTACTTTCAGATGCAACAGAAATTTTGCGGATTGGTCAATCCGTTCGCGAGATATGGCAGTTTGGATGTAAGAAACGCTCGAGAAACTCAAAATTTTCGCAGTTCTGATGCTCGAAACGAATAACTAGAACGGCCTAGGGGAAAAGTACGCACACCGTTGTAATCGGGCGAGTTTCTACTTTCAGACGCAACAGAAATTTTGCGGATTGGTCAATCCGTTCGCGAGATATGACAGTTTGGAGGTAAGCAACGCTTGAGAAACTCAAAATTTTCGCAGTTCTGATGCTCGAAACGAATAACTAGAACGGGCTAGGGGAAAAGTACGCATAGCGTTGTAATCGGGCGAGTTTCAACTTTCAGATGCAACAGAAATTTTGCGGATTGGTCAATCCTTTCGCGAGATATGGCAGTTTGGAGATAAGCAACGCTTGAAAAACTCAAAATTTTCGCAGTTCTGTTGCTCGAAACGAATAACTAGAACGGGCTAGGGGAAAAGTACTCATACCGTTGTAATCGGGCGAGTTTCTACTTTCAGATGCAACAGAAATTTTGCGGATTGGTCAATCCGTTCGCGAGATATGGCAGTTTGGAGGTAAGAAACGCTTGATAAACTCAAAATTTTCGCAGTTCTGATGCTCGAAACGAATAACTAGAACGGCCTAGGGGAAAAGTACGCATAGTGTTGGAATCGAGCGAGTTTCTACTTTGAGATGCAACAGAAATTTTGCGGATTGGTCAATCCGTTCGCGAGATATGGCAGTTTGGAGGTAAGCAACGCTTGAAAAACTCAAACTTTTCGCAGTTCTGTTGCTCGAAACGAATAACTAGAACGGGCTAGGGGAAAAGTACGCATACCGTTGTAATCGGGCGAGTTTCTACTTTCAGATGCAACAGAAATTTTGCGGATTGGTCAATCCGTTCGCGAGATATGGCAGTTTGGAGGTAAGAAACGCTTGAGAAACTCAAAATTTTCGCAGTTCTGATGCTCGAAACGAATAACTAGAACGGCCTAGGGGAAAAGTACGCACATCGTTGTAATCGGGCGAGTTTCTACCTTCAGATGCAACAGAAATTTTGCGGATTGGTCAATCCGTTCGCGAGATATGGCAGTTTGGAAGTAAGAAACGCTTGAGAAACTCAAAATTATCGCAGTTCTGATGCTCGAAACGAATAACTAGAACGGCCTAGGGGAAAAGTACGCATAGTGTTGTAATCGGGCGAGTTTCTACTTTCAGATGCAACAGAAATTTTGCGGATTGGTCAATCCGTTCGCGAGATATGGCAGTTTGGAGGTACGAAACGCTTGAGAAACTCAAAATTTTCGCAGTTCTGATGCTCGAAACGAATAACGAGAACGGCCTAGGGGAAAAGTACGCATACCGTTGTAATCGGGCGAGTTTCTACCTTCAGATGCAACAGAAATTTTGCGGGTTGGTCAATCCGTTCGCGAGATATGGCAGTTTGGAAGTAAGAAACGCTTGAGAAACTCAAAATTTTCGCAGTTCTGATGCTCGAAACGAATAACTAGAACGGCCTAGGGAAAAAGTACGCATAGTGTTGTAATCGGGCGAGTTTCTACTTTCAGATGCAACAGAAATTTTGCGGATTGGTCAATCCGTTCGCGAGATATGGCAGTTTGGAGGTAAGAAACGCTCGAGAAACTCAAAATTTTCGCAGTTCTGATGCTCGACAAGCATAACTAGAACGGCCTAGGGGAAAAGTACGCACACCGTTGTAATCGGGCGAGTTTCTACTTTCAGATGCAACAGAAATTTTGCGGATTGGTCAATCCGTTCGCGAGATATGGCAGTTTGGATGTAAGCAACGCTTGAAAAAATTAACTTTTCGCAGTTCTGTTGCTCGAAACGAATAACTAGAACGGGCTAGGGGAAAAGTACGCATACCGTTGTAATCGGGCGAGTTTCTACTTTCAGATGCAACAGAAATTTTGCGGATTGGTCAATCCGTTCGCGAGATATGGCAGTTTGGAGGTAAGAAACGCTTGAGAAACTCAAAATTTTCGCAGTTCTGATGCTCGAAACGAATAACTAGAACGGCCTAGGGGAAAAGTACGCATACCGTTGTAATCGGGCGAGTTTCTACCTTCAGATGCAACAGAAATTTTGCGGGTTGGTCAATCCGTTCGCGAGATATGGCAGTTTGGAAGTAAGAAACGCTTGAGAAACTCAAAATTTTCGCAGTTCTGATGCTCGAAACGAATAACTAGAACGGCCTAGGGAAAAAGTACGCATAGTGTTGTAATCGGGCGAGTTTCTACTTTCAGATGCAACAGAAATTTTGCGGATTGGTCAATCCGTTCGCGAGATATGGCAGTTTGGAGGTAAGAAACGCTCGAGAAACTCAAAATTTTCGCAGTTCTGATGCTCGACAAGCATAACTAGAACGGTCTAGGGGAAAAGTACGCACGCCGTTGTAATCGGGCGAGTTTCTACTTTCAGATGCAACAGAAATTTTGCGGATTGGTCATTCCGTTCGCGAGATATGGCAGTTTGGATGTAAGAAACGCTTGAGAAACTCAAAATTTTCGCAGTTCTGATGCTCGACAAGCATAACTAGAACGGCCTAGGGGAAAAGTACGCACACCGTTGTAATCGGGCGAGTTTCTACTTTCAGATGCAACAGAAATTTTGCGGATTGGTCAATCCGTTCGCGAGATATGGCAGTTTGGAGGTAAGAAACGCTGGAGAAACTCAAAATTTTCGCAGTTCTGATGCTCGACAAGCATAACTAGAACGGCCTAGGGGAAAAGTACGCATACCGTTGTAATCGGGCGAGTTTCTACCTTCAGATGCAACAGAAATTTTGCGGATTGGTCAATCCGTTCGCGAGATATGGCAGTTTGGAAGTAAGAAACGCTTGAGAAACTCAAAATTTTCGCAGTTCTGATGCTCGAAACGAATAACTAGAACGGCCTAGGGGAAAAGTACGCATACCGTTGCAATCGGGCGAGTTTCTACTTTCAGATGCAACAGAAATTTTGCGGGTTGGTCAATCCGTTCGCGAGATATGGCAGTTTGGAAGTAAGAAACGCTTGAGAAGCTCAAAATTTTCGCAGTTCTGATGCTCGAAACGAATAACTAGAACGGCCTAGGGAAAAAGTACGCATAGTGTTGTAATCGGGCGAGTTTCTACTTTCAGATGCAACAGAAATTTTGCGGATTGGTCAATCCGTTCGCGAGATATGGCAGTTTGGAGGTAAGAAACGCTCGAGAAACTCAAAATTTTCGCAGTTCTGATGCTCGACAAGCATAACTAGAACGGCCTAGGGGAAAAGTACGCACACCGTTGTAATCGGGCGAGTGTCTACTTTCAGATGCAACAGAAATTTTGCGGATTGGTCAATCCGTTCGCGAGATATGGCAGTTTGGAGGTAAGAAACGCTCGAGAAACTCAAAATTTTCGCAGTTCTGATGCTCGACAAGCATAACTAGAACGGCCTAAGGGAAAAGTACGCATACAATTGTAATCGGGCGAATTTCTACTTTCAGATGCAACAGAAATTTTGCGGATTGGTCAATCCGTTCGCGAGATATGGCAGTTTGGATGTAAGAAACGCTCGAGAAACTCAAAATTTTCGCAGTTCTGATGCTCGAAACGAATAACTAGAACGGCCTAGGGGAAAAGTACGCACACCGTTGTAATCGGGCGAGTTTCTACTTTCAGATGCAACAGAAATTTTGCGGATTGGTCAATCCGTTCGCGAGATATGACAGTTTGGAGGTAAGCAACGCTTGAGAAACTCAAAATTTTCGCAGTTCTGATGCTCGAAACGTATAACTAGAACGGGCTAGGGGAAAAGTACGCATACCGTTGTAATCGGGCGAGTTTCTACTTTCAGATGCAACAGAAATTTTGCGGATTGGTCAATCCGTTCGCGAGATATGGCAGTTTGGAGATAAGCAACGTTTGAAAAACTCAAAATTTTCGCAGTTCTGTTGCTCGAAACGAATAACTAGAACGGGCTAGGGGAAAAGTACGCATACCGTTGTAATCGGGCGAGTTTCTACTTTCAGATGCAACAGAAATTTTGCGGATTGGTCAATCCGTTCGCGAGATATGGCAGTTTGGAGGTAAGAAACGCTTGATAAACTCAAAATTTTCGCAGTTCTGATGCTCGAAACGAATAACTAGAACGGCCTAGGGGAAAAGTACGCATAGTGTTGTAATCGAGCGAGTTTCTACTTTGAGATGCAACAGAAATTTTGCGGATTGGTCAATCCGTTCGCGAGATATGGCAGTTTGGAAGCAAGAAACGCTTGAGAAACTCAAAATTTTCGCAGTTCTGATGCTCGAAACGAATAACTAGAACGGCCTAGGGGAAAAGTACGCATAGTGTTGTAATCGGGCGAGTTTCTACTTTCAGATGCAACAGAAATTTTGCGGATTGGTCAATCTGTTCGCGAGATATGGCAGTTTGGAGGTAAGAAACGCTCGAGAAACTCAAAATTTTCGCAGTTCTGATGCTCGACAAGCATAACTAGAACGGCCTAGGGGAAAAGTACGCACAACGTTGTAATCGGGCGAGTTTCTACTTTCAGATGCAACAGAAATTTTGCGGATTGGTCCATCCGTTCGCGAGATATGGCAGTTTGGACGTAAGCAACGCTTGAAAAACTCAAAATTTTCGCAGTTCTGTTGCTCGAAACGAATAACTAGAGCGGGCTAGGGGAAAAGTACGCATACCGTTGTAATTGGGCGAGTTTCTACTTTCAGATGCAACAGAAATTTTGCGGATTGGTCAATCCGTTCGCGAGATATGGCAGTTTGGATGTAAGAAACGCTTGAGAAACACAAAATTTTCGCGGTTCTGATGCTCGAAACGAATAACAAGAACGGCCTAGGGGAAAAGTACGCACACCGTTGTAATCGGGCGAGTTTCTACTTTCAGATGCAACAGAAATTTTGCGGATTGGTCATTCCGTTCGCGAGATATGGCAGTTTGGATGTAAGAAACGCTTGAGAAACACAAAATTTTCGCGGTTCTGATGCTCGAAACGAATAACAAGAACGGCCTAGGGGAAAAGTACGCACACCGTTGTAATCGGGCGAGTTTCTACTTTCAGATGCAACAGAAATTTTGCGGATTGGTCAATCCGTTCGCGAGATATGGCAGTTTGGAGGTAAGAAACGCTCGAGAAACTCAAAATTTTCGCAGTTCTGATGCTCGACAAGCATAACTAGAACGGCCTAGGGGAAAAGTACGCACACCGTTGTAATCGGGCGAGTGTCTATTTTCAGATGCAACAGAAATTTTGCGGATTGGTCAATCTGTTCGCGAGATATGGCAGTTTGGATGTAAGAAACGCTCGAGAAACTCAAAATTTTCGCAGTTCTGATGCTCGACAAGCATAACTAGAACGGCCTAAGGGAAAAGTACGCATACAATTGTAATCGGGCGAATTTCTACTTTCAGATGCAACAGAAATTTTGCGGATTGGTCAATCCGTTCGCGAGATATGGCAGTTTGGATGTAAGAAACGCTCGAGAAACTCAAAATTTTCGCAGTTCTGATGCTCGAAACGAATAACTAGAACGGCCTAGGGGAAAAGTACGCACACCGTTGTAATCGGGCGAGTTTCTACTTTCAGATGCAACAGAAATTTTGCGGATTGGTCAATCCGTTCGCGAGATATGACAGTTTGGAGGTAAGCAACGCTTGAGAAACTCAAAATTTTCGCAGTTCTGATGCTCGAAACGAATAACTAGAACGGGCTAGGGGAAAAGTACGCATACCGTTGTAATCGGGCGAGTTTCTACTTTCAGATGCAACAGAAATTTTGCGGATTGGTCAATCCGTTCGCGAGATATGGCAGTTTGGAGATAAGCAACGTTTGAAAAACTCAAAATTTTCGCAGTTCTGTTGCTCGAAACGAATAACTAGAACGTGCTAGGGGAAAAGTACGCATACCGTTGTAATCGGGCGAGTTTCTACTTTCAGATGCAACAGAAATTTTGCGGATTGGTCAATCCGTTCGCGAGATATGGCAGTTTGGAGGTAAGAAACGCTTGATAAACTCAAAATTTTCGCAGTTCTGATGCTCGAAACGAATAACTAGAACGGCCTAGGGGAAAAGTACGCATAGTGTTGTAATCGAGCGAGTTTCTACTTTGAGATGCAACAGAAATTTTGCGGATTGGTCAATCCGTTCGCGAGATATGGCAGTTTGGAAGCAAGAAACGCTTGAGAAACTCAAAATTTTCGCAGTTCTGATGCTCGAAACGAATAACTAGAACGGCCTAGGGGAAAAGTACGCATAGTGTTGTAATCGGGCGAGTTTCTACTTTCAGATGCAACAGAAATTTTGCGGATTGGTCAATCCGTTCGCGAGATATGGCAGTTTGGAGGTAAGAAACACTCGAGAAACTCAAAATTTTCGCAGTTCTGATGCTCGACAAGCATAACTAGAACGGCCTAGGGGAAAAGTACGCACAACGTTGTAATCGGGCGAGTTTCTACTTTCAGATGCAACAGAAATTTTGCGGATTGGTCAATCCGTTCGCGAGATATGGCAGTTTGGAGGTAAGAAACGCTCGAGAAACTCAAAATTTTCGCAGTTCTGATGCTCGACAAGCATAACTAGAACGGCCTAGGGGAAAAGTACGCACACCGTTGTAATCGGGCGAGTTTCTACTTTCAGATGCAACAGAAATTTTGCGGATTGGTCAATCCGTTCGCGAGATATGACAGTTTGGAGGTAAGCAACGCTTGAGAAACTCAAAATTTTCGCAGTTCTGATGCTCGAAACGAATAACTAGAACGGGCTAGGGGAAAAGTACGCATAGTGTTGTAATCGGGCGAGTTTCTACTTTCAGATGCAACAGAAATTTTGCGGATTGGTCAATCCGTTCGCGAGATATGGCAGTTTGGAGGTAAGAAACGCTCGAGAAACTCAAAATTTTCGCAGTTCTGATGCTCGACAAGCATAACTAGAACGGCCTAGGGGAAAAGTACGCACAACGTTGTAATCGGGCGAGTTTCTACTTTCAGATGCAACAGAAATTTTGCGGATTGGTCCATCCGTTCGCGAGATATGGCAGTTTGGAGATAAGCAACGCTTGAAAAACTCAAAATTTTCGCAGTTCTGTTGCTCGAAACGAATAACTAGAGCGGGCTAGGGGAAAAGTACGCATACCGTTGTAATCGGGCGAGTTTCTACTTTCAGATGCAACAGAAATTTTGCGGATTGGTCAATCCGTTCGCGAGATATGGCAGTTTGGATGTAAGAAACGCTTGAGAAACACAAAATTTTCGCGGTTCTGATGCTCGAAACGAATAACAAGAACGGCCTAGGGGAAAAGTACGCACTCCGTTGTAATCGGGCGAGTTTCTACTTTCAGATGCAACAGAAATTTTGCGGATTGGTCATTCCGTTCGCGAGATATGGCAGTTTGGAGGCAAGAAACGCTTGATAAACTCAAAATTTTCGCAGTTCTGATGCTCGACAAGCATAACTAGAACGGCCTAGGGGAAAAGTACGCACACCGTTGTAATCGGGCGAGTTTCTACTTTCAGATGCAACAGAAATTTTGCGGATTGGTCAATCCGTTCACGAGATATGGCAGTTTGGAGGTAAGCAACGCTTGAGAAACTCAAAATTTTCGCAGTCCTGTTGCTCGAAACGAATAACTAGAACGGGCTAGGGGAAAAGTACGCATACATTTGTAATCGGGCGAATTTCTACTTTCAGATGCAACAGAAATTTTGCGGATTGGTCAATCCGTTCGCGAGATATGGCAGTTTGGATGTAAGAAACGCTCGAGAAACTCAAAATTTTCGCAGATCTGATGCTCGAAACGAATAACTAGAACGGCCTAGGGGAAAAGTACGCACACCGTTGTAATCGGGCGAGCTTCTACTTTCAGATGCAACAGAAATTTTGCGAATTGGTCAATCCGTTCGCGAGATATGGCAGTTTGGAGGTAAGAAACGCTTGAGAAACTCAAAATTTTCGCAGTTCTGATGCTCGAAACGAATAACTAGAACGGCCTAGGGGAAAAGTACGCACACCGTTGTAATCGGGCGAGTTTCTACTTTCAGATGCAACAGAAATTTTGCGGATTGGTCAATCCGTTCGCGAGATATGACAGTTTGGAGGTAAGCAACGCTTGAGAAACTCAAAATTTTCGCAGTTCTGATGCTCGAAACGAATAACTAGAACGGGCTAGGGGAAAAGTACGCATACCGTTGTAATCGGGCGAGTTTCTACTTTCAGATGCAACAGAAATTTTGCGGATTGGTCAATCCGTTCGCGAGATATGGCAGTTTGGAGATAAGCAACGTTTGAAAAACTCAAAATTTTCGCAGTTCTGTTGCTCGAAACGAATAACTAGAACGGGCTAGGGGAAAAGTACGCATACCGTTGTAATCGGGCGAGTTTCTACTTTCAGATGCAACAGAAATTTTGCGGATTGGTCAATCCGTTCGCGAGATATGGCAGTTTGGAGGTAAGAAACGCTTGATAAACTCAAAATTTTCGCAGTTCTGATGCTCGAAACGAATAACTAGAACGGCCTAGGGGAAAAGTACGCATAGTGTTGTAATCGAGCGAGTTTCTACTTTGAGATGCAACAGAAATTTTGCGGATTGGTCAATCCGTTCGCGAGATATGGCAGTTTGGAAGCAAGAAACGCTTGAGAAACTCAAAATTTTCGCAGTTCTGATGCTCGAAACGAATAACTAGAACGGCCTAGGGGAAAAGTACGCATAGTGTTGTAATCGGGCGAGTTTCTACTTTCAGATGCAACAGAAATTTTGCGGATTGGTCAATCCGTTCGCGAGATATGGCAGTTTGGAGGTAAGAAACGCTCGAGAAACTCAAAATTTTCGCAGTTCTGATGCTCGACAAGCATAACTAGAACGGCCTAGGGGAAAAGTACGCACAACGTTGTAATCGGGCGAGTTTCTACTTTCAGATGCAACAGAAATTTTGCGGATTGGTCCATCCGTTCGCGAGATATGGCAGTTTGGAGGTAAGCAACGCTTGAAAAACTCAAAATTTTCGCAGTTCTGTTGCTCGAAACGAATAACTAGAGCGGGCTAGGGGAAAAGTACGCATACCGTTGTAATCGGGCGAGTTTCTACTTTCAGATGCAACAGAAATTTTGCGGATTGGTCAATCCGTTCGCGAGATATGGCAGTTTGGATGTAAGAAACGCTTGAGAAACACAAAATTTTCGCGGTTCTGATGCTCGAAACGAATAACAAGAACGGCCTAGGGGAAAAGTACGCACTCCGTTGTAATCGGGCGAGTTTCTACTTTCAGATGCAACAGAAATTTTGCGGATTGGTCATTCCGTTCGCGAGATATGGCAGTTTGGAGGCAAGAAACGCTTGATAAACTCAAAATTTTCGCAGTTCTGATGCTCGACAAGCATAACTAGAACGGCCTAGGGGAAAAGTACGCACACCGTTGTAATCGGGCGAGTTTCTACTTTCAGATGCAACAGAAATTTTGCGGATTGGTCAATCCGTTCGCGAGATATGGCAGTTTGGAGGTAAGCAACGCTTGAGAAACTCAAAATTTTCGCAGTTCTGCTGCTCGAAACGAATAACTAGAACGGGCTAGGGGAAAAGTACGCATACATTTGTAATCGGGCGAATTTCTACTTTCAGATGCAACAGAAATTTTGCGGATTGGTCAATCCGTTCGCGAGATATGGCAGTTTGGATGTAAGAAACGCTCGAGAAACTCAAAATTTTCGCAGATCTGATGCTCGAAACGAATAACTAGAACGGCCTAGGGGAAAAGTACGCACACCGTTGTAATCGGGCGAGCTTCTACTTTCAGATGCAACAGAAATTTTGCGAATTGGTCAATCCGTTCGCGAGATATGGCAGTTTGGAGGTAAGAAACGCTTGAGAAACTCAAAATTTTCGCAGTTCTGATGCTCGAAACGAATAACTAGAACGGCCTAGGGGAAAAGTACGCACACCGTTGTAATCGGGCGAGTTTCTACTTTCAGATGCAACAGAAATTTTGCGTATTGGTCAATCCGTTCGCGAGATATGGCAGTTTGGAGGTAAGCAACGCTTGAGAAACTCAAAATTTTCGCAGTTCTGATGCTCGAAACCAATAACTAGAACGGGCTAGGGGAAAAGTACGCATACCGTTGTAATCGGGCGAGTTTCTACTTTCAGATGCAACAGAAATTTTGCGGATTGGTCAATCCGTTCGCGAGATATGGCAGTTTGGATGTAAGAAACGCTTGAGAAACTCAAAATTTTCGCAGTTCTGATGCTCGAAACGAATAACTAGAACGGCCTAGGGGAAAAGTACGCATAGTGTTGTAATCGGGCGAGTTTTTACTTTGAGATGCAACAGAAATTTTGCGGATTGGTCAATCCGTTCGCGAGATATGGCAGTTTGGAAGTAAGAAACGCTTGAGAAACTCAAAATTTTCGCAGTTCTGATGCTCGAAACCAATAACTAGAACGGCCTAGGGGAAAAGTACGCATAGTGTTGTAATCGGGCGAGTTTCTACTTTCAGATGCAACAGAAATTTTGCGGATTGGTCAATCCGTTCGCGAGATATGGCAGTTTGGAGGTAAGAAACGCTTGATAAACTCAAAATTTTCGCAGTTCTGATGCTCGAAACGAATAACTAGAACGGCCTAGGGGAAAAGTACGCATAGTGTTGTAATCGGGCGAGTTTCTACTTTCAGATGCAACAGAAATTTTGCGGATTGGTCAATCCGTTCGCGAGATATGGCAGTTTGGAGGTAAGAAACGCTCGAGAAACTCAAAATTTTCGCAGTTCCGATGCTCGACAAGCATAACTAGAACGGCCTAGGGGAAAAGTACGCACAACGTTGTAATCGGGCGAGTTTCTACTTTCAGATGCAACAGAAATTTTGCGGATTGGTCCATCCGTTCGCGAGATATGGCAGTTTGGAGGTAAGCAACGCTTGAAAAACTCAAAATTTTCGCAGTTCTGTTGCTCGAAACGAATAACTAGAGCGGGCTAGGGGAAAAGTACGCATACCGTTGTAATCGGGCGAGTTTCTACTTTCAGATGCAACAGAAATTTTGCGGATTGGTCAATCCGTTCGCGAGATATGGCAGTTTGGATGTAAGAAACGCTTGAGAAACACAAAATTTTCGCGGTTCTGATGCTCGAAACGAATAACAAGAACGGCCTAGGGGAAAAGTACGCACTCCGTTGTAATCGGGCGTGTTTCTACTTTCAGATGCAACAGAAATTTTGCGGATTGGTCATTCCGTTCGCGAGATATGGCAGTTTGGAGGCAAGAAACGCTTGATAAACTCAAAATTTTCGCAGTTCTGATGCTCGACAAGCATAACTAGAACGGCCTAGGGGAAAAGTACGCACACCGTTGTAATCGGGCGAGTTTCTACTTTCAGATGCAACAGAAATTTTGCGGATTGGTCAATCCGTTCGCGAGATATGGCAGTTTGGAGGTAAGCAACGCTTGAGAAACTCAAAATTTTCGCAGTTCTGCTGCTCGAAACGAATAACTAGAACGGGCTAGGGGAAAAGTACGCATACATTTGTAATCGGGCGAATTTCTACTTTCAGATGCAACAGAAATTTTGCGGATTGGTCAATCCGTTCGCGAGATATGGCAGTTTGGATGTAAGAAACGCTCGAGAAACTCAAAATTTTCGCAGATCTGATGCTCGAAACGAATAACTAGAACGGCCTAGGGGAAAAGTACGCACACCGTTGTAATCGGGCGAGCTTCTACTTTCAGATGCAACAGAAATTTTGCGAATTGGTCAATCCGTTCGCGAGATATGGCAGTTTGGAGGTAAGAAACGCTTGAGAAACTCAAAATTTTCGCAGTTCTGATGCTCGACAAGCATAACTAGAACGGCCTAGGGGAAAAGTACGCATACCGTTGTAATCGGGCGAGTTTCTACTTTCAGATGCAACAGAAATTTTGCGGATTGGTCAATCCGTTCGCGAGATATGGCAGTTTGGAAGTAAGAAACGCTTGAGAAACTCAAAATTTTCGCAGTTCTGATGCTCGAAACGAATAACTAGAACGGGCTAGGGGAAAAGTACGCATACCGTTGTAATCGGGCGAGTTTCTACTTTCAGATGCAACAGAAATTTTGCGGATTTGTCATTCCGTTCGCGAGATATGGCAGTTTGGAGGTAAGAAACGCTTGAGAAACTCAAAATTTTCGCAGTTCTGATGCTCGAAACGAATAACTAGAACGGGCTAGGGGAAAAGTACGCATACAGTTGTAATCGGGCGAATTTCTACTTTCAGATGCAACAGAAATTTTGCGGATTGGTCAATCCGTTCGCGAGATATGGCAGTTTGGATGTAAGAAACGCTCGAGAAACTCAAAATTTTCGCAGTTCTGATGCTCGAAACGAATAACTAGAACGGCCTAGGGGAAAAGTACGCACACCGTTGTAATCGGGCGAGTTTCTACTTTCAGATGCAACAGAAATTTTGCGTATTGGTCAATCCGTTCGCGAGATATGGCAGTTTGGAGGTAAGCAACGCTTGAGAAACTCAAAATTTTCGCAGTTCTGATGCTCGAAACGAATAACTAGAACGGGCTAGGGGAAAAGTACGCATACCGTTGTAATCGGGCGAGTTTCTACTTTCAGATGCAACAGAAATTTTGCGGATTGGTCAATCCGTTCGCGAGATATGGCAGTTTGGATGTAAGAAACGCTTGAGAAACTCAAAATTTTCGCAGTTCTGATGCTCGAAACGAATAACTAGAACGGCCTAGGGGAAAAGTACGCATAGTGTTGTAATCGGGCGAGTTTTTACTTTGAGATGCAACAGAAATTTTGCGGATTGGTCAATCCGTTCGCGAGATATGGCAGTTTGGAAGTAAGAAACGCTTGAGAAACTCAAAATTTTCGCAGTTCTGATGCTCGAAACCAATAACTAGAACGGCCTAGGGGAAAAGTACGCATAGTGTTGTAATCGGGCGAGTTTCTACTTTCAGATGCAACAGAAATTTTGCGGATTGGTCAATCCGTTCGCGAGATATGGCAGTTTGGAGGTAAGAAACGCTCGAGAAACTCAAAATTTTCGCAGTTCTGATGCTCGACAAGCATAACTAGAACGGCCTAGGGGAAAAGTACGCACAACGTTGTAATCGGGCGAGTTTCTACTTTCAGATGCAACAGAAATTTTGCGGATTGGTCCATCCGTTCGCGAGATATGGCAGTTTGGAGGTAAGCAACGCTTGAAAAACTCAAAATTTTCGCAGTTCTGTTGCTCGAAACGAATAACTAGAGCGGGCTAGGGGAAAAGTACGCATACCGTTGTAATCGGGCGAGTTTCTACTTTCAGATGCAACAGAAATTTTGCGGATTGTTCAATCCGTTCGCGAGATATGGCAGTTTGGATGTAAGAAACGCTTGAGAAACACAAAATTTTCGCAGTTCTGTTGCTCGAAACGAATAACTAGAACGGGCTAGGGGAAAAGTACGCATACCGTTGTAATCGGGCGAGTTTCTACTTTCAGATGCAACAGAAATTTTGCGGATTGGTCAATCCGTTCGCGAGATATGGCAGTTTGGATGTAAGAAACGCTTGAGAAACACAAAATTTTCGCGGTTCTGATGCTCGAAACGAATAACAAGAACGGCCTAGGGGAAAAGTACGCACACCGTTGTAATCGGGCGAGTTTCTACTTTCAGATGCAACAGAAATTTTGCGGATTGGTCATTCCGTTCGCGAGATATGGCAGTTTGGAGGCAAGAAACGCTTGATAAACTCAAAATTTTCGCAGTTCTGATGCTCGACAAGCATAACTAGAACGGCCTAGGGGAAAAGTACGCACACCGTTGTAATCGGGCGAGTTTCTACTTTCAGATGCAACAGAAATTTTGCGGATTGGTCAATCCGTTCGCGAGATATGGCAGTTTGGAGGTAAGCAACGCTTGAGAAACTCAAAATTTTCGCAGTTCTGTTGCTCGAAACGAATAACTAGAACGGGCTAGGGGAAAAGTACGCATACATTTGTAATCGGGCGAATTTCTACTTTCAGGTGCAACAGAAATTTTGCGGATTGGTCAATCCGTTCCCGAGATATGGCAGTTTGGATGTAAGAAACGCTCGAGAAACTCAAAATTTTCGCAGATCTGATGCTCGAAACGAATAACTAGAACGGCCTAGGGGAAAAGTACGCATACCGTTGTAATCGGGCGAGCTTCTACTTTCAGATGCAACAGAAATTTTGCGTATTGGTCAATCCGTTCGCGAGATATGGCAGTTTGGAGGTAAGCAACGCTTGAGAAACTCAAAATTTTCGCAGTTCTGATGCTCGAAACGAATAACTAGAACGGGCTAGGGGAAAAGTACGCATACCGTTGTAATCGGGCGAGTTTCTACTTTCAGATGCAACAGAAATTTTGCGGATTGGTCAATCCGTTCGCGAGATATGGCAGTTTGGATGTAAGAAACGCTTGAGAAACTCAAAATTTTCGCAGTTCTGATGCTCGAAACGAATAACTAGAACGGCCTAGGGGAAAAGTACGCATAGTGTTGTAATCGGGCGAGTTTTTACTTTGAGATGCAACAGAAATTTTGCGGATTGGTCAATCCGTTCGCGAGATATGGCAGTTTGGAAGTAAGAAACGCTTGAGAAACTCAAAATTTTCGCAGTTCTGATGCTCGAAACCAATAACTAGAACGGCCTAGGGGAAAAGTACGCATAGTGTTGTAATCGGGCGAGTTTCTACTTTCAGATGCAACAGAAATTTTGCGGATTGGTCAATCCGTTCGCGAGATATGGCAGTTTGGAGGTAAGAAACGCTCGAGAAACTCAAAATTTTCGCAGTTCTGATGCTCGACAAGCATAACTAGAACGGCCTAGGGGAAAAGTACGCACAACGTTGTAATCGGGCGAGTTTCTACTTTCAGATGCAACAGAAATTTTGCGGATTGGTCCATCCGTTCGCGAGATATGGCAGTTTGGAGGTAAGCAACGCTTGAAAAACTCAAAATTTTCGCAGTTCTGTTGCTCGAAACGAATAACTAGAGCGGGCTAGGGGAAAAGTACGCATACCGTTGTAATCGGGCGAGTTTCTACTTTCAGATGCAACAGAAATTTTGCGGATTGGTCAATCCGTTCGCGAGATATGGCAGTTTGGATGTAAGAAACGCTTGAGAAACACAAAATTTTCGCAGTTCTGTTGCTCGAAACGAATAACTAGAACGGGCTAGGGGAAAAGTACGCATACCGTTGTAATCGGGCGAGTTTCTACTTTCAGATGCAACAGAAATTTTGCGGATTGGTCGATCCGTTCGCGAGATATGGCAGTTTGGATGTAAGAAACGCTTGAGAAACACAAAATTTTCGCGGTTCTGATGCTCGAAACGAATAACAAGAACGGCCTAGGGGAAAAGTACGCACACCGTTGTAATCGGGCGAGTTTCTACTTTCAGATGCAACAGAAATTTTGCGGATTGGTCATTCCGTTCGCGAGATATGGCAGTTTGGAGGCAAGAAACGCTTGATAAACTCAAAATTTTCGCAGTTCTGATGCTCGACAAGCATAACTAGAACGGCCTAGGGGAAAAGTACGCACACCGTTGTAATCGGGCGAGTTTCTACTTTCAGATGCAACAGAAATTTTGCGGATTGGTCAATCCGTTCGCGAGATATGGCAGTTTGGAGGTAAGCAACGCTTGAGAAACTCAAAATTTTCGCAGTTCTGTTGCTCGAAACGAATAACTAGAACGGGCTAGGGGAAAAGTACGCATACATTTGTAATCGGGCGAATTTCTACTTTCAGGTGCAACAGAAATTTTGCGGATTGGTCAATCCGTTCGCGAGATATGGCAGTTTGGATGTAAGAAACGCTCGAGAAACTCAAAATTTTCGCAGATCTGATGCTCGAAACGAATAACTAGAACGGCCTAGGGGAAAAGTACGCACACCGTTGTAATCGGGCGAGCTTCTACTTTCAGATGCAACAGAAATTTTGCGAATTGGTCAATCCGTTCGCGAGATATGGCAGTTTGGAGGTAAGAAACGCTTGAGAAACTCAAAATTTTCGCAGTTCTGATGCTCGACAAGCATAACTAGAACGGCCTAGGGGAAAAGTACGCACACCGTTGTAATCGGGCGAGTTTCTACTTTCAGATGCAACAGAAATTTTGCGGATTGGTCAATCCGTTCGCGAGATATGGCAGTTTGGAGGTAAGCAACGCTTGAGAAACTCAAAATTTTCGCAGTTCTGTTGCTCGAAACGAATAACTAGAACGGGCTAGGGGAAAAGTACGCATACATTTGTAATCGGGCGAATTTCTACTTTCAGGTGCAACAGAAATTTTGCGGATTGGTCAATCCGTTCGCGAGATATGGCAGTTTGGATGTAAGAAACGCTCGAGAAACTCAAAATTTTCGCAGATCTGATGCTCGAAACGAATAACTAGAACGGCCTAGGGGAAAAGTACGCACACCGTTGTAATCGGGCGAGCTTCTACTTTCAGATGCAACAGAAATTTTGCGAATTGGTCAATCCGTTCGCGAGATATGGCAGTTTGGAGGTAAGAAACGCTTGAGAAACTCAAAATTTTCGCAGTTCTGATGCTCGACAAGCATAACTAGAACGGCCTAGGGGAAAAGTACGCACACCGTTGTAATCGGGCGAGTTTCTACTTTCAGATGCAACAGAAATTTTGCGGATTGGTCAATCCGTTCGCGAGATATGGCAGTTTGGAAGTAAGAAACGCTTGAGAAACTCAAAATTTTCGCAGTTCTGATGCTCGAAACGAATAACTAGAACGGGCTAGGGGAAAAGTACGCATACCGTTGTAATCGGGCGAGTTTCTACTTTCAGATGCAACAGAAATTTTGCGGATTTGTCATTCCGTTCGCGAGATATGGCAGTTTGGAGGTAAGAAACGCTTGAGAAACTCAAAATTTTCGCAGTTCTGATGCTCGAAACGAATAACTAGAACGGGCTAGGGGAAAAGTACGCATACAGTTGTAATCGGGCGAATTTCTACTTTCAGATGCAACAGAAATTTTGCGGATTGGTCAATCCGTTCGCGAGATATGGCAGTTTGGATGTAAGAAACGCTCGAGAAACTCAAAATTTTCGCAGTTCTGATGCTCGAAACGAATAACTAGAACGGCCTAGGGGAAAAGTACGCACACCGTTGTAATCGGGCGAGTTTCTACTTTCAGATGCAACAGAAATTTTGCGTATTGGTCAATCCGTTCGCGAGATATGGCAGTTTGGAGGTAAGCAACGCTTGAGAAACTCAAAATTTTCGCAGTTCTGATGCTCGAAACGAATAACTAGAACGGGCTAGGGGAAAAGTACGCATACCGTTGTAATCGGGCGAGTTTCTACTTTCAGATGCAACAGAAATTTTGCGGATTGGTAAATCCGTTCGCGAGATATGGCAGTTTGGATGTAAGAAACGCTTGAGAAACTCAAAATTTTCGCAGTTCTGATGCTCGAAACGAACAACTAGAACGGCCTAGGGGAAAAGTACGCATAGTGTTGTAATCGGGCGAGTTTCTACTTTGAGATGCAACAGAAATTTTGCGGATTGGTCAATCCGTTCGCGAGATATGGCAGTTTGGAAGTAAGAAACGCTTGAGAAACTCAAAATTTTCGCAGTTCTGATGCTCGAAACCAATAACTAGAACGGCCTAGGGGAAAAGTACGCATAGTGTTGTAATCGGGCGAGTTTCTACTTTCAGATGCAACAGAAATTTTGCGGATTGGTCAATCCGTTCGCGAGATATGGCAGTTTGGATGTAAGAAACGCTCGAGAAACTCAAAATTTTCGCAGTTCTGATGCTCGAAACGAATAACTAGAACGGCCTAGGGGAAAAGTACGCACACCGTTGTAATCGGGCGAGTTTCTACTTTCAGATGCAACAGAAATTTTGCGTATTGGTCAATCCGTTCGCGAGATATGGCAGTTTGGAGGTAAGCAACGCTCGAGAAACTCAAAATTTTCGCAGTTCTGATGCTCGAAACGAATAACTAGAACGGCCTAGGGGAAAAGTACGCACACCGTTGTAATCGGGCGAGTTTCTACTTTCAGATGCAACAGAAATTTTGCGTATTGGTCAATCCGTTCGCGAGATATGGCAGTTTGGAGGTAAGCAACGCTTGAGAAACTCAAAATTTTCGCAGTTCTGATGCTCGAAACGAATAACTAGAACGGGCTAGGGGAAAAGTACGCATACCGTTGTAATCGGGCGAGTTTCTACTTTCAGATGCAACAGAAATTTTGCGGATTGGTCAATCCGTTCGCGAGATATGGCAGTTTGGATGTAAGAAACGCTTGAGAAACTCAAAATTTTCGCAGTTCTGATGCTCGAAACGAATAACTAGAACGGCCTAGGGGAAAAGTACGCATAGTGTTGTAATCGGGCGAGTTTTTACTTTGAGATGCAACAGAAATTTTGCGGATTGGTCAATCCGTTCGCGAGATATGGCAGTTTGGAAGTAAGAAACGCTTGAGAAACTCAAAATTTTCGCAGTTCTGATGCTCGAAACCAATAACTAGAACGGCCTATGGGAAAAGTACGCATAGTGTTGTAATCGGGCGAGTTTCTACTTTCAGATGCAACAGAAATTTTGCGGATTGGTCAATCCGTTCGCGAGATATGGCAGTTTGGAGGTAAGAAACGCTCGAGAAACTCAAAATTTTCGCAGTTCTGATGCTCGACAAGCATAACTAGAACGGCCTAGGGGAAAAGTACGCACAACGTTGTAATCGGGCGAGTTTCTACTTTCAGATGCAACAGAAATTTTGCGGATTGGTCCATCCGTTCGCGAGATATGGCAGTTTGGAGGTAAGCAACGCTTGAAAAACTCAAAATTTTCGCAGTTCTGTTGCTCGAAACGAATAACTAGAGCGGGCTAGGGGAAAAGTACGCATACCGTTGTAATCGGGCGAGTTTCTACTTTCAGATGCAACAGAAATTTTGCGGATTGGTCAATCCGTTCGCGAGATATGGCAGTTTGGATGTAAGAAACGCTTGAGAAACACAAAATTTTCGCAGTTCTGTTGCTCGAAACGAATAACTAGAACGGGCTAGGGGAAAAGTACGCATACCGTTGTAATCGGGCGAGTTTCTACTTTCAGATGCAACAGAAATTTTGCGGATTGGTCAATCCGTTCGCGAGATATGGCAGTTTGGATGTAAGAAACGCTTGAGAAACACAAAATTTTCGCGGTTCTGATGCTCGAAACGAATAACAAGAACGGCCTAGGGGAAAAGTACGCACACCGTTGTAATCGGGCGAGTTTCTACTTTCAGATGCAACAGAAATTTTGCGGATTGGTCAATCCGTTCGCGAGATATGGCAGTTTGGAGGTAAGCAACGCTCGAGAAACTCAAAATTTTCGCAGTTCTGATGCTCGAAACGAATAACTAGAACGGCCTAGGGGAAAAGTACGCACACCGTTGTAATCGGGCGAGTTTCTACTTTCAGATGCAACAGAAATTTTGCGTATTGGTCAATCCGTTCGCGAGATATGGCAGTTTGGAGGTAAGCAACGCTTGAGAAACTCAAAATTTTCGCAGTTCTGATGCTCGAAACGAATAACTAGAACGGGCTAGGGGAAAAGTACGCATACCGTTGTAATCGGGCGAGTTTCTACTTTCAGATGCAACAGAAATTTTGCGAATTGGTCAATCCGTTCGCGAGATATGGCAGTTTGGAGGTAAGAAACGCTTGAGAAACTCAAAATTTTCGCAGTTCTGATGCTCGACAAGCATAACTAGAACGGCCTAGGGGAAAAGTACGCACACCGTTGTAATCGGGCGAGTTTCTACTTTCAGATGCAACAGAAATTTTGCGGATTGGTCAATCCGTTCGCGAGATATGGCAGTTTGGAGGTAAGCAACGCTTGAGAAACTCAAAATTTTCGCAGTTCTGTTGCTCGAAACGAATAACTAGAACGGGCTAGGGGAAAAGTACGCATACATTTGTAATCGGGCGAATTTCTACTTTCAGGTGCAACAGAAATTTTGCGGATTGGTCAATCCGTTCGCGAGATATGGCAGTTTGGATGTAAGAAACGCTCGAGAAACTCAAAATTTTCGCAGATCTGATGCTCGAAACGAATAACTAGAACGGCCTAGGGGAAAAGTACGCACACCGTTGTAATCGGGCGAGCTTCTACTTTCAGATGCAACAGAAATTTTGCGAATTGGTCAATCCGTTCGCGAGATATGGCAGTTTGGAGGTAAGAAACGCTTGAGAAACTCAAAATTTTCGCAGTTCTGATGCTCGACAAGCATAACTAGAACGGCCTAGGGGAAAAGTACGCACACCGTTGTAATCGGGCGAGTTTCTACTTTCAGATGCAACAGAAATTTTGCGGATTGGTCAATCCGTTCGCGAGATATGGCAGTTTGGAAGTAAGAAACGCTTGAGAAACTCAAAATTTTCGCAGTTCTGATGCTCGAAACGAATAACTAGAACGGGCTAGGGGAAAAGTACGCATACCGTTGTAATCGGGCGAGTTTCTACTTTCAGATGCAACAGAAATTTTGCGGATTTGTCATTCCGTTCGCGAGATATGGCAGTTTGGAGGTAAGAAACGCTTGAGAAACTCAAAATTTTCGCAGTTCTGATGCTCGAAACGAATAACTAGAACGGGCTAGGGGAAAAGTACGCATACAGTTGTAATCGGGCGAATTTCTACTTTCAGATGCAACAGAAATTTTGCGGATTGGTCAATCCGTTCGCGAGATATGGCAGTTTGGATGTAAGAAACGCTCGAGAAACTCAAAATTTTCGCAGTTCTGATGCTCGAAACGAATAACTAGAACGGCCTAGGGGAAAAGTACGCACACCGTTGTAATCGGGCGAGTTTCTACTTTCAGATGCAACAGAAATTTTGCGTATTGGTCAATCCGTTCGCGAGATATGGCAGTTTGGAGGTAAGCAACGCTTGAGAAACTCAAAATTTTCGCAGTTCTGATGCTCGAAACGAATAACTAGAACGGGCTAGGGGAAAAGTACGCATACCGTTGTAATCGGGCGAGTTTCTACTTTCAGATGCAACAGAAATTTTGCGGATTGGTAAATCCGTTCGCGAGATATGGCAGTTTGGATGTAAGAAACGCTTGAGAAACTCAAAATTTTCGCAGTTCTGATGCTCGAAACGAACAACTAGAACGGCCTAGGGGAAAAGTACGCATAGTGTTGTAATCGGGCGAGTTTCTACTTTGAGATGCAACAGAAATTTTGCGGATTGGTCAATCCGTTCGCGAGATATGGCAGTTTGGAAGTAAGAAACGCTTGAGAAACTCAAAATTTTCGCAGTTCTGATGCTCGAAACCAATAACTAGAACGGCCTAGGGGAAAAGTACGCATAGTGTTGTAATCGGGCGAGTTTCTACTTTCAGATGCAACAGAAATTTTGCGGATTGGTCAATCCGTTCGCGAGATATGGCAGTTTGGATGTAAGAAACGCTCGAGAAACTCAAAATTTTCGCAGTTCTGATGCTCGAAACGAATAACTAGAACGGCCTAGGGGAAAAGTACGCACACCGTTGTAATCGGGCGAGTTTCTACTTTCAGATGCAACAGAAATTTTGCGTATTGGTCAATCCGTTCGCGAGATATGGCAGTTTGGAGGTAAGCAACGCTCGAGAAACTCAAAATTTTCGCAGTTCTGATGCTCGAAACGAATATCTAGAACGGCCTAGGGGAAAAGTACGCACACCGTTGTAATCGGGCGAGTTTCTACTTTCAGATGCAACAGAAATTTTGCGTATTGGTCAATCCGTTCGCGAGATATGGCAGTTTGGAGGTAAGCAACGCTTGAGAAACTCAAAATTTTCGCAGTTCTGATGCTCGAAACGAATAACTAGAACGGGCTAGGGGAAAAGTACGCATACCGTTGTAATCGGGCGAGTTTCTACTTTCAGATGCAACAGAAATTTTGCGGATTGGTCAATCCGTTCGCGAGATATGGCAGTTTGGATGTAAGAAACGCTTGAGAAACTCAAAATTTTCGCAGTTCTGATGCTCGAAACGAATAACTAGAACGGCCTAGGGGAAAAGTACGCATAGTGTTGTAATCGGGCGAGTTTTTACTTTGAGATGCAACAGAAATTTTGCGGATTGGTCAATCCGTTCGCGAGATATGGCAGTTTGGAAGTAAGAAACGCTTGAGAAACTCAAAATTTTCGCAGTTCTGATGCTCGAAACCAATAACTAGAACGGCCTAGGGGAAAAGTACGCATAGTGTTGTAATCGGGCGAGTTTCTACTTTCAGATGCAACAGAAATTTTGCGGATTGGTCAATCCGTTCGCGAGATATGGCAGTTTGGAGGTAAGAAACGCTCGAGAAACTCAAAATTTTCGCAGTTCTGATGCTCGACAAGCATAACTAGAACGGCCTAGGGGAAAAGTACGCACAACGTTGTAATCGGGCGAGTTTCTACTTTCAGATGCAACAGAAATTTTGCGGATTGGTCCATCCGTTCGCGAGATATGGCAGTTTGGAGGTAAGCAACGCTTGAAAAACTCAAAATTTTCGCAGTTCTGTTGCTCGAAACGAATAACTAGAGCGGGCTAGGGGAAAAGTACGCATACCGTTGTAATCGGGCGAGTTTCTACTTTCAGATGCAACAGAAATTTTGCGGATTGGTCAATCCGTTCGCGAGATATGGCAGTTTGGATGTAAGAAACGCTTGAGAAACACAAAATTTTCGCAGTTCTGTTGCTCGAAACGAATAACTAGAACGGGCTAGGGGAAAAGTACGCATACCGTTGTAATCGGGCGAGTTTCTACTTTCAGATGCAACAGAAATTTTGCGGATTGGTCAATCCGTTCGCGAGATATGGCAGTTTGGATGTAAGAAACGCTTGAGAAACACAAAATTTTCGCGGTTCTGATGCTCGAAACGAATAACAAGAACGGCCTAGGGGAAAAGTACGCACACCGTTGTAATCGGGCGAGTTTCTACTTTCAGATGCAACAGAAATTTTGCGGATTGGTCATTCCGTTCGCAAGATATGGCAGTTTGGAGGCAAGAAACGCTTGATAAACTCAAAATTTTCGCAGTTCTGATGCTCGACAAGCATAACTAGAACGGCCTAGGGGAAAAGTACGCACACCGTTGTAATCGGGCGAGTTTCTACTTTCAGATGCAACAGAAATTTTGCGGATTGGTCAATCCGTTCGCGAGATATGGCAGTTTGGAGGTAAGCAACGCTTGAGAAACTCAAAATTTTCGCAGATCTGATGCTCGAAACGAATAACTAGAACGGCCTAGGGGAAAAGTACGCACACCGTTGTAATCGGGCGAGCTTCTACTTTCAGATGCAACAGAAATTTTGCGAATTGGTCAATCCGTTCGCGAGATATGGCAGTTTGGAGGTAAGAAACGCTTGAGAAACTCAAAATTTTCGCAGTTCTGATGCTCGACAAGCATAACTAGAACGGCCTAGGGGAAAAGTACGCACACCGTTGTAATCGGGCGAGTTTCTACTTTCAGATGCAACAGAAATTTTGCGGATTGGTCAATCCGTTCGCGAGATATGGCAGTTTGGAAGTAAGAAACGCTTGAGAAACTCAAAATTTTCGCAGTTCTGATGCTCGAAACGAATAACTAGAACGGGCTAGGGGAAAAGTACGCATACCGTTGTAATCGGGCGAGTTTCTACTTTCAGATGCAACAGAAATTTTGCGGATTTGTCATTCCGTTCGCGAGATATGGCAGTTTGGAGGTAAGAAACGCTTGAGAAACTCAAAATTTTCGCAGTTCTGATGCTCGAAACGAATAACTAGAACGGGCTAGGGGAAAAGTACGCATACAGTTGTAATCGGGCGAATTTCTACTTTCAGATGCAACAGAAATTTTGCGGATTGGTCAATCCGTTCGCGAGATATGGCAGTTTGGATGTAAGAAACGCTCGAGAAACTCAAAATTTTCGCAGTTCTGATGCTCGAAACGAATAACTAGAACGGCCTAGGGGAAAAGTACGCACACCGTTGTAATCGGGCGAGTTTCTACTTTCAGATGCAACAGAAATTTTGCGTATTGGTCAATCCGTTCGCGAGATATGGCAGTTTGGAGGTAAGCAACGCTTGAGAAACTCAAAATTTTCGCAGTTCTGATGCTCGAAACGAATAACTAGAACGGGCTAGGGGAAAAGTACGCATACCGTTGTAATCGGGCGAGTTTCTACTTTCAGATGCAACAGAAATTTTGCGGATTGGTCAATCCGTTCGCGAGATATGGCAGTTTGGATGTAAGAAACGCTTGAGAAACTCAAAATTTTCGCAGTTCTGATGCTCGAAACGAACAACTAGAACGGCCTAGGGGAAAAGTACGCATAGTGTTGTAATCGGGCGAGTTTCTACTTTGAGATGCAACAGAAATTTTGCGGATTGGTCAATCCGTTCGCGAGATATGGCAGTTTGGAAGTAAGAAACGCTTGAGAAACTCAAAATTTTCGCAGTTCTGATGCTCGAAACGAATAACTAGAACGGGCTAGGGGAAAAGTACGCATACCGTTGTAGTCGGGCGAGTTTCTACTTTCAGATGCAACAGAAATTTTGCGGATTGGTCATTCCGTTCGCGAGATATGGCAGTTTGGAGGCAAGAAACGCTTGATAAACTCAAAATTTTCGCAGTTCTGATGCTCGACAAGCATAACTAGAACGGCCTAGGGGAAAAGTACGCACACCGTTGTAATCGGGCGAGTTTCTACTTTCAGATGCAACAGAAATTTTGCGGATTGGTCAATCCGTTCGCGAGATATGGCAGTTTGGAGGTAAGAAACGCTTGAGAAACTCAAAATTTTCGCAGTTCTGAAGCTCGACAAGCATAACTAGAGCGGTCTAGGGGAAAAGTACGCATACCCTTGTAATCGCGCGAATTTCTACTTTCAGATGCAACAGAAATTTTGCGGATTGGTCAATCCGTTCGCGAGATATGGCAGTTTGGAAGTAAGAAACGCTTGAGAAACTCAAAATTTTCGCAGTTCTGATGCTCGAAACGAATAACTAGAACGGGCTAGGGGAAAAGTACGCATACCGTTGTAATCGGGCGAGTTTCTACTTTCAGATGCAACAGAAATTTTGCGGATTTGTCATTCCGTTCGCGAGATATGGCAGTTTGGAGGTAAGAAACGCTTGAGAAACTCAAAATTTTCGCAGTTCTGATGCTCGAAACGAATAACTAGAACGGGCTAGGGGAAAAGTACGCATACAGTTGTAATCGGGCGAATTTCTACTTTCAGATGCAACAGAAATTTTGCGGATTGGTCAATCCGTTCGCGAGATATGGCAGTTTGGATGTAAGAAACGCTCGAGAAACTCAAAATTTTCGCAGTTCTGATGCTCGAAACGAATAACTAGAACGGCCTAGGGGAAAAGTACGCACACCGTTGTAATCGGGCGAGTTTCTACTTTCAGATGCAACAGAAATTTTGCGTATTGGTCAATCCGTTCGCGAGATATGGCAGTTTGGAGGTAAGCAACGCTTGAGAAACTCAAAATTTTCGCAGTTCTGATGCTCGAAACGAATAACTAGAACGGGCTAGGGGAAAAGTACGCATACCGTTGTAATCGGGCGAGTTTCTACTTTCAGATGCAACAGAAATTTTGCGGATTGGTCAATCCGTTCGCGAGATATGGCAGTTTGGATGTAAGAAACGCTTGAGAAACTCAAAATTTTCGCAGTTCTGATGCTCGAAACGAACAACTAGAACGGCCTAGGGGAAAAGTACGCATAGTGTTGTAATCGGGCGAGTTTCTACTTTGAGATGCAACAGAAATTTTGCGGATTGGTCAATCCGTTCGCGAGATATGGCAGTTTGGAAGTAAGAAACGCTTGAGAAACTCAAAATTTTCGCAGTTCTGATGCTCGAAACGAATAACTAGAACGGGCTAGGGGAAAAGTACGCATACCGTTGTAGTCGGGCGAGTTTCTACTTTCAGATGCAACAGAAATTTTGCGGATTGGTCAATCCGTTCGCGAGATATGGCAGTTTGGATGTAAGAAACGCTTGAGAAACACAACATTTTCGCGGTTCTGATGCTCGAAACGAATAGCAAGAACGGCCTAGGGGAAAAGTACGCACACCGTTGTAATCGGGCGAGTTTCTACTTTCAGATGCAACAGAAATTTTGCGGATTGGTCATTCCGTTCGCGAGATATGGCAGTTTGGAGGCAAGAAACGCTTGATAAACTCAAAATTTTCGCAGTTCTGATGCTCGACAAGCATAACTAGAACGGCCTAGGGGAAAAGTACGCATACAGTTGTAATCGGGCGAATTTCTACTTTCAGATGCAACAGAAATTTTGCGGATTGGTCAATCCGTTCGCGAGATATGGCAGTTTGGATGTAAGAAACGCTCGAGAAACTCAAAATTTTCGCAGTTCTGATGCTCGAAACGAATAACTAGAACGGCCTAGGGGAAAAGTACGCACACCGTTGTAATCGGGCGAGTTTCTACTTTCAGATGCAACAGAAATTTTGCGTATTGGTCAATCCGTTCGCGAGATATGGCAGTTTGGAGGTAAGCAACGCTTGAGAAACTCAAAATTTTCGCAGTTCTGATGCTCGAAACGAATAACTAGAACGGGCTAGGGGAAAAGTACGCATACCGTTGTAATCGGGCGAGTTTCTACTTTCAGATGCAACAGAAATTTTGCGGATTGGTCAATCCGTTCGCGAGATATGGCAGTTTGGATGTAAGAAACGCTTGAGAAACTCAAAATTTTCGCAGTTCTGATGCTCGAAACGAACAACTAGAACGGCCTAGGGGAAAAGTACGCATAGTGTTGTAATCGGGCGAGTTTCTACTTTGAGATGCAACAGAAATTTTGCGGATTGGTCAATCCGTTCGCGAGATATGGCAGTTTGGAGGTAAGCAACGCTTGAAAAACTCAAAATTTTCGCAGTTCTGTTGCTCGAAACGAATAACTAGAACGGGCTAGGGGAAAAGTACGCATACATTTGTAATCGGGCGAATTGCTACTTTAAGATGCAACAGAAATTTTGCGGATTGGTCAATCCGTTCGCGAGATATGGCAGTTTGGATGTAAGAAACGCTTGAGAAACACAAAATTTTCGCGGTTCTGATGCTCGAAACGAATAACAAGAACGGCCTAGGGGAAAAGTACGCACACCGTTGTAATCGGGCGAGTTTCTACTTTCAGATGCAACAGAAATTTTGCGGATTGGTCATTCCGTTCGCGAGATATGGCAGTTTGGAGGCAAGAAACGCTTGATAAACTCAAAATTTTCGCAGTTCTGATGCTCGACAAGCATAACTAGAACGGCCTAGGGGAAAAGTACGCACACCGTTGTAATCGGGCGAGTTTCTACTTTCAGATGCAACAGAAATTTTGCGGATTGGTCAATCCGTTCGCGAGATATGGCAGTTTGGATGTAAGAAACGCTTGAGAAACACAAAATTTTCGCGGTTCTGATGCTCGAAACGAATAACAAGAACGGCCTAGGGGAAAAGTACGCACACCGTTGTAATCGGGCGAGTTTCTACTTTCAGATGCAACAGAAATTTTGCGGATTGGTCATTCCGTTCGCGAGATATGGCAGTTTGGAGGCAAGAAACGCTTGATAAACTCAAAATTTTCGCAGTTCTGATGCTCGACAAGCATAACTAGAACGGCCTAGGGGAAAAGTACGCACACCGTTGTAATCGGGCGAGTTTCTACTTTCAGATGCAACAGAAATTTTGCGGATTGGTCAATTCGTTCGCGAGATATGGCAGTTTGGAGGTAAGCAACGCTTGAGAAACTCAAAATTTTCGCAGTTCTGTTGCTCGAAACGAATAACTAGAACGGGCTAGGGGAAAAGTACGCATACATTTGTAATCGGGCGAATTTCTACTTTCAGATGCAGCAGAAATTTTGCGGATTGGTCAATCCGTTCGCGAGATATGGCAGTTTGGATGTAAGAAACGCTCGAGAAACTCAAAATTTTCGCAGTTCTGATGCTCGAAACGAATAACTAGAACGGCCTAGGGGAAAAGTACGCACACCGTTGTAATCGGGCGAGTTTCTACTTTCAGATGCAACAGAAATTTTGCGTATTGGTCAATCCGTTCGCGAGATATGGCAGTTTGGAGGTAAGCAACGCTTGAGAAACTCAAAATTTTCGCAGTTCTGATGCTCGAAACGAATAACTAGAACGGGCTAGGGGAAAAGTACGCATACCGTCGTAATCGGGCGAGTTTCTACTTTCAGATGCAACAGAAATTTTGCGGATTGGTCAATCCGTTCGCGAGATATGGCAGTTTGGATGTAAGAAACGCTTGAGAAACTCAAAATTTTCGCAGTTCTGATGCTCGAAACGAACAACTAGAACGGCCTAGGGGAAAAGTACGCATAGTGTTGTAATCGGGCGAGTTTCTACTTTGAGATGCAACAGAAATTTTGCGGATTGGTCAATCCGTTCGCGAGATATGGCAGTTTGGAAGTAAGAAACGCT
Organism: Ptiloglossa arizonensis; assembly: GCF_051014685.1. Taxonomy (NCBI): domain Eukaryota; kingdom Metazoa; phylum Arthropoda; class Insecta; order Hymenoptera; family Colletidae; genus Ptiloglossa; species Ptiloglossa arizonensis. The sequence continues at coordinate 2,744,009 of NW_027478386.1, forward strand.
TGAGAAACTCAAAATTTTCGCAGTTCTGATGCTCGAAACGAATAACTAGAACGGGCTAGGGGAAAAGTACGCATACCGTTGTAGTCGGGCGAGTTTCTACTTTCAGATGCAACAGAAATTTTGCGGATTGGTCAATCCGTTCGCGAGATATGGCAGTTTGGATGTAAGAAACGCTTGAGAAACACAAAATTTTCGCGGTTCTGATGCTCGAAACGAATAGCAAGAACGGCCTAGGGGAAAAGTACGCACACCGTTGTAATCGGGCGAGTTTCTACTTTCAGATGCAACAGAAATTTTGCGGATTGGTCATTCCGTTCGCGAGATATGGCAGTTTGGAGGCAAGAAACGCTTGATAAACTCAAAATTTTCGCAGTTCTGATGCTCGACAAGCATAACTAGAACGGCCTAGGGGAAAAGTACGCACACCGTTGTAATCGGGCGAGATTCTACTTTCAGATGCAACAGAAATTTTGCGGATTGGTCAATCCGTTCGCGAGATATGGCAGTTTGGAGGTAAGCAACGCTTGAGAAACTCAAAATTTTCGCAGTTCTGTTGCTCGAAACGAATAACTAGAACGGGCTAGGGGAAAAGTACGCATACATTTGTAATCGGGCGAATTTCTACTTTCAGATGCAACAGAAATTTTGCGGATTGGTCAATCCGTTCGCGAGATATGGCAGTTTGGATGTAAGAAACGCTCGAGAAACTCAAAATTTTCGCAGATCTGATGCTCGAAACGAATAACTAGAACGGCCTAGGGGAAAAGTACGCACACCGTTGTAATCGGGCGAGTTTCTACTTTCAGATGCAACAGAAATTTTGCGAATTGGTCAATCCGTTCGCGAGATATGGCAGTTTGGAGGTAAGAAACGCTTGAGAAACTCAAAATTTTCGCAGTTCTGATGCTCGACAAGCATAACTAGAACGGCCTAGGGGAAAAGTACGCACACCGTTGTAATCGGGCGAGTTTCTACTTTCAGATGCAACAGAAATTTTGCGTATTGGTCAATCCGTTCGCGAGATATGGCAGTTTGGAGGCAAGAAACGCTTGATAAACTCAAAATTTTCGCAGTTCTGATGCTCGACAAGCATAACTAGAACGGCCTAGGGGAAAAGTACGCACACCGTTGTAATCGGGCGAGATTCTACTTTCAGATGCAACAGAAATTTTGCGGATTGGTCAATCCGTTCGCGAGATATGGCAGTTTGGAGGTAAGCAACGCTTGAGAAACTCAAAATTTTCGCAGTTCTGTTGCTCGAAACGAATAACTAGAACGGGCTAGGGGAAAAGTACGCATACATTTGTAATCGGGCGAATTTCTACTTTCAGATGCAGCAGAAATTTTGCGGATTGGTCAATCCGTTCGCGAGATATGGCAGTTTGGATGTAAGAAACGCTCGAGAAACTCAAAATTTTCGCAGATCTGATGCTCGAAACGAATAACTAGAACGGCCTAGGGGAAAAGTACGCACACCGTTGTAATCGGGCGAGTTTCTACTTTCAGATGCAACAGAAATTTTGCGAATTGGTCAATCCGTTCGCGAGATATGGCAGTTTGGAGGTAAGAAACGCTTGAGAAACTCAAAATTTTCGCAGTTCTGATGCTCGACAAGCATAACTAGAACGGCCTAGGGGAAAAGTACGCACACCGTTGTAATCGGGCGAGTTTCTACTTTCAGATGCAACAGAAATTTTGCGTATTGGTCAATCCGTTCGCGAGATATGGCAGTTTGGAGGTAAGCAACGCTTGAGAAACTCAAAATTTTCGCAGTTCTGATGCTCGACAAGCATAACTAGAACGGCCTAGGGGAAAAGTACGCATACCGTTGTAATCGGGCGACTTTCTACTTTCAGATGCAACAGAAATTTTGAGGATTGGTCAATCCGTTCGCGAGATATGGCAGTTTGGATGTAAGAAACGCTTGAGAAACACAAAATTTTCGCAGTTCTGATGCTCGAAACGAATAACTAGAACGGCCTAGGGGAAAAGTACGCATAGTGTTGTAATCGGGCGAGTTTCTACTTTGAGATGCAACAGAAATTTTGCGGATTGGTCAATCCGTTCGCGAGATATGGCAGTTTGGAAGTAAGAAACGCTTGAGAAACTCAAAATTTTCGCAGTTCTGATGCTCGAAACGAATAACTAGAACGGCCTATGGGAAAAGTACGCATAGTGTTGTAATCGGGCGAGTTTCTACTTTGAGATGCAACAGAAATTTTGCGGATTGGTCAATCCGTTCGCGAGATATGGCAGTTTGGAAGTAAGAAACGCTTGAGAAACTCAAAATTTTCGCAGTTCTGTTGCTCGAAACGAATAACTAGAACGGGCTAGGGGAAAAGTACGCATACATTTGTAATCGGGCGAATTGCTACTTTCAGATGCAACAGAAATTTTGCGGATTGGTCAATCCGTTCGCGAGATATGGCAGTTTGGATGTAAGAAACGCTTGAGAAACACAAAATTTTCGCGGTTCTGATGCTCGAAACGAATAACAAGAACGGCCTAGGGGAAAAGTACGCACACCGTTGTAATCGGGCGAGTTTCTACTTTCAGATGCAACAGAAATTTTGCGGATTGGTCATTCCGTTCGCGAGATATGGCAGTTTGGAGGCAAGAAACGCTTGATAAACTCCAAATTTTCGCAGTTCTGATGCTCGACAAGCATAACTAGAACGGCCTAGGGGAAAAGTACGCACACCGTTGTAATCGGGCGAGTTTCTACTTTCAGATGCAACAGAAATTTTGCGGATTGGTCAATCCGTTCGCGAGATATGGCAGTTTGGAGGTAAGCAACGCTTGAGAAACTCAAAATTTTCGCAGTTCTGATGCTCGAAACGAATAACTAGAACGGGCTAGGGGAAAAGTACGCATACCGTTGTAATCGGGCGAGTTTCTACTTTCAGATGCAACAGAAATTTTGCGGATTGGTCAATCCGTTCGCGAGATATGGCAGTTTGGAGGTAAGAAACGCTTGAGAAACACAAAATTTTCGCAGTTCTGATGCTCGAAACGAATAACTAGAACGGCCTAGGGGAAAAGTACGCATAGTGTTGTAATCGGGCGAGTTTCTACTTTGAGATGCAACAGAAATTTTGCGGATTGGTCAATCCGTTCGCGAGATATGGCAGTTTGGAAGTAAGAAACGCTTGAGAAACTCAAAATTTTCGCAGTTCTGATGCTCGAAACGAATAACTAGAACGGCCTATGGGAAAAGTACGCATAGTGTTGTAATCGGGCGAGTTTCTACTTTGAGATGCAACAGAAATTTTGCGGATTGGTCAATCCGTTCGCGAGATATGGCAGTTTGGAAGTAAGAAACGCTTGAGAAACTCAAAATTTTCGCAGTTCTGTTGCTCGAAACGAATAACTAGAACGGGCTAGGGGAAAAGTACGCATACATTTGTAATCGGGCGAATTGCTACTTTCAGATGCAACAGAAATTTTGCGGATTGGTCAATCCGTTCGCGAGATATGGCAGTTTGGATGTAAGAAACGCTTGAGAAACACAAAATTTTCGCGGTTCTGATGCTCGAAACGAATAACAAGAACGGCCTAGGGGAAAAGTACGCACACCGTTGTAATCGGGCGAGTTTCTACTTTCAGATGCAACAGAAATTTTGCGGATTGGTCATTCCGTTCGCGAGATATGGCAGTTTGGAGGCAAGAAACGCTTGATAAACTCAAAATTTTCGCAGTTCTGATGCTCGACAAGCATAACTAGAACGGCCTAGGGGAAAAGTACGCACACCGTTGTAATCGGGCGAGTTTCTACTTTCAGATGCAACAGAAATTTTGCGGATTGGTCAATCCGTTCGCGAGATATGGCAGTTTGGAGGTAAGCAACGCTTGAGAAACTCAAAATTTTCGCAGTTCTGATGCTCGAAACGAATAACTAGAACGGGCTAGGGGAAAAGTACGCATACCGTTGTAATCGGGCGAGTTTCTACTTTCAGATGCAACAGAAATTTTGCGGATTGGTCAATCCGTTCGCGAGATATGGCAGTTTGGAGGTAAGAAACGCTTGAGAAACTCAAAATTTTCGCAGTTCTGATGCTCGAAACGAATAACTAGAACGGCCTAGGGGAAAAGTACGCATAGTGTTGTAATCGGGCGAGTTTCTACTTTGAGATGCAACAGAAATTTTGCGGATTGGTCAATCCGTTCGCGAGATATGGCAGTTTGGATGTAAGAAACGCTTGAGAAACACAAAATTTTCGCGGTACTGATGCTCGAAACGAATAACAAGAACGGCCTAGGGGAAAAGTACGCATACCGTTGTAATCGGGCGAGTTTCTACTTTCAGATGCAACAGAAATTTTGCGGATTGGTCTATCCGTTCGCGAGATATGGCTGTTTGGACGTAAGAAACGCTTGAGAAAATCAAAATTTTCGCAGTTCTGTTGCTCGAAACGAATAACTAGAACGGGCTAGGGGAAAAGTACGCATACATTTGTAATCGGGCGAATTGCTACTTTCAGATGCAACAGAAATTTTGCGGATTGGTCAATCCGTTCGCGAGATATGGCAGTTTGGATGTAAGAAACGCTTGAGAAACACAAAATTTTCGCGGTTCTGATGCTCGAAACGAATAACAAGAACGGCCTAGGGGAAAAGTACGCACACCGTTGTAATCGGGCGAGTTTCTACTTTCAGATGCAACAGAAATTTTGCGGATTGGTCATTCCGTTCGCGAGATATGGCAGTTTGGAGGCAAGAAACGCTTGATAAACTCAAAATTTTCGCAGTTCTGATGCTCGACAAGCATAACTAGAACGGCCTAGGGGAAAAGTACGCACACCGTTGTAATCGGGCGAGTTTCTACTTTCAGATGCAACAGAAATTTTGCGGATTGGTCAATCCGTTCGCGAGATATGGCAGTTTGGAGGTAAGCAACGCTTGAGAAACTCAAAATTTTCGCAGTTCTGATGCTCGAAACGAATAACTAGAACGGGCTAGGGGAAAAGTACGCATACCGTTGTAATCGGGCGAGTTTCTACTTTCAGATGCAACAGAAATTTTGCGGATTGGTCAATCCGTTCGCGAGATATGGCATTTTGGAGGTAAGCAACGCTTGAGAAACTCAAAATTTTCGCAGTTCTGTTGCTCGAAACGAATAACTAGAACGGGCTAGGGGAAAAGTACGCATACATTTGTAATCGGGCGAATTTCTACTTTCAGATGCAACAGAAATTTTGCGGATTGGTCAATCCGTTCGCGAGATATGGCAGTTTGGATGTAAGAAACGCTCGAGAAACTCAAAATTTTCGCAGATCTGATGCTCGAAACGAATAACTAGAACGGCCTAGGGGAAAAGTACGCACACCGTTGTAATCGGGCGAGTTTCTACTTTCAGATGCAACAGAAATTTTGCGAATTGGTCAATCCGTTCGCGAGATATGGCAGTTTGGAGGTAAGAAACGCTTGAGAAACTCAAAATTTTCGCAGTTCTGATGCTCGACAAGCATAACTAGAACGGCCTAGGGGAAAAGTACGCACACCGTTGTAATCGGGCGAGTTTCTACTTTCAGATGCAACAGAAATTTTGCGTATTGGTCAATCCGTTCGCGAGATATGGCAGTTTGGAGGCAAGAAACGCTTGATAAACTCAAAATTTTCGCAGTTCTGATGCTCGACAAGCATAACTAGAACGGCCTAGGGGAAAAGTACGCACACCGTTGTAATCGGGCGAGTTTCTACTTTCAGATGCAACAGAAATTTTGCGGATTGGTCAATCCCTTCGCGAGATATGGCAGTTTGGAGGTAAGCAAGGCTTGAGAAACTCAAAATTTTCGCAGTTCTGATGCTCGAAACGAATAACTAGAACGGGCTAGGGGAAAAGTACGCATACCGTTGTAATCGGGCGAGTTTCTACTTTCAGATGCAACAGAAATTTTGCGGATTGGTCAATCCGTTCGCGAGATATGGCAGTTTGGAGGTAAGAAACGCTTGAGAAACTCAAAATTTTCGCAGTTCTGATGCTCGAAACGAATAACTAGAACGGCCTAGGGGAAAAGTACGCATAGTGTTGTAATCGGGCGAATTGCTACTTTCAGATGCAACAGAAATTTTGCGGATTGGTCAATCCGTTCGCGAGATATGGCAGTTTGGATGTAAGAAACGCTTGAGAAACACAAAATTTTCGCGGTTCTGATGCTCGAAACGAATAACAAGAACGGCCTAGGGGAAAAGTACGCACACCGTTGTAATCGGGCGAGTTTCTACTTTCAGATGCAACAGAAATTTTGCGGATTGGTCATTCCGTTCGCGAGATATGGCAGTTTGGAGGCAAGAAACGCTTGATAAACTCAAAATTTTCGCAGTTCTGATGCTCGACAAGCATAACTAGAACGGCCTAGGGGAAAAGTACGCACACCGTTGTAATCGGGCGAGTTTCTACTTTCAGATGCAACAGAAATTTTGCGGATTGGTCAATCCGTTCGCGAGATATGGCAGTTTGGAGGTAAGCAACGCTTGAGAAACTCAAAATTTTCGCAGTTCTGATGCTCGAAACGAATAACTAGAACGGGCTAGGGGAAAAGTACGCATACCGTTGTAATCGGGCGAGTTTCTACTTTCAGATGCAACAGAAATTTTGCGGATTGGTCAATCCGTTCGCGAGATATGGCAGTTTGGAGGTAAGAAACGCTTGAGAAACTCAAAATTTTCGCAGTTCTGATGCTCGAAACGAATAACTAGAACGGCCTAGGGGAAAAGTACGCATAGTGTTGTAATCGGGCGAGTTTCTACTTTGAGATGCAACAGAAATTTTGCGGATTGGTCAATCCGTTCGCGAGATATGGCAGTTTGGATGTAAGAAACGCTTGAGAAACACAAAATTTTCGCGGTTCTGATGCTCGAAACGAATAACAAGAACGGCCTAGGGGAAAAGTACGCATACCGTTGTAATCGGGCGAGTTTCTACTTTCAGATGCAACAGAAATTTTGCGGATTGGTCTATCCGTTCGCGAGATATGGCTGTTTGGACGTAAGAAACGCTTGAGAAAATCAAAATTTTCGCAGTTCTGTTGCTCGAAACGAATAACTAGAACGGGCTAGGGGAAAAGTACGCATACATTTGTAATCGGGCGAATTGCTACTTTCAGATGCAACAGAAATTTTGCGGATTGGTCAATCCGTTCGCGAGATATGGCAGTTTGGATGTAAGAAACGCTTGAGAAACACAAAATTTTCGCGGTTCTGATGCTCGAAACGAATAACAAGAACGGCCTAGGGGAAAAGTACGCACACCGTTGTAATCGGGCGAGTTTCTACTTTCAGATGCAACAGAAATTTTGCGGATTGGTCATTCCGTTCGCGAGATATGGCAGTTTGGAGGCAAGAAACGCTTGATAAACTCAAAATTTTCGCAGTTCTGATGCTCGACAAGCATAACTAGAACGGCCTAGGGGAAAAGTACGCACACCGTTGTAATCGGGCGAGTTTCTACTTTCAGATGCAACAGAAATTTTGCGGATTGGTCAATCCGTTCGCGAGATATGGCAGTTTGGAGGTAAGCAACGCTTGAGAAACTCAAAATTTTCGCAGTTCTGATGCTCGAAACGAATAACTAGAACGGGCTAGGGGAAAAGTACGCATACCGTTGTAATCGGGCGAGTTTCTACTTTCAGATGCAACAGAAATTTTGCGGATTGGTCAATCCGTTCGCGAGATATGGCAGTTTGGAGGTAAGCAACGCTTGAGAAACTCAAAATTTTCGCAGTTCTGTTGCTCGAAACGAATAACTAGAACGGGCTAGGGGAAAAGTACGCATACATTTGTAATCGGGCGAATTTCTACTTTCAGATGCAACAGAAATTTTGCTCATTGGTCAATCCGTTCGCGAGATATGGCAGTTTGGATGTAAGAAACGCTCGAGAAACTCAAAATTTTCGCAGATCTGATGCTCGAAACGAATAACTAGAACGGCCTAGGGGAAAAGTACGCACACCGTTGTAATCGGGCGAGTTTCTACTTTCAGATGCAACAGAAATTTTGCGGATTGGTCAATCCGTTCGCGAGATATGGCAGTTTGGAGGTAAGCAAGGCTTGAGAAACTCAAAATTTTCGCAGTTCTGATGCTCGAAACGAATAACTAGAACGGGCTAGGGGAAAAGTACGCATACCGTTGTAATCGGGCGAGTTTCTACTTTCAGATGCAACAGAAATTTTGCGGATTGGTCAATCCGTTCGCGAGATATGGCAGTTTGGAGGTAAGAAACGCTTGAGAAACTCAAAATTTTCGCAGTTCTGATGCTCGAAACGAATAACTAGAACGGCCTAGGGGAAAAGTACGCATAGTGTTGTAATCGGGCGAATTGCTACTTTCAGATGCAACAGAAATTTTGCGGATTGGTCAATCCGTTCGCGAGATATGGCAGTTTGGATGTAAGAAACGCTCGAGAAACTCAAAATTTTCGCAGATCTGATGCTCGAAACGAATAACTAGAACGGCCTAGGGGAAAAGTACGCACACCGTTGTAATCGGGCGAGTTTCTACTTTCAGATGCAACAGAAATTTTGCGAATTGGTCAATCCGTTCGCGAGATATGGCAGTTTGGAGGTAAGAAACGCTTGAGAAACTCAAAATTTTCGCAGTTCTGATGCTCGACAAGCATAACTAGAACGGCCTAGGGGAAAAGTACGCACACCGTTGTAATCGGGCGAGTTTCTACTTTCAGATGCAACAGAAATTTTGCGTATTGGTCAATCCGTTCGCGAGATATGGCAGTTTGGAGGTAAGCAACGCTTGAGAAACTCAAAATTTTCGCAGTTCTGATGCTCGACAAGCATAACTAGAACGGCCTAGGGGAAAAGTACGCATACCGTTGTAATCGGGCGACTTTCTACTTTCAGATGCAACAGAAATTTTGAGGATTGGTCAATCCGTTCGCGAGATATGGCAGTTTGGATGTAAGAAACGCTTGAGAAACACAAAATTTTCGCAGTTCTGATGCTCGAAACGAATAACTAGAACGGCCTAGGGGAAAAGTACGCATAGTGTTGTAATCGGGCGAGTTTCTACTTTGAGATGCAACAGAAATTTTGCGGATTGGTCAATCCGTTCGCGAGATATGGCAGTTTGGAAGTAAGAAACGCTTGAGAAACTCAAAATTTTCGCAGTTCTGTTGCTCGAAACGAATAACTAGAACGGGCTAGGGGAAAAGTACGCATACATTTGTAATCGGGCGAATTGCTACTTTCAGATGCAACAGAAATTTTGCGGATTGGTCAATCCGTTCGCGAGATATGGCAGTTTGGATGTAAGAAACGCTTGAGAAACACAAAATTTTCGCGGTTCTGATGCTCGAAACGAATAACAAGAACGGCCTAGGGGAAAAGTACGCACACCGTTGTAATCGGGCGAGTTTCTACTTTCAGATGCAACAGAAATTTTGCGGATTGGTCATTCCGTTCGCGAGATATGGCAGTTTGGAGGCAAGAAACGCTTGATAAACTCAAAATTTTCGCAGTTCTGATGCTCGACAAGCATAACTAGAACGGCCTAGGGGAAAAGTACGCACACCGTTGTAATCGGGCGAGTTTCTACTTTCAGATGCAACAGAAATTTTGCGGATTGGTCAATCCGTTCGCGAGATATGGCAGTTTGGATGTAAGAAACGCTCGAGAAACTCAAAATTTTCGCAGATCTGATGCTCGAAACGAATAACTAGAACGGCCTAGGGGAAAAGTACGCACACCGTTGTAATCGGGCGAGTTTCTACTTTCAGATGCAACAGAAATTTTGCGGATTGGTCAATCCGTTCGCGAGATATGGCAGTTTGGAGGTAAGCAAGGCTTGAGAAACTCAAAATTTTCGCAGTTCTGATGCTCGAAACGAATAACTAGAACGGGCTAGGGGAAAAGTACGCATACCGTTGTAATCGGGCGAGTTTCTACTTTCAGATGCAACAGAAATTTTGCGGATTGGTCAATCCGTTCGCGAGATATGGCAGTTTGGAGGTAAGAAACGCTTGAGAAACTCAAAATTTTCGCAGTTCTGATGCTCGAAACGAATAACTAGAACGGCCTAGGGGAAAAGTACGCATAGTGTTGTAATCGGGCGAATTGCTACTTTCAGATGCAACAGAAATTTTGCGGATTGGTCAATCCGTTCGCGAGATATGGCAGTTTGGATGTAAGAAACGCTTGAGAAACACAAAATTTTCGCGGTTCTGATGCTCGAAACGAATAACAAGAACGGCCTAGGGGAAAAGTACGCACACCGTTGTAATCGGGCGAGTTTCTACTTTCAGATGCAACAGAAATTTTGCGGATTGGTCAATCCGTTCGCGAGATATGGCAGTTTGGAGGCAAGAAACGCTTGATAAACTCAAAATTTTCGCAGTTCTGATGCTCGACAAGCATAACTAGAACGGCCTAGGGGAAAAGTACGCACACCGTTGTAATCGGGCGAGATTCTACTTTCAGATGCAACTGAAATTTTGCGGATTGGTCAATCCGTTCGCGAGATATGGCAGTTTGGAGGTAAGCAACGCTTGAGAAACTCAAAATTTTCGCAGTTCTGTTGCTCGAAACGAATAACTAGAACGGGCTAGGGGAAAAGTACGCATACATTTGTAATCGGGCGAATTTCTACTTTCAGATGCAACAGAAATTTTGCGGATTGGTCAATCCGTTCGCGAGATATGGCAGTTTGGATGTAAGAAACGCTCGAGAAACTCAAAATTTTCGCAGATCTGATGCTCGAAACGAATAACTAGAACGGCCTAGGGGAAAAGTACGCACACCGTTGTAATCGGGCGAGTTTCTACTTTCAGATGCAACAGAAATTTTGCGAATTGGTCAATCCGTTCGCGAGATATGGCAGTTTGGAGGTAAGAAACGCTTGAGAAACTCAAAATTTTCGCAGTTCTGATGCTCGACAAGCATAACTAGAACGGCCTAGGGGAAAAGTACGCATACCGTTGTAATCGGGCGACTTTCTACTTTCAGATGCAACAGAAATTTTGAGGATTGGTCAATCCGTTCGCGAGATATGGCAGTTTGGATGTAAGAAACGCTTGAGAAACACAAAATTTTCGCAGTTCTGATGCTCGAAACGAATAACTAGAACGGCCTAGGGGAAAAGTACGCATAGTGTTGTAATCGGGCGAGTTTCTACTTTGAGATGCAACAGAAATTTTGCGGATTGGTCAATCCGTTCGCGAGATATGGCAGTTTGGAAGTAAGAAACGCTTGAGAAACTCAAAATTTTCGCAGTTCTGTTGCTCGAAACGAATAACTAGAACGGGCTAGGGGAAAAGTACGCATACATTTGTAATCGGGCGAATTGCTACTTTCAGATGCAACAGAAATTTTGCGGATTGGTCAATCCGTTCGCGAGATATGGCAGTTTGGATGTAAGAAACGCTTGAGAAACACAAAATTTTCGCGGTTCTGATGCTCGAAACGAATAACAAGAACGGCCTAGGGGAAAAGTACGCACACCGTTGTAATCGGGCGAGTTTCTACTTTCAGATGCAACAGAAATTTTGCGGATTGGTCATTCCGTTCGCGAGATATGGCAGTTTGGAGGCAAGAAACGCTTGATAAACTCAAAATTTTCGCAGTTCTGATGCTCGACAAGCATAACTAGAACGGCCTAGGGGAAAAGTACGCACACCGTTGTAATCGGGCGAGTTTCTACTTTCAGATGCAACAGAAATTTTGCGGATTGGTCAATCCGTTCGCGAGATATGGCAGTTTGGCGGTAAGCAACGCTTGAGAAACTCAAAATTTTCGCAGTTCTGATGCTCGAAACGAATAACTAGAACGGGCTAGGGGAAAAGTACGCATACCGTTGTAATCGGGCGAGTTTCTACTTTCAGATGCAACAGAAATTTTGCGGATTGGTCAATCCGTTCGCGAGATATGGCAGTTTGGAGGTAAGAAACGCTTGAGAAACTCAAAATTTTCGCAGTTCTGATGCTCGAAACGAATAACTAGAACGGCCTAGGGGAAAAGTACGCATAGTGTTGTAATCGGGCGAGTTTCTACTTTGAGATGCAACAGAAATTTTGCGGATTGGTCAATCCGTTCGCGAGATATGGCAGTTTGGATGTAAGAAACGCTTGAGAAACACAAAATTTTCGCGGTTCTGATGCTCGAAACGAATAACAAGAACGGCCTAGGGGAAAAGTACGCATACCGTTGTAATCGGGCGAGTTTCTACTTTCAGATGCAACAGAAATTTTGCGGATTGGTCAATCCGTTCGCGAGATATGGCAGTTTGGAGGTAAGAAACGCTTGAGAAACTCAAAATTTTCGCAGTTCTGATGCTCGAAACGAATAACTAGAACGGCCTAGGGGAAAAGTACGCATAGTGTTATAATCGGGCGAGTTTCTACTTTGAGATGCAACAGAAATTTTGCGGATTGGTCAATCCGTTCGCGAGATATGGCAGTTTGGATGTAAGAAACGCTTGAGAAACACAAAATTTTCGCGGTTCTGATGCTCGAAACGAATAACAAGAACGGCCTAGGGGAAAAGTACGCACACCGTTGTAATCGGGCGAGTTTCTACTTTCAGATGCAACAGAAATTTTGCGAATTGGTCAATCCGTTCGCGAGATATGGCAGTTTGGAGGTAAGAAACGCTTGAGAAACTCAAAATTTTCGCAGTTCTGATGCTCGACAAGCATAACTAGAACGGCCTAGGGGAAAAGTACGCACACCGTTGTAATCGGGCGAGTTTCTACTTTCAGATGCAACAGAAATTTTGCGGATTGGTCAATCCGTTCGCGAGATATGGCAGTTTGGAGGTAAGAAACGCTTGAGAAACACAAAATTTTCGCGGTTCTGATGCTCGAAACGAATAACAAGAACGGCCTAGGGGAAAAGTACGCATAGTGTTGTAATCGGGCGAGTTTCTACTTTGAGATGCAACAGAAATTTTGCGGATTGGTCATCCCGTTCGCGAGATATGGCAGTTTGGAGGTAAGAAACGCTTGAGAAACTCAAAATTTTCGCAGTTCTGATGCTCGAAACGAATAACTAGAACGGCCTAGGGGAAAAGTACGCACACCGTTGTAGTCGGGCGAGTTTCTACTTTCAGATGCAACAGAAATTTTGCGGATTGGTCAATCCGTTCGCGAGATATGGCAGTTTGGAGGTAAGAAACGCTTGAGAAACTCAAAATTTTCGCAGTTCTGATGCTCGACAAGCATAACTAGAACGGCCTAGGGGAAAAGTACGCATAGTGTTGTAATCGGGCGAGTTTCTACTTTCAGATGCAACAGAAATTTTGCGGATTGGTCAATCCGTTCTGGAGATATGGCAGTTTGGAGGTAAGAAACGCTTGAGAAACTCAAAATTTTCGCAGTTCTGATGCTCGAAACGAATAACTAGAACGGCCTAGGGGAAAAGTACGCACACCGTTGTAGTCGGGCGAGTTTCTACTTTCAGATGCAACAGAAATTTTGCGGATTGGTCAATCCGTTTGCGAGATATGGCAGTTTGGAGGTAAGCAACGCTTGAGAAACTCAAAATTTTCGCAGATCTGTTGCTCGAAACGAATAACTAGAACGGGCTAGGGGAAAAGTACGCATACAGTTGTAATCGGGCGAATTTCTACTTTCAGATGCAACAGAAATTTTGCGGATTGGTCAATCCGTTCGCGAGATATGGCAGTTTGGAGGTAAGCAACGCTTGAGAGACTCAAAATTTTCGCAGTTCTGATGCTCGAAACGAATAACTAGAACGGGCTAGGGGAAAAGTACGCATACCGTTGTAATCGGGCGAGTTTCTACTTTCAGATGCAACAGAAATTTTGCGGATTGGTCAATCCATTCGCGAGATATGGCAGTTTGGAGATAAGCAACGCTTGAAAAACTCAAAATTTTCGCAGTTCTGTTGCTCGAAACGAATAACTAGAACGGGCTAGGGGAAAAGTACGCATACCGTTGTAATCGGGCGAGCTTCTAATTTCAGATGCAACAGAAATTTTGCGGATTGGTCAATCCGTTCGCGAGATATGGCAGTTTGGAGGTAAGAAACGCTTGAGAAACTCAAAATTTTCGCAGTTCTGATGCTCGAAACGAATAACTAGAACGGCCTAGGGGAAAAGTACGCATAGTGTTGTAATCGGGCGAGTTTCTACTTTCAGATGCAACAGAAATTTTGCGGATTGGTCAATCCGTTCGCGAGATATGGCAGTTTGGAGGTAAGAAACGCTTGAGAAACTCAAAATTTTCGCAGTTCTGATGCTCGAAACGAATAACTAGAACGGCCTAGGGGAAAAGTACGCATAGTGTTGTAATCGGGCGAGTTTCTACTTTCAGATGCAACAGAAATTTTGCGGATTGGTCAATCCGTTCGCGAGATATGGCAGTTTGGAGGTAAGAAACGCTCGAGAAACTCAAAATTTTCGCAGTTCTGATGCTCGACAAGCATAACTAGAACGGCCTAGGGGAAAAGTACGCACACCGTTGTAATCGGGCGAGTTTCTACTTTCAGATGCAACAGAAATTTTGCGGATTGGTCAATCCGTTCGCGAGATATGGCAGTTTGGAGGTAAGCAACTCTTGAAAAACTCAAAATTTTCGCAGTTCTGTTGCTCGAAACGAATAACTAGAACGGGCTAGGGGAAAAGTACGCATACCGTTGTTATTGGGCGAGTTTCTACTTTCAGATGCAACAGAAATTTTGCGGATTGGTCAATCCGTTCGCGAGATATGGCAGTTTGGATGTAAGAAACGCTTGAGAAACTCAAAATTTTCGCAGTTCTGATGCTCGAAACGAATAACTAGAACGGCCTAGGGGAAAAGTACGCATACCGTTGTAATCGGGCGAGTTTCTGCTTTCAGATGCAACAGAAATTTTGCGGATTGGTCAATCCGTTCGCGAGATGTGGCAGTTTGGATGTAAGACACGCTTGAGAAACACAAAATTTTCGCGGTTCTGATGCTCGAAACGAATAACAAGAACGGCCTAGGGGAAAAGTACGCACACCGTTGTAATCGGGCGAGTTTCTACTTTCAGATGCAACAGAAATTTTGCGGATTGGTCATTCCGTTCGCGAGATATGGCAGTTTGGAGGTAAGAAACGCTTGAGAAACTCAAAATTTTCGCAGTTCTGATGCTCGACAAGCATAACTAGAACGGCCTAGGGGAAAAGTACGCACACCGTTGTGATCGGGCGAGTTTCTACTTTCAGATGCAACAGAAATTTTGCGGATTGGTCAATCCGTTCGCGAGATATGGCAGTTTGGAGGTAAGCAACGCTTGAGAAACACAAAATTTTCGCAGTTCTGTTGCTCGAAACGAATAACTAGAACGGGCTAGGGGAAAAGTACGCATACATTTGTAATCGGGCGAATTTCTACTTTCAGATGCAACAGAAATTTTGCGGATTGGTCAATCCGTTCGCGAGATATGGCAGTTTGGATGTAAGAAACGCTCGAGAAACTCAAAATTTTCGCAGTTCTGATGCTCGAAACGAATAACTAGAACGGCCTAGGGGAAAAGTACGCATAGTGTTGTAATCGGGCGAGTTTCTACTTTCAGATGCAACAGAAATTTTGCGGATTGGTCAATCCGTTCGCGAGATATGGCAGTTTGGAGGTAAGCAACGCTTGAGAAACTCAAAATTTTCGCAGTTCTGATGCTCGAAACGAATAACTAGAACGGGCTAGGGGAAAAGTACGCATACCGTTGTAATCGGGCGAGTATCTACTTTCAGATGCAACAGAAATTTTGCGGATTGGTCAATCCGTTCGCGAGATATGGCAGTTTGGAGGTAAGAAACGCTTGAGAAACTCAAAATTTTCGCATTTCTGATGCTCGAAACGAATAACTAGAACGGCCTAGGGGAAAAGTACGCATAGTGTTGTAATCGGGCGAGTTTCTACTTTGAGATGCAACAGAAATTTTGCGGATTGGTCAATCCGTTCGCGAGATATGGCAGTTTGGATGTAAGAAACGCTTGAGAAACACAAAATTTTCGCGGTTCTGATGCTCGAAACGAATAACAAGAACGGCCTAGGGGAAAAGTACGCACACCGTTGTAATCGGGCGAGTTTCTACTTTCAGATGCAACAGAAATTTTGCGGATTGGTCATTCCGTTCGCGAGATATGGCAGTTTGGAGGCAAGAAACGCTTGATAAACTCAAAATTTTCGCAGTTCTGATGCTCGACAAGCATAACTAGAACGGCCTAGGGGAAAAGTACGCACACCGTTGTAATCGGGCGAGTTTCTACTTTCAGATGCAACAGAAATTTTGCGGATTGGTCAATTCGTTCGCGAGATATGGCAGTTTGGAGGTAAGCAACGCTTGAGAAACTCAAGATTTTCGCAGTTCTGTTGCTCGAAACGAATAACTAGAACGGGCTAGGGGAAAAGTACGCATACATTTGTAATCGGGCGAATTTCTACTTTCAGATGCAGCAGAAATTTTGCGGATTGGTCAATCCGTTCGCGAGATATGGCAGTTTGGATGTAAGAAACGCTCGAGAAACTCAAAATTTTCGCAGATCTGATGCTCGAAACGAATAACTAGAACGGCCTAGGGGAAAAGTACGCACACCGTTGTAATCGGGCGAGTTTCTACTTTCAGATGCAACAGAAATTTTGCGAATTGGTCAATCCGTTCGCGTGATATGGCAGTTTGGAGGTAAGAAACGCTTGAGAAACTCAAAATTTTCGCAGTTCTGATGCTCGACAAGCATAACTAGAACGGCCTAGGGGAAAAGTACGCACACCGTTGTAATCGGGCGAGTTTCTACTTTCAGATGCAACAGAAATTTTGCGGATTGGTCATTCCGTTCGCGAGATATGGCAGTTTGGAGTCAAGAAACGCTTGATAAACTCAAAATTTTCGCAGTTCTGATGCTCGACAAGCATAACTAGAACGGCCTAGGGGAAAAGTACGCACACCGTTGTAATCGGGCGAGTTTCTACTTTCAGATGCAACAGAAATTTTGCGGATTGGTCAATCCGTTCGCGAGATATGGCAGTTTGGAGGTAAGCAACGCTTGAGAAACTCAAAATTTTCGCAGTTCTGTTGCTCGAAACGAATAACTAGAACGGGCTAGGGGAAAAGTACGCATACATTTGTAATCGGGCGAATTTCTACTCTCAGATGCAACAGAAATTTTGCGGATTGGTCAATCCGTTCGCGAGATATGGCAGTTTGGATGTAAGAAACGCTCGAGAAACTCAAAATTTTCGCAGATCTGATGCTCGAAACGAATAACTAGAACGGCCTAGGGGAAAAGTACGCACACCGTTGTAATCGGGCGAGTTTCTACTTTCAGATGCAACAGAAATTTTGCGAATTGGTCAATCCGTTCGCGAGATATGGCAGTTTGGAGGTAAGAAACACTTGAGAAACTCAAATTTTCGCAGTTCTGATGCTCGACAAGCATAACTAGAACGGCCTAGGGGAAAAGTACGCACACCGTTGTAATCGGGCGAGTTTCTACTTTCAGATGCAACAGAAATTTTGCGGATTGGTCAATCCGTTCGCGAGATATGGCAGTTTGGAGGTAAGAAACGCTTGAGAAACACAAAATTTTCGCGGTTCTGATGCTCGAAACGAATAACAAGAACGGCCTAGGGGAAAAGTACGCACACCGTTGTAATCGGGCGAGTTTCTACTTTCAGATGCAACAGAAATTTTGCGGATTGGTCATCCCGTTCGCGAGATATGGCAGTTTGGAGGTAAGAAACGCTTGAGAAACTCAAAATTTTCGCAGTTCTGATGCTCGAAACGAATAACTAGAACGGCCTAGGGGAAAAGTACGCACACCGTTGTAGTCGGGCGAGTTTCTACTTTCAGATGCAACAGAAATTTTGCGGATTGGTCAATCCGTTCGCGAGATATGGCAGTTTGGAGGTAAGAAACGCTTGAGAAACTCAAAATTTTCGCAGTTCTGATGCTCGACAAGCATAACTAGAACGGCCTAGGGGAAAAGTACGCATAGTGTTGTAATCGGGCGAGTTTCTACTTTCAGATGCAACAGAAATTTTGCGGATTGGTCAATCCGTTCTGGAGATATGGCAGTTTGGAGGTAAGAAACGCTTGAGAAACTCAAAATTTTCGCAGTTCTGATGCTCGAAACGAATAACTAGAACGGCCTAGGGGAAAAGTACGCACACCGTTGTAGTCGGGCGAGTTTCTACTTTCAGATGCAACAGAAATTTTGCGGATTGGTCAATCCGTTTGCGAGATATGGCAGTTTGGAGGTAAGCAACGCTTGAGAAACTCAAAATTTTCGCAGATCTGTTGCTCGAAACGAATAACTAGAACGGGCTAGGGGAAAAGTACGCATACAGTTGTAATCGGGCGAATTTCTACTTTCAGATGCAACAGAAATTTTGCGGATTGGTCAATCCGTTCGCGAGATATGGCAGTTTGGAGGTAAGCAACGCTTGAGAAACTCAAAATTTTCGCAGTTCTGATGCTCGAAACGAATAACTAGAACGGGCTAGGGGAAAAGTACGCATACCGTTGTAATCGGGCGAGTTTCTACTTTCAGATGCAACAGAAATTTTGCGGATTGGTCAATCCGTTCGCGAGATATGGCAGTTTGGAGATAAGCAACGCTTGAAAAACTCAAAATTTTCGCAGTTCTGTTGCTCGAAACGAATAACTAGAACGGGCTAGGGGAAAAGTACGCATACCGTTGTAATCGGGCGAGCTTCTACTTTCAGATGCAACAGAAATTTTGCGGATTGGTCAATCCGTTCGCGAGATATGGCAGTTTGGAGGTAAGAAACGCTTGAGAAACTCAAAATTTTCGCAGTTCTGATGCTCGAAACGAATAACTAGAACGGCCTAGGGGAAAAGTACGCATAGTGTTGTAATCGGGCGAGTTTCTACTTTCAGATGCAACAGAAATTTTGCGGACTGGTCAATCCGTTCGCGAGATATGGCAGTTTGGAGGTAAGAAACGCTTGAGAAACTCAAAATTTTCGCAGTTCTGATGCTCGAAACGAATAACTAGAACGGCCTAGGGGAAAAGTACGCATAGTGATGTAATCGGGCGAGTTTCTACTTTCAGATGCAACAGAAATTTTGCGGATTGGTCAATCCGTTCGCGAGATATGGCAGTTTGGAGGTAAGAAACGCTCGAGAAACTCAAAATTTTCGCAGTTCTGATGCTCGACAAGCATAACTAGAACGGCCTAGGGGAAAAGTACGCACACCGTTGTAATCGGGCGAGTTTCTACTTTCAGATGCAACAGAAATTTTGCGGATTGGTCAATCCGTTCGCGAGATATGGCAGTTTGGAGGTAAGCAACTCTTGAAAAACTCAAAATTTTCGCAGTTCTGTTGCTCGAAACGAATAACTAGAACGGGCTAGGGGAAAAGTACGCATACCGTTGTTATTGGGCGAGTTTCTACTTTCAGATGCAACAGAAATTTTGCGGATTGGTCAATCCGTTCGCGAGATATGGCAGTTTGGATGTAAGAAACGCTTGAGAAACTCAAAATTTTCGCAGTTCTGATGCTCGAAACGAATAACTAGAACGGCCTAGGGGAAAAGTACGCATACCGTTGTAATCGGGCGAGTTTCTGCTTTCAGATGCAACAGAAATTTTGCGGATTGGTCAATCCGTTCGCGAGATGTGGCAGTTTGGATGTAAGACACGCTTGAGAAACACAAAATTTTCGCGGTTCTGATGCTCGAAACGAATAACAAGAACGGCCTAGGGGAAAAGTACGCACACCGTTGTAATCGGGCGAGTTTCTACTTTCAGATGCAACAGAAATTTTGCGGATTGGTCATTCCGTTCGCGAGATATGGCAGTTTGGAGGTAAGAAACGCTTGAGAAACTCAAAATTTTCGCAGTTCTGATGCTCGACAAGCATAACTAGAACGGCCTAGGGGAAAAGTACGCACACCGTTGTGATCGGGCGAGTTTCTACTTTCAGATGCAACAGAAATTTTGCGGATTGGTCAATCCGTTCGCGAGATATGGCAGTTTGGATGTAAGCAACGCTTGAGAAACACAAAATTTTCGCAGTTCTGTTGCTCGAAACGAATAACTAGAACGGGCTAGGGGAAAAGTACGCATACATTTGTAATCGGGCGAATTTCTACTTTCAGATGCAACAGAAATTTTGCGGATTGGTCAATCCGTTCGCGAGATATGGCAGTTTGGATGTAAGAAACGCTCGAGAAACTCAAAATTTTCGCAGTTCTGATGCTCGAAACGAATAACTAGAACGGCCTAGGGGAAAAGTACGCATAGTGTTGTAATCGGGCGAGTTTCTACTTTCAGATGCAACAGAAATTTTGCGGATTGGTCAATCCGTTCGCGAGATATGGCAGTTTGGAGGTAAGCAACGCTTGAGAAACTCAAAATTTTCGCAGTTCTGATGCTCGAAACGAATAACTAGAACGGGCTAGGGGAAAAGTACGCATACCGTTGTAATCGGGCGAGTTTCTACTTTCAGATGCAACAGAAATTTTGCGGATTGGTCAATCCGTTCGCGAGATATGGCAGTTTGGAGGTAAGAAACGCTTGAGAAACTCAAAACTTTCGCAGTTCTGATGCTCGAAACGAATAACTAGAACGGCCTAGGGGAAAAGTACGCATAGTGTTGTAATCGGGCGAGTTTCTACTTTGAGATGCAACAGAAATTTTGCGGATTGGTCAATCCGTTCGCGAGATATGGCAGTTTGGATGTAAGAAACGCTTGAGAAACACAAAATTTTCGCGGTTCTGATGCTCGAAACGAATAACAAGAACGGCCTAGGGGAAAAGTACGCACACCGTTGTAATCGGGCGAGTTTCTACTTTCAGATGCAACAGAAATTTTGCGGATTGGTCATTCCGTTCGCGAGATATGGCAGTTTGGAGGCAAGAAACGCTTGATAAACTCAAAATTTTCGCAGTTCTGATGCTCGACAAGCATAACTAGAACGGCCTAGGGGAAAAGTACGCACACCGTTGTAATCGGGCGAGTTTCTACTTTCAGATGCAACAGAAATTTTGCGGATTGGTCAATCCGTTCGCGAGATATGGCAGTTTGGATGTAAGAAACGCTCGAGAAACTCAAAATTTTCGCAGTTCTGATGCTCGAAACGAATAACTAGAACGGCCTAGGGGAAAAGTACGCATAGTGTTGTAATCGGGCGAGTTTCTACTTTCAGATGCAACAGAAATTTTGCGGATTGGTCAATCCGTTCGCGAGATATGGCAGTTTGGAGGTAAGCAACGCTTGAGAAACTCAAAATTTTCGCAGTTCTGATGCTCGAAACGAATAACTAGAACGGGCTAGGGGAAAAGTACGCATACCGTTGTAATCGGGCGAGTTTCTACTTTCAGATGCAACAGAAATTTTGCGGATTGGTCAATCCGTTCGCGAGATATGGCAGTTTGGAGGTAAGCAACGCTTGAGAAACTCAAAATTTTCGCAGTTCTGATGCTCGAAACGAATAACTAGAACGGGCTAGGGGAAAAGTACGCATACCGTTGTAATCGGGCGAGTTTCTACTTTCAGATGCAACAGAAATTTTGCGGATTGGTCAATCCGTTCGCGAGATATGGCAGTTTGGAGGTAAGAAACGCTTGAGAAACTCAAAACTTTCGCAGTTCTGATGCTCGAAACGAATAACTAGAACGGCCTAGGGGAAAAGTACGCATAGTGTTGTAATCGGGCGAGTTTCTACTTTGAGATGCAACAGAAATTTTGCGGATTGGTCAATCCGTTCGCGAGATATGGCAGTTTGGATGTAAGAAACGCTTGAGAAACACAAAATTTTCGCGGTTCTGATGCTCGAAACGAATAACAAGAACGGCCTAGGGGAAAAGTACGCACACCGTTGTAATCGGGCGAGTTTCTACTTTCAGATGCAACAGAAATTTTGCGGATTGGTCATTCCGTTCGCGAGATATGGCAGTTTGGAGGCAAGAAACGCTTGATAAACTCAAAATTTTCGCAGTTCTGATGCTCGACAAGCATAACTAGAACGGCCTAGGGGAAAAGTACGCACACCGTTGTAATCGGGCGAGTTTCTACTTTCAGATGCAACAGAAATTTTGCGGATTGGTCAATTCGTTCGCGAGATATGGCAGTTTGGAGGTAAGCAACGCTTGAGAAACTCAAAATTTTCGCAGTTCTGTTGCTCGAAACGAATAACTAGAACGGGCTAGGGGAAAAGTACGCATACATTTGTAATCGGGCGAATTTCTACTTTCAGATGCAGCAGAAATTTTGCGGATTGGTCAATCCGTTCGCGAGATATGGCAGTTTGGATGTAAGAAACGCTCGAGAAACTCAAAATTTTCGCAGATCTGATGCTCGAAACGAATAACTAGAACGGCCTAGGGGAAAAGTACGCACACCGTTGTAATCGGGCGAGTTTCTACTTTCAGATGCAACAGAAATTTTGCGAATTGGTCAATCCGTTCGCGAGATATGGCAGTTTGGAGGTAAGAAACGCTTGAGAAACTCAAAATTTTCGCAGTTCTGATGCTCGACAAGCATAACTAGAACGGCCTAGGGGAAAAGTACGCACACCGTTGTAATCGGGCGAGTTTCTACTTTCAGATGCAACAGAAATTTTGCGGATTGGTCATTCCGTTCGCGAGATATGGCAGTTTGGAGTCAAGAAACGCTTGATAAACTCAAAATTTTCGCAGTTCTGATGCTCGACAAGCATAACTAGAACGGCCTAGGGGAAAAGTACGCACACCGTTGTAATCGGGCGAGTTTCTACTTTCAGATGCAACAGAAATTTTGCGGATTGGTCAATCCGTTCGCGAGATATGGCAGTTTGGAGGTAAGCAACGCTTGAGAAACTCAAAATTTTCGCAGTTCTGTTGCTCGAAACGAATAACTAGAACGGGCTAGGGGAAAAGTACGCATACATTTGTAATCGGGCGAATTTCTACTTTCAGATGCAACAGAAATTTTGCGGATTGGTCAATCCGTTCGCGAGATATGGCAGTTTGGATGTAAGAAACGCTCGAGAAACTCAAAATTTTCGCAGATCTGATGCTCGAAACGAATAACTAGAACGGCCTAGGGGAAAAGTACGCACACCGTTGTAATCGGGCGAGTTTCTACTTTCAGATGCAACAGAAATTTTGCGAATTGGTCAATCCGTTCGCGAGATATGGCAGTTTGGAGGTAAGAAACACTTGAGAAACTCAAAATTTTCGCAGTTCTGATGCTCGACAAGCATAACTAGAACGGCCTAGGGGAAAAGTACGCACACCGTTGTAATCGGGCGAGTTTCTACTTTCAGATGCAACAGAAATTTTGCGGATTGGTCAATCCGTTCGCGAGATATGGCAGTTTGGAGGTAAGAAACGCTTGAGAAACTCAAAATTTTCGCAGTTCTGATGCTCGACAAGCATAACTAGAACGGCCTAGGGGAAAAGTACGCATAGTGTTGTAATCGGGCGAGTTTCTACTTTCAGATGCAACAGAAATTTTGCGGATTGGTCAATCCGTTCTGGAGATATGGCAGTTTGGAGGTAAGAAACGCTTGAGAAACTCAAAATTTTCGCAGTTCTGATGCTCGAAACGAATAACTAGAACGGCCTAGGGGAAAAGTACGCACACCGTTGTAGTCGGGCGAGTTTCTACTTTCAGATGCAACAGAAATTTTGCGGATTGGTCAATCCGTTTGCGAGATATGGCAGTTTGGAGGTAAGCAACGCTTGAGAAACTCAAAATTTTCGCAGATCTGTTGCTCGAAACGAATAACTAGAACGGGCTAGGGGAAAAGTACGCATACAGTTGTAATCGGGCGAATTTCTACTTTCAGATGCAACAGAAATTTTGCGGATTGGTCAATCCGTTCGCGAGATATGGCAGTTTGGAGGTAAGCAACGCTTGAGAAACTCAAAATTTTCGCAGTTCTGATGCTCGAAACGAATAACTAGAACGGGCTAGGGGAAAAGTACGCATACCGTTGTAATCGGGCGAGTTTCTACTTTCAGATGCAACAGAAATTTTGCGGATTGGTCAATCCGTTCGCGAGATATGGCAGTTTGGAGATAAGCAACGCTTGAAAAACTCAAAATTTTCGCAGTTCTGTTGCTCGAAACGAATAACTAGAACGGGCTAGGGGAAAAGTACGCATACCGTTGTAATCGGGCGAGCTTCTACTTTCAGATGCAACAGAAATTTTGCGGATTGGTCAATCCGTTCGCGAGATATGGCAGTTTGGAGGTAAGAAACGCTTGAGAAACTCAAAATTTTCGCAGTTCTGATGCTCGAAACGAATAACTAGAACGGCCTAGGGGAAAAGTACGCATAGTGTTGTAATCGGGCGAGTTTCTACTTTCAGATGCAACAGAAATTTTGCGGACTGGTCAATCCGTTCGCGAGATATGGCAGTTTGGAGGTAAGAAACGCTTGAGAAACTCAAAATTTTCGCAGTTCTGATGCTCGAAACGAATAACTAGAACGGCCTAGGGGAAAAGTACGCATAGTGTTGTAATCGGGCGAGTTTCTACTTTCAGATGCAACAGAAATTTTGCGGATTGGTCAATCCGTTCGCGAGATATGGCAGTTTGGAGGTAAGAAACGCTCGAGAAACTCAAAATTTTCGCAGTTCTGATGCTCGACAAGCATAACTAGAACGGCCTAGGGGAAAAGTACGCACACCGTTGTAATCGGGCGAGTTTCTACTTTCAGATGCAACAGAAATTTTGCGGATTGGTCAATCCGTTCGCGAGATATGGCAGTTTGGAGGTAAGCAACTCTTGAAAAACTCAAAATTTTCGCAGTTCTGTTGCTCGAAACGAATAACTAGAACGGGCTAGGGGAAAAGTACGCATACCGTTGTTATTGGGCGAGTTTCTACTTTCAGATGCAACAGAAATTTTGCGGATTGGTCAATCCGTTCGCGAGATATGGCAGTTTGGATGTAAGAAACGCTTGAGAAACTCAAAATTTTCGCAGTTCTGATGCTCGAAACGAATAACTAGAACGGCCTAGGGGAAAAGTACGCATACCGTTGTAATCGGGCGAGTTTCTGCTTTCAGATGCAACAGAAATTTTGCGGATTGGTCAATCCGTTCGCGAGATATGGCAGTTTGGAGGTAAGAAACGCTTGAGAAACTCAAAATTTTCGCAGTTCTGATGCTCGAAACGAATAACTAGAACGGCCTAGGGGAAAAGTACGCATAGTGTTGTAATCGGGCGAGTTTCTACTTTCAGATGCAACAGAAATTTTGCGGACTGGTCAATCCGTTCGCGAGATATGGCAGTTTGGAGGTAAGAAACGCTTGAGAAACTCAAAATTTTCGCAGTTCTGATGCTCGAAACGAATAACTAGAACGGCCTAGGGGAAAAGTACGCATAGTGTTGTAATCGGGCGAGTTTCTACTTTCAGATGCAACAGAAATTTTGCGGATTGGTCAATCCGTTCGCGAGATATGGCAGTTTGGAGGTAAGAAACGCTCGAGAAACTCAAAATTTTCGCAGTTCTGATGCTCGACAAGCATAACTAGAACGGCCTAGGGGAAAAGTACGCACACCGTTGTAATCGGGCGAGTTTCTACTTTCAGATGCAACAGAAATTTTGCGGATTGGTCAATCCGTTCGCGAGATATGGCAGTTTGGAGGTAAGCAACTCTTGAAAAACTCAAAATTTTCGCAGTTCTGTTGCTCGAAACGAATAACTAGAACGGGCTAGGGGAAAAGTACGCATACCGTTGTTATTGGGCGAGTTTCTACTTTCAGATGCAACAGAAATTTTGCGGATTGGTCAATCCGTTCGCGAGATATGGCAGTTTGGATGTAAGAAACGCTTGAGAAACTCAAAATTTTCGCAGTTCTGATGCTCGAAACGAATAACTAGAACGGCCTAGGGGAAAAGTACGCATACCGTTGTAATCGGGCGAGTTTCTGCTTTCAGATGCAACAGAAATTTTGCGGATTGGTCAATCCGTTCGCGAGATGTGGCAGTTTGAATGTAAGACACGCTTGAGAAACACAAAATTTTCGCGGTTCTGATGCTCGAAACGAATAACAAGAACGGCCTAGGGGAAAAGTACGCACACCGTTGTAATCGGGCGAGTTTCTACTTTCAGATGCAACAGAAATTTTGCGGATTGGTCATTCCGTTCGCGAGATATGGCAGTTTGGAGGTAAGAAACGCTTGAGAAACTCAAAATTTTCGCAGTTCTGATGCTCGACAAGCATAACTAGAACGGCCTAGGGGAAAAGTACGCACACCGTTGTGATCGGGCGAGTTTCTACTTTCAGATGCAACAGAAATTTTGCGGATTGGTCAATCCGTTCGCGAGATATGGCAGTTTGGATGTAAGCAACGCTTGAGAAACACAAAATTTTCGCAGTTCTGTTGCTCGAAACGAATAACTAGAACGGGCTAGGGGAAAAGTACGCATACATTTGTAATCGGGCGAATTTCTACTTTCAGATGCAACAGAAATTTTGCGGATTGGTCAATCCGTTCGCGAGATATGGCAGTTTGGATGTAAGAAACGCTCGAGAAACTCAAAATTTTCGCAGTTCTGATGCTCGAAACGAATAACTAGAACGGCCTAGGGGAAAAGTACGCATAGTGTTGTAATCGGGCGAGTTTCTACTTTCAGATGCAACAGAAATTTTGCGGATTGGTCAATCCGTTCGCGAGATATGGCAGTTTGGAGGTAAGAAACGCTCGAGAAACTCAAAATTTTCGCAGTTCTGATGCTCGACAAGCATAACTAGAACGGCCTAGGGGAAAAGTACGCACACCGTTGTAATCGGGCGAGTTTCTACTTTCAGATGCAACAGAAATTTTGCGGATTGGTCAATCCGTTCGCGAGATATGGCAGTTTGGATGTAAGAAACGCTTGAGAAACTCAAAATTTTCGCAGTTCTGTTGCTCGAAACGAATAACTAGAACGGCCTAGGGGAAAAGTACGCATAGTGTTGTAATCGGGCGAGTTTCTACTTTAAGATGCAACAGAAATTTTGCGGATTTGTCATTCCGTTCGCGAGATATGGCAGTTTGGAGGTAAGTAACGCTTGAGAAACTCAAAATTTTCGCAGTTCTGATGCTCGAAACGAATAACTAGAACGGGCTAGGGGAAAAGTACGCATACAGTTGTAATCGGGCGAATTTCTACTTTCAGATGCAACAGAAATTTTGCGGATTGGTCAATCCGTTCGCGAGATATGGCAGTTTGGATGTAAGAAACGCTCGAGAAACTCAAAATTTTCGCAGTTCTGATGCTCGAAACGAATAACTAGAACGGCCTAGGGGAAAAGTACGCACACCGTTGTAATCGGGCGAGTTTCTACTTTCAGATGCAACAGAAATTTTGCGTATTGGTCAATCCGTTCGCGAGATATGGCAGTTTGGAGGTAAGCAACGCTTGAGAAACTCAAAATTTTCGCAGTTCTGATGCTCGAAACGAATAACTAGAACGGGCTAGGGGAAAAGTACGCATACCGTTGTAATCGGGCGAGTTTCTACTTTCAGATGCAACAGAAATTTTGCGGATTGGTCAATCCGTTCGCGAGATATGGCAGTTTGGATGTAAGAAACGCTTGAGAAACTCAAAATTTTCGCAGTTCTGATGCTCGAAACGAATAACTAGAACGGCCTAGGGGAAAAGTACGCATAGTGTTGTAATCGGGCGAGTTTCTACTTTGAGATGCAACAGAAATTTTGCGGATTGGTCAATCCGTTCGCGAGATATGGCAGTTTGGAAGTAAGAAACGCTTGAGAAACTCAAAATTTTCGCAGTTCTGATGCTCGAAACGAACAACTAGAACGGCCTAGGGGAAAAGTACGCATAGTGTTGTAATCGGGCGAGTTTCTACTTTGAGATGCAACAGAAATTTTGCGGATTGGTCAATCCGTTCGCGAGATATGGCAGTTTGGAAGTAAGAAACGCTCGAGAAACTCAAAATTTTCGCAGTTCTGATGGTCGAAACGAATAACTAGAACGGGCTAGGGGAAAAGTACGCATACCGTTGTAGTCGGGCGAGTTTCTACTTTCAGATGCAACAGAAATTTTGTGGATTGGTCAATCCGTTCGCGAGATATGGCAGTTTGGATGTAAGAAACGCTTGAGAAACACAAAATTTTCGCGGTTCTGATGCTCGAAACGAATAGCAAGAACGGCCTAGGGGAAAAGTACGCACACCGTTGTAATCGGGCGAGTTTCTACTTTCAGATGCAACAGAAATTTTGCGGATTGGTCATTCCGTTCGCGAAATATGGCAGTTTGGAGGCAAGAAACGCTTGATAAACTCAAAATTTTCGCAGTTCTGATGCTCGACAAGCATAACTAGAACGGCCTAGGGGAAAAGTACGCACACCGTTGTAATCGGGCGAGATTCTACTTTCAGATGCAACAGAAATTTTGCGGATTGGTCAATCCGTTCGCGAGATATGGCAGTTTGGAGGTAAGCAACGCTTGAGAAACTCAAAATTTTCGCAGTTCTGTTGCTCGAAACGAATAACTAGAACGGGCTAGGGGAAAAGTACGCATACCGTTGTTATTGGGCGAGTTTCTACTTTCAGATGCAACAGAAATTTTGCGGATTGGTCAATCCGTTCGCGAGATATGGCAGTTTGGATGTAAGAAACGCTTGAGAAACTCAAAATTTTCGCAGTTCTGATGCTCGAAACGAATAACTAGAACGGCCTAGGGGAAAAGTACGCATACCGTTGTAATCGGGCGAGTTTCTGCTTTCAGATGCAACAGAAATTTTGCGGATTGGTCAATCCGTTCGCGAGATGTGGCAGTTTGGATGTAAGACACGCTTGAGAAACACAAAATTTTCGCGGTTCTGATGCTCGAAACGAATAACAAGAACGGCCTAGGGGAAAAGTACGCACACCGTTGTAATCGGGCGAGTTTCTACTTTCAGATGCAACAGAAATTTTGCGGATTGGTCATTCCGTTCGCGAGATATGGCAGTTTGGAGGTAAGAAACGCTTGAGAAACTCAAAATTTTCGCAGTTCTGATGCTCGACAAGCATAACTAGAACGGCCTAGGGGAAAAGTACGCACACCGTTGTAATCGGGCGAGTTTCTACTTTCAGATGCAACAGAAATTTTGCGGATTGGTCAATCCGTTCGCGAGGTATGGCAGTTTGGAGGTAAGCAACGCTTGAGAAACACAAAATTTTCGCAGTTCTGTTGCTCGAAACGAATAACTAGAACGGGCTAGGGGAAAAGTACGCATACATTTGTAATCGGGCGAATTTCTACTTTCAGATGCAACAGAAATTTTGCGGATTGGTCAATCCGTTCGCGAGATATGGCAGTTTGGATGTAAGAAACGCTCGAGAAACTCAAAATTTTCGCAGTTCTGATGCTCGAAACGAATAACTAGAACGGCCTAGGGGAAAAGTACGCATAGTGTTGTAATCGGGCGAGTTTCTACTTTCAGATGCAACAGAAATTTTGCGGATTGGTCAATCCGTTCGCGAGATATGGCAGTTTGGAGGTAAGAAACGCTCGAGAAACTCAAAATTTTCGCAGTTCTGATGCTCGACAAGCATAACTAGAACGGCCTAGGGGAAAAGTACGCACACCGTTGTAATCGGGCGAGTTTCTACTTTCAGATGCAACAGAAATTTTGCGGATTGGTCAATCCGTTCGCGAGATATGGCAGTTTGGATGTAAGAAACGCTTGAGAAACTCAAAATTTTCGCAGTTCTGTTGCTCGAAACGAATAACTAGAACGGCCTAGGGGAAAAGTACGCATAGTGTTGTAATCGGGCGAGTTTCTACTTTCAGATGCAACAGAAATTTTGCGGATTTGTCATTCCGTTCGCGAGATATGGCAGTTTGGATGTAAGAAACGCTTGAGAAACTCAAAATTTTCGCAGTTCTGATGCTCGAAACGAATAACTAGAACCGGCTAGGGGAAAAGTACGCATACAGTTGTAATCGGGCGAATTTCTACTTTCAGATGCAACAGAAATTTTGCGGATTGGTCAATCCGTTCGCGAGATATGGCAGTTTGGATGTAAGAAACGCTCGAGAAACTCAAAATTTTCGCAGTTCTGATGCTCGAAACGAATAACTAGAACGGCCTAGGGGAAAAGTACGCACACCGTTGTAATCGGGCGAGTTTCTACTTTCAGATGCAACAGAAATTTTGCGTATTGGTCAATCCGTTCGCGAGATATGGCAGTTTGGAGGTAAGCAACGCTTGAGAAACTCAAAATTTTCGCAGTTCTGATGCTCGAAACGAATAACTAGAACGGCCTAGGGGAAAAGTACGCATAGTGTTGTAATCGGGCGAGTTTCTACTTTCAGATGCAACAGAAATTTTGCGGATTGGTCAATCCGTTCGCGAGATATGGCAGTTTGGAGGTAAGAAACGCTCGAGAAACTCAAAATTTTCGCAGTTCTGATGCTCGACAAGCATAACTAGAACGGCCTAGGGGAAAAGTACGCACACCGTTGTAATCGGGCGAGTTTCTACTTTCAGATGCAACAGAAATTTTGCGGATTGGTCAATCCGTTCGCGAGATATGGCAGTTTGGAGGTAAGCAACTCTTGAAAAACTCAAAATTTTCGCAGTTCTGTTGCTCGAAACGAATAACTAGAACGGGCTAGGGGAAAAGTACGCATACCGTTGTTATTGGGCGAGTTTCTACTTTCAGATGCAACAGAAATTTTGCGGATTGGTCAATCCGTTCGCGAGATATGGCAGTTTGGATGTAAGAAACGCTTGAGAAACTCAAAATTTTCGCAGTTCTGATGCTCGAAACGAATAACTAGAACGGCCTAGGGGAAAAGTACGCATACCGTTGTGATCGGGCGAGTTTCTACTTTCAGATGCAACAGAAATTTTGCGGATTGGTCAATCCGTTCGCGAGATATGGCAGTTTGGATGTAAGCAACGCTTGAGAAACACAAAATTTTCGCAGTTCTGTTGCTCGAAACGAATAACTAGAACGGGCTAGGGGAAAAGTACGCATACATTTGTAATCGGGCGAATTTCTACTTTCAGATGCAACAGAAATTTTGCGGATTGGTCAATCCGTTCGCGAGATATGGCAGTTTGGATGTAAGAAACGCTCGAGAAACTCAAAATTTTCGCAGTTCTGATGCTCGAAACGAATAACTAGAACGGCCTAGGGGAAAAGTACGCATAGTGTTGTAATCGGGCGAGTTTCTACTTTCAGATGCAACAGAAATTTTGCGGATTGGTCAATCCGTTCGCGAGATATGGCAGTTTGGAGGTAAGAAACGCTCGAGAAACTCAAAATTTTCGCAGTTCTGATGCTCGACAAGCATAACTAGAACGGCCTAGGGGAAAAGTACGCACACCGTTGTAATCGGGCGAGTTTCTACTTTCAGATGCAACAGAAATTTTGCGGATTGGTCAATCCGTTCGCGAGATATGGCAGTTTGGATGTAAGAAACGCTTGAGAAACTCAAAATTTTCGCAGTTCTGTTGCTCGAAACGAATAACTAGAACGGCCTAGGGGAAAAGTACGCATAGTGTTGTAATCGGGCGAGTTTCTACTTTCAGATGCAACAGAAATTTTGCGGATTTGTCATTCCGTTCGCGAGATATGGCAGTTTGGAGGTAAGTAACGCTTGAGAAACTCAAAATTTTCGCAGTTCTGATGCTCGAAACGAATAACTAGAACGGGCTAGGGGAAAAGTACGCATACAGTTGTAATCGGGCGAATTTCTACTTTCAGATGCAACAGAAATTTTGCGGATTGGTCAATCCGTTCGCGAGATATGGCAGTTTGGATGTAAGAAACGCTCGAGAAACTCAAAATTTTCGCAGTTCTGATGCTCGAAACGAATAACTAGAACGGCCTAGGGGAAAAGTACGCACACCGTTGTAATCGGGCGAGTTTCTACTTTCAGATGCAACAGAAATTTTGCGTATTGGTCAATCCGTTCGCGAGATATGGCAGTTTGGAGGTAAGCAACGCTTGAGAAACTCAAAATTTTCGCAGTTCTGATGCTCGAAACGAATAACTAGAACGGGCTAGGGGAAAAGTACGCATACCGTTGTAATCGGGCGAGTTTCTACTTTCAGATGCAACAGAAATTTTGCGGATTGGTCAATCCGTTCGCGAGATATGGCAGTTTGGATGTAAGAAACGCTTGAGAAACTCAAAATTTTCGCAGTTCTGATGCTCGAAACGAATAACTAGAACGGCCTAGGGGAAAAGTACGCATAGTGTTGTAATCGGGCGAGTTTCTACTTTGAGATGCAACAGAAATTTTGCGGATTGGTCAATCCGTTCGCGAGATATGGCAGTTTGGAAGTAAGAAACGCTTGAGAAACTCAAAATTTTCGCAGTTCTGATGCTCGAAACGAACAACTAGAACGGCCTAGGGGAAAAGTACGCATAGTGTTGTAATCGGGCGAGTTTCTACTTTGAGATGCAACAGAAATTTTGCGGATTGGTCAATCCGTTCGCGAGATATGGCAGTTTGGAAGTAAGAAACGCTCGAGAAACTCAAAATTTTCGCAGTTCTGATGGTCGAAACGAATAACTAGAACGGGCTAGGGGAAAAGTACGCATACCGTTGTAGTCGGGCGAGTTTCTACTTTCAGATGCAACAGAAATTTTGCGGATTGGTCAATCCGTTCGCGAGATATGGCAGTTTGGATGTAAGAAACGCTTGAGAAACACAAAATTTTCGCGGTTCTGATGCTCGAAACGAATAGCAAGAACGGCCTAGGGGAAAAGTACGCACACCGTTGTAATCGGGCGAGTTTCTACTTTCAGATGCAACAGAAATTTTGCGGATTGGTCATTCCGTTCGCGAAATATGGCAGTTTGGAGGCAAGAAACGCTTGATAAACTCAAAATTTTCGCAGTTCTGATGCTCGACAAGCATAACTAGAACGGCCTAGGGGAAAAGTACGCACACCGTTGTAATCGGGCGAGATTCTACTTTCAGATGCAACAGAAATTTTGCGGATTGGTCAATCCGTTCGCGAGATATGGCAGTTTGGAGGTAAGCAACGCTTGAGAAACTCAAAATTTTCGCAGTTCTGTTGCTCGAAACGAATAACTAGAACGGCCTAGGGGAAAAGTACGCACACCGTTGTAGTCGGGCGAGTTTCTACTTTCAGATGCAACAGAAATTTTGCGGATTGGTCAATCCGTTCGCGAGATATGGCAGTTTGGAGGTAAGAAACGCTCGAGAAACTCAAAATTTTCGCAGTTCTGATGCTCGACAAGCATAACTAGAACGGCCTAGGGGAAAAGTACGCACACCGTTGTAATCGGGCGAGTTTCTACTTTCAGATGCAACAGAAATTTTGCGGATTGGTCAATCCGTTCGCGAGATATGGCAGTTTGGAGGTAAGCAACTCTTGAAAAACTCAAAATTTTCGCAGTTCTGTTGCTCGAAACGAATAACTAGAACGGGCTAGGGGAAAAGTACGCATACCGTTGTTATTGGGCGAGTTTCTACTTTCAGATGCAACAGAAATTTTGCGGATTGGTCAATCCGTTCGCGAGATATGGCAGTTTGGATGTAAGAAACGCTTGAGAAACTCAAAATTTTCGCAGTTCTGATGCTCGAAACGAATAACTAGAACGGCCTAGGGGAAAAGTACGCATACCGTTGTAATCGGGCGAGTTTCTGCTTTCAGATGCAACAGAAATTTTGCGGATTGGTCAATCCGTTCGCGAGATGTGGCAGTTTGGATGTAAGACACGCTTGAGAAACACAAAATTTTCGCGGTTCTGATGCTCGAAACGAATAACAAGAACGGCCTAGGGGAAAAGTACGCACACCGTTGTAATCGGGCGAGTTTCTACTTTCAGATGCAACAGAAATTTTGCGGATTGGTCATTCCGTTCGCGAGATATGGCAGTTTGGAGGTAAGAAACGCTTGAGAAACTCAAAATTTTCGCAGTTCTGATGCTCGACAAGCATAACTAGAACGGCCTAGGGGAAAAGTACGCACACCGTTGTAATCGGGCGAGTTTCTACTTTCAGATGCAACAGAAATTTTGCGGATTGGTCAATCCGTTCGCGAGGTATGGCAGTTTGGAGGTAAGCAACGCTTGAGAAACACAAAATTTTCGCAGTTCTGTTGCTCGAAACGAATAACTAGAACGGGCTAGGGGAAAAGTACGCATACATTTGTAATCGGGCGAATTTCTACTTTCAGATGCAACAGAAATTTTGCGGATTGGTCAATCCGTTCGCGAGATATGGCAGTTTGGATGTAAGAAACGCTCGAGAAACTCAAAATTTTCGCAGTTCTGATGCTCGAAACGAATAACTAGAACGGCCTAGGGGAAAAGTACGCATAGTGTTGTAATCGGGCGAGTTTCTACTTTCAGATGCAACAGAAATTTTGCGGATTGGTCAATCCGTTCGCGAGATATGGCAGTTTGGAGGTAAGAAACGCTCGAGAAACTCAAAATTTTCGCAGTTCTGATGCTCGACAAGCATAACTAGAACGGCCTAGGGGAAAAGTACGCACACCGTTGTAATCGGGCGAGTTTCTACTTTCAGATGCAACAGAAATTTTGCGGATTGGTCAATCCGTTCGCGAGATATGGCAGTTTGGATGTAAGAAACGCTTGAGAAACTCAAAATTTTCGCAGTTCTGTTGCTCGAAACGAATAACTAGAACGGCCTAGGGGAAAAGTACGCATAGTGTTGTAATCGGGCGAGTTTCTACTTTCAGATGCAACAGAAATTTTGCGGATTTGTCATTCCGTTCGCGAGATATGGCAGTTTGGATGTAAGAAACGCTTGAGAAACTCAAAATTTTCGCAGTTCTGATGCTCGAAACGAATAACTAGAACCGGCTAGGGGAAAAGTACGCATACAGTTGTAATCGGGCGAATTTCTACTTTCAGATGCAACAGAAATTTTGCGGATTGGTCAATCCGTTCGCGAGATATGGCAGTTTGGATGTAAGAAACGCTCGAGAAACTCAAAATTTTCGCAGTTCTGATGCTCGAAACGAATAACTAGAACGGCCTAGGGGAAAAGTACGCACACCGTTGTAATCGGGCGAGTTTCTACTTTCAGATGCAACAGAAATTTTGCGTATTGGTCAATCCGTTCGCGAGATATGGCAGTTTGGAGGTAAGCAACGCTTGAGAAACTCAAAATTTTCGCAGTTCTGATGCTCGAAACGAATAACTAGAACGGCCTAGGGGAAAAGTACGCATAGTGTTGTAATCGGGCGAGTTTCTACTTTGAGATGCAACAGAAATTTTGCGGATTGGTCAATCCGTTCGCGAGATATGGCAGTTTGGAAGTAAGAAACGCTTGAGAAACTCAAAATTTTCGCAGTTCTGATGCTCGAAACGAATAACTAGAACGGGCTAGGGGAAAAGTACGCATACCGTTGTAGTCGGGCGAGTTTCTACTTTCAGATGCAACAGAAATTTTGCGGATTGGTCAATCCGTTCGCGAGATATGGCAGTTTGGATGTAAGAAACGCTTGAGAAACACAAAATTTTCGCGGTTCTGATGCTCGAAACGAATAGCAAGAACGGCCTAGGGGAAAAGTACGCACACCGTTGTAATCGGGCGAGTTTCTACTTTCAGATGCAACAGAAATTTTGCGGATTGGTCATTCCGTTCGCGAGATATGGCAGTTTGGAGGCAAGAAACGCTTGATAAACTCAAAATTTTTGCAGTTCTGATGCTCGACAAGCATAACTAGAACGGCCTAGGGGAAAAGTACGCACACCGTTGTAATCGGGCGAGTTTCTACTTTCAGATGCAACAGAAATTTTGCGGATTGGTCAATCCGTTCGCGAGATATGGCAGTTTGGATGTAAGAAACGCTTGAGAAACTCAAAATTTTCGCAGTTCTGTTGCTCGAAACGAATAACTAGAACGGGCTAGGGGAAAAGTACGCATACATTTGTAATCGGGCGAATTTCTACTTTCAGATGCAACAGAAATTTTGCGGATTGGTCAATCCGTTCGCGAGATATGGCAGTTTTGATGTAAGAAACGCTCGAGAAACTCAAAATTTTCGCAGATCTGATGCTCGAAACGAATAACTAGAACGGCCTAGGGGAAAAGTACGCACACCGTTGTAATCGGGCGAGTTTCTACTTTCAGATGCAACAGAAATTTTGCGAATTGGTCAATCCGTTCGCGAGATATGGCAGTTTGGAGGTAAGAAACGCTTGAGAAACTCAAAATTTTCGCAGTTCTGATGCTCGACAAGCATAACTAGAACGGCCTAGGGGAAAAGTACGCACACCGTTGTAATCGGGCGAGTTTCTACTTTCAGATGCAACAGAAATTTTGCGGATTGGTCAATCCGTTCGCGAGATATGGCAGTTTGGAGGTAAGAAACGCTTGAGAAACACAAAATTTTCGCGGTTCTGATGCTCGAAACGAATAACAAGAACGGCCTAGGGGAAAAGTACGCACACCGTTGTAATCGGGCGAGTTTCTACTTTCAGATGCAACAGAAATTTTGCGGATTTGTCATTCCGTTCGCGAGATATGGCAGTTTGGAGGTAAGAAACGCTTGAGAAACTCAAAATTTTCGCAGTTCTGATGCTCGAAACGAATAACTAGAACGGCCTAGGGGAAAAGTACGCACACCGTTGTAGTCGGGCGAGTTTCTACTTTCAGATGCAACAGAAATTTTGCGGATTGGTCAATCCGTTCGCGAGATATGGCAGTTTGGAGGTAAGAAACGCTTGAGAAACTCAAAATTTTCGCAGTTCTGATGCTCGACAAGCATAACTAGAACGGCCTTGGGGA
This sequence comes from Ptiloglossa arizonensis, assembly GCF_051014685.1. NCBI lineage: Eukaryota > Metazoa > Arthropoda > Insecta > Hymenoptera > Colletidae > Ptiloglossa > Ptiloglossa arizonensis. The sequence goes on from NW_027478386.1 coordinate 2,780,646, forward strand.
AAAGTACGCATAGTGTTGTAATCGGGCGAGTTTCTACTTTCAGATGCAACAGAAATTTTGCGGATTGGTCAATCCGTTCTGGAGATATGGCAGTTTGGAGGTAAGAAACGCTTGAGAAACTCAAAATTTTCGCAGTTCTGATGCTCGAAACGAATAACTGGAACGGCCTAGGGGAAAAGTACGCACACCGTTGTAGTCGGGCGAGTTTCTACTTTCAGATGCAACAGAAATTTTGCGGATTGGTCAATCCGTTTGCGAGATATGGCAGTTTGGAGGTAAGCAACGCTTGAGAAACTCAAAATTTTCGCAGATCTGTTGCTCGAAACGAATAACTAGAACGGGCTAGGGGAAAAGTACGCATACAGTTGTAATCGGGCGAATTTCTACTTTCAGATGCAACAGAAATTTTGCGGATTGGTCAATCCGTTCGCGAGATATGGCAGTTTGGATGTAAGCAACGCTTGAGAAACTCAAAATTTTCGCAGTTCTGATGCTCGAAACGAATAACTAGAACGGGCTAGGGGAAAAGTACGCACACCGTTGTAATCGGGCGAGTTTCTACTTTCAGATGCAACAGAAATTTTGCGGATTGGTCAATCCGTTCGCGAGATATGGCAGTTTGGAGGTAAGCAACGCTTGAGAAACTCAAAATTTTCGCAGTTCTGATGCTCGAAACGAATAACTAGAACGGGCTAGGGGAAAAGTACGCATACCGTTGTAATCGGGCGAGTTTCTACTTTCAGATGCAACAGAAATTTTGCGGATTGGTCAATCCGTTCGCGAGATATGGCAGTTTGGAGATAAGCAACGCTTGAAAAACTCAAAATTTTCGCAGTTCTGTTGCTCGAAACGAATAACTAGAACGGGCTAGGGGAAAAGTACGCATACCGTTGTAATCGGGCGAGCTTCTACTTTCAGATGCAACAGAAATTTTGCGGATTGGTCAATCCGTTCGCGAGATATGGCAGTTTGGAGGTAAGAAACGCTTGAGAAACTCAAAATTTTCGCAGTTCTGATGCTCGAAACGAATAACTAGAACGGCCTAGGGGAAAGGTACGCATAGTGTTGTAATCGGGCGAGTTTCTACTTTCAGATGCAACAGAAATTTTGCGGATTGGTCAATCCGTTCGCGAGATATGGCAGTTTGGAGGTAAGAAACGCTTGAGAAACTCAAAATTTTCGCAGTTCTGATGCTCGAAACGAATAACTAGAACGGCCTAGGGGAAAAGTACGCATAGTGTTGTAATCGGGCGAGTTTCTACTTTCAGATGCAACAGAAATTTTGCGGATTGGTCAATCCGTTCGCGAGATATGGCAGTTTGGAGGTAAGAAACGCTCGAGAAACTCAAAATTTTCGCAGTTCTGATGCTCGACAAGCATAACTAGAACGGCCTAGGGGAAAAGTACGCACACCGTTGTAATCGGGCGAGTTTCTACTTTCAGATGCAACAGAAATTTTGCGGATTGGTCAATCCGTTCGCGAGATATGGCAGTTTGGAGGTAAGCAACTCTTGAAAAACTCAAAATTTTCGCAGTTCTGTTGCTCGAAACGAATAACTAGAACGGGCTAGGGGAAAAGTACGCATACCGTTGTTATTGGGCGAGTTTCTACTTTCAGATGCAACAGAAATTTTGCGGATTGGTCAATCCGTTCGCGAGATATGGCAGTTTGGATGTAAGAAACGCTTGAGAAACTCAAAATTTTCGCAGTTCTGATGCTCGAAACGAATAACTAGAACGGCCTAGGGGAAAAGTACGCATACCGTTGTAATCGGGCGAGTTTCTGCTTTCAGATGCAACAGAAATTTTGCGGATTGGTCAATCCGTTCGCGAGATGTGGCAGTTTGGATGTAAGACACGCTTGAGAAACACAAAATTTTCGCGGTTCTGATGCTCGAAACGAATAACAAGAACGGCCTAGGGGAAAAGTACGCACACCGTTGTAATCGGGCGAGTTTCTACTTTCAGATGCAACAGAAATTTTGCGGATTGGTCATTCCGTTCGCGAGATATGGCAGTTTGGAGGTAAGAAACGCTTGAGAAACTCAAAATTTTCGCAGTTCTGATGCTCGACAAGCATAACTAGAACGGCCTAGGGGAAAAGTACGCACACCGTTGTAATCGGGCGAGTTTCTACTTTCAGATGCAACAGAAATTTTGCGGATTGGTCAATCCGTTCGCGAGATATGGCAGTTTGGAGGTAAGCAACGCTTGAGAAACACAAAATTTTCGCAGTTCTGTTGCTCGAAACGAATAACTAGAACGGGCTAGGGGAAAAGTACGCATACATTTGTAATCGGGCGAATTTCTACTTTCAGATGCAACAGAAATTTTGCGGATTGGTCAATCCGTTCGCGAGATATGGCAGTTTGGATGTAAGAAACGCTCGAGAAACTCAAAATTTTCGCAGTTCTGATGCTCGAAACGAATAACTAGAACGGCCTAGGGGAAAAGTACGCATAGTGTTGTAATCGGGCGAGTTTCTACTTTCAGATGCAACAGAAATTTTGCGGATTGGTCAATCCGTTCGCGAGATATGGCAGTTTGGAGGTAAGAAACGCTCGAGAAACTCAAAATTTTCGCAGTTCTGATGCTCGACAAGCATAACTAGAACGGCCTAGGGGAAAAGTACGCACACCGTTGTAATCGGGCGAGTTTCTACTTTCAGATGCAACAGAAATTTTGCGGATTGGTCAATCCGTTCGCGAGATATGGCAGTTTGGATGTAAGAAACGCTTGAGAAACTCAAAATTTTCGCAGTTCTGTTGCTCGAAACGAATAACTAGAACGGCCTAGGGGAAAAGTACGCATAGTGTTGTAATCGGGCGAGTTTCTACTTTCAGATGCAACAGAAATTTTGCGGATTGGTCAATCCGTTCGCGAGATATGGCAATTTGGAGGTAAGCAACGCTTGAGAAACTCAAAATTTTCGCAGTTCTGTTGCTCGAAACGAATAACTAGAACGGGCTAGGGGAAAAGTACGCATACATTTGTAATCGGGCGAATTTCTACTTTCAGATGCAACAGAAATTTTGCGGATTGGTCAATCCGTTCGCGAGATATGGCAGTTTGGATGTAAGAAACGCTCGAGAAACTCAAAATTTTCGCAGTTCTGATGCTCGAAACGAATAACTAGAACGGCCTAGGGGAAAAGTACGCATACCGTTGTAATCGGGCGAGTTTCTACTTTCAGATGCAACAGAAATTTTGCGGATTGGTCAATCCGTTCGCGAGATATGGCAGTTTGGATGTAAGAAACGCTTGAGAAACTCAAAATTTTCGCAGTTCTGTTGCTCGAAACGAATAACTAGAACGGCCTAGGGGAAAAGTACGCATAGTGTTGTAATCGGGCGAGTTTCTACTTTCAGATGCAACAGAAATTTTGCGGATTGGTCAATCCGTTCGCGAGATATGGCAGTTTGGAGGTAAGAAACGCTTGAGAAACTCAAAATTTTCGCAGTTCTGATGCTCGAAACGAATAACTAGAACGGCCTAGGGGAAAAGTACGCATAGTGTTGTAATCGGGCGAGTTTCTACTTTCAGATGCAACAGAAATTTTGCGGATTGGTCAATCCGTTCGCGAGATATGGCAGTTTGGAGGTAAGAAACGCTCGAGAAACTCAAAATTTTCGCAGTTCTGATGCTCGACAAGCATAACTAGAACGGCCTAGGGGAAAAGTACGCACACCGTTGTAATCGGGCGAGTTTCTACTTTCAGATGCAACAGAAATTTTGCGGATTGGTCAATCCGTTCGCGAGATATGGCAGTTTGGAGGTAAGAAACGCTCGAGAAACTCAAAATTTTCGCAGTTCTGATGCTCGACAAGCATAACTAGAACGGCCTAGGGGAAAAGTACGCACACCGTTGTAATCGGGCGAGTTTCTACTTTCAGATGCAACAGAAATTTTGCGGATTGGTCAATCCGTTCGCGAGATATGGCAGTTTGGATGTAAGAAACGCTTGAGAAACTCAAAATTTTCGCAGTTCTGTTGCTCGAAACGAATAACTAGAAAGGCCTAGGGGAAAAGTACGCATAGTGTTGTAATCGGGCGAGTTTCTACTTTCAGATGCAACAGAAATTTTGCGGATTGGTCAATCCGTTCGCGAGATATGGCAGTTTGGAGGTAAGAAACGCTTGAGAAACTCAAAATTTTCGCAGTTCTGATGCTCGAAACGAATAACTAGAACGGCCTAGGGGAAAAGTACGCACACCGTTGTAGTCGGTCGAGTTTCTACTTTCAGATGCAACAGAAATTTTGCAGATTGGTCAATCCGTTCGCGAGATATGGCAGTTTGGAGGTAAGCAACGCTTGAAAAACTCAAAATTTTCGCAGTTCTGTTGCTCGAAACGAATAACTAGAACGGGCTTGGGGAAAAGTACGCATACCGTTGTAATTGGGCGAGTTTCTACTTTCAGATGCAACAGAAATTTTGCGGATTGGTCAATCCGTTCGCGAGATATGGCAGTTTGGATGTAAGAAACGCTTGAGAAACTCAAAATTTTCGCAGTTCTGATGCTCGAAACGAATAACTAGAACGGGCTAGGGGAAAAGTACGCATACCGTTGTAATCGGGCGAGTTTCTACTTTCAGATGCAACAGAAATTTTGCGGATTGGTCAATCCGTTCGCGAGATATGGCAGTTTGGAGGTAAGAAACGCTCGAGAAACTCAAAATTTTCGCAGTTCTGATGCTCGACAAGCATAACTAGAACGGGCTAGGGGAAAAGTTCTCACACCGTTGTAGTCGGGCGAGTTTCTACTTTCAGATGCAACAGAAATTTTGCGGATTGGTCAATCCGTTCGCGAGATGTGGCAGTTTGGATGTAAGAAACGCTTGAGAAACACAAAATTTTCGCGGTTCTGATGCTCGAAACGAATAACAAGAACGGCCTAGGGGAAAAGTACGCACACCGTTGTAATCGGGCGAGTTTCTACTTTCAGATGCAACAGAAATTTTGCGGATTGGTCAATCCGTTCGCGAGATATGGCAGTTTGGATGTAAGAAACGCTTGAGAAACTCAAAATTTTCGCAGTTCTGTTGCTCGAAACGAATAACTAGAAAGGCCTAGGGGAAAAGTACGCATAGTGTTGTAATCGGGCGAGTTTCTACTTTCAGATGCAACAGAAATTTTGCGGATTGGTCAATCCGTTCGCGAGATATGGCAGTTTGGAGGTAAGAAACGCTTGAGAAACTCAAAATTTTCGCAGTTCTGATGCTCGAAACGAATAACTAGAACGGCCTAGGGGAAAAGTACGCACACCGTTGTAGTCGGGCGAGTTTCTACTTTCAGATGCAACAGAAATTTTGCAGATTGGTCAATCCGTTCGCGAGATATGGCAGTTTGGAGGTAAGCAACGCTTGAAAAACTCAAAATTTTCGCAGTTCTGTTGCTCGAAACGAATAACTAGAACGGGCTTGGGGAAAAGTACGCATACCGTTGTAATTGGGCGAGTTTCTACTTTCAGATGCAACAGAAATTTTGCGGATTGGTCAATCCGTTCGCGAGATATGGCAGTTTGGATGTAAGAAACGCTTGAGAAACTCAAAATTTTCGCAGTTCTGATGCTCGAAACGAATAACTAGAACGGGCTAGGGGAAAAGTACGCATACCGTTGTAATCGGGCGAGTTTCTACTTTCAGATGCAACAGAAATTTTGCGGATTGGTCAATCCGTTCGCGAGATATGGCAGTTTGGAGGTAAGAAACGCTCGAGAAACTCAAAATTTTCGCAGTTCTGATGCTCGACAAGCATAACTAGAACGGGCTAGGGGAAAAGTTCTCACACCGTTGTAGTCGGGCGAGTTTCTACTTTCAGATGCAACAGAAATTTTGCGGATTGGTCAATCCGTTCGCGAGATGTGGCAGTTTGGATGTAAGAAACGCTTGAGAAACACAAAATTTTCGCGGTTCTGATGCTCGAAACGAATAACAAGAACGGCCTAGGGGAAAAGTACGCACACCGTTGTAATCGGGCGAGTTTCTACTTTCAGATGCAACAGAAATTTTGCGGATTGGTCATTCCGTTCGCGAGATATGGCAGTTTGGAGGTAAGAAACGCTTGAGAAACTCAAAATTTTCGCAGTTCTGATGCTCGACAAGCATAACTAGAACGGCCTAGGGGAAAAGTACGCACACCGTTGTAATCGGGCGAGTTTCTACTTTCAGATGCAACAGAAATTTTGCGGATTGGTCAATCCGTTCGCGAGATATGGCAGTTTGGAGGTAAGCAACGCTTGAAAAACTCAAAATTTTCGCAGTTCTGTTGCTCGAAACGAATAACTAGAACGGGCTAGGGGAAAAGTACGCATACCGTTGTAATCGGGCGAGTTTCTACTTTCAGATGCAACAGAAATTTTGCGGATTGGTCAATCCGTTCGCGAGATATGGCAGTTTGGATGTAAGAAACGCTCGAGAAACTCAAAATTTTCGCAGTTCTGATGCTCGAAACGAATAACTAGAACGGCCTAGGGGAAAAGTACGCATAGTGTTGTAATCGGGCGAGTTTCTACTTTCAGATGCAACAGAAATTTTGCGGATTGGTCAATCCGTTCGCGAGATATGGCAGTTTGGAGGTAAGAAACGCTCGAGAAACTCAAAATTTTCGCAGTTCTGATGCTCGACAAGCATAACTAGAACGGCCTAGGGGAAAAGTACGCACACCGTTGTAATCGGGCGAGTTTCTACTTTCAGATGCAACAGAAATTTTGCGGATTGGTCAATCCGTTCGCGAGATATGGCAGTTTGGATGTAAGAAACGCTTGAGAAACTCAAAATTTTCGCAGTTCTGTTGCTCGAAACGAATAACTAGAACGGCCTAGGGGTAAAGTACGCATAGTGTTGTAATCGGGCGAGTTTCTACTTTCAGATGCAACAGAAATTTTGCGGATTGGTCAATCCGTTCGCGAGATATGGCAGTTTGGAGGTAAGAAACGCTCGAGAAACTCAAAATTTTCGCAGTTCTGATGCTCGACAAGCATAACTAGAACGGCCTAGGGGAAAAGTACGCACACCGTTGTAATCGGGCGAGTTTCTACTTTCAGATGCAACAGAAATTTTGCGGATTGGTCAATCCGTTCGCGAGATATGGCAGTTTGGAGGTAAGCAACGCTTGAAAAACTCAAAATTTTCGCAGTTCTGTTGCTCGAAACGAATAACTAGAACGGGCTTGGGGAAAAGTACGCATACCGTTGTAATTGGGCGAGTTTCTACTTTCAGATGCAACAGAAATTTTGCGGATTGGTCAATCCGTTCGCGAGATATGGCAGTTTGGATGTAAGAAACGCTTGAGAAACTCAAAATTTTCGCAGTTCTGATGCTCGAAACGAATAACTAGAACGGGCTAGGGGAAAAGTACGCATACCGTTGTAATCGGGCGAGTTTCTACTTTCAGATGCAACAGAAATTTTGCAGATTGGTCAATCCGTTCGCGAGATATGGCAGTTTGGAGGTAAGAAACGCTCGAGAAACTCAAAATTTTCGCAGTTCTGATGCTCGACAAGCATAACTAGAACGGCCTAGGGGAAAAGTACGCACACCGTTGTAATCGGGCGAGTTTCTACTTTCAGATGCAACAGAAATTTTGCGGATTGGTCAATCCGTTCGCGAGATATGGCAGTTTGGATGTAAGAAACGCTCGAGAAACTCAAAATTTTCGCAGTTCTGATGCTCGAAACGAATAACTAGAACGGCCTAGGGGAAAAGTACGCATAGTGTTGTAATCGGGCGAGTTTCTACTTTCAGATGCAACAGAAATTTTGCGGATTGGTCAATCCGTTCGCGAGATATGGCAGTTTGGAGGTAAGAAACGCTCGAGAAACTCAAAATTTTCGCAGTTCTGATGCTCGACAAGCATAACTAGAACGGCCTAGGGGAAAAGTACGCATACCGTTGTAATCGGGCGAGTTTCTGCTTTCAGATGCAACAGAAATTTTGCGGATTGGTCAATCCGTTCGCGAGATGTGGCAGTTTGGATGTAAGAAACGCTTGAGAAACACAAAATTTTCGCAGTTCTGTTGCTCGAAACGAATAACTAGAACGGCCTAGGGGTAAAGTACGCATAGTGTTGTAATCGGGCGAGTTTCTACTTTCAGATGCAACAGAAATTTTGCGGATTGGTCAATCCGTTCGCGAGATATGGCAGTTTGGAGGTAAGAAACGCTCGAGAAACTCAAAATTTTCGCAGTTCTGATGCTCGACAAGCATAACTAGAACGGCCTAGGGGAAAAGTACGCACACCGTTGTAATCGGGCGAGTTTCTACTTTCAGATGCAACAGAAATTTTGCGGATTGGTCAATCCGTTCGCGAGATATGGCAGTTTGGAGGTAAGCAACGCTTGAAAAACTCAAAATTTTCGCAGTTCTGTTGCTCGAAACGAATAACTAGAACGGGCTTGGGGAAAAGTACGCATACCGTTGTAATTGGGCGAGTTTCTACTTTCAGATGCAACAGAAATTTTGCGGATTGGTCAATCCGTTCGCGAGATATGGCAGTTTGGATGTAAGAAACGCTTGAGAAACTCAAAATTTTCGCAGTTCTGATGCTCGAAACGAATAACTAGAACGGGCTAGGGGAAAAGTACGCATACCGTTGTAATCGGGCGAGTTTCTACTTTCAGATGCAACAGAAATTTTGCAGATTGGTCAATCCGTTCGCGAGATATGGCAGTTTGGAGGTAAGAAACGCTCGAGAAACTCAAAATTTTCGCAGTTCTGATGCTCGACAAGCATAACTAGAACGGCCTAGGGGAAAAGTACGCACACCGTTGTAATCGGGCGAGTTTCTACTTTCAGATGCAACAGAAATTTTGCGGATTGGTCAATCCGTTCGCGAGATATGGCAGTTTGGATGTAAGAAACGCTCGAGAAACTCAAAATTTTCGCAGTTCTGATGCTCGAAACGAATAACTAGAACGGCCTAGGGGAAAAGTACGCATAGTGTTGTAATCGGGCGAGTTTCTACTTTCAGATGCAACAGAAATTTTGCGGATTGGTCAATCCGTTCGCGAGATATGGCAGTTTGGAGGTAAGAAACGCTCGAGAAACTCAAAATTTTCGCAGTTCTGATGCTCGACAAGCATAACTAGAACGGCCTAGGGGAAAAGTACGCATACCGTTGTAATCGGGCGAGTTTCTGCTTTCAGATGCAACAGAAATTTTGCGGATTGGTCAATCCGTTCGCGAGATGTGGCAGTTTGGATGTAAGAAACGCTTGAGAAACACAAAATTTTCGCGGTTCTGATGCTCGAAACGAATAACAAGAACGGCCTAGGGGAAAAGTACGCACACCGTTGTAATCGGGCGAGTTTCTACTTTCAGATGCAACAGAAATTTTGCGGATTGGTCATTCCGTTCGCGAGATATGGCAGTTTGGAGGTAAGAAACGCTTGAGAAACTCAAAATTTTCGCAGTTCTGATGCTCGACAAGCATAACTAGAACGGCCTAGGGGAAAAGTACGCACACCGTTGTAATCGGGCGAGTTTCTACTTTCAGATGCAACAGAAATTTTGCGGATTGGTCAATCCGTTCGCGAGATATGGCAGTTTGGAGGTAAGCAACGCTTGAGAAACTCAAAATTTTCGCAGTTCTGTTGCTCGAAACGAATAACTAGAACGGGCTAGGGGAAAAGTACGCATACATTTGTAATCGGGCGAATTTCTACTTTCAGATGCAACAGAAATTTTGCGGATTGGTCAATCCGTTCGCGAGATATGGCAGTTTGGATGTGAGAAACGCTCGAGAAACTCAAAATTTTCGCAGTTCTGATGCTCGAAACGAATAACTAGAACGGCCTAGGGGAAAAGTACGCATAGTGTTGTAATCGGGCGAGTTTCTACTTTCAGATGCAACAGAAATTTTGCGGATTGTTCAATCCGTTCGCGAGATATGGCAGTTTGGAGGTAAGAAACGCTCGAGAAACTCAAAATTTTCGCAGTTCTGATGCTCGACAAGCATAACTAGAACGGCCTAGGGGAAAAGTACGCACACCGTTGTAATCGGGCGAGTTTCTACTTTCAGATGCAACAGAAATTTTGCGGATTGGTCAATCCGTTCGCGAGATATGGCAGTTTGGATGTAAGAAACGCTTGAGAAACTCAAAATTTTCGCAGTTCTGTTGCTCGAAACGAATAACTAGAACGGCCTAGGGGAAAAGTACGCATAGTGTTGTAATCGGGCGAGTTTCTACTTTCAGATGCAACAGAAATTTTGCGGATTGGTCAATCCGTTCGCGAGATATGGCAGTTTGGAGGTAAGCAACGCTTGAGAAACTCAAAATTTTCGCAGTTCTGTTGCTCGAAACGAATAACTAGAACGGGCTAGGGGAAAAGTACGCATACATTTGTAATCGGGCGAATTTCTACTTTCAGATGCAACAGAAATTTTGCGGATTGGTCAATCCGTTCGCGAGATATGGCAGTTTGGATGTAAGAAACGCTCGAGAAACTCAAAATTTTCGCAGTTCTGATGCTCGAAACGAATAACTAGAACGACCTAGGGCAAAAGTACGCCCACCGTTGTAATCGGGCGAGTTTCTACTTTCAGATGCAACAGAAATTTTGCGAATTGTTCAATCCGTTCGCGAGATATGGCAGTTTGGAGGTAAGCAACGCTTGAGAAACTCAAAATTTTCGCATTTCTGATGCTCGAAACGAATAACCAGAACGGCCTAGGGGAAAAGTACGCATAGTGTTGTAATCGGGCGAGTGTCTACTTTCAGATGTAACAGAAATTTTGCGGATTGGTCAATCCGTTCGCGAGATATGGCAGTTTGGAGGTAAGAAACGCTCGAGAAACTCAAAATTTTCGCAGTTCTGATGCTCGACAAGCATAACTAGAACGGCCTAGGGGAAAAGTACGCACACCGTTGTAATCGGGCGAGTTTCTACTTTCAGATGCAACAGAAATTTTGCGGATTGGTCAATCCGTTCGCGAGATATGGCAGTTTGGAGGTAAGCAACGCTTGAAAAACTCAAAATTTTCGCAGTTCTGAAGCTCGAAACGAATAACTAGAACGGGCTTGGGGAAAAGTACGCATACCGTTGTAATTGGGCGAGTTTCTACTTTCAGATGCAACAGAAATTTTGCGGATTGGTCAATCCGTTCGCGAGATATGGCAGTTTGGATGTAAGAAACGCTCGAGAAACTCAAAATTTTCGCAGTTCTGATGCTCGAAACGAATAACTAGAACGGCCTAGGGGAAAAGTACGCATACCGTTGTAATCGGGCGAGTTTCTACTTTCAGATGCAACAGAAATTTTGCGGATTGGTCAATCCGTTCGCGAGATGTGGCTGTTTGGATGTAAGAAACGCTTGAGAAACACAAAATTTTCGCGGTTCTGATGCTCGAAACGAATAACAAGAACGGCCTAGGGGAAAAGTACGCACACCGTTGTAATCGGGCGAGTTTCTACTTTCAGATGCAACAGAAATTTTGCGGATTGGTCATTCCGTTCGCGAGATATGGCAGTTTGGAGGTAAGAAACGCTTGAGAAACTCAAAATTTTCGCAGTTCTGATGCTCGACAAGCATAACTAGAACGGCCTAGGGGAAAAGTACGCATAGTGTTGTAATCGGGCGAGTTTCTACTTTCAGATGCAACAGAAATTTTGCGGATTGGTCAATCCGTTCGCGAGGTATGGCAGTTTGGAGGTAAGCAACGCTTGAGAAACTCAAAATTTTCGCTGTTCTGTTGCTCGAAACGAATAACTAGAACGGGCTAGGGGAAAAGTACGCATACATTTGTAATCGGGCGAATTTCTACTTTCAGATGCAACAGAAATTTTGCGGATTGGTCAATCCGTTCGCGAGATATGGCAGTTTGGATGTAAGAAACGCTCGAGAAACTCAAAATTTTCGCAGTTCTGATGCTCGAAACGAATAACTAGAACGGCCTAGGGGAAAAGTACGCCCACCGTTGTAATCGGGCGAGTTTCTACTTTCAGATGCAACAGAAATTTTGCGAATTGTTCAATCCGTTCGCGAGATATGGCAGTTTGGAGGTAAGCAACTCTTGAGAAACTCAAAATTTTCGCAGTTCTGATGCTCGAAACGAATAACTAGAACGGCCTAGGGGAAAAGTACGCATAGTGTTGTAATCGGGCGAGTTTCTACTTTCAGATGCAACAGAAATTTTGCGGATTGGTCAATCCGTTCGCGAGATATGGCAGTTTGGAAGTAAGAAACGCTTGAGAAACTCAAAATTTTCGCAGTTCTGATGCTCGAAACGAATAACTAGAACGGCCTAGGGGAAAAGTACGCATAGTGTTGTAATCGGGCGAGTTTCTACTTTCAGATGCAACAGAAATTTTGCGGATTGGTCAATCCGTTCGCGAGATATGGCAGTTTGGAGGTAAGAAACGCTCGAGAAACTCAAAATTTTCGCAGTTCTGATGCTCGACAAGCATAACTAGAACGGCCTAGGGGAAAAGTACGCACACCGTTGTAATCGGGCGAGTTTCTACTTTCAGATGCAACAGAAATTTTGCGGATTGGTCAATCCGTTCGCGAGATATGGCAGTTTGGAGGTAAGCAACGCTTGAAAAACTCAAAATTTTCGCAGTTCTGAAGCTCGAAACGAATAACTAGAACGGGCTTGGGGAAAAGTACGCATACCGTTGTAATTGGGCGAGTTTCTACTTTCAGATGCAACAGAAATTTTGCGGATTGGTCAATCCGTTCGCGAGATATGGCAGTTTGGATGTAAGAAACGCTTGAGAAACTCAAAATTTTCGCAGTTCTGATGCTCGAAACGAATAACTAGAACGGCCTAGGGGAAAAGTACGCATACCGTTGTAATCGGGCGAGTTTCTACTTTCAGATGCAACAGAAATTTTGCGGATTGGTCAATCCGTTCGCGAGATGTGGCTGTTTGGATGTAAGAAACGCTTGAGAAACACAAAATTTTCGCGGTTCTGATGCTCGAAACGAATAACTAGAACGGGCTAGGGGAAAAGTACGCATACATTTGTAATCGGGCAAATTTCTACTTTCAGATGCAACAGAAATTTTGCGGATTGGTCAATCCGTTCGCGAGATATGGCAGTTTGGATGTAAGAAACGCTCGAGAAACTCAAAATTTTCGCAGTTCTGATGCTCGAAACGAATAACTAGAACGACCTAGGGCAAAAGTACGCCCACCGTTGTAATCGGGCGAGTTTCTACTTTCAGATGCAACAGAAATTTTGCGAATTGTTCAATCCGTTCGCGAGATATGGCAGTTTGGAGGTAAGCAACGCTTGAGAAACTCAAAATTTTCGCATTTCTGATGCTCGAAACGAATAACTAGAACGGCCTAGGGGAAAAGTACGCATACCGTTGTAATCGGGCGAGTTTCTACTTTCAGATGCAACAGAAATTTTGCGGATTGGTCAATCCGTTCGCGAGATATGGCAGTTTGGAGGTAAGAAACGCTTGAGAAACTCAAAATTTTCGCAGTTCTGATGCTCGAAACGAATAACTAGAACGGCCTAGGGGAAAAGTACGCATAGTGTTGTAATCGGGCGAGTGTCTACTTTCAGATGTAACAGAAATTTTGCGGATTGGTCAATCCGTTCGCGAGATATGGCAGTTTGGAGGTAAGAAACGCTCGAGAAACTCAAAATTTTCGCAGTTCTGATGCTCGACAAGCATAACTAGAACGGCCTAGGGGAAAAGTACGCACACCGTTGTAATCGGGCGAGTTTCTACTTTCAGATGCAACAGAAATTTTGCGGATTGGTCAATCCGTTCGCGAGATATGGCAGTTTGGAGGTAAGCAACGCTTGAAAAACTCAAAATTTTCGCAGTTCTGAAGCTCGAAACGAATAACTAGAACGGGCTTGGGGAAAAGTACGCATACCGTTGTAATTGGGCGAGTTTCTACTTTCAGATGCAACAGAAATTTTGCGGATTGGTCAATCCGTTCGCGAGATATGGCAGTTTGGATGTAAGAAACGCTCGAGAAACTCAAAATTTTCGCAGTTCTGATGCTCGAAACGAATAACTAGAACGGCCTAGGGGAAAAGTACGCATACCGTTGTAATCGGGCGAGTTTCTACTTTCAGATGCAACAGAAATTTTGCGGATTGGTCAATCCGTTCGCGAGATGTGGCTGTTTGGATGTAAGAAACGCTTGAGAAACACAAAATTTTCGCGGTTCTGATGCTCGAAACGAATAACAAGAACGGCCTAGGGGAAAAGTACGCACACCGTTGTAATCGGGCGAGTTTCTACTTTCAGATGCAACAGAAATTTTGCGGATTGGTCATTCCGTTCGCGAGATATGGCAGTTTGGAGGTAAGAAACGCTTGAGAAACTCAAAATTTTCGCAGTTCTGATGCTCGACAAGCATAACTAGAACGGCCTAGGGGAAAAGTACGCATAGTGTTGTAATCGGGCGAGTTTCTACTTTCAGATGCAACAGAAATTTTGCGGATTGGTCAATCCGTTCGCGAGGTATGGCAGTTTGGAGGTAAGCAACGCTTGAGAAACTCAAAATTTTCGCTGTTCTGTTGCTCGAAACGAATAACTAGAACGGGCTAGGGGAAAAGTACGCATACATTTGTAATCGGGCGAATTTCTACTTTCAGATGCAACAGAAATTTTGCGGATTGGTCAATCCGTTCGCGAGATATGGCAGTTTGGATGTAAGAAACGCTCGAGAAACTCAAAATTTTCGCAGTTCTGATGCTCGAAACGAATAACTAGAACGGCCTAGGGGAAAAGTACGCCCACCGTTGTAATCGGGCGAGTTTCTACTTTCAGATGCAACAGAAATTTTGCGAATTGTTCAATCCGTTCGCGAGATATGGCAGTTTGGAGGTAAGCAACTCTTGAGAAACTCAAAATTTTCGCAGTTCTGATGCTCGAAACGAATAACTAGAACGGCCTAGGGGAAAAGTACGCATAGTGTTGTAATCGGGCGAGTTTCTACTTTCAGATGCAACAGAAATTTTGCGGATTGGTCAATCCGTTCGCGAGATATGGCAGTTTGGAAGAAAGAAACGCTTGAGAAACTCAAAATTTTCGCAGTTCTGATGCTCGAAACGAATAACTAGAACGGCCTAGGGGAAAAGTACGCATAGTGTTGTAATCGGGCGAGTTTCTACTTTCAGATGCAACAGAAATTTTGCGGATTGGTCAATCCGTTCGCGAGATATGGCAGTTTGGAGGTAAGAAACGCTCGAGAAACTCAAAATTTTCGCAGTTCTGATGCTCGACAAGCATAACTAGAACGGCCTAGGGGAAAAGTACGCACACCGTTGTAATCGGGCGAGTTTCTACTTTCAGATGCAACAGAAATTTTGCGGATTGGTCAATCCGTTCGCGAGATATGGCAGTTTGGAGGTAAGCAACGCTTGAAAAACTCAAAATTTTCGCAGTTCTGAAGCTCGAAACGAATAACTAGAACGGGCTTGGGGAAAAGTACGCATACCGTTGTAATTGGGCGAGTTTCTACTTTCAGATGCAACAGAAATTTTGCGGATTGGTCAATCCGTTCGCGAGATATGGCAGTTTGGATGTAAGAAACGCTTGAGAAACTCAAAATTTTCGCAGTTCTGATGCTCGAAACGAATAACTAGAACGGCCTAGGGGAAAAGTACGCATACCGTTGTAATCGGGCGAGTTTCTACTTTCAGATGCAACAGAAATTTTGCGGATTGGTCAATCCGTTCGCGAGATGTGGCTGTTTGGATGTAAGAAACGCTTGAGAAACACAAAATTTTCGCGGTTCTGATGCTCGAAACGAATAACAAGAACGGCCTAGGGGAAAAGTACGCACACCGTTGTAATCGGGCGAGTTTCTACTTTCAGATGCAACAGAAATTTTGTGGATTGGTCATTCCGTTCGCGAGATATGGCAGTTTGGAGGTAAGAAACGCTTGAGAAACTCAAAATTTTCGCAGTTCTGATGCTCGACAAGCATAACTAGAACGGCCTAGGGGAAAAGTACGCATAGTGTTGTAATCGGGCGAGTTTCTACTTTCAGATGCAACAGAAATTTTGCGGATTGGTCAATCCGTTCGCGAGGTATGGCAGTTTGGAGGTAAGCAACGCTTGAGAAACTCAAAATTTTCGCTGTTCTGTTGCTCGAAACGAATAACTAGAACGGGCTAGGGGAAAAGTACGCATACATTTGTAATCGGGCGAATTTCTACTTTCAGATGCAACAGAAATTTTGCGGATTGGTCAATCCGTTCGCGAGATATGGCAGTTTGGATGTAAGAAACGCTCGAGAAACTCAAAATTTTCGCAGTTCTGATGCTCGAAACGAATAACTAGAACGGCCTAGGGGAAAAGTACGCCCACCGTTGTAATCGGGCGAGTTTCTACTTTCAGATGCAACAGAAATTTTGCGAATTGTTCAATCCGTTCGCGAGATATGGCAGTTTGGAGGTAAGCAACTCTTGAGAAACTCAAAATTTTCGCAGTTCTGATGCTCGAAACGAATAACTAGAACGGCCTAGGGGAAAAGTACGCATAGTGTTGTAATCGGGCGAGTTTCTACTTTCAGATGCAACAGAAATTTTGCGGATTGGTCAATCCGTTCGCGAGATATGGCAGTTTGGAAGTAAGAAACGCTTGAGAAACTCAAAATTTTCGCAGTTCTGATGCTCGAAACGAATAACTAGAACGGCCTAGGGGAAAAGTACGCATAGTGTTGTAATCGGGCGAGTTTCGACTTTCAGATGCAACAGAAATTTTGCGGATTGGTCAATCCGTTCGCGAGATATGGCAGTTTGGAGGTAAGCAACGCTCGAGAAACTCAAAATTTTCGCAGTTCTGATGCTCGACAAGCATAACTAGAACGGCCTAGGGGAAAAGTACGCACACCGTTGTAATCGGGCGAGTTTCTACTTTCAGATGCAACAGAAATTTTGCGGATTGGTCAATCCGTTCGCGAGATATGGCAGTTTGGAGGTAAGCAACGCTTGAAAAACTCAAAATTTTCGCAGTTCTGAAGCTCGAAACGAATAACTAGAACGGGCTTGGGGAAAAGTACGCATACCGTTGTAATTGGGCGAGTTTCTACTTTCAGATGCAACAGAAATTTTGCGGATTGGTCAATCCGTTCGCGAGATATGGCAGTTTGGATGTAAGAAACGCTTGAGAAACTCAAAATTTTCGCAGTTCTGATGCTCGACAAGCATAACTAGAACGGCCTAGGGGAAAAGTACGCATAGTGTTGTAATCGGGCGAGTTTCTACTTTCAGATGCAACAGAAATTTTGCGGATTGGTCAATCCGTTCGCGAGGTATGGCAGTTTGGAGGTAAGCAACGCTTGAGAAACTCAAAATTTTCGCTGTTCTGTTGCTCGAAACGAATAACTAGAACGGGCTAGGGGAAAAGTACGCATACATTTGTAATCGGGCGAATTTCTACTTTCAGATGCAACAGAAATTTTGCGGATTGGTCTATCCGTTCGCGAGATATGGCAGTTTGGATGTAAGAAACGCTCGAGAAACTCAAAATTTTCGCAGTTCTGATGCTCGAAACGAATAACTAGAACGGCCTAGGGGAAAAGTACGCCCACCGTTGTAATCGGGCGAGTTTCTACTTTCAGATGCAACAGAAATTTTGCGAATTGTTCAATCCGTTCGCGAGATATGGCAGTTTGGAGGTAAGCAACTCTTGAGAAACTCAAAATTTTCGCAGTTCTGATGCTCGAAACGAATAACTAGAACGGCCTAGGGGAAAAGTACGCATAGTGTTGTAATCGGGCGAGTTTCTACTTTCAGATGCAACAGAACTTTTGCGGATTGGTCAATCCGTTCGCGAGATATGGCAGTTTGGATGTAAGAAACGCTCGAGAAACTCAAAATTTTCGCAGTTCTGATGCTCGAAACGAATAACTAGAACGGCCTAGGGGAAAAGTACGAACACCGTTGTAATCGGGCGAGTTTCTACTTTCAGATGCAACAGAAATTTTGCGGATTGGTCAATCCGTTCGCGAGATATGGCAGTTTGGAGGTAAGCAACGCTTGAGAAACTCAAAATTTTCGCAGTTCTGATGCTCGAAACGAATAACTAGAACGGGCTAGGGGAAAAGTACGCATACCGTTGTAATCGGGCGAGTTTCTACTTTCAGATGCAACAGAAATTTTGCGGATTGGTCAATCCGTTCGCGAGATATGGCAGTTTGGAGGTAAGAAACGCTCGAGAAACTCAAAATTTTCGCAGTTCTGATGCTCGACAAGCATAACTAGAACGGCCTAGGGGAAAAGGACGCACACCGTTGTAATCGGGCGAGTTTCTACTTTCAGATGCAACAGAAATTTTGCGGATTGTTCAATCCTTTCGCGAGATATGGCAGTTTGGAGGTAAGAAACGCTTGAGAAACTCAAAATTTTCGCAGTTCTGATGCTCGAAACGAATAACTAGAACGGCCTAGGGGAAAAGTGCGCGTAGTGTTGTAATCGGGCGAGTTTCTACTTTGAGATGCAACAGAAATTTTGCGGATTGGTCAATCCGTTCGCGAGATATGGCAGTTTGGAAGTAAGAAACGCTTGAGAAACTCAAAATTTTCGCAGTTCTGATGCTCGAAACGAATAACTAGGACGGCCTAGGGGAAAAGTACGCATAGTGTTGTAATCGGGTGAGTTTCTACTTTCAGATGCAACAGAAATTTTGCGGATTGGTCAATCCGTTCGCGAGATATGGCAGTTTGGAGGTAAGAAACGCTTGAGAAACTCAAAATTTTCGCAGTTCTGATGCTCGAAACGAATAACTAGAACGGCCTAGGGGAAAAGTACGCATAGTGTTGTATTCGGGAGAGTTTCTACTTTGAGATGCAACAGAAATTTTGCGGATTGGTCAATCCGTTCGCGAGATATGGCAGTTTGGAAGTAAGAAACGCTTGAGAAACTCAAAATTTTCGCAGTTCTGATGCTCGAAACGAATAACTAGAACGGCCTAGGGGAAAAGTACGCATAGTGTTGTAATCGGGCGAGTTTCTACTTTCAGATGCAACAGAAATTTTGCGGATTGGTCAATCCGTTCGCGAGATATGGCAGTTTGGAGGTAAGAAACGCTCGAGAAACTCAAAATTTTCGCAGTTCTGATGCTCGACAAGCATAACTAGAACGGCCTAGGGGAAAAGTACGCACACCGTTGTAATCGGGCGAGTTTCTACTTTCAGATGCAACAGAAATTTTGCGGATTGGTCAATCCGTTCGCGAGATATGGCAGTTTGGAGGTAAGCAACGCTTGAGAAACTCAAAATTTTCGCAGTTCTGTTGCTCGAAACGAATAACTAGAACGGGCTAGGGGAAAAGTACGCATACAGTTGTAATCGGGCGAATTTCTACTTTCAGATGCAACAGAACTTTTGCGGATTGGTCAATCCGTTCGCGAGATATGGCAGTTTGGATGTAAGAAACGCTCGAGAAACTCAAAATTTTCGCAGTTCTGATGCTCGAAACGAATAACTAGAACGGCCTAGGGGAAAAGTACGAACACCGTTGTAATCGGGCGAGTTTCTACTTTCAGATGCAACAGAAATTTTGCTGATTGGTCAATCCGTTCGCGAGATGTGGCAGTTTGGATGTAAGAAACGCTTGAGAAACACAAAATTTTCGCAGTTCTGATGCTCGAAACGAATAACAAGAACGGCCTAGGGGAAAAGTACGCACACCGTTGTAATCGGGCGTGTTTCTACTTTCAGATGCAACAGAAATTTTGCGGATTGGTCATTCCGTTCGCGAGATATGGCAGTTTCCAGGTAAGAAACGCTTGAGAAACTCAAAATTTTCGCAGTTCTGATGCTCGACAAGCATAACTAGAACGGCCTAGGGGAAAAGTACGCACACCGTTGTAATCGGGCGAGTTTCTACTTTCAGATGCAACAGAAATTTTGCGGATTGGTCAATCCGTTCGCGAGATATGGCAGTTTGGAGGTAAGCAACGCTTGAGAAACTCAAAATTTTCGCAGTTCTGTTGCTCGAAACGAATAACTAGAACGGGCTAGGGGAAAAGTACGCATACATTTGTAATCGGGCGAATTTCTACTTTCATATGCAACAGAAATTTTGCGGATTGGTCAATCCGTTCGCGAGATATGGCAGTTTGGATGTAAGAAACGCTCGAGAAACTCAAAATTTTCGCAGTTCTGATGCTCGAAACGAATAACTAGAACGACCTAGGGCAAAAGTACGCCCACCGTTGTAATCGGGCGAGTTTCTACTTTCAGATGCAACAGAAATTTTGCGAATTGTTCAATCCGTTCGCGAGATATGGCAGTTTGGAGGTAAGCAACGCTTGAGAAACTCAAAATTTTCGCATTTCTGATGCTCGAAACGAATAACTAGGACGGCCTAGGGGAAAAGTACGCATACCGTTGTAATCGGGCGAGTTTCTACTTTCAGATGCAACAGAAATTTTGCGGATTTGTCAATCCGTTCGCGAGATATGGCAGTTTGGAGGTAAGCAACGCTTGAGAAACTCAAAATTTTCGCAGTTCTGTTGCTCGAAACGAATAACTAGAACGGGCTAGGGGAAAAGTACGCATACAGTTGTAATCGGGCGAATTTCTACTTTCAGATGCAACAGAACTTTTGCGGATTGGTCAATCCGTTCGCGAGATATGGCAGTTTGGATGTAAGAAACGCTCGAGAAACTCAAAATTTTCGCAGTTCTGATGCTCGAAACGAATAACTAGAACGGCCTAGGGGAAAAGTACGAACACCGTTGTAATCGGGCGAGTTTCTACTTTCAGATGCAACAGAAATTTTGCGGATTGGTCAATCCGTTCGCGAGATATGGCAGTTTGGAGGTAAGCAACGCTTGAGAAACTCAAAATTTTCGCAGTTCTGATGCTCGAAACGAATAACTAGAACGGGCTAGGGGAAAAGTACGCATACCGTTGTAATCGGGCGAGTTTCTACTTTCAGCTGCAACAGAAATTTTGCGGATTGGTCAATCCGTTCGCGAGATATGGCAGTTTGGAGGTAAGCAACGCTTGAAAAACTCAAAACTTTCGCAGTTCTGTTGCTCGAAACGAATAACTAGAACGGGCTAGGGGAAAAGTACGCATACCGTTGTAATCGGGCGAGTTTCTACTTTCAGATGCAACAGAAATTTTGCGGATTGTTCAATCCTTTCGCGAGATATGGCAGTTTGGAGGTAAGAAACGCTTGAGAAACTCAAAATTTTCGCAGTTCTGATGCTCGACAAGCATAACTAGAACGGCCTAGGGGAAAAGGACGCACACCGTTGTAATCGGGCGAGTTTCTACTTTCAGATGCAACAGAAATTTTGCGGATTGGTCAATCCGTTCGCGAGATATGGCAGTTTGGAGGTAAGCAACGCTTGAAAAACTCAAAATGTTCGCAGTTCTGGTGCTCGAAACGAATAACTAGAACGGGCTAGGGGAAAAGTACGCATACCGTTGTAATCGGGCGAGTTTCTACTTTCAGATGCAACAGAAATTTTGCTGATTGGTCAATCCGTTCGCGAGATGTGGCAGTTTGGATGTAAGAAACGCTTGAGAAACACAAAATTTTCGCAGTTCTGATGCTCGAAACGAATAACAAGAACGGCCTAGGGGAAAAGTACGCACACCGTTGTAATCGGGCGTGTTTCTACTTTCAGATGCAACAGAAATTTTGCGGATTGGTCATTCCGTTCGCGAGATATGGCAGTTTCGAGGTAAGAAACGCTTGAGAAACTCAAAATTTTCGCAGTTCTGATGCTCGACAAGCATAACTAGAACGGGCTAGGGGAAAAGTACGCACACCGTTGTAATCGGGCGAGTTTCTACTTTCAGATGCAACAGAAATTTTGCGGATTGGTCAATCCGTTCGCGAGATATGGCAGTTTGGAGGTAAGAAACGCTCGAGAAACTCAAAATTTTCGCAGTTCTGATGCTCGACAAGCATAACTAGAACGGGCTTGGGGAAAAGTACTCACACCGTTGTAGTCGGGCGAGTTTCTACTTTCAGATGCAACAGAAATTTTGCGGATTGGTCAATCCGTTCGCGAGATGTGGCAGTTTGGATGTAAGAAACGCTTGAGAAACACAAAATTTTCGCGGTTCTGATGCTCGAAACGAATAACAAGAACGGCCTAGGGGAAAAGTACGCACACCGTTGTAATCGGGCGAGTTTCTACTTTCAGATGCAACAGAAATTTTGCGGATTGGTCATTCCGTTCGCGAGATATGGCAGTTTGGAGGTAAGAAACGCTTGAGAAACTCAAAATTTTCGCAGTTCTGATGCTCGACAAGCATAACTAGAACGGCCTAGGGGAAAAGTACGCACACCGTTGTAATCGGGCGAGTTTCTACTTTCAGATGCAACAGAAATTTTGCGGATTGGTCAATCCGTTCGCGAGATATGGCAGTTTGGAGGTAAGCAACGCTTAAAAAACTCAAAATTTTCGCAGTTCTGTTGCTCGAAACGAATAACTAGAACGGGCTAGGGGAAAAGTACGCATACCGTTGTAATCGGGCGAGCTTCTACTTTCAGATGCAACAGAAATTTTGCGGATTGGTCAATCCGTTCGCGAGATATGGCAGTTTGGAGGTAAGAAACGCTTGAGAAACTCAAAATTTTCGCAGTTCTGATGCTCGAAACGAATAACTAGAACGGCCTAGGGGAAAAGTACGCATAGTGTTGTAATCGGGCGAGTTTCTACTTTGAGATGCAACAGAAATTTTGCGGATTGGTCAATCCGTTCGCGAGATATGGCAGTTTGGAAGTAAGAAACGCTTGAGAAACTCAAAATTTTCGCAGTTCTGATGCTCGAAACGAATAACTAGAACGGCCTAGGGGAAAAGTACGCATAGTGTTGTAGTCGGGCGAGTTTCTACTTTGAGATGCAACAGAAATTTTGCGGATTGGTCAATCCGTTCGCGAGATATGGCAGTTTGGAAGTAAGAAACGCTTGAGGAACTCAAAATTTTCGCAGTTCTGATGCTCGAAACGAATATCTAGAACGGCCTAGGGGAAAAGTACGCATAGTGTTGTAATCGGGCGAGTTTCTACTTTCAGATGCAACAGAAATTTTGCGGATTGGTCAATCCGTTCGCGAGATATGGCAGTTTGGATGTAAGCAACGCTTGGGAAACTCAAAATTTTCGCAGTTCTGTTGCTCGAAACGAATAACTAGAACGGGCTAGGGGAAAAGTACGCATACATTTGTAATCGGGCGAATTTCTACTTTCAGATGCAACAGAAATTTTGCGGATTGATCAATCCGTTCGCGAGATATGGCATTTTGGATGTGAGAAACGCTCGAGAAACTCAAAATTTTCGCAGTTCTGATGCTCGAAACGAATAACTAGAACGGCCTAGGGGAAAAGTACGCCCACCGTTGTAATCGGGCGAGTTTCTACTTTCAGATGCAACAGAAATTTTGCGAATTGTTCAATCCGTTCGCGAGATATGGCAGTTTGGACGTAAGCAACGCTTGAGAAACTCAAAATTTTCGCAGTTCTGATGCTCGAAACGAATAACTACAACGGCCTAGGGGAAAAGTACGCATAGTGTTGTAATCGGGCGAGTTTCTACTTTCAGATGCAACAGAAATTTTGCGGATTGGTCAATCCGGACGCGAGATATGGCAGTTTGGAGGTAAGAAACGCTCGAGAAACTCAAAATTTTCGCAGTTCTGATGCTCGAAACGAATAACTAGAACGGCCTAGGGGAAAAGTACGCCCACCGTTGTAATCGGGCGAGTTTCTACTTTCAGATGCAACAGAAATTTTGCGAATTGTTCAATCCGTTCGCGAGATATGGCAGTTTGGACGTAAGCAACGCTTGAGAAACTCAAAATTTTCGCAGTTCTGATGCTCGAAACGAATAACTAGAACGGCCTAGGGGAAAAGTACGCATAGTGTTGTAATCGGGCGAGTTTCTACTTTCAGATGCAACAGAAATTTTGCGGATTGGTCAATCCGTTCGCGAGATATGGCAGTTTGGAGGTAAGCAACGCTTGAAAAACTCAAAATTTTCGCAGTTCTGTTGCTCGAAACGAATAACTAGAACGGGATAGGGGAAAAGTACGCATACCGTTGTAATCGGGCGAGTTTCTACTTTCAGATGCAACAGAAATTTTGCGGATTGGTCAATCCGTTCGCGAGATATGGCAGTTTGGAGGTAAGAAACGCTCGAGAAACTCAAAATTTTCGCAGTTCTGATGCTCGACAAGCATAACTAGAACGGGCTAGGGGAAAAGTACTCACACCGTTGTAGTCGGGCGAGTTTCTACTTTCAGATGCAACAGAAATTTTGCGGATTGGTCATTCCGTTCGCGAGATATGGCAGTTTGGAGGTAAGAAACGCTTGAGAAACTCAAAATTTTCGCAGTTCTGATGCTCGACAAGCATAACTAGAACGGCCTAGGGGAAAAGTACGCACACCGTTGTAATCGGGCGAGTTTCTACTTTCAGATGCAACAGAAATTTTGCGGATTGGTCAATCCGTTCGCGAGATATGGCAGTTTGGAGGTAAGCAACGCTTGAAAAACTCAAAATTTTAGCAGTTCTGTTGCTCGAAACGAATAACTAGAACGGGCTAGGGGAAAAGTACGCATGCCGTTGTAATCGGGCGAGTTTCTACTTTCAGACGCAACAGAAATTTTGCGGATTGGTCAATCCGTTCGCGAGATATGGCAGTTTGGAGGTAAGAAACGCTTGAGAAACTCAAAATTTTCGCAGTTCTGATGCTCGAAACGAATAACTAGAACGGCCTAGGGGAAAAGTACGCATAGTGTTGTAATCGGGCGAGTTTCTACTTTCAGATGCAACAGAAATTTTGCGGATTGGTCAATCCGTTCGCGAGATATGGCAGTTTGGAGGTAAGCAACGCTTGAAAAACTCAAAATTTTCGCAGTTCTGTTGCTCGAAACGAATAACTAGAACGGGATAGGGGAAAAGTACGCATACCGTTGTAATCGGGCGAGTTTCTACTTTCAGATGCAACAGAAATTTTGCGGATTGGTCAATCCGTTCGCGAGATATGGCAGTTTGGAGGTAAGAAACGCTCGAGAAACTCAAAATTTTCGCAGTTCTGATGCTCGACAAGCATAACTAGAACGGGCTAGGGGAAAAGTACTCACACCGTTGTAGTCGGGCGAGTTTCTACTTTCAGATGCAACAGAAATTTTGCGGATTGGTCATTCCGTTCGCGAGATATGGCAGTTTGGAGGTAAGAAACGCTTGATAAACTCAAAATTTTCGCAGTTCTGATGCTCGACAAGCATAACTAGAACGGCCTAGGGGAAAAGTACGCACACCGTTGTAATCGGGCGAGTTTCTACTTTCAGATGCAACAGAAATTTTGCGGATTGGTCAATCCGTTCGCGAGATATGGCAGTTTGGAGGTAAGCAACGCTTGAAAAACTCAAAATTTTAGCAGTTCTGTTGCTCGAAACGAATAACTAGAACGGGCTAGGGGAAAAGTACGCACACCGTTGTAATCGGGCGAGTTTCTACTTTCAGATGCAACAGAAATTTTGCGGATTGGTCAATCCGTTCGCGAGATATGGCAGTTTGGAGGTAAGCAACGCTTGAAAAACTCAAAATTTTAGCAGTTCTGTTGCTCGAAACGAATAACTAGAACGGGCTAGGGGAAAAGTACGCATGCCGTTGTAATCGGGCGAGTTTCTACTTTCAGACGCAACAGAAATTTTGCGGATTGGTCAATCCGTTCGCGAGATATGGCAGTTTGGAGGTAAGAAACGCTTGAGAAACTCAAAATTTTCGCAGTTCTGATGCTCGAAACGAATAACTAGAACGGCCTAGGGGAAAAGTACGCATAGTGTTGTAATCGGGCGAGTTTCTACTTTGAGATGCAACAGAAATTTTGCGGATTGGTCAATCCGTTCGCGAGATATGGCAGTTTGGAAGTAAGAAACGCTTGAGAAACTCAAAATTTTCGCAGTTCTGATGCTCGAAACGAATAACTAGAACGGCCTAGGGGAAAAGTACGCATAGTGTTGTAGTCGGGCGAGTTTCTACTTTGAGATGCAATAGAAATTTTGCGGATTGGTCAATCCGTTCGCGAGATATGGCAGTTTGGAAGTAAGAAACGCTTGAGGAACTCAAAATTTTCGCAGTTCTGATGCTCGAAACGAATAACTAGAACGGCCTAGGGGAAAAGTACGCATAGTGTTGTAATCGGGCGAGTTTCTACTTTCAGATGCAACAGAAATTTTGCGGATTGGTCAATCCGTACGCGAGATATGGCAGTTTGGAGGTAAGAAACGCTCGAGAAACTCAAAATTTTCGCAGTTCTGATGCTCGACAAGCATAACTAGAACGGCCTAGGGGAAAAGTACGCACACCGTTGTAATTGGGCGAGTTTCTACTTTCAGATGCAACAGAAATTTTGCGGATTGGTCAATCCGTTCGCGAGATATGGCAGTTTGGATGTAAGCAACGCTTGGGAAACTCAAAATTTTCGCAGTTCTGTTGCTCGAAACGAATAACTAGAACGGGCTAGGGGAAAAGTACGCATACATTTGTAATCGGGCGAATTTCTACTTTCAGATGCAACAGAAATTTTGCGGATTGATCAATCCGTTCGCGAGATATGGCAGTTTGGATGTGAGAAACGCTCGAGAAACTCAAAATTTTCGCAGTTCTGATGCTCGAAACGAATAACTAGAACGGCCTAGGGGAAAAGTACGCCCACCGTTGTAATCGGGCGAGTTTCTACTTTCAGATGCAACAGAAATTTTGCGAATTGTTCAATCCGTTCGCAAGATATGGCAGTTTGGACGTAAGCAACGCTTGAGAAACTCAAAATTTTCGCAGTTCTGATGCTCGAAACGAATAACTAGAACGGCCTAGGGGAAAAGTACGCATAGTGTTGTAATCGGGCGAGTTTCTACTTTCAGATGCAACAGAAATTTTGCGGATTGTTCAATCCGTTCGCGAGATATGGCAGTTTGGAAGTAAGAAACGCTCGAGAAACTCAAAATTTTCGCAGTTCTGATGCTCGAAACGAATAACTAGAACGGCCTAGGGGAAAAGTACGCCCACCGTTGTAATCGGGCGAGTTTCTACTTGCAGATGCAACAGAAATTTTGCTAATTGTTCAATCCGTTCGCAAGATATGGCAGTTTGGACGTAAGCAACGCTTGAGAAACTCAAAATTTTCGCAGTTCTGATGCTCGAAACGAATAACTAGAACGGCCTAGGGGAAAAGTACGCATAGTGTTGTAATCGGGCGAGTTTCTACTTTCAGATGCAACAGAAATTTTGCGGATTGTTCAATCCGTTCGCGAGATATGGCAGTTTGGAAGTAAGAAACGCTTGAGAAACTCAAAATTTTCGCAGTTCTGATGCTCGAAACGAATAACTAGAACGGCCTAGGGGAAAAGTACGCATAGTGTTGTAATCGGGCGAGTTTCTACTTTCAGATGCAACAGAAATTTTGCGGATTGGTCAATCCGTTCGCGAGATATGGCAGTTTGGAGGTAAGCAACGCTTGAAAAACTCAAAATTTTCGCAGTTCTGTTACTCGAAACGAATAACTAGAACGGGATAGGGGAAAAGTACGCATACCGTTGTAATCGGGCGAGTTTCTACTTTCAGATGCAACAGAAATTTTGCGGATTGGTCAATCCGTTCGCGAGATATGGCAGTTTGGAGGTAAGAAACGCTCGAGAAACTCAAAATTTTCGCAGTTCTGATGCTCGACAAGCATAACTAGAACGGGCTAGGGGAAAAGTACTCACACCGTTGTAGTCGGGCGAGTTTCTACTTTCAGATGCAACAGAAATTTTGCGGATTGGTCAATCCGTTCGCGAGATGTGGCAGTTTGGATGTAAGAAACGCTTGAGAAACACAAAATTTTCGCGGTTCTGATGCTCGAAACGAATAACAAGAACGGCCTAGGGGAAAAGTACGCACACCGTTGTAATCGGGCGAGTTTCTACTTTCAGATGCAACAGAAATTTTGCGGATTGGTCATTCCGTTCGCGAGATATGGCAGTTTGGAGGTAAGAAACGCTTGAGAAACTCAAAATTTTCGCAGTTCTGATGCTCGACAAGCATAACTAGAACGGCCTAGGGGAAAAGTACGCACACCGTTGTAATCGGGCGAGTTTCTACTTTCAGATGCAACAGAAATTTTGCGGATTGGTCAATCCGTTCGCGAGATATGGCAGTTTGGAGGTAAGCAACGCTTGAAAAACTCAAAATTTTAGCAGTTCTGTTGCTCGAAACGAATAACTAGAACGGGCTAGGGGAAAAGTACGCATGCCGTTGTAATCGGGCGAGTTTCTACTTTCAGACGCAACAGAAATTTTGCGGATTGGTCAATCCGTTCGCGAGATATGGCAGTTTGGAGGTAAGAGACGCTTGAGAAACTCAAAATTTTCGCAGTTCTGATGCTCGAAACGAATAACTAGAACGGCCTAGGGGAAAAGTACGCATAGTGTTGTAATCGGGCGAGTTTCTACTTTGAGATGCAACAGAAATTTTGCGGATTGGTCAATCCGTTCGCGAGATATGGCAGTTTGGAAGTAAGAAACGCTTGAGGAACACAAAATTTTCGCAGTTCTGATGCTCGAAACGAATAACTAGAACGGCCTAGGGGAAAAGTACGCATAGTGTTGTAATCGGGCGAGTTTCTACTTTCAGATGCAACAGAAATTTTGCGGATTGGTCAATCCGTACGCGAGATATGGCAGTTTGGAGGTAAGAAACGCTCGAGAAACTCAAAATTTTCGCAGTTCTGATGCTCGACAAGCATAACTAGAACGGCCTAGGGGAAAAGTACGCACACCGTTGTAATCGGGCGAGTTTCTACTTTCAGATGCAACAGAAATTTTGCGGATTGGTCAATCCGTTCGCGAGATATGGCAGTTTGGATGTAAGCAACGCTTGGGAAACTCAAAATTTTCGCAGTTCTGTTGCTCGAAACGAATAACTAGAACGGTCTAGGGGAAAAGTACGCATACATTTGTAATCGGGCGAATTTCTACTTTCAGATGCAACAGAAATTTTGCGGATTGATCGATCCGTTCGCGAGATATGGCAGTTTGGATGTGAGAAACGCTCGAGAAACTCAAAATTTTCGCAGTTCTGATGCTCGAAACGAATAACTAGAACGGCCTAGGGGAAAAGTACGCCCACCGTTGTAATCGGGCGAGTTTCTACTTTCAGATGCAACAGAAATTTTGCGAATTGTTCAATCCGTTCGCGAGATATGGCAGTTTGGACGTAAGCAACGCTTGAGAAACTCAAAATTTTCGCAGTTCTGATGCTCGAAACGAATAACTAGAACGGCCTAGGGGAAAAGTGCGCATAGTGTTGTAATCGGGCGAGTTTCTACTTTCAGATGCAACAGAAAATTTGCGGATTGTTCAATCCGTTCGCGAGATATGGCAGTTTGGAAGTAAGAAACGCTTGAGAAACTCAAAATTTTCGCAGTTCTGATGCTCGAAACGAATAACTAGAACGGCCTAGGGGAAAAGTACGCATAGTGTTGTAATCGGGCGAGTTTCTACTTTCAGATGCAACAGAAATTTTGCGGATTGGTCAATCCGTTCGCGAGATATGGCAGTTTGGAGGTAAGCAACGCTTGAAAAACTCAAAATTTTCGCAGTTCTGTTGCTCGAAACGAATAACTAGAACGGGATAGGGGAAAAGTACGCATACCGTTGTAATCGGGCGAGTTTCTACTTTCAGATGCAACAGAAATTTTGCGGATTGGTCAATCCGTTCGCGAGATATGGCAGTTTGGATGTAAGAAACGCTCGAGAAACTCAAAATATTCGCAGTTCTGATGCTCGACAAGCATAACTAGAACGGCCTAGGGGAAAAGTACGCACACCGTTGTAGTCGGGCGAGTTTCTACTTTCAGATGCAACAGAAATTTTGCGGATTGGTCAATCCGTTCGCGAGATATGGCAGTTTGGAAGTAAGAAACGCTTGAGAAACTCAAAATTTTCGCAGTTCTGATGCTCGAAACGAATAACTAGAACGGCCTAGGGGAAAAGTACGCATAGTGTTGTAATCGGGCGAGTTTCTACTTTGAGATGCAACAGAAATTTTGCGGATTGGTCAATCCGTTCGCGAGATATGGCAGTTTGGAAGTAAGAAACGCTTGAGAAACACAAAATTTTCGCGGTTCTGATGCTCGAAACGAATAACAAGAACGGCCTAGGGGAAAAGTACGCACACCGTTGTAATCGGGCGAGTTTCTACTTTCAGATGCAACAGAAATTTTGCGGATTGGTCATTCCGTTCGCGAGATATGGCAGTTTGGAGGTAAGAAACGCTTGAGAAACTCAAAATTTTCGCAGTTCTGATGCTCGACAAGCATAACTAGAACGGCCTAGGGGAAAAGTACGCACACCGTTGTAATCGGGCGAGTTTCTACTTTCAGATGCAACAGAAATTTTGCGGATTGGTCAATCCGTTCGCGAGATATGGCAGTTTGGAGGTAAGAAACGCTTGAGAAACTCAAAATTTTCGCAGTTCTGATGCTCGAAACGAATAACTAGAACGGCCTAGGGGAAAAGTACGCATAGTGTTGTAATCGGGCGAGTTTCTACTTTGAGATGCAACAGAAATTTTGCGGATTGGACAATCCGTTCGCGAGATATGGCAGTTTGGAAGTAAGAAACGCTTGAGAAACTCAAAATTTTCGCAGTTCTGATGCTCGAAACGAATAACTAGAACGGCCTAGGGGAAAAGTACGCATAGTGTTGTAATCGGGCGAGTTTCTACTTTGAGATGCAACAGAAGTTTTGCGGATTGGTCAATCCGTTCGCGAGATATGGCAGTTTGGAAGTAAGAAACGCTTGAGAAACTCAAAATTTTCGCAGTTCTGATGCTCGAAACGAATAACTAGAACGGCCTAGGGGAAAAGTACGCATAGTGTTGTAATCGGGCGAGTTTCTACTTTCAGATGCAACAGAAATTTTGCGGATTGGTCAATCCGTTCGCGAGATATGGCAGTTTGGAGGTAAGAAACGCTCGAGAAACTCAAAATTTTCGCAGTTCTGATGCTCGACAAGCATAACTAGAACGGCCTAGGGGAAAAGTACGCACACCGTTGTAATCGGGCGAGTTTCTACTTTCAGATGCAACAGAAATTTTGCGGATTGGTCAATCCGTTCGCGAGATATGGCAGTTTGGAGGTAAGCAACGCTTGAGAAACTCAAAATTTTCGCAGTTCTGTTGCTCGAAATGAATAACTAGAACGGGCTAGGGGAAAAGTACGCATACATTTGTAATCGGGCGAATTTCTACTTTCAGATGCAACAGAAATTTTGCGGATTGGTCAATCCGTTCGCGAGATATGGCAGTTTGGAGGTAAGCAACGCTTGAAAAACTCAAAATTTTCGCAGTTCTGCTGCTCGAAACGAATAACTAGAACGGGCTAGGGGAAAAGTACGCATACCGTTGTAATCGGGCGAGTTTCTACTTTCAGATGCAACAGAAATTTTGCGGATTGGTCAATCCGTTCGCGAGATATGGCAGTTTGGAGGTAAGAAACGCTCGAGAAACTCAAAATTTTCGCAGTTCTGATGCTCGACAAGCATAACTAGAACGGGCTAGGGGAATAGTACGCACACCGTTGTAGTCGGGCGAGTTTCTACTTTCAGATGCAACAGAAATTTTGCGGATTGGTCAATCCGTTCGGGAGATGTGGCAGTTTGGATGTAAGAAACGCTTGAGAAACACAAAATTTTCGCGGTTCTGATGCTCGAAACGAATAACAAGAACGGCCTAGGGGAAAAGTACGCACACCGTTGTAATCGGGCGAGTTTCTACTTTCAGATGCAACAGAAATTTTGCGGATTGGTCATTCCGTTCGCGAGATATGGCAGTTTGGAGGTAAGAAACGCTGGAGAAACTCAAAATTTTCGCAGTTCTGATGCTCGACAAGCATAACTAGAACGGCCTAGGGGAAAAGTACGCATGCCGTTGTAATCGGGCGAGTTTCTACTTTCAGACGCAACAGAAATTTTGCGGATTGGTCAATCCGTTCGCGAGATATGGCAGTTTGGAGGTAAGAAACGCTTGAGAAACTCAAAATTTTCGCAGTTCTGATGCTCGAAACGAATAACTAGAACGGCCTAGGGGAAAAGTACGCATAGTGTTGTAATCGGGCGAGTTTCTACTTTGAGATGCAACAGAAATTTTGCGGATTGGTCAATCCGTTCGCGAGATATGGCAGTTTGGAAGTAAGAAACGCTTGAGAAACTCAAAATTTTCGCAGTTCTGATGCTCGAAACGAATAACTAGAACGGCCTAGGGGAAAAGTACGCATAGTGTTGTAATCGGGCGAGTTTCTACTTTCAGATGCAACAGAAATTTTGCGGATTGTTCAATCCGTTCGCGAGATATGGCAGTTTGGAAGTAAGAAACGCTTGAGAAACTCAAAATTTTCGCAGTTCTGATGCTCGAAACGAATAACTAGAACGGCCGAGGGGAAAAGTACGCATAGTGTTGTAATCGGGCGAGTTTCTACTTTCAGATGCAACAGAAATTTTGCGGATTGGTCAATCCGTTCGCGAGATATGGCAGTTTGGAGGTAAGCAACGCTTGAAAAACTCAAAATTTTCGCAGTTCTGTTGCTCGAAACGAATAACTAGAACGGGATAGGGGAAAAGTACGCATACCGTTGTAATCGGGCGAGTTTCTACTTTCAGATGCAATAGAAATTTTGCGGATTGGTCAATCCGTTCGCGAGATATGGCAGTTTGGAGGTAAGAAACGCTCGAGAGACTCAAAATATTCGCAGTTCTGATGCTCGACAAGCATAACTAGAACGGGCTAGGGGAAAAGTACTCACACCGTTGTAGTCGGGCGAGTTTCTACTTTCAGATGCAACAGAAATTTTGCGGATTGGTCAATCCGTTCGCGAGATGTGGCAGTTTGGATGTAAGAAACGCTTGAGAAACACAAAATTTTCGCGGTTCTGATGCTCGAAACGAATAACAAGAACGGCCTAGGGGAAAAGTACGCACACCGTTGTAATCGGGCGAGTTTCTACTTTCAGATGCAACAGAAATTTTGCGGATTGGTCATTCCGTTCGCGAGATATGGCAGTTTGGAGGTAAGAAACGCTTGAGAAACTCAAAATTTTCGCAGTTCTGATGCTCGACAAGCATAACTAGAACGGCCTAGGGGAAAAGTACGCACACCGTTGTAATCGGGCGAGTTTCTACTTTCAGATGCAACAGAAATTTTGCGGATTGGTCAATCCGTTCGCGAGATATGGCAGTTTGGAGGTAAGAAACGCTCGAGAAACTCAAAATTTTCGCAGTTCTGATGCTCGACAAGCATAACTAGAACGGGCTAGGGGAATAGTACGCACACCGTTGTAGTCGGGCGAGTTTCTACTTTCAGATGCAACAGAAATTTTGCGGATTGGTCAATCCGTTCGGGAGATGTGGCAGTTTGGATGTAAGAAACGCTTGAGAAACACAAAATTTTCGCGGTTCTGATGCTCGAAACGAATAACAAGAACGGCCTAGGGGAAAAGTACGCACACCGTTGTAATCGGGCGAGTTTCTACTTTCAGATGCAACAGAAATTTTGCGGATTGGTCATTCCGTTCGCGAGATATGGCAGTTTGGAGGTAAGAAACGCTGGAGAAACTCAAAATTTTCGCAGTTCTGATGCTCGACAAGCATAACTAGAACGGCCTAGGGGAAAAGTACGCATGCCGTTGTAATCGGGCGAGTTTCTACTTTCAGACGCAACAGAAATTTTGCGGATTGGTCAATCCGTTCGCGAGATATGGCAGTTTGGAGGTAAGAAACGCTTGAGAAACTCAAAATTTTCGCAGTTCTGATGCTCGAAACGAATAACTAGAACGGCCTAGGGGAAAAGTACGCATAGTGTTGTAATCGGGCGAGTTTCTACTTTGAGATGCAACAGAAATTTTGCGGATTGGTCAATCCGTTCGCGAGATATGGCAGTTTGGAAGTAAGAAACGCTTGAGAAACTCAAAATTTTCGCAGTTCTGAAGCTCGAAACGAATAACTAGAACGGCCTAGGGGAAAAGTACGCATAGTGTTGTAATCGGGCGAGTTTCTACTTTCAGATGCAACAGAAATTTTGCGGATTGTTCAATCCGTTCGCGAGATATGGCAGTTTGGAAGTAAGAAACGCTTGAGAAACTCAAATTTTCGCAGTTCTGATGCTCGAAACGAATAACTAGAACGGCCGAGGGAAAAGTACGCATAGTGTTGTAATCGGCGAGTTTCTACTTTCAGATGCAACAGAAATTTTGCGGATTGGTCAATCCGTTCGCGAGATATGGCAGTTTGGAGGTAAGCAACGCTTGAAAAACTCAAAATTTTCGCAGTTCTGTTGCTCGAAACGAATAACTAGAACGGGATAGGGGAAAAGTACGCATACCGTTGTAATCGGGCGAGTTTCTACTTTCAGATGCAATAGAAATTTTGCGGATTGGTCAATCCGTTCGCGAGATATGGCAGTTTGGAGGTAAGAAACGCTCGAGAGACTCAAAATATTCGCAGTTCTGATGCTCGACAAGCATAACTAGAACGGGCTAGGGGAAAAGTACTCACACCGTTGTAGTCGGGCGAGTTTCTACTTTCAGATGCAACAGAAATTTTGCGTGGTCAATCCGTTTCGCGAGATGTGGCAGTTTGGATTGTAAGAAACGCTTGAGAAACACAAAATTTTCGCGGTTCTGATGCTCGAAACGAATAACAAGAACGGCCTAGGGAAAAGTACGCACACCGTTGTAATCGGGCGAGTTTCTACTTTCAGATGCAACAGAAATTTTGCGGATTGGTCATTCCGTTCGCGAGATATGGCAGTTTGGAGGTAAGAAACGCTTGAGAAACTCAAAATTTTCGCAGTTCTGATGCTCGACAAGCATAACTAGAACGGCCTAGGGAAAAGTACGCACACCGTTGTAATCGGGCGAGTTTCTACTTTCAGATGCAACAGAAATTTTGCGGATTGGTCAATCCGTTCGCGAGATATGGCAGTTTGGGAGGTAAGCAACGCTTGAAAAACTCAAAATTTTAGCAGTTCTGTTGCTCGAAACGAATAACTAGAACGGGCTAGGGGAAAGTACGCATGCCGTTGTAATCGGGCGAGTTTCTACTTTCAGACGCAACAGAAATTTTGCGGATTGGTCAATCCGTTCGCGAGATATGCAGTTTGGAGGTAAGAAACGCTTGAGAAACTCAAAATTTTCGCAGTTCTGATGCTCGAAACGAATAACTAGAACGGCCTAGGGGAAAAGTACGCATAGTGTTGTAATCGGGCGAGTTTCTACTTTGAGATGCAACAGAAATTTTGCGGATTGGTCAATCCGTTCGCGAGATATGGCAGTTTGGAAGTAAGAAAACGCTTGAGAAACTCAAAATTTTCGCAGTTCTGATGCTCGAACCGAATAACTAGAACGGCCTAGGGGAAAAGTACGCATAGTGTTGTAATATCGTTCGGCGAGTTTCTACTTTGAGATGCAACAGAAATTTTGCGGATTGGTCAATCCGTTCGCGAGATATGGCAGTTTGAAGTAAGAAACGCTTGAGAAACACAAATTTTCGCGGTTCTGATGCTCGAAACGAATAACAAGAACGGCCTAGGGAAAAGTACGCACACCGTTGTAATCGGGCGAGTTTCTACTTTCAGATGCAACAGAAATTTTGCGGATTGATCATTCCGTTCGCGAGATATGGCAGTTTGGAGGTAAGAAACGCTTGAGAAACTCAAAATTTTCGCAGTTCTGATGCTCGACAAGCATAACTAGAACGGCCTAGGGGAAAAGTACGCACACCGTTGTAATCGGGCGAGTTTCTACTTTCAGATGCAACAGAAATTTTGCGGATTGGTCAATCCGTTCGCGAGATATGGCAGTTTGGAGGTAAGAAACGCTTGAGAAACTCAAAATTTTCGCAGTTCTGATGCTCGAAACGAATAACTAGAACGGCCTAGGGGAAAAGTACGCATAGTGTTGTAATCGGGCGAGTTTCTACTTTGAGATGCAACAGAAATTTTGCGGATTGGACAATCCGTTCGCGAGATATGGCAGTTTGGAAGTAAGAAACGCTTGAGAAACTCAAAATTTTCGCAGTTCCTGATGCTCGAAACGAATAACTAGAACGGCCTAGGGGGAAAAGTACGCATACCGTTGTAATCGGGCGAGTTTCTACTTTGAGATGCAACAGAAATTTTGCGATTGGTCAATCCGTTCGCGAGATATGGCAGTTTGGAAGTAAGAAAACGCTTGAGAAACTCAAAATTTTCGCAGTTCTGATGCTCGAAACGAATAACTAGAACGGCCTAGGGGAAAAGTACGCATAGTGTTGTAATCGGCGAGTTTCTACTTTCAGATGCAACAGAAATTTTGCGGATTGGTCAATCCGTTCGCGAGATATGGCAGTTTGGAGGTAGAAAACGCTCGAGAAACTCAAAATTTTCGCAGTTCTGATGCTCGACAAGCATAACTAGAACGGCCTAGGGAAAAGTACGCACACCGTTGTAATCGGGCGAGTTTCTACTTTCAGATGCAACAGAAATTTTGCGGATTGGTCAATCCGTTCGCGAGATATGGCAGTTTGGAGGTAAGCAACGCTTGAGAAACTCAAAATTTTCGCAGTTCTGTTGCTCGAAACGAATAACTAGAACGGGCTAGGGGAAAAGTACGCATACATTTGTAATCGGGCGAATTTCTACTTTCAGATGCAACAGAAATTTTGCGGATTGGTCAATCCGTTCGCGAGATATGGCAGTTTGGAGGTAAGCAACGCTTGAAAAACTCAAAATTTTCGCAGTTCTGCTGCTCGAAACGAATAACTAGAACGGGCTAGGGGAAAAGTACGCATACCGTTGTAATCGGGCGAGTTTCTACTTTCAGATGCAACAGAAATTTTGCGGATTGTCAATCCGTTCGCGAGATATGGCAGTTTGGAGGTAAGAAACGCTCGAGAAACTCAAAATTTTCGCAGTTCTGATGCTCGACAAGCATAACTAGAACGGGCTAGGGGAATAGTACGCACACCGTTGTAGTCGGGCGAGTTTCTACTTTCAGATGCAACAGAAATTTTGCGGATTGGTCAATCCGTTCGGGAGATGTGGCAGTTTGGATGTAAGAAACGCTTGAGAAACACAAAATTTTCGCGGTTCTGATGCTCGAAACGAATAACAAGAACGGCCTAGGGGAAAAGTACGCACACCGTTGTAATCGGGCGAGTTTCTACTTTCAGATGCAACAGAAATTTTGCGGATTGGTCATTCCGTTCGCGAGATATGGCAGTTTGGAGGTAAGAAACGCTTGAGAAACTCAAAATTTTCGCAGTTCTGATGCTCGACAAGCATAACTAGAACGGCCTAGGGGAAAAGTACGCACACCGTTGTAATCGGGCGAGTTTCTACTTTCAGATGCAACAGAAATTTTGCGGATTGGTCAATCCGTTCGCGAGATATGGCAGTTTGGAGGTAAGAAACGCTTGAGAAACTCAAAATTTTCGCAGTTCTGATGCTCGAAACGAATAACTAGAACGGCCTAGGGGAAAAGTACGCATAGTGTTGTAATCGGGCGAGTTTCTACTTTGAGATGCAACAGAAATTTTGCGGATTGGACAATCCGTTCGCGAGATATGGCAGTTTGGAAGTAAGAAACGCTTGAGAAACTCAAAATTTTCGCAGTTCTGATGCTCGAAACGAATAACTAGAACGGCCTAGGGGAAAAGTCCGCTTAGTGTTGTAATCGGGCGAGTTTCTACTTTGAGATGCAACAGAAATTTTGCGGATTGGTCAATCCGTTCGCGAGATATGGCAGTTTGGAAGTAAGAAACGCTTGAGAAACTCAAAATTTTCGCAGTTCTGATGCTCGAAACGAATAACTAGAA
Source organism: Ptiloglossa arizonensis (assembly GCF_051014685.1). NCBI lineage: Eukaryota > Metazoa > Arthropoda > Insecta > Hymenoptera > Colletidae > Ptiloglossa > Ptiloglossa arizonensis. The sequence goes on from NW_027478386.1 coordinate 2,818,429, forward strand.
CGGCCTAGGGGAAAAGTACGCATAGTGTTGTAATCGGGCGAGTTTCTACTTTCAGATGCAACAGAAATTTTGCGGATTGGTCAATCCGTTCGCGAGATATGGCAGTTTGGAGGTAAGAAACGCTCGAGAAACTCAAAATTTTCGCAGTTCTGATGCTCGACAAGCATAACTAGAACGGCCTAGGGGAAAAGTACGCACACCGTTGTAATCGGGCGAGTTTCTACTTTCAGATGCAACAGAAATTTTGCGGATTGGTCAATCCGTTCGCGAGATATGGCAGTTTGGAGGTAAGCAACGCTTGAGAAACTCAAAATTTTCGCAGTTCTGTTGCTCGAAACGAATAACTAGAACGGGCTAGGGGAAAAGTACGCATACATTTGTAATCGGGCGAATTTCTACTTTCAGATGCAACAGAAATTTTGCGGATTGGTCAATCCGTTCGCGAGATATGGCAGTTTGGAGGTAAGCAACGCTTGAAAAACTCAAAATTTTCGCAGTTCTGCTGCTCGAAACGAATAACTAGAACGGGCTAGGGGAAAAGTACGCATACCGTTGTAATCGGGCGAGTTTCTACTTTCAGATGCAACAGAAATTTTGCGGATTGGTCAATCCGTTCGCGAGATATGGCAGTTTGGAGGTAAGAAACGCTCGAGAAACTCAAAATTTTCGCAGTTCTGATGCTCGACAAGCATAACTAGAACGGGCTAGGGGAATAGTACGCACACCGTTGTAGTCGGGCGAGTTTCTACTTTCAGATGCAACAGAAATTTTGCGGATTGGTCAATCCGTTCGGGAGATGTGGCAGTTTGGATGTAAGAAACGCTTGAGAAACACAAAATTTTCGCGGTTCTGATGCTCGAAACGAATAACAAGAACGGCCTAGGGGAAAAGTACGCACACCGTTGTAATCGGGCGAGTTTCTACTTTCAGATGCAACAGAAATTTTGCGGATTGGTCATTCCGTTCGCGAGATATGGCAGTTTGGAGGTAAGAAACGCTTGAGAAACTCAAAATTTTCGCAGTTCTGATGCTCGACAAGCATAACTAGAACGGCCTAGGGGAAAAGTACGCACACCGTTGTAATCGGGCGAGTTTCTACTTTCAGATGAAACAGAAATTTTGCGGATTGGTCAATCCGTTCGCGAGATATGGCAGTTTGGAGGTAAGCAAAGCTTGAGAAACTCAAAATTTTCGCAGTTCTGTTGCTCGAAACGAATCACTAGAACGGCCTAGGGGAAAAGTACGCATAGTGTTGTAATCGGGCGAGTTTCTACTTTCAGATGCAACAGAAATTTTGCGGATTGGTCAATCCGTTCGCGAGATATGGCAGTTTGGAGGTAAGAAACGCTTGAGAAACTCAAAATTTTCGCAGTTCTGATGCTCGAAACGAATAACTAGAACGGCCTAGGGGAAAAGTACGCATACCGTTGTAATCGGGCGAGTTTCTACTTTCAGATGCAACAGAAATTTTGCGGATTGGTCAATCCGTTCGCGAGATATAGCAGTTTGGAGGTAAGCAATGCTTGAAAAACTCAAAATTTTCGCAGTTCTGTTGCTCGAAACGAATAACTAGAACGGGCTAGGGGAAAAGTACGCATACCGTTGTAATCGGGCGAGTTACTACTTTCTGATGCAACAGAAATTTTGCGGATTGGTCAATCCGTTCGCGAGATATGGCAGTTTGGAGGTAAGAACCGCTTGAGAAACTCAAAATTTTCGCAGTTCTGATGCTCGAAACGAATAACTAGAACGGCCTAGGGGAAAAGTACGCATAGTGTTGTAATTGGGCGAGTTTCTACTTTCAGATGCAACAGAAACTTTGCGGATTGGTCAATCCGTTCGCGAGATATGGCAGTTTGGAGGTAAGAAACGCTCGAGAAACTCAAAATTTTCGCAGTTCTGATGCTCGACAAGCATAACTAGAACGGCCTAGGGGAAAAGTACGCACACCGTTGTAATCGGGCGAGTATCCACTTTCAGATGCAACAGAAATTTTGCGGATTGGTCAATCCGTTCGCGAGATATGGCAGTTTGGAGGTAAGCAACGCTTGAAAAACTCAAAATTTTCGCAGTTCTGTTGCTCGAAACGAATAACTAGAACGGGCTAGGGGAAAAGTACGCATACCGTTGTAATTGGGCGAGTTTCTACTTTCAGATGCAACAGAAATTTTGCGGATTGGTCAATCCGTTCGCGAGATATGGCAGTTTGGATGTAAGAAACGCTTGAGAAACTCAAAATTTTCGCAGTTCTGATGCTCGAAACGAATAACTAGAACGGCCTAGGGGAAAAGTACGCATACCGTTGTAATCGGGCGAGTTTCTACTTTCAGATGCAACAGAAATTTTGCGGATTGGTCAATCCGTTCGCGAGATGTGGCAGTTTGGATGTAAGAAACGCTTGAGAAACACAAAATTTTCGCGGTTCTGATGCTCGAAACGAATAACAAGAACGGCCTAGGGGAAAAGTACGCACAACGTTGTAATCGGGCGAGTTTCTACTTTCAGATGCAACAGAAATTTTGCGGATTGGTCATTCCGTTCGCGAGATATGGCAGTTTGGAGGTAAGAAACGCTTGAGAAACTCAAAATTTTCGCAGTTCTGTTGCTCGAAACGAATAACTAGAACGGGCTAGGGGAAAAGTACGCATACATTTGTAATCGGGCGAATTTCTACTTTCAGATGCAACAGAAATTTTGCGGATTGGTCAATCCGTTCGCGAGATATGGCAGTTTGGATGTAAGAAACGCTCGAGAAACTCAAAATTTTCGCAGTTCTGATGCTCGAAACTAATAACTAGAACGGCCTAGGGGAAAAGTACGCATAGTGTTGTAATCGGGCGAGTTTCTACTTTCAGATGCAACAGAAATTTTGCGGATTGGTCAATCCGTTCGCGAGATATGGCAGTTTGGAGGTAAGCAACACTTGAAAAACTCAAAATTTTCGCAGTTCTGTTGCTCGAAACGAATAACTAGAACGGGCTAGGGGAAAAGTACGCATACCGTTGTAATCGGGCGAGTTTCTACTTTCAGATGCAACAGAAATTTTGCGGATTGGTCAATCCGTTCGCGAGATATGGCAGTTTGGAGGTAAGAAACGCTTGAGAAACTCAAAATTTTCGCAGTTCTGATGCTCGAAACGAATAACTAGAACGGGCTAGGGGAAAAGTACGCATACCGTTGTAATTGGGCGAGTTTCTACTTTCAGATGCAACAGAAATTTTGCGGATTGGTCAATCCGTTCGCGAGATATGGCAGTTTGGAGGTAAGAAACGCTTGAGAAACTCAAAATTTTCGCAGTTCTGATGCTCGAAACGAATAACTAGAACGGCCTAGGGGAAAAGTACGCATAGTGTTGTAATCGGGCGAGTTTCTACTTTGAGATGCAACAGAAATTTTGCGGATTGGACAATCCGTTCGCGAGATATGGCAGCTTGGAAGTAAGAAACGCTTGAGAAACTCAAAATTTTCGCAGTTCTGATGCTCGAAACGAATAACTAGAACGGCCTAGGGGAAAAGTACGCATAGTGTTGTAATCGGGCGAGTTTCTACTTTGAGATGCAACAGAAATTTTGCGGATTGGTCAATCCGTTCGCGAGATATGGCAGTTTGGAAGTAAGAAACGCTTGAGAAACTCAAAATTTTCGCAGTTCTGATGCTCGAAACGAATAGCTAGAACGGCCTAGGGGAAAAGTACGCATAGTGTTGTAATCGGGCGAGTTTCTACTTTCAGATGCAACAGAAATTTTGCGGATTGGTCAATCCGTTCGCGAGATATGGCAGTTTGGAGGTAAGAAACGCTCGAGAAACTCAAAATTTTCGCAGTTCTGATGCTCGACAAGCATAACTAGAACGGCCTAGGGGAAAAGTACGCACACCGTTGTAATCGGGCGAGTTTCTACTTTCAGATGCAACAGAAATTTTGCGGATTGGTCAATCCGTTCGCGAGATATGGCAGTTTGGAGGTAAGCAACGCTTGAGAAACTCAAAATTTTCGCAGTTCTGTTGCTCGAAACGAATAACTAGAACGGGCTAGGGGAAAAGTACGCATACATTTGTAATCGGGCGAATTTCTACTTTCAGATGCAACAGAAATTTTGCGGATTGGTCAATCCGTTCGCGAGATATGGCAGTTTGGAGGTAAGCAACGCTTGAAAAACTCAAAATTTTCGCAGTTCTGCTGCTCGAAACGAATAACTAGAACGGGCTAGGGGAAAAGTACGCATACCGTTGTAATCGGGCGAGTTTCTACTTTCAGATGCAACAGAAATTTTGCGGATTGGTCAATCCGTTCGCGAGATATGGCAGTTTGGAGGTAAGAAACGCTCGAGAAACTCAAAATTTTCGCAGTTCTGATGCTCGACAAGCATAACTAGAACGGGCTAGGGGAATAGTACGCACACCGTTGTAGTCGGGCGAGTTTCTACTTTCAGATGCAACAGAAATTTTGCGGATTGGTCAATCCGTTCGGGAGATGTGGCAGTTTGGATGTAAGAAACGCTTGAGAAACACAAAATTTTCGCGGTTCTGATGCTCGAAACGAATAACAAGAACGGCCTAGGGGAAAAGTACGCACACCGTTGTAATCGGGCGAGTTTCTACTTTCAGATGCAACAGAAATTTTGCGGATTGGTCATTCCGTTCGCGAGATATGGCAGTTTGGAGGTAAGAAACGCTTGAGAAACTCAAAATTTTCGCAGTTCTGATGCTCGACAAGCATAACTAGAACGGCCTAGGGGAAAAGTACGCACACCGTTGTAATCGGGCGAGTTTCTACTTTCAGATGAAACAGAAATTTTGCGGATTGGTCAATCCGTTCGCGAGATATGGCAGTTTGGAAGTAAGCAAAGCTTGAGAAACTCAAAATTTTCGCAGTTCTGTTGCTCGAAACGAATCACTAGAACGGCCTAGGGGAAAAGTACGCCTAGTGTTGTAATCGGGCGAGTTTCTACTTTCAGATGCAACAGAAATTTTGCGGATTGGTCAATCCGTTCGCGAGATATGGCAGTTTGGAGGTAAGAAACGCTTGAGAAACTCAAAATTTTCGCAGTTCTGATGCTCGAAACGAATAACTAGAACGGGCTAGGGGAAAAGTACGCATACCGTTGTAATCGGGCGAGTTACTACTTTCTGATGCAACAGAAATTTTGCGGATTGGTCAATCCGTTCGCGAGATATGGCAGTTTGGAGGTAAGAACCGCTTGAGAAACTCAAAATTTTCGCAGTTCTGATGCTCGAAACGAATAACTAGAACGGCCTAGGGGAAAAGTACGCATAGTGTTGTAATTGGGCGAGTTTCTACTTTCAGATGCAACAGAAATTTTGCGGATTGGTCAATCCGTTCGCGAGATATGGCAGTTTGGAGGTAAGAAACGCTCGAGAAACTCAAAATTTTCGCAGTTCTGATGCTCGACAAGCATAACTAGAACGGCCTAGGGGAAAAGTACGCACACCGTTGTAATCGGGCGAGTATCCACTTTCAGATGCAACAGAAATTTTGCGGATTGGTCAATCCGTTCGCGAGATATGGCAGTTTGGAGGTAAGCAACGCTTGAAAAACTCAAAATTTTCGCAGTTCTGTTGCTCGAAACGAATAACTAGAACGGGCTAGGGGAAAAGTACGCATACCGTTGTAATTGGGCGAGTTTCTACTTTCAGATGCAACAGAAATTTTGCGGATTGGTCAATCCGTTCGCGAGATATGGCAGTTTGGATGTAAGAAACGCTTGAGAAACTCAAAATTTTCGCAGTTCTGATGCTCGAAACGAATAACTAGAACGGCCTAGGGGAAAAGTACGCATACCGTTGTAATCGGGCGAGTTTCTACTTTCAGATGCAACAGAAATTTTGCGGATTGGTCAATCCGTTCGCGAGATGTGGCAGTTTGGATGTAAGAAACGCTTGAGAAACACAAAATTTTCGCGGTTCTGATGCTCGAAACGAATAACAAGAACGGCCTAGGGGAAAAGTACGCACAACGTTGTAATCGGGCGAGTTTCTACTTTCAGATGCAACAGAAATTTTGCGGATTGGTCATTCCGTTCGCGAGATATGGCAGTTTGGAGGTAAGAAACGCTTGAGAAACTCAAAATTTTCGCAGTTCTGTTGCTCGAAACGAATAACTAGAACGGGCTAGGGGAAAAGTACGCATACATTTGTAATCGGGCGAATTTCTACTTTCAGATGCAACAGAAATTTTGCGGATTGGTCAATCCGTTCGCGAGATATGGCAGTTTGGAGGTAAGAAACGCTCGAGAAACTCAAAATTTTCGCAGTTCTGATGCTCGACAAGCATAACTAGAACGGCCTAGGGGAAAAGTACGCACACCGTTGTAATCGGGCGAGTTTCTACTTTCTGGTGCAACAGAAATTTTGCGGATTGGTCAATCCGTTCGCGAGATATGGCAGTTTGGAGGTAAGCAACGCTTGAAAAACTCAAAATTTTCGCTGTTCTGTTGCTCGAAACGAATAACTAGAACGGGCTAGGGGAAAAGTACGCATACCGTTGTAATTGGGCGAGTTTCTACTTTCAGATGCAACAGAAATTTTGCGGATTGGTCAATCCGTTCGCGAGATATGGCAGTTTGGATGTAAGAAACGCTTGAGAAACTCAAAATTTTCGCAGTTCGGATGCTCGAAACGAATAACAAGAACGGCCTAGGGGAAAAGTACGGACACCGTTGTAATCGGGCGAGTTTCTACTTTCAGATGCAACAGAAATTTTGCGGATTGGTCATTCCGTTCGCGAGATATGGCAGTTTGGAGGTAAGAAACGCTTGAGAAACTCAAAATTTTCGCAGTTCTGTTGCTCGAAACGAATAACTAGAACGGCCTAGGGGAAAAGTACGCATAGTGTTGTAATCGGGCGAGTTTCTACTTTCAGATGCAACAGAAATTTTGCGGATTGGTCAATCCGTTCGCGAGATGTGGCAGTTTGGATGTAAGAAACGCTTGAGAAACACAAAATTTTCGCGGTTCTGATGCTCGAAACGAATAACAAGAACGGCCTAGGGGAAAAGTACGGACACCGTTGTAATCGGGCGAGTTTCTACTTTCAGATGCAACAGAAATTTTGCGGATTGGTCATTCCGTTCGCGAGATATGGCAGTTTGGAGGTAAGAAACGCTTGAGAAACTCAAAATTTTCGCAGTTCTGATGCTCGACAAGCATAACTAGAACGGCCTAGGGGAAAAGTACGCACACCGTTGTAATCGGGCGAGTTTCTACTTTCAGATGCATCAGAAATTTTGCGGATTGGTCAATCCGTTCGCGAGATATGGCAGTTTGGAGGTAAGAAACGCTTGAGAAACTCAAAATTATCGCAGTTCTGATGCTCGAAACGAATAACTGGAACGGCCTAGGGGGAAACTACGCATACCATTGTAATCGGGCGAGTTTCTACTTTCAGATGCAACAGAAACTTTGCGGATTGGTCAATCCGTTCGCGAGATGTGGCAGTTTGGAAGTAGGAAACGCTTAAGAAACTCAAAATTTTCGCAGTTCTGATTCTCGAAACGAATAACTAGAACGGCCTAGGGGAAAAGTACGCATACCGTTTTAATCGGGCGAGTTTCTACTTTCAGATGCAACAGAAATTTTGCGGATTGGTCAATCCGTTCGCGAGATATGGCAGTTTTGAGATAAGAAACGCTTGAGAAACTCCAAATTTTCGCAGTTCTGATGCTCGAAACGAATAACTGGAACGGCCTAGGGGGAAACTACACATGCCATTGTAATCGGGCGAGTTTCTACTTTCAGATGCAACAGAAACTTTGCGGATTGGTCAATCCGTTCGCGAGATGTGGCCGTTTGGAAGTAAGAAACGCTAGAGAAACTCAAAATTTTCGCTGTTCTGATGCGCGAAACGAATAACTAGCACGGCCTAGGGGAAAAGTACGCATACCGATATAATCGGGCGAGTTTCTACTTTCAGATGCAACAGAAATTTTGCGGATTGGTCAATCCGTTCGAGAGATATGGCAGTTTGGAAGTAAGAAACGCTTGAGAAACTCAAAATTTTCGCCGTTCTGATGCGCGAAACGAATAACTAGCACGGCCTAGGGGAAAAGTACGCATACCGATGCAATCGGGCGAGTTTCTACTTTCAGACGCAACAGAAATTTTGCGGATTGGTCGATCCATTCGCGAGATATGGCAGTTAGGAAGTAAGAAACGCTTGAGAAACTCAAAATTTTCGCAGTTCTGATGCTCGAAACGAGTAACTAGAACGGCCTAGGGGAAAAGTACGCATACCGTTTTAATCGGGCGAGCTTCTACTTTCAGATGCAACAGAAATTTTGCGGATTGGTCAATCCGTTCGCGAGATATGGCAGTTTGGAGGTAAGAAACGCTTGAGAAACTCAAAATTTTCGCAGTTCTGATGCTCGAAACGAATAACTAGAACGGCCTAGGGGAAAAGTACGCATAGTGTTGTAATCGGGCGAGTTTCTACTTTGAGATGCAACAGAAATTTTGCGGATTGGTCAATCCGTTCGCGAGATATGGCAGTTTGGAAGTAAGAAACGCTTGAGAAACTCAAAATATTCGCAGTTCTCATGCTCGAAACGAATAACTAGAACGGCCTAGGGGAAAAGTACGCATAGTGTTGTAATCGGGCGAGTTTCTACTTTCAGATGCAACAGAAATTTTGCGGATTGGTCAATCCGTTCGCGAGATATGGCAGTTTGGAGGTAAGAAACGCTCGAGAAACTCAAAATTTTCGCAGTTCTGATGCTCGACAAGCATAACTAGAACGGCCTAGGGGAAAAGTACGCACACCGTTGTAATCGGGCGAGTTTCTACTTTCTGGTGCAACAGAAATTTTGCGGATTGGTCAATCCGTTCGCGAGATATGGCAGTTTGGAGGTAAGCAACGCTTGAAAAACTCAAAATTTTCGCTGTTCTGTTGCTCGAAACGAATAACTAGAACGGGCTAGGGGAAAAGTACGCATACCGTTGTAATTGGGCGAGTTTCTACTTTCAGATGCAACAGAAATTTTGCGGATTGGTCAATCCGTTCGCGAGATATGGCAGTTTTGATGTAAGAAACGCTTGAGAAACTCAAAATTTTCGCAGTTCGGATGCTCGAAACGAATAACAAGAACGGCCTAGGGGAAAAGTACGGACACCGTTGTAATCGGGCGAGTTTCTACTTTCAGATGCAACAGAAATTTTGCGGATTGGTCATTCCGTTCGCGAGATATGGCAGTTTGGAGGTAAGAAACGCTTGAGAAACTCAAAATTTTCGCAGTTCTGTTGCTCGAAACGAATATCTAGAACGGCCTAGGGGAAAAGTACGCATAGTGTTGTAATCGGGCGAGTTTCTACTTTCAGATGCAACAGAAATTTTGCGGATTGGTCAATCCGTTCGCGAGATGTGGCAGTTTGGATGTAAGAAACGCTTGAGAAACACAAAATTTTCGCGGTTCTGATGCTCGAAACGAATAACAAGAACGGCCTAGGGGAAAAGTACGGACACCGTTGTAATCGGGCGAGTTTCTACTTTCAGATGCAACAGAAATTTTGCGGATTGGTCATTCCGTTCGCGAGATATGGCAGTTTGGAGGTAAGAAACGCTTGAGAAACTCAAAATTTTCGCAGTTCTGATGCTCGACAAGCATAACTAGAACGGCCTAGGGGAAAAGTACGCACACCGTTGTAATCGGGCGAGTTTCTACTTTCAGATGCATCAGAAATTTTGCGGATTGGTCAATCCGTTCGCGAGATATGGCAGTTTGGAGGTAAGAAACGCTTGAGAAACTCAAAATTATCGCAGTTCTGATGCTCGAAACGAATAACTGGAACGGCCTAGGGGGAAACTACGCATACCATTGTAATCGGGCGAGTTTCTACTTTCAGATGCAACAGAAACTTTGCGGATTGGTCAATCCGTTCGCGAGATGTGGCAGTTTGGAAGTAGGAAACGCTTAAGAAACTCAAAATTTTCGCAGTTCTGATTCTCGAAACGAATAACTAGAACGGCCTAGGGGAAAAGTACGCATACCGTTTTAATCGGGCGAGTTTCTACTTTCAGATGCAACAGAAATTTTGCGGATTGGTCAATCCGTTCGCGAGATATGGCAGTTTTGAGATAAGAAACGCTTGAGAAACTCCAAATTTTCGCAGTTCTGATGCTCGAAACGAATAACTGGAACGGCCTAGGGGGAAACTACACATGCCATTGTAATCGGGCGAGTTTCTACTTTCAGATGCAACAGAAACTTTGCGGATTGGTCAATCCGTTCGCGAGATGTGGCCGTTTGGAAGTAAGAAACGCTAGAGAAACTCAAAATTTTCGCTGTTCTGATGCGCGAAACGAATAACTAGCACGGCCTAGGGGAAAAGTACGCATACCGATATAATCGGGCGAGTTTCTACTTTCAGATGCAACAGAAATTTTGCGGATTGGTCAATCCGTTCGAGAGATATGGCAGTTTGGAAGTAAGAAACGCTTGAGAAACTCAAAATTTTCGCCGTTCTGATGCGCGAAACGAATAACTAGCACGGCCTAGGGGAAAAGTACGCATACCGATGCAATCGGGCGAGTTTCTACTTTCAGACGCAACAGAAATTTTGCGGATTGGTCGATCCATTCGCGAGATATGGCAGTTAGGAAGTAAGAAACGCTTGAGAAACTCAAAATTTTCGCAGTTCTGATGCTCGAAACGAGTAACTAGAACGGCCTAGGGGAAAAGTACGCATACCGTTTTAATCGGGCGAGCTTCTACTTTCAGATGCAACAGAAATTTTGCGGATTGGTCAATCCGTTCGCGAGATATGGCAGTTTGGAGGTAAGAAACGCTTGAGAAACTCAAAATTTTCGCAGTTCTGATGCTCGAAACGAATAACTAGAACGGCCTAGGGGAAAAGTACGCATAGTGTTGTAATCGGGCGAGTTTCTACTTTGAGATGCAACAGAAATTTTGCGGATTGGTCAATCCGTTCGCGAGATATGGCAGTTTGGAAGTAAGAAACGCTTGAGAAACTCAAAATATTCGCAGTTCTGATGCTCGAAACGAATAACTAGAACGGCCTAGGGGAAAAGTACGCATAGTGTTGTAATCGGGCGAGTTTCTACTTTCAGATGCAACAGAAATTTTGCGGATTGGTCAATCCGTTCGCGAGATATGGCAGTTTGGAGGTAAGAAACGCTTGAGAAACTCAAAATTTTCGCAGTTCTGATGCTCGAAACGAATAACTAGAACGGCCTAGGGGAAAAGTACGCATAGTGTTGTAATCGGGCGAGTTTCTACTTTCAGATGCAACAGAAATTTTGCGGATTGGTCAATCCGTTCGCGAGATATGGCAGTTTGGAGGTAAGAAACGCTCGAGAAACTCAAAATTTTCGCAGTTCTGATGCTCGACAAGCATAACTAGAACGGCCTAGGGGAAAAGTACGCACACCGTTGTAATCGGGCGAGTTTCTACTTTCTGGTGCAACAGAAATTTTGCGGATTGGTCAATCCGTTCGCGAGATATGGCAGTTTGGAGGTAAGCAACGCTTGAGAAACTCAAAATTTTCGCAGTTCGGATGCTCGAAACGAATAACTAGAACGGCCTAGGGGAAAAGTACGCATACCGTTGTAATCGGGCGAGTTTCTACTTTCAGATGCAACAGAAATTTTGCGGATTGGTCAATCCGTTCGCGAGATATGGCAGTTTGGAAGTAAGAAACGCTTGAGAAACTCAAAATTTTCGCAGTTCTGATGCTCGAAACGAATAACTAGAACGGCCTAGGGGAAAAGTACGCATAGTGTTGTAATCGGGCGAGTTTCTACTTTCAGATGCAACAGAAATTTTGCGGATTGGTCAATCCGTTCGCGAGATATGGCAGTTTGGAGGTAAGAAACGCTCGAGAAACTCAAAATTTTCGCAGTTCTGATGCTCGACAAGCATAACTAGAACGGCCTAGGGGAAAAGTACGCACACCGTTGTAATCGGGCGAGTTTCTACTTTCTGGTGCAACAGAAATTTTGCGGATTGGTCAATCCGTTCGCGAGATATGGCAGTTTGGAGGTAAGCAACGCTTGAAAAACTCAAAATTTTCGCTGTTCTGTTGCTGGAAACGAATAACTAGAACGGGCTAGGGGAAAAGTACGCATACCGTTGTAATTGGGCGAGTTTCTACTTTCAGATGCAACAGAAATTTTGCGGATTGGTCAATCCGTTCGCGAGATATGGCAGTTTGGATGTAAGAAACGCTTGAGAAACTCAAAATTTTCGCAGTTCTGATGCTCGAAACGAATAACTAGAACGGGCTAGGGGAAAAGTACGCATACCGTTGTAATTGGGCGAGTTTCTACTTTCAGATGCAACAGAAATTTTGCGGATTGGTCAATCCGTTCGCGAGATATGGCAGTTTGGATGTAAGAAACGCTTGAGAAACTCAAAATTTTCGCAGTTCTGATGCTCGAAACGAATAACTAGAACGGCCTAGGGGAAAAGTACGCATACCGTTGTAATCGGGCGAGTTTCTACTTTCAGATGCAACAGAAATTTTGCGGATTGGTCAATCCGTTCGCGAGATATGGCAGTTTGGAGGTAAGCAACGCGTGAAAAACTCAAAATTTTCGCAGTTCTGTTGCTCGAAACGAATAACTAGAACGGGCTAGGGGAAAAGTACGCATACCGTTGTAATCGGGCGAGTTTCTACTTTCAGATGCAACAGAAATTTTGCGGATTGGTCAATCCGTTCGCGAGATATGGCAGTTTGGAGGTAAGAAACGCTTGAGAAACTCAAAATTTTCGCAGTTCTGATGCTCGAAACGAATAACTAGAACGGCCTAGGGGAAAAGTACGCATAGTGTTGTAATCGGGCGAGTTTCTACTTTGAGATGCAACAGAAATTTTGCGGATTGGTCAATCCGTTCGCGAGATATGGCAGTTTGGAAGTAAGAAACGCTTGAGAAACTCAAAATTTTCGCAGTTCTGATGCTCGAAACGAATAACTAGAACGGCCTAGGGGAAAAGTACGCATAGTGTTGTAATCGGGCGAGTTTCTACTTTCAGATGCAACAGAAATTTTGGGGATTGGTCAATCCGTTCGCGAGATATGGCAGTTTGGAAGTAAGAAACGCTTGAAAAACTCAAAATTTTCGCTGTTCTGTTGCTCGAAACGAATAATTAGAACGGGCTAGGGGAAAAGTACGCATACCGTTGTAATTGGGCGAGTTTCTACTTTCAGATGCAACAGAAATTTTGCGGATTGGTCAATCCGTTCGCGAGATATGGCAGTTTGGATGTAAGAAACGCTTGAGAAACTCAAAATTTTCGCAGTTCGGATGCTCGAAACGAATAACAAGAACGGCCTAGGGGAAAACTACGGACACCGTTGTAATCGGGCGAGTTTCTACTTTCAGATGCAACAGAAATTTTGCGGATTGGTCATTCCGTTCGCGAGATATGGCAGTTTGGAGGTAAGAAACGCTTGAGAAACTCAAAATTTTCGCAGTTCTGTTGCTCGAAACGAATAACTTTAACGGCCTAGGGGAAAAGTACGCATAGTGTTGTAATCGGGCGAGTTTCTACTTTCAGATGCAACAGAAATTTTGCGGATTGGTCAATCCGTTCGCGAGATGTGGCAGTTTGGATGTAAGAAACGCTTGAGAAACACAAAATTTTCGCGGTTCTGATGCTCGAAACGAATAACAAGAACGGCCTAGGGGAAAAGTACGGACACCGTTGTAATCGGGCGAGTTTCTACTTTCAGATGCAACAGAAATTTTGCGGATTGGTCATTCCGTTCGCGAGATATGGCAGTTTGGATGTAGGAAACGCTTGAGAAACTCAAAATTTTCGCAGTTCTGATGCTCGACAAGCATAACTAGAACGGCCTAGGGGAAAAGTACGCACACCGTTGTAATCGGGCGAGTTTCAACTTTCAGATGCAACAGAAATTTTGCGGATTGGTCAATCCGTTCGCGAGATATGGCAGTTTGGAGGTAAGAAACGCTTGAGAAACTCAAAATTATCGCAGTTCTGATGCTCGAAACGAATAACTGGAACGGCCTAGGGGGAAACTACGCATACCATTGTAATCGGGCGAGTTTCTACTTTCAGATGCAACAGAAACTTTGCGGATTGGTCAATCCGTTCGCGAGATGTGGCAGTTTGGAAGTAGGAAACGCTTAAGAAACTCAAAATTTTCGCAGTTCTGATTCTCGAAACGAATAACTAGAACGGCCTAGGGGAAAAGTACGCATACCGTTTTAATCGGGCGAGTTTCTACTTTCAGATGCAACAGAAATTTTGCGGATTGGTCAATCCGTTCGCGAGATATGGCAGTTTTGAGATAAGAAACGCTTGAGAAACTCCAAATTTTCGCAGTTCTGATGCTCGAAACGAATAACTGGAACGGCCTAGGGGGAAACTACACATGCCATTGTAATCGGGCGAGTTTCTACTTTCAGATGCAACAGAAACTTTGCGGATTGGTCAATCCGTTCGCGAGATGTGGCCGTTTGGAAGTAAGAAACGCTTGAGAAACTCAAAATTTTCGCAGTTCTGATGCTCGAAACGAGTAACTAGAACGGCCTAGGGGAAAAGTACGCATACCGTTTTAATCGGGCGAGCTTCTACTTTCAGATGCAACAGAAATTTTGCAGATTGGTCAATCCGTTCGCGAGATATGGCAGTTTGGAGGTAAGAAACGCTTGAGAAACTCAAAATTTTCGCAGTTCTGATGCTCGAAACGAATAACTAGAACGGCCTAGGGGAAAAGTACGCATAGTGTTGTAATCGGGCGAGTTTCTACTTTGAGATGCAACAGAAATTTTGCGGATTGGTCAATCCGTTCGCGAGATATGGCAGTTTGGAAGTAAGAAACGCTTGAGAAACTCAAAATTTTCGCAGTTCTGATGCTCGAAACGAATAACTAGAACGGCCTAGGGGAAAAGTACGCATAGTGTTGTAATCGGGCGAGTTTCTACTTTCAGATGCAACAGAAATTTTGCGGATTGGTCAATCCGTTCGCGAGATATGGCAGTTTGGAGGTAAGAAACGCTTGAGAAACTCAAAATTTTCGCAGTTCTGATGCTCGAAACGAACAACTAGAACGGCCTAGGGGAAAAGTACGCATAGTGTTGTAATCGGGCGAGTTTCTACTTTCAGATGCAACAGAAATTTTGCGGATTGGTCAATCCGTTCGCGAGATATGGCAGTTTGGAGGTAAGAAACGCTCGAGAAACTCAAAATTTTCGCAGTTCTGATGCTCGACAAGCATAACTAGAACGGCCTAGGGGAAAAGTACGCACTCCGTTGTAATCGGGCGAGTTTCTACTTTCTGGTGCAACAGAAATTTTGCGGATTGGTCAATCCGTTCGCGAGATATGGCAGTTTGGAGGTAAGCAACGCTTGAAAAACTCAAAATTTTCGCAGTTCTGTTGCTCGAAACGAATAACTAGAACGGGCTAGGGGAAAAGTACGCATACCGTTGTAATTGGGCGAGTTTCTACTTTCAGATGCAACAGAAATTTTGCGGATTGGTCAATCCGTTCGCGAGATATGGCAGTTTGGATGTAAGAAACGCTTGAGAAACTCAAAATTTTCGCAGTTCGGATGCTCGAAACGAATAACTAGAACGGCCTAGGGGAAAAGTACGCATACCGTTGTATCGGGCGAGTTTCTACTTTCAGATGCAACAGAAATTTTGCGGATTGGTCAATCCGTTCGCGAGATGTGGCAGTTTGGATGTAAGAAACGCTTGAGAAACACAAAATTTTCGCGGTTCTGATGCTCGAAACGAATAACAAGAACGGCCTAGGGGAAAAGTACGGACACCGTTGTAATCGGGCGAGTTTCTACTTTCAGATGCAACAGAAATTTTGCGGATTGGTCATTCCGTTCGCGTGATATGGCAGTTTGGAGGTAGGAAACGCTTGAGAAACTCAAAATTTTCGCAGTTCTGATGCTCGACAAGCATAACTAGAACGGCCTAGGGGAAAAGTACGCACACCGTTGTAATCGGGCGAGTTTCTACTTTCAGATGCAACAGAAATTTTGCGGATTGGTCAATCCGTTCGCGAGATATGGCAGTTTGGAGGTAAGAAACGCTTGAGAAACTCAAAATTATCGCAGTTCTGATGCTCGAAACGAATAACTGGAACGGCCTAGGGGGAAACTACGCATACCATTGTAATCGGGCGAGTTTCTACTTTCAGATGCAACAGAAACTTTGCGGATTGGTCAATCCGTTCGCGAGATGTGGCAGTTTGGAAGTAGGAAACGCTTAAGAAACTCAAAATTTTCGCAGTTCTGATTCTCGAAACGAATAACTAGAACGGCCTAGGGGAAAAGTACGCATACCGTTTTAATCGGGCGAGTTTCTACTTTCAGATGCAACAGAAATTTTGCGGATTGGTCAATCCGTTCGCGAGATATGGCAGTTTTGAGATAAGAAACGCTTGAGAAACTCCAAATTTTCGCAGTTCTGATGCTCGAAACGAATAACTGGAACGGCCTAGGGGGAAACTACACATGCCATTGTAATCGGGCGAGTTTCTACTTTCAGATGCAACAGAAACTTTGCGGATTGGTCAATCCGTTCGCGAGATGTGGCCGTTTGGAAGTAAGAAACGCTAGAGAAACTCAAAATTTTCGCTGTTCTGATGCGCGAAACGAATAACTAGCACGGCCTAGGGGAAAAGTACGCATACCGATATAATCGGGCGAGTTTCTACTTTCAGATGCAACAGAAATTTTGCGGATTGGTCAATCCGTTCGAGAGATATGGCAGTTTGGAAGTAAGAAACGCTTGAGAAACTCAAAATTTTCGCCGTTCTGATGCGCGAAACGAATAACTAGCACGGCCTAGGGGAAAAGTACGCATACCGATGCAATCGGGCGAGTTTCTACTTTCAGACGCAACAGAAATTTTGCGGATTGGTCGATCCATTCGCGAGATATGGCAGTTTGGAAGTAAGAAACGCTTGAGAAACTCAAAATTTTCGCAGTTCTGATGCTCGAAACGAGTAACTAGAACGGCCTAGGGGAAAAGTACGCATACCGTTTTAATCGGGCGAGTTTCTACTTTCAGATGCAACAGAAATTTTGCGGATTGGTCAATCCGTTCGCGAGATATGGCAGTTTGGAGATAAGAAACGCTTGAGAAACTCAAAATTTTCGCAGTTCTGATGCTCGAAACGAATAACTGGAACGGCCTAGGGGGAAACTACACATGCCATTGTAATCGGGCGAGTTTCTACTCTCAGATGCAACAGAAACTTTGCGGATTGGTCAATCCGTTCGCGAAATGTGGCCGTTTGGAAGTAAGAAACGCTTGAGAAACTCAAAATTTTCGCTGTTCTGATGCTCGAAACGAATATCTGGAACGGCCTAGGGGGAAACTACGCATACCATTGTAATCGGGCGAGTTTCTACTTTCAGATGCAACAGAAACTTTGCGGATTGCTCAATCCGTTCGCGAGATGTGGCAGTTTGGAAGTAGGAAACGCTTAAGAAACTCAAAATTTTCGCAGTTCTGATTCTCGAAACGAATAAATAGAACGGCCTAGGGGAAAAGTACGCATACCGTTTTAATCGGGCGAGCTTCTACTTTCAGATGCAACAGAAACTTTGCGGATTGGTCAATCCGATCGAGAGATATGGCAGTTTGGAAGTAAGAAACGCTTGAGAAACTCAAAATTTTCGCCGTTCTGATGCGCGAAACGAATAACTAGCACGGCCTAGGGGAAAAGTACGCATACCGATGCAATCGGGCGAGTTTCTACTTTCAGACGCAACAGAAATTTTGCGGATTGGTCGATCCGTTCGCGAGATATGGCAGTTTGGAAGTAAGAAACGCTTGAGAAACTCAAAATTTTCGCAGTTCTGATGCTCGAAACGAGTAACTAGAACGGCCTAGGGGAAAAGCACGCATACCGTTTTAACCGGGCGAGCTTCTACTTTCAGATGCAACAGAAACTTTGCGGATTGGTCAATCCGTTCGCGAGATGTGGCAGTTTGGAAGTAGGAAACGCTTGAGAAACTCAAAATTTTCGCAGTTCTGATTCTCGAAACGAATAACTAGAACGGCCTAGGGCAAAAGTACGCATACCGTTTTAATCGGGCGAGTTTCTACTTTCAGATGCAACAGAAATTTTGCGGATTGGTCAATCCGTTCGCGAGACATGGCAGTTTGGATATAAGAAACGCTTGAGAAACTCAAAATTTTCGCAGTTCTGATGCTCGAAACGAATAACTGGAACGGCCTAGGGGCAAACTACACAAACCATTGTAATCGGGCGAGTTTCTACTTTCAGATGCAACAGAAACTTTGCGGATTGGTCAATCCGTTCGCGAGATGTGGCCGTTTGGAAGTAAGAAACGCTTGAGAAACTCAAAATTTTCTCTGTTCTGATGCGCGAAACGAATAACTAGCACGGCCTAGGGGAAAAGTACGCATACCGATATAATCGGGCGAGTTTCTACTTTCAGATGCAACAGAAATTTTGCGGATTGGTCAATCCGTTCGAGAGATATGGCAGTTTGGAAGTAAGAAACGCTTGAGAAACTCAAAATTTTCGCCGTTCTGATGCGCGAAACGAATAACTAGCGCGGCCTAGGGGAAAAGTACGCATACCGATGTAATCGGGCGAGTTTCTACTTTCAGATGCAACAGAAATTTTGCGGATTGGACGATCCGTTCGCGAGATATGGCAGTTTGGAAGTAAGAAACGCTTGAGAAACTCAAAATTTTCGCAGTTCTGATTCTCGAAACGAGTAACTAGAACGGCCTAGGGGAAAAGTACGCATTCCGTTGTAATCGGGCGAGTTTCCACTTTCAGATGCAACAGAAATTTTGCGGATTGGACAATCCGTTCGCCAGATATGGCAGTTTGGAAGTAAGAAACGCTTGAGAAACTCAAAATTTTCGCAGTTCTGATGCTCGAAACGAATAACTGGAACGGCCTAGGGGGAAACTACACATGCCATTGTAATCGGGCGAGCTTCTACCTTCAGATGCAACAGAAATTTTGCGGATTGGTCGATCCGTTCGCGAGATATGGCAGTTTGGAAGTAAGAAACGCTTGAGAAACTCAAAATTTTCGCAGTTCTGATGCTCGAAACGAGTAACTAGAACGGCCTAGGGGAAAAGTACGCATTCCGTTGTAATCGGGCGAGTTTCCACTTTCAGATGCAACAGAAATTTTGCGGATAGGACAATCCGTTCGCGAGATATGGCAGTTTCGAAGTAAGAAACGCTTGAGAAACTCAAAATTTTCGCCGTTCTGATGCTCGAAACGAATAACTAGAACGGCCTAGGGGAAAAGTACGCATACCGTTTTAATCGGGCGAGTTTCTACTTTCAGATGCAACAGAAATTTTGCGGATTGGTCAATCCGTTCGCGTGATACGGCAGTTTGTAGGTAAGAAACGCTTGAGAAACTCAAAATTTTCGCAGTTCTGATGCTCGAAACGAGTAACTAGAACGGCCTAGGGGAAGAGTACGCATTCCGTTGTAATCGGGCGAGTTTCTACTTTCAGATGCAACAGAAATTTTGCGGACTGGTCGATCCGTTCGCGAGATATGGCAGTTTGGAGGTAAGAAACGCTTGGGAAACTCAAAATTATCGCAGTTCTGATGCTCGAAACGAATAACTGGAACGGCCTAGGGGGAACCTACACATACCATTGTAAAAGGGCGAGTTTCTACTTTCAGATGCAACAGAAATTTTGCGGATTGGTCCATCCGTTCGCGAGATGTGGCCGTTTGGAAGTAAGAAACGCTTGAGAAACTCAAAATTTTCGCTGTTCTGATGCGCGAAACGAATAACTAGCACGGCCTGGGGGAAAAGTACGCATTCCGTTGTAATCGGGCGAGTTTCTACTTTCAGATGCAACAGAAATTTTGCGGATTGGTCAATCCGTTCGCGAGATATGGCAGTTTGGAAGTAATAAACGCTTGAGAAACTCAAAATATTCGCCGTTCTGATGCTCGAAACGAATAACTGGAACGGCCTAGGGGAAAAGTACGCATATCGTTTTGATCGGGCGAGTTTCTACTTTCAGATGCAACAGAAATTTTCCGGATTGGTCAATCCGTTCGCGAGATATGGCAGTTTGGATGTAAGAAACGCTTGAGAAACTCAAAATTTGCGCAGTTCTGATGCTCGAGACGAATAACTAGAACGGCCTAGGGGAAAAGTGCGCATACCGTTGTAATCGGGCGAGTTTCGACTTTCAGATGCAACAGAAATTTTGCGGACTGGTTAATCCGTTCGCGAGATATGGCAGTTTGGAGGTAAGAAACGCTTGAGAAACACAAAATTTTCGCCGTTCTGATGCTCGAAACGAATAACTAGAACGGCCTAGGGGGAAACTACGCATACCATTGTAATCGGGCGAGTTTCTACTTTCAGATGCAACAGAAACTTTGCGGATTGGTCAATCCATTCGCGAGATATGGCCGTTTGGATGTAAGAAACGCTTAAGAAACTCAAAATTATCGCAGTTCTGATGCTCGAAACGAATAACTGGAACGGCCTATGGGGAAACTACACATACCATTGTAATCGGGCGAGTTTCTACTTTCAGATGCAACAGAAATTTTGCGGACTGGTCGATCCGTTCGCGAGATATGGCAGTTTGGATGTAAGAAACGCTTGGGAAACTCAAAATTTTCGCATTTCTGATGCTCGAAACGAATGACTAGAACGGCCTAGGGGAAAAGTGCGCATACCGTTGTAATCGGGCGAGTTCCTACTTTCAGATGCAACAGAAATTTTGCGGATTGGTCAATCCGTTCGCGAGATATGGCAGTTTGGAAGTAAGAAACGCTTGAGAAACTCAAAATTATCGCAGTTCTGATGCTCGAAACGAATAACTGGAACGGCCTAGGGGGAACCTACACATACCATTGTAATCGGGCGAGTTTCTACTTTCAGATGCAACAGAAATTTTGCGGATTGGTCCATCCGTTCGCGAGATGTGGCCGTTTGGAAGTAAGAAACGCTTGAGAAACTCAAAATTTTCGCTGTTCTGATGCGCGAAACGAATAACTAGCACGGCCTAGGGGAAAAGTACGCATTCCGTTGTAATCGGGCGAGTTTCTACTTTCAGATGCAACAGAAATTTTGCGGATTGGTCAATCCGTTCGCGAGATATGGCAGTTTGGATGTAATAAACGCTTGAGAAACTCAAAATATTCGCCGTTCTGATGCTCGAAACGAATAACTAGAACAGCCTAGGGGAAAAGTACGCATACCGTTGTAATCGGGGGACTTTCTACTTTCAGAAGCAACAGAAATTTTGCGGATCGGTCAATCCGTCCGCGAGATATGGCAGTTTGGAGGTAAGAAACGCTTGAGAAACTCAAAATTTTCGCAGTTCTGATGCTCGAAATGAATAACTGGAACTGCCTAGGGGAAAACTACACATACCGTTGTAATCGGGCGAGTATCTACTTTCAGATGAAACAGAAATTTTGCGGATTGGTCGATCCGTTCGCGAGATATGGCAGTTTGGAAGTAAGCAACGCTTGAATAACTCAAAATTTTCGCAGTTCTGTTGCTCGAAACGAATAACTAGAACGGGCTAGGGGAAAAGTACGCATACCGTTGTAATTGGGCGAGTTTCTACTTTCAGATGCAACAGAAATTTTGCGGATTGGTCAATCCGTTCGCGAGATATGGCAGTTTGGAGGTAAGCAACGCTTGAGAAACTCAAAATTTTCGCAGTTCTGTTGCTCGAAACGAATAACTAGAACGGCCTAGGGGAAAAGTACGCATAGTGTTGTAATCGGGCGAGTTTCTACTTTCAGATGCAACAGAAATTTTGCGGATTGGTCAATCCGTTCGCGAGATATGGCAGTTTGGAGGTAAGAAACGCTTGAGAAACTCAAAATTTTCGCAGTTCTGATGCTCGAAACGAATAACTAGAACGGCCTAGGGGAAGAGTACGCACACCGTTGTTGTCGGGCGAGTTTCTACTTTCAGATGCAACAGAAATTTTGCGGATTGGTCAATCCGTTCGCGAGATATGGCAGTTTGGAGGTAAGCAACGCTTGAGAAACTCAAAATTTTCGCAGTTCTGATGCTCGAAACGAATAACTAGAACGGGCTAGGGGAAAAGTACGCATACCGTTGTAATCGGGCGAGTTTCTACTTTCAGATGCAACAGAAATTTTGCGGATAGGTCAATCCGTTCGCGAGATATGGCAGTTTGGAGGTAAGCAACGCTTGAAAAACTCAAAATTTTCGCAGTTCTGTTGCTCGAAACGAATAACTAGAACGGGCTAGGGGAAAAGTACGCATACCGTTGTAATCGGGCGAGTTTCTACTTTCAGATGCAACAGAAATTTTGCGGATTGGTCAATCCGTTCGCGAGATATGGCAGTTTGGAGGTAAGAAACGCTTGAGAAACTCAAAATTTTCGCAGTTCTGATGCTCGAAACGAATAACTAGAACGGCCTAGGGGAAAAGTACGCATAGTGTTGTAATCGGGCGAGTTTCTACTTTCAGATGCAACAGAAATTTTGCGGATTGGTCAATCCGTTCGCGAGATATGGCAGTTTGGGAGTAAGAAACGCTTGAGAAACTCAAAATTATCGCAGTTCTGATGCTCGAAACGAATAACTGGAACGGCCTAGGGGGAACCTACACATACCATTGTAAAAGGGCGAGTTTCTACTTTCAGATGCAACAGAAATTTTGCGGATTGGTCCATCCGTTCGCGAGATGTGGCCGTTTGGAAGTAAGAAACGCTTGAGAAACTCAAAATTTTCGCTGTTCTGATGCGCGAAACGAATAACTAGCACGGCCTGGGGGAAAAGTACGCATTCCGTTGTAATCGGGCGAGTTTCTACTTTCAGATGCAACAGAAATTTTGCGGATTGGTCAATCCGTTCGCGAGATATGGCAGTTTGGATGTAATAAACGCTTGAGAAACTCAAAATATTCGCCGTTCTGATGCTCGAAACGAATAACTGGAACGGCCTAGGGGAAAAGTACGCATACCGTTTTGATCGGGCGAGTTTCTACTTTCAGATGCAACAGAAATTTTCCGGATTGGTCAATCCGTTCGCGAGATATGGCAGTTTGGATGTAAGAAACGCTTGAGAAACTCAAAATTTGCGCAGTTCTGATGCTCGAGACGAATAACTAGAACGGCCGAGGGGGAAACTACGCATACCATTGTAATCGGGCGAGTTTCTACTTTCAGATGCAACAGAAACTTTGCGGATTGGTCAATCCGTTCGCGAGATATGGCCGTTTGGATGTAAGAAACGCTTGAGAAACTCAAAATTATCGCAGTTCTGATGCTCGAAACGAATAACTGGAACGGCCTATGGGGAAACTACACATACCATTGTAATCGGGCGAGTTTCTACTTTCAGATGCAACAGAAATTTTGCGGACTGGTCGATCCGTTCGCGAGATATGGCAGTTTGGATGTAAGAAACGCTTGGGAAACTCAAAATTTTCGCATTTTAGATGCTCGAAACGAATGACTAGAACGGCCTAGGGGAAAAGTGCGCATACCGTTTTAATCGGGCGAGTTTCTACTTTCAGGTGCAACAGAAATTTTGCGGATTGGTCAATCCGTTCGCGAGATACGGCAGTTTGGAGGTAAGAAACGCTTGAGAAACTCAAAATTTTCGCAGTTCTGATGCTCGAAACGAGTAACTAGAACGGCCTAGGGGAAAAGTACGCATTCCGTTGTAATTGGGCGAGTTTCTACTTTCAGATGCAACAGAAATTTTGCGGACTGGTCGATCCGTTCGCGAGATATGGCAGTTTGGAGGTAAGAAACGCTTGGGAAACTCAAAATTTTCGCATTTCTGATGCTCGAAACGAATGACTAGAACGGCCTAGGGGAAAAGTGCGCATACCGTTGTAATCGGGCGAGTTCCTACTTTCAGATGCAACAGAAATTTTGCGGATTGGTCAATCCGTTCGCGAGATATGGCAGTTTGGGAGTAAGAAACGCTTGAGAAACTCAAAATTATCGCAGTTCTGATGCTCGAAACGAATAACTGGAACGGCCTAGGGGGAACTTACACATACCATTGTAAAAGGGCGAGTTTCTACTTTCAGATGCAACAGAAATTTTGCGGATTGGTCCATCCGTTCGCGAGGTGTGGCCGTTTGGAAGTAAGAAACGCTTGAGAAACTCAAAATTTTCGCTGTTCTGATGCGCGAAACGAATAACTAGCACGGCCTGGGGGAAAAGTACGCATTCCGTTGTAATCGGGCGAGTTTCTACTTTCAGATGCAACAGAAATTTTGCGGATTGGTCAATCCGTTCGCGAGATATGGCAGTTTGGAAGTAATAAACGCTTGAGAAACTCAAAATATTCGCCGTTCTGATGCTCGAAACGAATAACTGGAACGGCCTAGGGGAAAAGTACGCATATCGTTTTGATCGGGCGAGTTTCTACTTTCAGATGCAACAGAAATTTTCCGGATTGGTCAATCCGTTCGCGAGATATGGCAGTTTGGATGTAAGAAACGCTTGAGAAACTCAAAATTTGCGCAGTTCTGATGCTCGAGACGAATAACTAGAACGGCCTAGGGGAAAAGTGCGCATACCGTTGTAATCGGGCGAGTTTCGACTTTCAGATGCAACAGAAATTTTGCGGACTGGTTAATCCGTTCGCGAGATATGGCAGTTTGGAGGTAAGAAACGCTTGAGAAACACAAAATTTTCGCCGTTCTGATGCTCGAAACGAATAACTAGAACGGCCTAGGGGGAAACTACGCATACCATTGTAATCGGGCGAGTTTCTACTTTCAGATGCAACAGAAACTTTGCGGATTGGTCAATCCGTTCGCGAGATATGGCCGTTTGGATGTAAGAAACGCTTGAGAAACTCAAAATTATCGCAGTTCTGATGCTCGAAACGAATAACTGGAACGGCCTATGGGGAAACTACACATACCATTGTAATCGGGCGAGTTTCTACTTTCAGATGCAACAGAAATTTTGCGGACTGGTCGATCCGTTCGCGAGATATGGCAGTTTGGATGTAAGAAACGCTTGGGAAACTCAAAATTTTCGCATTTCTGATGCTCGAAACGAATGACTAGAACGGCCTAGGGGAAAAGTGCGCATACCGTTGTAATCGGGCGAGTTCCTACTTTCAGATGCAACAGAAATTTTGCGGATTGGTCAATCCGTTCGCGAGATATGGCAGTTTGGAAGTAAGAAACGCTTGAGAAACTCAAAATTTTCGCTGTTCTGTTGCTCGAAACGAATAACTAGAACGGGCTAGGGGAAAAGTACGCATACCGTTGTAATCGGGCGAGTTTCTACTTTCAGATGCAACAGAAATTTTGCGGATTGGTCAATCCGTTCGCGAGATATGGCAGTTTGGAGGTAAGAAACGCTTGAGAAACTCAAAATTTTCGCAGTTCTGATGCTCGAAACGAATAACTAGAACGGCCTAGGGGAAAAGTACGCATAGTGTTGTAATCGGGCGAGTTTCTACTTTCAGATGCAACAGAAATTTTGCGGATTGGTCAATCCGTTCGCGAGATATGGCAGTTTGGGAGTAAGAAACGCTTGAGAAACTCAAAATTATCGCAGTTCTGATGCTCGAAACGAATAACTGGAACGGCCTAGGGGGAACCTACACATACCATTGTAAAAGGGCGAGTTTCTACTTTCAGATGCAACAGAAATTTTGCGGATTGGTCCATCCGTTCGCGAGATGTGGCCGTTTGGAAGTAAGAAACGCTTGAGAAACTCAAAATTTTCGCTGTTCTGATGCGCGAAACGAATAACTAGCACGGCCTGGGGGAAAAGTACGCATTCCGTTGTAATCGGGCGAGTTTCTACTTTCAGATGCAACAGAAATTTTGCGGATTGGTCAATCCGTTCGCGAGATATGGCAGTTTGGATGTAATAAACGCTTGAGAAACTCAAAATATTCGCCGTTCTGATGCTCGAAACGAATAACTGGAACGGCCTAGGGGAAAAGTACGCATACCGTTTTGATCGGGCGAGTTTCTACTTTCAGATGCAACAGAAATTTTCCGGATTGGTCAATCCGTTCGCGAGATATGGCAGTTTGGATGTAAGAAACGCTTGAGAAACTCAAAATTTGCGCAGTTCTGATGCTCGAGACGAATAACTAGAACGGCCGAGGGGGAAACTACGCATACCATTGTAATCGGGCGAGTTTCTACTTTCAGATGCAACAGAAACTTTGCGGATTGGTCAATCCGTTCGCGAGATATGGCCGTTTGGATGTAAGAAACGCTTGAGAAACTCAAAATTATCGCAGTTCTGATGCTCGAAACGAATAACTGGAACGGCCTATGGGGAAACTACACATACCATTGTAATCGGGCGAGTTTCTACTTTCAGATGCAACAGAAATTTTGCGGACTGGTCGATCCGTTCGCGAGATATGGCAGTTTGGATGTAAGAAACGCTTGGGAAACTCAAAATTTTCGCATTTTAGATGCTCGAAACGAATGACTAGAACGGCCTAGGGGAAAAGTGCGCATACCGTTTTAATCGGGCGAGTTTCTACTTTCAGGTGCAACAGAAATTTTGCGGATTGGTCAATCCGTTCGCGAGATACGGCAGTTTGGAGGTAAGAAACGCTTGAGAAACTCAAAATTTTCGCAGTTCTGATGCTCGAAACGAGTAACTAGAACGGCCTAGGGGAAAAGTACGCATTCCGTTGTAATTGGGCGAGTTTCTACTTTCAGATGCAACAGAAATTTTGCGGACTGGTCGATCCGTTCGCGAGATATGGCAGTTTGGAGGTAAGAAACGCTTGGGAAACTCAAAATTTTCGCATTTCTGATGCTCGAAACGAATGACTAGAACGGCCTAGGGGAAAAGAGCGCATACCGTTGTAATCGGGCGAGTTCCTACTTTCAGATGCAACAGAAATTTTGCGGATTGGTCAATCCGTTCGCGAGATATGGCAGTTTGGGAGTAAGAAACGCTTGAGAAACTCAAAATTATCGCAGTTCTGATGCTCGAAACGAATAACTGGAACGGCCTAGGGGGAACTTACACATACCATTGTAAAAGGGCGAGTTTCTACTTTCAGATGCAACAGAAATTTTGCGGATTGGTCCATCCGTTCGCGAGGTGTGGCCGTTTGGAAGTAAGAAACGCTTGAGAAACTCAAAATTTTCGCTGTTCTGATGCGCGAAACGAATAACTAGCACGGCCTGGGGGAAAAGTACGCATTCCGTTGTAATCGGGCGAGTTTCTACTTTCAGATGCAACAGAAATTTTGCGGATTGGTCAATCCGTTCGCGAGATATGGCAGTTTGGAAGTAATAAACGCTTGAGAAACTCAAAATATTCGCCGTTCTGATGCTCGAAACGAATAACTGGAACGGCCTAGGGGAAAAGTACGCATATCGTTTTGATCGGGCGAGTTTCTACTTTCAGATGCAACAGAAATTTTCCGGATTGGTCAATCCGTTCGCGAGATATGGCAGTTTGGATGTAAGAAACGCTTGAGAAACTCAAAATTTGCGCAGTTCTGATGCTCGAGACGAATAACTAGAACGGCCTAGGGGAAAAGTGCGCATACCGTTGTAATCGGGCGAGTTTCGACTTTCAGATGCAACAGAAATTTTGCGGACTGGTTAATCCGTTCGCGAGATATGGCAGTTTGGAGGTAAGAAACGCTTGAGAAACACAAAATTTTCGCCGTTCTGATGCTCGAAACGAATAACTAGAACGGCCTAGGGGGAAACTACGCATACCATTGTAATCGGGCGAGTTTCTACTTTCAGATGCAACAGAAACTTTGCGGATTGGTCAATCCGTTCGCGAGATATGGCCGTTTGGATGTAAGAAACGCTTGAGAAACTCAAAATTATCGCAGTTCTGATGCTCGAAACGAATAACTGGAACGGCCTATGGGGAAACTACACATACCATTGTAATCGGGCGAGTTTCTACTTTCAGATGCAACAGAAATTTTGCGGACTGGTCGATCCGTTCGCGAGATATGGCAGTTTGGATGTAAGAAACGCTTGGGAAACTCAAAATTTTCGCATTTCTGATGCTCGAAACGAATGACTAGAACGGCCTAGGGGAAAAGTGCGCATACCGTTGTAATCGGGCGAGTTCCTACTTTCAGATGCAACAGAAATTTTGCGGATTGGTCAATCCGTTCGCGAGATATGGCAGTTTGGAAGTAAGAAACGCTTGAGAAACTCAAAATTTTCGCTGTTCTGATGCGCGAAACGAATAACTAGCACGGCCTAGGGGAAAAGTACGCATTCCGTTGTAATCGGGCGAGTTTCTACTTTCAGATGCAACAGAAATTTTGCGGATTGGTCAATCCGTTCGCGAGATATGGCAGTTTGGATGTAATAAACGCTTGAGAAACTCAAAATATTCGCCGTTCTGATGCTCGAAACGAATAACTAGAACAGCCTAGGGGAAAAGTACGCATACCGTTGTAATCGGGGGACTTTCTACTTTCAGAAGCAACAGAAATTTTGCGGATCGGTCAATCCGTCCGCGAGATATGGCAGTTTGGAGGTAAGAAACGCTTGAGAAACTCAAAATTTTCGCAGTTCTGATGCTCGAAATGAATAACTGGAACTGCCTAGGGGAAAACTACACATACCGTTGTAATCGGGCGAGTTTCTACTTTCAGATGAAACAGAAATTTTGCGGATTGGTCGATCCGTTCGCGAGATATGGCAGTTTGGAAGTAAGCAACGCTTGAATAACTCAAAATTTTCGCAGTTCTGTTGCTCGAAACGAATAACTAGAACGGGCTAGGGGAAAAGTACGCATACCGTTGTAATTGGGCGAGTTTCTACTTTCAGATGCAACAGAAATTTTGCGGATTGGTCAATCCGTTCGCGAGATATGGCAGTTTGGAGGTAAGCAACGCTTGAGAAACTCAAAATTTTCGCAGTTCTGTTGCTCGAAACGAATAACTAGAACGGCCTAGGGGAAAAGTACGCATAGTGTTGTAATCGGGCGAGTTTCTACTTTCAGATGCAACAGAAATTTTGCGGATTGGTCAATCCGTTCGCGAGATATGGCAGTTTGGAGGTAAGAAACGCTTGAGAAACTCAAAATTTTCGCAGTTCTGATGCTCGAAACGAATAACTAGAACGGCCTAGGGGAAGAGTACGCACACCGTTGTTGTCGGGCGAGTTTCTACTTTCAGATGCAACAGAAATTTTGCGGATTGGTCAATCCGTTCGCGAGATATGGCAGTTTGGAGGTAAGCAACGCTTGAGAAACTCAAAATTTTCGCAGTTCTGATGCTCGAAACGAATAACTAGAACGGGCTAGGGGAAAAGTACGCATACCGTTGTAATCGGGCGAGTTTCTACTTTCAGATGCAACAGAAATTTTGCGGATAGGTCAATCCGTTCGCGAGATATGGCAGTTTGGAGGTAAGCAACGCTTGAAAAACTCAAAATTTTCGCAGTTCTGTTGCTCGAAACGAATAACTAGAACGGGCTAGGGGAAAAGTACGCATACCGTTGTAATCGGGCGAGTTTCTACTTTCAGATGCAACAGAAATTTTGCGGATTGGTCAATCCGTTCGCGAGATATGGCAGTTTGGAGGTAAGAAACGCTTGAGAAACTCAAAATTTTCGCAGTTCTGATGCTCGAAACGAATAACTAGAACGGCCTAGGGGAAAAGTACGCATAGTGTTGTAATCGGGCGAGTTTCTACTTTCAGATGCAACAGAAATTTTGCGGATTGGTCAATCCGTTCGCGAGATATGGCAGTTTGGATGTAAGAAACGCTCGAGAAACTCAAAATTTTCGCAGTTCTGATGCTCGACAAGCATAACTAGAACGGCCTAGGGGAAAAGTACGCACACCGTTGTAATCGGGCGAGTTTCTACTTTCAGATGCAACAGAAATTTTGCGGATTGGACAATCCGTTCGCGAGATATGGCAGTTTGGAGGTAAGCAACGCTTGAAAAACTCAAAATTTTCGCAGTTCTGTTGCTCGAAACGAATAACTAGAACGGGCTAGGGGAAAAGTACGCACACCGTTGTAATTGGGCGAGTTTCTACTTTCAGATGCAACAGAAATTTTGCGGATTGGTCAATCCGTTCGCGAGATATGGCAGTTTGGATGTAAGAAACGCTTGAGAAACTCAAAATTTTCGCAGTTCTGATGCTCGAAACGAATAACTAGAACGGCCTAGGGGAAAAGTACGCATACCGTTGTAATCGGGCGAGTATCTACTTTCAGATGCAACAGAAATTTTGCGGATTGGTCAATCCGTTCGCGAGATATGGCAGTTTGGAGGTAAGAAACGCTCGAGAAACTCAAAATTTTCGCAGTTCTGATGCTCGACAAGCATAACTAGAACGGCCTAGGGGAAAAGTACGCACACCGTTGTAATCGGGCGAGTTTCTACTTTCAGATGCAACAGAAACTTTGCGGATTGGTCAATCCGTTCGCGAGATGTGGCAGTTTGGAAGTAGGAAACGCTTAAGAAACTCAAAATTTTCGCAGTTCTGATTCTCGAAACGAATAACTAGAACGGCCTAGGGGAAAAGTACGCACACCGTTTTAATCGGGCGAGTTTCTACTTTCAGATGCAACAGAAATTTTGCGGATTGGTCAATCCGTTCGCGAGATATGTCAGTTTTGAGATAAGAAACGCTTGAGAAACTCCAAATTTTCGCAGTTCTGATGCTCCAAACGAATAACTGGAACGGCCTAGGGGGAAACTACACATGCCATTGTAATCGGGCGAGTTTCTACTTTCAGATGCAACAGAAACTTTGCGGATTGGTCAATCCGTTCGCGAGATGTGGCCGTTTGGAAGTAAGAAACGCTAGAGAAACTCAAAATTTTCGCTGTTCTGATGCGCGAAACGAATAACTAGCACGGCCTAGGGGAAAAGTACGCATACCGATATAATCGGGCGAGTTTCTACTTTCAGATGCAACAGAAATTTTGCGGATTAGTCAATCCGTTCGAGAGATATGGCAGTTTGGATGTAAGAAACGCTTGAGAAACTCAAAATTTTCGCCGTTCTGATGCGCGAAACGAATAACTAGCACGGCCTAGGGGAAAAGTACGCATACCGATGCAATCGGGCGAGTTTCTACTTTCAGACGCAACAGAAATTTTGCGGATTGGTCGATCCATTCGCGAGATATGGCAGTTTGGAAGTAAGAAACGCTTGAGAAACTCAAAATTTTCGCAGTTCTGATGCTCGAAACGAGTAACTAGAACGGCCTAGGGGAAAAGTACGCATACCGTTTTAACCGGGCGAGCTTCTACTTTCAGATGCAACAGAAACTTTGCGGATTGGTCAATCCGTTCGCGAGATGTGGCAGTTTGGAAGTAGGAAACGCTTGAGAAACTCAAAATTTTCGCAGTTCTGATTCTCGAAACGAATAACTAGAACGGCCTAGGGCAAAAGTACGCATACCGTTTTAATCGGGCGAGTTTCTACTTTCAGATGCAACAGAAATTTTGCGGATTGGTCAATCCGTTCGCGAGACATGGCAGTTTGGATATAAGAAACGCTTGAGAAACTCAAAATTTTCGCAGTTCTGATGCTCGAAACGAATAACTGGAACGGCCTAGGGGCAAACTACACAAACCATTGTAATCGGGCGAGTTTCTACTTTCAGATGCAACAGAAACTTTGCGGATTGGTCAATCCGTTCGCGAGATGTGGCCGTTTGGAAGTAAGAAACGCTTGAGAAACTCAAAATTTTCTCTGTTCTGATGCGCGAAACGAATAACTAGCACGGCCTAGGGGAAAAGTACGCATACCGATATAATCGGGCGAGTTTCTACTTTCAGATGCAACAGAAATTTTGCGGATTGGTCAATCCGTTCGAGAGATATGGCAGTTTGGAAGTAAGAAACGCTTGAGAAACTCAAAATTTTCGCCGTTCTGATGCGCGAAACGAATAACTAGCACGGCCTAGGGGAAAAGTACGCATACCGATGTAATCGGGCGAGTTTCTACTTTCAGATGCAACAGAAATTTTGCGGATTGGACGATCCGTTCGCGAGATATGGCAGTTTGGAAGTAAGAAACGCTTGAGAAACTCAAAATTTTCGCAGTTCTGATTCTCGAAACGAGTAACTAGAACGGCCTAGGGGAAAAGTACGCATTCCGTTGTAATCGGGCGAGTTTCCACTTTCAGATGCAACAGAAATTTTGCGGATTGGACAATCCGTTCGCGAGATATGGCAGTTTGGAAGTAAGAAACGCTTGAGAAACTCAAAATTTTCGCAGTTCTGATGCTCGAAACGAATAACTGGAACGGCCTAGGGGGAAACTACACATGCCATTGTAATCGGGCGAGCTTCTACCTTCAGATGCAACAGAAATTTTGCGGATTGGTCGATCCGTTCGCGAGATATGGCAGTTTGGAAGTAAGAAACGCTTGAGAAACTCAAAATTTTCGCAGTTCTGATGCTCGAAACGAGTAACTAGAACGGCCTAGGGGAAAAGTACGCATTCCGTTGTAATCGGGCGAGTTTCCACTTTCAGATGCAACAGAAATTTTGCGGATAGGACAATCCGTTCGCGAGATATGGCAGTTTCGAAGTAAGAAACGCTTGAGAAACTCAAAATTTTCGCCGTTCTGATGCTCGAAACGAATAACTAGAACGGCCTAGGGGAAAAGTACGCATACCGTTTTAATCGGGCGAGTTTCTACTTTCAGATGCAACAGAAATTTTGCGGATTGGTCAATCCGTTCGCGAGATACGGCAGTTTGTAGGTAAGAAACGCATGAGAAACTCAAAATTTTCGCAGTTCTGTTGCTCGAAACGAGTAACTAGAACGGCCTAGGGGAAGAGTACGCATTCCGTTGTAATCGGGCGAGTTTCTACTTTCAGATGCAACAGAAATTTTGCGGACTGGTCGATCCGTTCGCGAGATATGGCAGTTTGGAGGTAAGAAACGCTTGGGAAACTCAAAATTTTCGCATTTCTGATGCTCGAAACGAATAACTGGAACGGCCTAGGGGGAACCTACACATACCATTGTAAAAGGGCGAGTTTCTACTTTCAGATGCAACAGAAATTTTGCGGATTGGTCCATCCGTTCGCGAGATGTGGCCGTTTGGAAGTAAGAAACGCTTGAGAAACTCAAAATTTTCGCTGTTCTGATGCGCGAAACGAATAACTAGCACGGCCTGGGGGAAAAGTACGCATTCCGTTGTAATCGGGCGAGTTTCTACTTTCAGATGCAACAGAAATTTTGCGGATTGGTCAATCCGTTCGCGAGATATGGCAGTTTGGATGTAATAAACGCTTGAGAAACTCAAAATATTCGCCGTTCTGATGCTCGAAACGAATAACTGGAACGGCCTAGGGGAAAAGTACGCATACCGTTTTGATCGGGCGAGTTTCTACTTTCAGATGCAACAGAAATTTTCCGGATTGGTCAATCCGTTCGCGAGATATGGCAGTTTGGATGTAAGAAACGCTTGAGAAACTCAAAATTTGCGCAGTTCTGATGCTCGAGACGAATAACTAGAACGGCCGAGGGGGAAACTACGCATACCATTGTAATCGGGCGAGTTTCTACTTTCAGATGCAACAGAAACTTTGCGGATTGGTCAATCCGTTCGCGAGATATGGCCGTTTGGATGTAAGAAACGCTTGAGAAACTCAAAATTATCGCAGTTCTGATGCTCGAAACGAATAACTGGAACGGCCTATGGGGAAACTACACATACCATTGTAATCGGGCGAGTTTCTACTTTCAGATGCAACAGAAATTTTGCGGACTGGTCGATCCGTTCGCGAGATATGGCAGTTTGGATGTAAGAAACGCTTGGGAAACTCAAAATTTTCGCATTTTAGATGCTCGAAACGAATGACTAGAACGGCCTAGGGGAAAAGTGCGCATACCGTTTTAATCGGGCGAGTTTCTACTTTCAGGTGCAACAGAAATTTTGCGGATTGGTCAATCCGTTCGCGAGATACGGCAGTTTGGAGGTAAGAAACGCTTGAGAAACTCAAAATTTTCGCAGTTCTGATGCTCGAAACGAGTAACTAGAACGGCCTAGGGGAAAAGTACGCATTCCGTTGTAATCGGGCGAGTTTCTACTTTCAGATGCAACAGAAATTTTGCGGACTGGTCGATCCGTTCGTGAGATATGGCAGTTTGGAGGTAAGAAACGCTTGGGAAACTCAAAATTTTCGCATTTCTGATGCTCGAAACGAATGACTAGAACGGCCTAGGGGAAAAGTGCGCATACCGTTGTAATCGGGCGAGTTCCTACTTTCAGATGCAACAGAAATTTTGCGGATTGGTCAATCCGTTCGCGAGATATGGCAGTTTGGGAGTAAGAAACGCTTGAGAAACTCAAAATTATCGCAGTTCTGATGCTCGAAACGAATAACTGGAACGGCCTAGGGGGAACTTACACATACCATTGTAAAAGGGCGAGTTTCTACTTTCAGATGCAACAGAAATTTTGCGGATTGGTCCATCCGTTCGCGAGGTGTGGCCGTTTGGAAGTAAGAAACGCTTGAGAAACTCAAAATTTTCGCTGTTCTGATGCGCGAAACGAATAACTAGCACGGCCTGGGGGAAAAGTACGCATTCCGTTGTAATCGGGCGAGTTTCTACTTTCAGATGCAACAGAAATTTTGCGGATTGGTCAATCCGTTCGCGAGATATGGCAGTTTGGATGTAATAAACGCTTGAGAAACTCAAAATATTCGCCGTTCTGATGCTCGAAACGAATAACTGGAACGGCCTAGGGGAAAAGTACGCATATCGTTTTGATCGGGCGAGTTTCTACTTTCAGATGCAACAGAAATTTTCCGGATTGGTCAATCCGTTCGCGAGATATGGCAGTTTGGATGTAAGAAACGCTTGAGAAACTCAAAATTTGCGCAGTTCTGATGCTCGAGACGAATAACTAGAACGGCCTAGGGGAAAAGTGCGCATACCGTTGTAATCGGGCGAGTTTCGACTTTCAGATGCAACAGAAATTTTGCGGACTGGTTAATCCGTTCGCGAGATATGGCAGTTTGGAGGTAAGAAACGCTTGAGAAACACAAAATTTTCGCCGTTCTGATGCTCGAAACGAATAACTAGAACGGCCTAGGGGGAAACTACGCATACCATTGTAATCGGGCGAGTTTCTACTTTCAGATGCAACAGAAACTTTGCGGATTGGTCAATCCGTTCGCGAGATATGGCCGTTTGGATGTAAGAAACGCTTGAGAAACTCAAAATTATCGCAGTTCTGATGCTCGAAACGAATAACTGGAACGGCCTATGGGGAAACTACACATACCATTGTAATCGGGCGAGTTTCTACTTTCAGATGCAACAGAAATTTTGCGGACTGGTCGATCCGTTCGCGAGATATGGCAGTTTGGATGTAAGAAACGCTTGGGAAACTCAAAATTTTCGCATTTCTGATGCTCGAAACGAATGACTAGAACGGCCTAGGGGAAAAGTGCGCATACCGTTGTAATCGGGCGAGTTCCTACTTTCAGATGCAACAGAAATTTTGCGGATCGGTCAATCCGTCCGCGAGATATGGCAGTTTGGAGGTAAGAAACGCTTGAGAAACTCAAAATTTTCGCAGTTCTGATGCTCGAAATGAATAACTGGAACTGCCTAGGGGAAAACTACACATACCGTTGTAATCGGGCGAGTTTCTACTTTCAGATGAAACAGAAATTTTGCGGATTGGTCGATCCGTTCGCGAGATATGGCAGTTTGGAAGTAAGCAACGCTTGAATAACTCAAAATTTTCGCAGTTCTGTTGCTCGAAACGAATAACTAGAACGGGCTAGGGGAAAAGTACGCATACCGTTGTAATTGGGCGAGTTTCTACTTTCAGATGCAACAGAAATTTTGCGGATTGGTCAAACCGTTCGCGAGATATGGCAGTTTGGAGGTAAGCAACGCTTGAGAAACTCAAAATTTTCGCAGTTCTGTTGCTCGAAACGAATAACTAGAACGGCCTAGGGGAAAAGTACGCATAGTGTTGTAATCGGGCGAGTTTCTACTTTCAGATGCAACAGAAATTTTGCGGATTGGTCAATCCGTTCGCGAGATATGGCAGTTTGGAGGTAAGAAACGCTTGAGAAACTCAAAATTTTCGCAGTTCTGATGCTCGAAACGAATAACTAGAACGGCCTAGGGGAAGAGTACGCACACCGTTGTTGTCGGGCGAGTTTCTACTTTCAGATGCAACAGAAATTTTGCGGATTGGTCAATCCGTTCGCGAGATATGGCAGTTTGGAGGTAAGCAACGCTTGAGAAACTCAAAATTTTCGCAGTTCTGATGCTCGAAACGAATAACTAGAACGGGCTAGGGGAAAAGTACGCATACCGTTGTAATCGGGCGAGTTTCTACTTTCAGATGCAACAGAAATTTTGCGGATAGGT
This sequence comes from Ptiloglossa arizonensis, assembly GCF_051014685.1. Taxonomy (NCBI): domain Eukaryota; kingdom Metazoa; phylum Arthropoda; class Insecta; order Hymenoptera; family Colletidae; genus Ptiloglossa; species Ptiloglossa arizonensis. The sequence goes on from NW_027478386.1 coordinate 2,854,734, forward strand.
CAATCCGTTCGCGAGATATGGCAGTTTGGAGGTAAGCAACGCTTGAAAAACTCAAAATTTTCGCAGTTCTGTTGCTCGAAACGAATAACTAGAACGGGCTAGGGGAAAAGTACGCATACCGTTGTAATCGGGCGAGTTTCTACTTTCAGATGCAACAGAAATTTTGCGGATTGGTCAATCCGTTCGCGAGATATGGCAGTTTGGAGGTAAGAAACGCTTGAGAAACTCAAAATTTTCGCAGTTCTGATGCTCGAAACGAATAACTAGAACGGCCTAGGGGAAAAGTACGCATAGTGTTGTAATCGGGCGAGTTTCTACTTTCAGATGCAACAGAAATTTTGCGGATTGGTCAATCCGTTCGCGAGATATGGCAGTTTGGATGTAAGAAACGCTCGAGAAACTCAAAATTTTCGCAGTTCTGATGCTCGACAAGCATAACTAGAACGGCCTAGGGGAAAAGTACGCACACCGTTGTAATCGGGCGAGTTTCTACTTTCAGATGCAACAGAAATTTTGCGGATTGGTCAATCCGTTCGCGAGATATGGCAGTTTGGAGGTAAGCAACGCTTGAAAAACTCAAAATTTTCGCAGTTCTGTTGCTCGAAACGAATAACTAGAACGGGCTAGGGGAAATGTACGCACACCGTTGTAATTGGGCGAGTTTCTACTTTCAGATGCAACAGAAATTTTGCGGATTGGTCAATCCGTTCGCGAGATATGGCAGTTTGGATGTAAGATACGCTTGAGAAACTCAAAATTTTCGCAGTTCTGATGCTCGAAACGAATAACTAGAACGGCCTAGGGGAAAAGTACGCATACCGTTGTAATCGGGCGAGTATCTACTTTCAGATGCAGCAGAAATTTTGCGGATTGGTCAATCCGTTCGCGAGATATGGCAGTTTGGAGGTAAGAAACGCTCGAGAAACTCAAAATTTTCGCAGTTCTGATGCTCGACAAGCATAACTAGAACGGCCTAGGGGAAAAGTACGCACACCGTTGTAATCGGGCGAGTTTCTACTTTCAGATGCAACAGAAACTTTGCGGATTGGTCAATCCGTTCGCGAGATGTGGCAGTTTGGAAGTAGGAAACGCTTAAGAAACTCAAAATTTTCGCAGTTCTGATTCTCGAAACGAATAACTAGAACGGCCTAGGGGAAAAGTACGCATACCGTTTTAATCGGGCGAGTTTCTACTTTCAGATGCAACAGAAATTTTGCGGATTGGTCAATCCGTTCGCGAGATATGTCAGTTTTGAGATAAGAAACGCTTGAGAAACTCCAAATTTTCGCAGTTCTGATGCTCCAAACGAATAACTGGAACGGCCTAGGGGGAAAGTACGCATACCGATGCAATCGGGCGAGTTTCTACTTTCAGACGCAACAGAAATTTTGCGGATTGGTCGATCCATTCGCGAGATATGGCAGTTTGGAAGTAAGAAACGCTTGAGAAACTCAAAATTTTCGCAGTTCTGATGCTCGAAACGAGTAACTAGAACGGCCTAGGGGAAAAGTACGCATACCGTTTTAATCGGGCGAGCTTCTACTTTCAGATGCAACAGAAACTTTGCGGATTGGTCAATCCGTTCGCGAGATGTGGCAGTTTGGAAGTAGGAAACGCTTGAGAAACTCAAAATTTTCGCAGTTCTGATTCTCGAAACGAATAACTAGAACGGCCTAGGGGAAAAGTACGCATAACGTTTTAATCGGGCGAGTTTCTACTTTCAGATGCAACAGAAATTTTGCGGATTGGTCAATCCGTTCGCGAGATATGGCAGTTTGGAGATAAGAAACGCTTGAGAAACTCAAAATTTTCGCAGTTCTGATGCTCGAAACGAATAACTGGAACGGCCTAGGGGGAAACTACACATGCCATTGTAATCGGGCGAGTTTCTACTCTCAGATGCAACAGAAACTTTGCGGATTGGTCAATCCGTTCGCGAGATGTGGCCGTTTGGAAGTAAGAAACGCTTGAGAAACTCAAAATTTTCGCTGTTCTGATGCTCGAAACGAATAACTGGAACGGCCTAGGGGGAAACTACGCATACCATTGTAATCGGGCGAGTTTCTACTTTCAGATGCAACAGAAACTTTGCGGATTGCTCAATCCGTTCGCGAGATGTGGCAGTTTGGAGGTAAGAAACGCTTGAGAAACTCAAAAGTTTCGCAGTTCTGATGCTCGAAACGAATAACTAGAACGGCCTAGGGGAAAAGTACGCACACCGTTGTAGTCGGGCGAGTTTCTACTTTCAGATGCAACAGAAATTTTGCGGATTGGTCAATCCGTTCGCGAGATATGGCAGTTTGGAAGTAAGCAACGCTTGAGAAACTCAAAATTTTCGCAGTTCTGATGCTCGAAACGAATAACTAGAACGGCCTAGGGGAAAAGTACGCACACCGTTGTAGTCGGGCGAGTTTCTACTTTCAGATGCAACAGAAATTTTGCGGATTGGTCAATCCGTTCGCGAGATATGGCAGTTTGGAGGTAAGCAACGCTTGAGAAACTCAAAATTTTCGCAGTTCTGATGCTCGAAACGAATAACTAGAACGGGCTAGGGGAAAAGTACGCATACCGTTGTAATCGGGCGAGTTTCTACTTTCAGATGCAACAGAAATTTTGCGGATTGGTCAATCCGTTCGCGAGATATGGCAGTTTGGAGGTAAGAAACGCTTGTGAAACTCAAAATTTTCGCAGTTCTGATGCTCGAAACGAATAACTAGAACGCCTAGGGGAAAAGTACGCATAGTGTTGTAATCGGGCGAGTTTCTACTTTCTGATGCAACAGAAATTTTGCGGATTGGTCAATCCGTTCGCGAGATATGGCAGTTTGGAGGTAAGAAACGCTCGAGAAACTCAAAATTTTCGCAGTTCTGATGCTCGACAAGCATAACTAGAACGGCCTAGGGGAAAAGTACGCACACCGTTGTAATCGGGCGAGTTTCTACTTTCAGATGCAACAGAAATTTTGCGGATTGGTCAATCCGTTCGCGAGATATGGCAGTTTGGAGGTAAGCAACGCTTGAGAAACTCAAAATTTTCGCAGTTCTGATGCTCGAAACGAATAACTAGAACGGGCTAGGGGAAAAGTACGCATACCGTTGTAATCGGGCGAGTTTCTACTTTCAGATGCAACAGAAATTTTGCGGATTGGTCAATCCGTTCGCGAGATATGGCAGTTTGGATGTAATAAACGCTTGAGAAACTCAAAATATTCGCCGTTCTGATGCTCGAAACGAATAACTAGAACAGCCTAGGGGAAAAGTACGCATACCGTTGTAATCGGGGGACTTTCTACTTTCAGAAGCAACAGAAATTTTGCGGATCGGTCAATCCGTCCGCGAGATATGGCAGTTTGGAGGTAAGAAACGCTTGAGAAACTCAAAATTTTCGCAGTTCTGATGCTCGAAACGAATAACTGGAACGGCCTAGGGGGAAACTACACATGCCATTGTAATCGGGCGAGTTTCTACTCTCAGATGCAACAGAAATTTTGCGGATTGGTCAATCCGTTCGCGAGATATGGCAGTTTGGAGGTAAGCAACGCTTGAGAAACTCAAAATTTTCGCAGTTCTGATGCTCGAAACGAATAACTAGAACGGCCTAGGGGGAAACTACGCATACCATTGTAATCGGGCGAGTTTCTACTTTCAGATGCAACAGAAACTTTGCGGATTGCTCAATCCGTTCGCGAGATGTGGCAGTTTGGAGGTAAGAAACGCTTGAGAAACTCAAAAGTTTCGCAGTTCTGATGCTCGAAACGAATAACTAGAACGGCCTAGGGGAAAAGTACGCACACCGTTGTAGTCGGGCGAGTTTCTACTTTCAGATGCAACAGAAATTTTGCGGATTGGTCAATCCGTTCGCGAGATATGGCAGTTTGGAAGTAAGCAACGCTTGAGAAACTCAAAATTTTCGCAGTTCTGATGCTCGAAACGAATAACTAGAACGGCCTAGGGGAAAAGTACGCACACCGTTGTAGTCGGGCGAGTTTCTACTTTCAGATGCAACAGAAATTTTGCGGATTGGTCAATCCGTTCGCGAGATATGGCAGTTTGGGGGTAAGCAACGCTTGAGAATCTCAAAATTTTCGCAGTTCTGATGCTCGAAACGAATAACTAGAACGGGCTAGGGGAAAAGTACGCATACCGTTGTAATCGGGCGAGTTTCTACTTTCAGATGCAACAGAAATTTTGCGGATTGGTCAATCCGTTCGCGAGATATGGCAGTTTGGAGGTAAGAAACGCTTGTGAAACTCAAAATTTTCGCAGTTCTGATGCTCGAAACGAATAACTAGAACGCCTAGGGGAAAAGTACGCATAGTGTTGTAATCGGGCGAGTTTCTACTTTCTGATGCAACAGAAATTTTGCGGATTGGTCAATCCGTTCGCGAGATATGGCAGTTTGGAGGTAAGAAACGCTCGAGAAACTCAAAATTTTCGCAGTTCTGATGCTCGACAAGCATAACTAGAACGGCCTAGGGGAAAAGTACGCACACCGTTGTAATCGGGCGAGTTTCTACTTTCAGATGCAACAGAAATTTTGCGGATTGGTCAATCCGTTCGCGAGATATGGCAGTTTGGAGGTAAGCAACGCTTGAGAAACTCAAAATTTTCGCAGTTCTGATGCTCGAAACGAATAACTAGAACGGGCTAGGGGAAAAGTACGCATACCGTTGTAATCGGGCGAGTTTCTACTTTCAGATGCAACAGAAATTTTGCGGATTGGTCAATCCGTTCGCGAGATATGGCAGTTTGGAGGTAAGAAACGCTTGTGAAACTCAAAATTTTCGCAGTTCTGATGCTCGAAACGAATAACTAGAACGCCTAGGGGAAAAGTACGCATAGTGTTGTAATCGGGCGAGTTTCTACTTTCTGATGCAACAGAAATTTTGCGGATTGGTCCATCCGTTCGCGAGATGTGGCCGTTTGGAAGTAAGAAACGCTTGAGAAACTCAAAATTTTCGCTGTTCTGATGCGCGAAACGAATAACTAGCACGGCCTAGGGGAAAAGTACGCATTCCGTTGTAATCGGGCGAGTTTCTACTTTCAGATGCAACAGAAATTTTGCGGATTGGTCAATCCGTTCGCGAGATATGGCAGTTTGGATGTAATAAACGCTTGAGAAACTCAAAATATTCGCCGTTCTGATGCTCGAAACGAATAACTAGAACAGCCTAGGGGAAAAGTACGCATACCGTTGTAATCGGGGGACTTTCTACTTTCAGAAGCAACAGAAATTTTGCGGATCGGTCAATCCGTCCGCGAGATATGGCAGTTTGGAGGTAAGAAACGCTTGAGAAACTCAAAATTTTCGCAGTTCTGATGCTCGAAATGAATAACTGGAACTGCCTAGGGGAAAACTACACATACCGTTGTAATCGGGCGAGTTTCTACTTTCAGATGAAACAGAAATTTTGCGGATTGGTCGATCCGTTCGCGAGATATGGCAGTTTGGAAGTAAGCAACGCTTGAATAACTCAAAATTTTCGCAGTTCTGTTGCTCGAATCGAATAACTAGAACGGGCTAGGGGAAAAGTACGCATACCGTTGTAATTGGGCGAGTTTCTACTTTCAGATGCAACAGAAATTTTGCGGATTGGTCAATCCGTTCGCGAGATATGGCAGTTTGGAGGTAAGCAACGCTTGAGAAACTCAAAATTTTCGCAGTTCTGTTGCTCGAAACGAATAACTAGAACGGCCTAGGGGAAAAGTACGCATAGTGTTGTAATCGGGCGAGTTTCTACTTTCAGATGCAACAGAAATTTTGCGGATTGGTCAATCCGTTCGCGAGATATGGCAGTTTGGAGGTAAGAAACGCTTGAGAAACTCAAAATTTTCGCAGTTCTGATGCTCGAAACGAATAACTAGAACGGCCTAGGGGAAGAGTACGCACACCGTTGTTGTCGGGCGAGTTTCTACTTTCAGATGCAACAGAAATTTTGCGGATTGGTCAATCCGTTCGCGAGATATGGCAGTTTGGAGGTAAGCAACGCTTGAGAAACTCAAAATTTTCGCAGTTCTGATGCTCGAAACGAATAACTAGAACGGGCTAGGGGAAAAGTACTCATACCGTTGTAATCGGGCGAGTTTCTACTTTCAGATGCAACAGAAATTTTGCGGATAGGTCAATCCGTTCGCGAGATATGGCAGTTTGGAGGTAAGCAACGCTTGAAAAACTCAAAATTTTCGCAGTTCTGTTGCTCGAAACGAATAACTAGAACGGGCTAGGGGAAAAGTACGCATACCGTTGTAATCGGGCGAGTTTCTACTTTCAGATGCAACAGAAATTTTGCGGATTGGTCAATCCGTTCGCGAGATATGGCAGTTTGGAGGTAAGAAACGCTCGAGAAACTCAAAATTTTCGCAGTTCTGATGCTCGACAAGCATAACTAGAACGGCCTAGGGGAAAAGTACGCACACCGTTGTAATCGGGCGAGTTTCTACTTTCAGATGCAACAGAAACTTTGCGGATTGGTCAATCCGTTCGCGAGATGTGGCAGTTTGGAAGTAGGAAACGCTTAAGAAACTCAAAATTTTCGCAGTTCTGATTCTCGAAACGAATAACTAGAACGGCCTAGGGGAAAAGTACGCATACCGTTTTAATCGGGCGAGTTTCTACTTTCAGATGCAACAGAAATTTTGCGGATTGGTCAATCCGTTCGCGAGATATGTCAGTTTTGAGATAAGAAACGCTTGAGAAACTCCAAATTTTCGCAGTTCTGATGCTCCAAACGAATAACTGGAACGGCCTAGGGGGAAACTACACATGCCATTGTAATCGGGCGAGTTTCTACTTTCAGATGCAACAGAAACTTTGCGGATTGGTCAATCCGTTCGCGAGATGTGGCCGTTTGGAAGTAAGAAACGCTAGAGAAACTCAAAATTTTCGCTGTTCTGATGCGCGAAACGAATAACTAGCACGGCCTAGGGGAAAAGTACGCATACCGATATAATCGGGCGAGTTTCTACTTTCAGATGCAACAGAAATTTTGCGGATTAGTCAATCCGTTCGAGAGATATGGCAGTTTGGATGTAAGGAACGCTTGAGAAACTCAAAATTTTCGCCGTTCTGATGCGCGAAACGAATAACTAGCACGGCCTAGGGGAAAAGTACGCATACCGATGCAATCGGGCGAGTTTCTACTTTCAGACGCAACAGAAATTTTGCGGATTGGTCGATCCATTCGCGAGATATGGCAGTTTGGAAGTAAGAAACGCTTGAGAAACTCAAAATTTTCGCAGTTCTGATGCTCGTAACGAGTAACTAGAACGGCCTAGGGGAAAAGTACGCATACCGTTTTAATCGGGTGAGCTTCTACTTTCAGATGCAACAGAAACTTTGCGGATTGGTCAATCCGTTCGCGAGATGTGGCAGTTTGGAAGTAGGAAACGCTTGAGAAACTCAAAATTTTCGCTGTTCTGATGCTCGAAACGAATAACTGGAACGGCCTAGGGGGAAACTACGCATACCATTGTAATCGGGCGAGTTTCTACTTTCAGATGCAACAGAAACTTTGCGGATTGCTCAATCCGTTCGCGAGATGTGGCAGTTTGGAGGTAAGAAACGCTTGAGAAACTCAAAAGTTTCGCAGTTCTGATGCTCGAAACGAATAACTAGAACGGCCTAGGGGAAAAGTACGCACACCGTTGTAGTCGGGCGAGTTTCTACTTTCAGATGCAACAGAAATTTTGCGGATTGGTCAATCCGTTCGCGAGATATGGCAGTTTGGAAGTAAGCAACGCTTGAGAAACTCAAAATTTTCGCAGTTCTGATGCTCGAAACGAATAACTAGAACGGCCTAGGGGAAAAGTACGCACACCGTTGTAGTCGGGCGAGTTTCTACTTTCAGATGCAACAGAAATTTTGCGGATTGGTCAATCCGTTCGCGAGATATGGCAGTTTGGAGGTAAGCAACGCTTGAGAAACTCAAAATTTTCGCAGTTCTGATGCTCGAAACGAATAACTAGAACGGGCTAGGGGAAAAGTACGCATACCGTTGTAATCGGGCGAGTTTCTACTTTCAGATGCAACAGAAATTTTGCGGATTGGTCAATCCGTTCGCGAGATATGGCAGTTTGGAGGTAAGAAACGCTTGTGAAACTCAAAATTTTCGCAGTTCTGATGCTCGAAACGAATAACTAGAACGCCTAGGGGAAAAGTACGCATAGTGTTGTAATCGGGCGAGTTTCTACTTTCTGATGCAACAGAAATTTTGCGGATTGGTCAATCCGTTCGCGAGATATGGCAGTTTGGAGGTAAGAAACGCTCGAGAAACTCAAAATTTTCGCAGTTCTGATGCTCGACAAGCATAACTAGAACGGCCTAGGGGAAAAGTACGCACACCGTTGTAATCGGGCGAGTTTCTACTTTCAGATGCAACAGAAATTTTGTGGATTGGTCAGTCCGTTCGCGAGATATGGCAGTTTGGAGGTAAGCAACGCTTGAAAAACTCAAAATTTTCGCAGTTCTGTTGCTCGAAACGAATAACTAGAACGGGCTAGGGGAAAAGTACGCATACCGTTGTAATTGGGTGAGTTTCTACTTTCAGATGCAACAGAAATTTTGCGGATTGGTCAATCCGTTCGCGAGATATGGCAGTTTGGATGTAAGAAACGCTTGAGAAACTCAAAATTTTCGCAGTTCTGATGCTCGAATGAATAACTAGAACGGCCTAGGGGAAAAGTACGCATACCGTTGTAATCGGGCGAGTTTCTACTTTCAGATGCAACAGAAATTTTGCGGATTGGTCAATCCGTTCGCGAGATGTGGCTGTTTGGATGTAAGAAACGCTTGAGAAACACAAAATTTTCGCGGTTCTGATGCTCGAAACGAATAACAAGAACGGCCTAGGGGAAAAGTACGCACACCGTTGTAATCGGGCGAGTTTCTACTTTCAGATGCAACAGAAATTTTGCGGTTTGGTCATTCCGTTCGCGAGATATGGCAGTTTGGAGGTAAGAAACGCTCGAGAAACTCAAAATTTTCGCAGTTCTGATGCTCGAAACGAATAACTAGAACGGCCTAGGGGAAAAGTACGCCCACCGTTGTAATCGGGCGAGTTTCTACTTTCAGATGCAACAGAAATTTTGCGAATTGTTCAATCCGTTCGCGAGATATGGCAGTTTGGAGGTAAGCAACGCTTGAGAAACTCAAAATTTTCGCAGTTCTGATGCTCGAAACGAATAACTAGAACGGCCTAGGGGAAAAGTACGCATAGTGTTGTAATCGGGCGAGTTTCTACTTTCAGATGCAACAGAAATTTTGCGGATTGGTCATTCCGTTCGCGAGATATGGCAGTTTGGATGTAAGAAACGCTTGAGAAACTCAAAATTTTCGCAGTTCTGTTGCTCGAAACGAATAACTAGAACGGGCTAGGGGAAAAGTACGCATACATTTGTAATCGGGCGAATTTCTACTTTCAGATGCAACAGAAATTTTGCGGATTGGTCAATCCGTTCGCGAGATATGGCAGTTTGGAGGTAAGAAACGCTCGAGAAACTCAAAATTTTCGCAGTTCTGATGCTCGACAAGCATAACTAGAACGGCCTAGGGGAAAAGTACGCACACCGTTGTAATCGGGCGAGTTTCTACTTTCAGATGCAACAGAAATTTTGTGGATTGGTCAATCCGTTCGCGAGATATGGCAGGTTGGAGGTAAGCAACGCTTGAAAAACTCAAAATTTTCGCAGTTCTGTTGCTCGAAACGAATAACTAGAACGGGCTAGGGGAAAAGTACGCATACCGTTGTAATTGGGCGAGTTTCTACTTTCAGATGCAACAGAAATTTTGCGGATTGGTCAATCCGTTCGCGAGATATGGCAGTTTGGATGTAAGAAACGCTTGAGAAACTCAAAATTTTCGCAGTTCTGATGCTCGAAACGAATAACTAGAACGGCCTAGGGGAAAAGTACGCATACCGTTGTAATCGGGCGAGTTTCTACTTTCAGATGCAACAGAAATTTTGCGGATTGGTCAATCCGTTCGCGAGATGTGGCTGTTTGGATGTAAGAAACGCTTGAGAAACACAAAATTTTCGCGGTTCTGATGCTCGAAACGAATAACAAGAACGGCCTAGGGGAAAAGTACGCACACCGTTGTAATCGGGCGAGTTTCTACTTTCAGATGCAACAGAAATTTTGCGGTTTGGTCATTCCGTTCGCGAGATATGGCAGTTTGGAGGTAAGAAACGCTCGAGAAACTCAAAATTTTCGCAGTTCTGATGCTCGAAACGAATAACTAGAACGGCCTAAGGGAAAAGTACGCCCATCGTTGTAATCGGGCGAGTTTCTACTTTCAGATGCAACAGAAATTTTGCGAATTGTTCAATCCGTTCGCGAGATATGGCAGTTTGGAGGTAAGCAACGCTTGAGAAACTCAAAATTTTCGCAGTTCTGATGCTCGAAACGAATAACTAGAACGGCCTAGGGGAAAAGTACGCATAGTGTTGTAATCGGGCGAGTTTCTACTTTCAGATGCAACAGAAATTTTGCGGATTGGTCAATCCGTTCGCGAGATGTGGCAGTTTGGATGTAAGAAACGCTTGAGAAACACAAAATTTTCGCGGTTCTGATGCTCGAAACGAATAACAAGAACGGCCTAGGGGAAAAGTACGCATAGTGTTGTATTCGGGCGAGTTTCTACTTTGAGATGCAACAGAAATTTTGCGGATTGGTCAATCCGTTCGCGAGATATGGCAGTTTGGAGGTAAGCAACGCTTGAGTAACTCAAAATTTTCGCAGTTCTGATGCTCGAAACGAATAACTAGAACGGCCTAGGGGAAAAGTACGCATAGTGTTGTAATCGGGCGAGTTTCTACTTTCAGATGCAACAGAAATTTTGCGGATTGGTCAATCCGTTCGCGAGATATGGCAGTTTGGAAGTAAGAAACGCTTGAGAAACTCAAAATTTTCGCAGTTCTGATGCTCGAAACGAATAACTAGAACGGGCTAGGGGAAAAGTACGCATACATTTGTAATCGGGCGAATTTCTACTTCCAGATGCAACAGAAATTTTGCGGATTGGTCAATCCGTTCGCGAGATATGGCAGTTTGGATGTAAGAAACGCTCGAGAAACTCAAAATTTTCGCAGTTCTGATGCTCGAAACGAATAACTAGAACGGCCTAGGGAAAAAGTACGCACACCGTTGTAATCGGGCGAGTTTCTACTTTCAGATGCAACAGAAATTTTGCGGATTGGTCATTCCGTTCGCGAGATATGGCAGTTTGGAGGTAAGAAACGCTTGAGAAACTCAAAATTTTCGCAGTTCTGATGCTCGGCAAGCATAACTAGAACGGGCTAGGGGAAAAGTACGCACACCGTTGTAGTCGGGCGAGTTTCTACTTTCAGATGCAACAGAAATTTTGCGGATTGGTCAATCCGTTCGCGAGATATGGCAGTTTGGAAGTAAGAAACGCTTGAGAAACTCAAAATTTTCGCAGTTCTGATGCTCGAAACGAATAACTAGAACGGGCTAGGGGAAAAGTAGGCATACCGTTGTAATCGGGCGAGTTTCTACTTTCAGATGCAACAGAAATTTTGCGGATTGGTCATTCCGTTCGCGAGATATGGCAGTTTGGAGGTAAGAAACGCTTGAGAAACTCAAAATTTTCGCAGTTCTGATGCTCGGCAAGCATAACTAGAACGGGCTAGGGGAAAAGTACGCACACCGTTGTAGTCGGGCGAGTTTCTACTTTCAGATGCAACAGAAATTTTGCGGATTGGTCAATCCGTTCGCGAGATATGGCAGTTTGGAGGTAAGCAACGCTTGAAAAACTCAAAATTTTCGCAGTTCTGTTGCTCGAAACGAATAACTAGAACGGGCTAGGGGAAAAGTACGCATACCGTTGTAATCGGGCGAGTTTCTACTTTCAGATGCAACAGAAATTTTGCGGATTGGTCAATCCGTTCGCGAGATATGGCAGTTTGGAGGTAAGAAACGCTTGAGAAACTCAAAATTTTCGCAGTTCTGATGCTCGAAACGAATAACTAGAACGGCCTAGGGGAAAAGTACGCATAGTGTTGTAATCGGGCGAGTTTCTACTTTGAGATGCAACAGAAATTTTGCGGATTGGTCAATCCGTTCGCGAGATATGGCAGTTTGGAGGTAAGCAACGCTTGAAAAACTCAAAATTTTCGCAGTTCTGTTGCTCGAAACGAATAACTAGAACGGGCTAGGGGAAAAGTACGCATACTGTTGTAATCGGGCGAGTTTCTACTTTCAGATGCAACAGAAATTTTGCGGATTGGTCAATCCGTTCGCGAGATATGGCAGTTTGGATGTAAGAAACGCTCGAGAAACTCAAAATTTTCGCAGTTCTGATGCTCGAAACGAATAACTAGAACGGCCTAGGGGAAAAGTACGCACACCGTTGTAATCGGGCGAGTTTCTACTTTCAGATGCAACAGAAATTTTGCGAATTGTTCAATCCGTTCGCGAGACATGGCAGTTTGGAGGTAAGCAACGCTTGAGAAACTCAAAATTTTCGCAGTTCTGATGCTCGAAACGAATAACTAGAACGGCCTAGGGGAAAAGTACGCATAGTGTTGTAATCGGGCGAGTTTCTACTTTCAGATGCAACAGAAATTTTGCGGATTGGTCAATCCGTTCGCGAGATATGGCAGTTTGGAAGTAAGAAACGCTTGAGAAACTCAAAATTTTCGCAGTTCTGATGCTCGAAACGAATAACTAGAACGGGCTAGGGGAAAAGTACGCATACCGTTGTAATCGGGCGAGTTTCTACTTTCAGATGCAACAGAAATTTTGCGGATTGGTCATTCCGTTCGCGAGATATGGCAGTTTGGAGGTAAGAAACGCTTGAGAAACTCAAAATTTTCGCAGTTCTGATGCTCGGCAAGCATAACTAGAACGGGCTAGGGGAAAAGTACGCACACCGTTGTAGTCGGGCGAGTTTCTACTTTCAGATGCAACAGACATTTTGCGGATTGGTCAATCCGTTCGCGAGATGTGGCAGTTTGGATGTAAGAAACGCTTGAGAAACACAAAATTTTCGCGGTTCTGATGCTCGAAACGAATAACAAGAACGGCCTAGGGGAAAAGTACGGACACCGTTGTGATCGGGCGAGTTTCTACTTTCAGATGCAACAGAAATTTTGCGGATTGGTCATTCCGTTCGCGAGATATGGCAGTTTGGAGGTAAGAAACGCTTGAGAAACTCAAAATTTTCGCCGTTCTGATGCGCGAAACGAATAACTAGCACGGCCTAGGGGAAAAGTACGCATACCGATGCAATCGGGCGAGTTTCTACTTTCAGACGCAACAGAAATTTTGCGGATTGGTCAATCCGTTCGCGAGATGTGGCAGTTTGGAAGTAGGAAACGCTTGAGAAACTCAAAATTTTCGCAGTTCTGATTCTCGAAACGAATAACTAGAACGGCCTAGGGGAAAAGTACGCATAACGTTTTAATCGGGCGAGTTTCTACTTTCAGATGCAACAGAAATTTTGCGGATTGGTCAATCCGTTCGCGAGATATGGCAGTTTGGAGATAAGAAACGCTTGAGAAACTCAAAATTTTCGCAGTTCTGATGCTCGAAACGAATAACTGGAACGGCCTAGGGGGAAACTACACATGCCATTGTAATCGGGCGAGTTTCTACTCTCAGATGCAACAGAAACTTTGCGGATTGGTCAATCCGTTCGCGAGATGTGGCCGTTTGGAAGTAAGAAACGCTTGAGAAACTCAAAATTTTCGCTGTTCTGATGCTCGAAACGAATAACTGGAACGGCCTAGGGGGAAACTACGCATACCATTGTAATCGGGCGAGTTTCTACTTTCAGATGCAACAGAAACTTTGCGGATTGGTCGATCCATTCGCGAGATATGGCAGTTTGGAAGTAAGAAACGCTTGAGAAACTCAAAATTTTCGCAGTTCTGATGCTCGAAACGAATAACTAGAACGGCCTAGGGGAAAAGTACGCACACCGTTGTAGTCGGGCGAGTTTCTACTTTCCGATGCAACAGAAATTTTGCGGATTGGTCAATCCGTTCGCGAGATATGGCAGTTTGGAAGTAAGCAACGCTTGAGAAACTCAAAATTTTCGCAGTTCTGATGCTCGAAACGAATAACTAGAACGGCCTAGGGGAAAAGTACGCACACCGTTGTAGTCGGGCGAGTTTCTACTTTCAGATGCAACAGAAATTTTGCGGATTGGTCAATCCGTTCACGAGATATGGCAGTTTGGAGGTAAGCAACGCTTGAGAAACTCAAAATTTTCGCAGTTCTGATGCTCGAAACGAATAACTAGAACGGGCTAGGGGAAAAGTACGCATACCGTTGTAGTCGGGCGAATTTCTACTTTCAGATGCAACAGAAATTTTGCGGATTGGTCAATCCGTTCGCGAGATATGGCAGTTTGGAGGTAAGCAACGCTTGAAAAACTCAAAATTTTCGCAGTTCTGTTGCTCGAAACGAATAACTAGAACGGGCTAGGGGAAAAGTACGCGTACCGTTGTAATCGGGCGAGTTTCTACTTTCAGATGCAACAGAAATTTTGCGGATTGGTCAATCCGTTCGCGAGATATGGCAGTTTAGAGGTAAGAAACGCTTGAGAAACTCAAAATTTTCGCAGTTCTGATGCTCGAAACGAATAACTAGAACGGCCTAGGGGAAAAGTACGCATAGTGTTGTAATCGGGCGAGTTTCTACTTTCAGATGCAACAGAAATTTTGCGGATTGGTCAATCCGTTCGCGAGATATGGCAGTTTGGAGGTAAGAAACGCTCGAGAAACTCAAAATTTTCGCAGTTCTGATGTTCGACAACCATAACTAGAACGGCCTAGGGGAAAAGTACGCACACCGTTGTAATCGGGCGAGTTTCTACTTTCAGATGCAACAGAAATTTTGTGGATTGGTCAATCCGTTCGCGAGATATGGCAGTTTGGAGGTAAGCAACGCTTGAAAAACTCAAAATTTTCGCAGTTCTGTTGCTCGAAACGAATAACTAGAACGGGCTAGGGGAAAAGTACGCATACCGTTGTAATTGGGCGAGTTTCTACTTTCAGATGCAACAGAAATTTTGCGGATTGGTCAATCCGTTCGCGAGATATGGCAGTTTGGATGTAAGAAACGCTTGAGAAACTCAAAATTTTCGCACTTCTGATGCTCGAAACGAATAACTAGAACGGCCTAGGGGAAAAGTACGCATACCGTTGTAATCGGGCGAGTTTCTACTTTCAGATGCAACAGAAATTTTGCGGATTGGTCAATCCGTTCGCGAGATGTGGCTGTTTGGATGTAAGAAACGCTTGAGAAACACAAAATTTTCGCGGTTCTGATGCTCGAAACGAATAACAAGAACGGCCTAGGGGAAAAGTACGCACACCGTTGTAATCGGGCGAGTTTCTACTTTCAGATGCAACAGAAATTTTGCGGATTGGTCATTCCGTTCGCGAGATATGGCAGTTTGGAGGTAAGAAACGCTCGAGAAACTCAAAATTTTCGCAGTTCTGATGCTCGAAACGAATAACTAGAACGGCCTAGGGGAAAAGTACGCCCACCGTTGTAATCGGGCGAGTTTCTACTTTCAGATGCAACAGAAATTTTGCGAATTGTTCAATCCGTTCGCGAGATATGGCAGTTTGGAGGTAAGCAACGCTTGAGAAACTCAAAATTTTCGCAGTTCTGATGCTCGAAACGAATAACTAGAACGGCCTAGGGGAAAAGTACGCATAGTGTTGTAATCGGGCGAGTTTCTACTTTCAGATGCAACAGAAATTTTGCGGATTGGTCAATCCGTTCGCGAGATATGGCAGTTTGGAGGTAAGCAACGCTTGAGAAACTCAAAATTTTCGCAGTTCTGATGCTCGAAACGAATAACTAGAACGGCCTAGGGGAAAAGTACGCATAGTGTTGTAATCGGGCGAGTTTCTACTTTCAGATGCAACAGAAATTTTGCGGATTGGTCAATCCGTTCGCGAGATGTGGCAGTTTGGATGTAAGAAACGCTTGAGAAACTCAAAATTTTCGCAGTTCTGATGCTCGAAACGAATAACTAGAACGGGCTAGGGGAAAAGTACGCATACCGTTGTAATCGGGCGAGTTTCTACTTTCAGATGCAACAGAAATTTTGCGGATTGGTCATTCCGTTCGCGAGATATGGCAGTTTGGAGGTAAGAAACGCTTGAGAAACTCAAAATTTTCGCAGTTCTGATGCTCGGCAAGCATAACTAGAACGGGCTAGGGGAAAAGTACGCACACCGTTGTAGTCGGGCGAGTTTCTACTTTCAGATGCAACAGAAATTTTGCGGATTGGTCAATCCGTTCGCGAGATATGGCAGTTTGGAGGTAAGCAACGCTTGAAAAACTCAAAATTTTCGCAGTTCTGTTGCTCGAAACGAATAACTAGAACGGGCTAGGGGAAAAGTACGCATACCGTTGTAATCGGGCGAGTTTCTACTTTCAGATGCAACAGAAATTTTGCGGATTGGTCAATCCGTTCGCGAGATATGGCAGTTTGGAGGTAAGAAACGCTTGAGAAACTCAAAATTTTCGCAGTTCTGATGCTCGAAACGAATAACTAGAACGCCCTAGGGGAAAAGTACGCATAGTGTTGTAATCGGGCGAGTTTCTACTTTCAGATGCAACAGAAATTTTGCGGATTGGTCAATCCGTTCGCGAGATATGGCAGTTTGGAGGTAAGAAACGCTCGAGAAACTCAAAATTTTCGCAGTTCTGATGCTCGACAAGCATAACTAGAACGGCCTAGGGGAAAAGTACGCACACCGTTGTAATCGGGCGAGTTTCTACTTTCAGATGCAACAGAAATTTTGCGGATTGGTCAATCCGTTCGCGAGATATGGCAGTTTGGAGGTAAGCAACGCTTGAAAAACTCAAAATTTTCGCAGTTCTGTTGCTCGAAACGAATAACTAGAACGGGCTAGGGGAAAAGTACGCCCACCGTTGTAATCGGGCGAGTTTCTACTTTCAGATGCAACAGAAATTTTGCGAATTGTTCAATCCGTTCGCGAGATATGGCAGTTTGGAGGTAAGCAACGCTTGAGAAACTCAAAATTTTCGCAGTTCTGATGCTCGAAATGAATAACTAGAACGGCCTAGGGGAAAGGTACGCATAGTGTTGTAATCGGGCGAGTTTCTACTTTCAGATGCAACAGAAATTTTGCGGATTGGTCAATCCGTTCGCGAGATATGGCAGTTTGGAGGTAAGAAACGCTTGAGAAACTCAAAATTTTCGCAGTTCTGATGCTCGAAACGAATAACTAGAACGGCCTAGGGGAAAAGTACGCATAGTGTTGTAATCGGGCGAGTTTCTACTTTGAGATGCAACAGAAATTTTGCGGATTGGTCAATCCGTTCGCGAGATATGGCAGTTTGGAAGTAAGAAACGCTTGAGAAACTCAAAATTTTCGCAGTTCTGATGCTCGAAACGAATAACTAGAACGGCCTAGGGGAAAAGTACGCATAGTGTTGTAATCGGGCGAGTTTCTACTTTCAGATGCAACAGAAATTTTGCGGATTGGTCATTCCGTTCGCGAGATATGGCAGTTTGGAGGTAAGAAACGCTTGAGAAACTCAAAATTTCTCAGTTCTGATGCTCGGCAAGCATAACTAGAACGGGCTAGGGGAAAAGTACGCACACCGTTGTAGTCGGGCGAGTTTCTACTTTCAGATGCAACAGAAATTTTGCGGATTGGTCAATCCGTTCGCGAGATATGGCAGTTTGGAGGTAAGCAACGCTTGAAAAACTCAAAATTTTCGCAGTTCTGTTGCTCGAAACGAATAACTAGAACGGGCTAGGGGAAAAGTACGCCCACCGTTGTAATCGGGCGAGTTTCTACTTTCAGATGCAACAGAAATTTTGCGAATTGTTCAATCCGTTCGCGAGATATGGCAGTTTGGAGGTAAGCAACGCTTGAGAAACTCAAAATTTTCGCAGTTCTGATGCTCGAAACGAATAACTAGAACGGCCTAGGGGAAAGGTACGCATAGTGTTGTAATCGGGCGAGTTTCTACTTTCAGATGCAACAGAAATTTTGCGGATTGGTCAATCCGTTCGCGAGATATGGCAGTTTGGAGGTAAGAAACGCTTGAGAAACTCAAAATTTTCGCAGTTCTGATGCTCGAAACGAATAACTAGAACGGCCTAGGGGAAAAGTACGCATAGTGTTGTAATCGGGCGAGTTTCTACTTTGAGATGCAACAGAAATTTTGCGGATTGGTCAATCCGTTCGCGAGATATGGCAGTTTGGAGGTAAGCAACGCTTGAAAAACTCAAAATTTTCGCAGTTCTGTTGCTCGAAACGAATAACTAGAACGGGCTAGGGGAAAAGTACGCATACCGTTGTAATTGGGCGAGTTTCTACTTTCAGATGCAACAGAAATTTTGCGGATTGGTCAATCCGTTCGCGAGATATGGCAGTTTGGATGTAAGAAACGCTTGAGAAACTCAAAATTTTCGCAGTTCTGATGCTCGAAATGAATAACTAGAACGGCCTAGGGGAAAAGTACGCATACCGTTGTAATTGGGCGAGTTTCTACTTTCAGATGCAACAGAAATTTTGCGGATTGGTCAATCCGTTCGCGAGATGTGGCAGTTTGGATGTAAGAAACGCTTGAGAAACACAAAATTTTCGCGGTTCTGATGCTCGAAACGAATAACAAGAACGGCCTAGGGGAAAAGTACGGACACCGTTGTAATCGGGCGAGTTTCTACTTTCAGATGCAACAGAAATTTTGCGGATTGGTCATTCCGTTCGCGAGATATGGCAGTTTGGAGGTAAGAAACGCTTGAGAAACTCAAAATTTTCGCAGTTCTGATGCTCGACAAGCATAACTAGAACGGCCTAGGGGAAAAGTACGCACACCGTTGTAATCGGGCGAGTTTCTACTTTCAGATGCAACAGAAATTTTGCGGATTGGTCAATCCGTTCGCGAGATATGGCAGTTTGGAGGTAAGCAACGCTTGAAAAACTCAAAATTTTCGCAGTTCTGTTGCTCGAAACGAATAACTAGAACGGGCTAGGGGAAAAGTACCCATACATTTGTAATCGGGCGAGTTTCTACCTTCAGATGCAACAGAAATTTTTCGGATTGGTCAATCCGTTCGCGAAATATGGCAGTTTGGAAGTAAGCAACGCTTGAGAAACTCAAAATCTTCGCAGTTCTGATGCTCGACAAGCATAACTAGAACGGCCTAGGGGAAAAGTACGCACACCGTTGTAATCGGGCGAGTTTCTACTTTCAGATGCAACAGAAATTTTGCGGATTGGTCAATCCGTTCGCGAGATATGGCAGTTTGGAGGTAAGCAACGCTTGAAAAACTCAAAATTTTCGCAGTTCTGTTGCTCGAAACGAATAACTAGAACGGGCTAGGGGAAAAGTACGCATACCGTTGTAATTGGGCGAGTTTCTACTTTCAGATGCAACAGAAATTTTGCGGATTGGTCAATCCGTTCGCGAGATATGGCAGTTTGGAGGTAAGCAACGCTTGAAAAACTCAAAATTTTCGCAGTTCTGTTGCTCGAAACGAATAACTAGAACGGGCTAGGGGAAAAGTACGCATACATTTGTAATCGGGCGAGTTTCTACCTTCAGATGCAACAGAAATTTTTCGGATTGGTCAATCCGTTCGCGAGATATGGCAGTTTGGAGGTAAGCAACGCTTGAGAAACTCAAAATCTTCGCAGTTCTGATGCTCGACAAGCATAACTAGAACGGCCTAGGGGAAAAGTACGCACACCGTTGTAATCGGGCGAGTTTCTACTTTCAGATGCAACAGAAATTTTGCGGATTGGTCAATCAGTTCGCGAGATATGGCAGTTTGAAGGTAAGCAACGCTTGAAAAACTCAAAATTTTCGCAGTTCTGTTGCTCGAAACGAATAACTAGAACGGGCTAGGGGAAAAGTACGCATACCGTTGTAATTGGGCGAGTTTCTACTTTCAGATGCAACAGAAATTTTGCGGATTGGTCAATCCGTTCGCGAGATATGGCAGTTTGGATGTAAGAAACGCTTGAGAAACTCAAAATTTTCGCAGTTCTGATGCTCGAAACGAATAACTAGAACGGCCTAGGGGAAAAGTACGCATACCGTTGTAATCGGGCGAGTTTCTACTTTCAGATGCAACAGAAATTTTGCGGATTGGTCAATCCGTTCGCGAGATGGGGCAGTTTGGATGTAAGAAACGCTTGAGAAACACAAAATTTTCGCGGTTCTGATGCTCGAAACGAATAACAAGAACGGCCTAGGGGAAAAGTACGCACACCGTTGTAATCGGGCGAGTTTCTACTTTCAGATGCAACAGAAATTTTGCGGATTGGTCAGTCCGTTCGCGAGATATGGCAGTTTGGAGGTAAGAAACGCTTGAGAAACTCAAAATTTTCGCAGTTCTGATGCTCGACAAGCATAACTAGAACGGCCTAGGGGAAAAGTAGGCACACCGTTGTAATCGGGCGAGTTTCTACTTTCAGATGCAACAGAAATTTTGCGGATTGGTCAATCCGTTCGCGAGATATGGCAGTTTGGAGGTAAGCAACGCTTGAGAAACTCAAAATTTTCGCTGTTCTGTTGCTCGAAACGAATAACTAGAACGGGCTAGGGGAAAAGTACGCATACATTTGTAATCGGGCGA
The DNA here is from genome assembly GCF_051014685.1 of Ptiloglossa arizonensis. Lineage (NCBI taxonomy): Eukaryota > Metazoa > Arthropoda > Insecta > Hymenoptera > Colletidae > Ptiloglossa > Ptiloglossa arizonensis. The sequence continues at coordinate 2,875,338 of NW_027478386.1, forward strand.
ATTTCTACTTTCAGATGCAACAGAAATTTTGCGGATTGGTCAATCCGTTCGCGAGATATGGCAGTTTGGATGTAAGAAACGCTCGAGAAACTCAAAATTTTCGCAGTTCTGATGCTCGAAACGAATAACTAGAACGGCCTAGGGGAAAAGTACGCCCACCGTTGTAATCGGGCGAGTTTCTACTTTCAGATGCAACAGAAATTTTGCGGATTGGTCAATCAGTTCGCGAGATATGGCAGTTTGAAGGTAAGCAACGCTTGAAAAACTCAAAATTTTCGCAGTTCTGTTGCTCGAAACGAATAACTAGAACGGGCTAGGGGAAAAGTACGCATACATTTGTAATCGGGCGAGTTTCTACCTTCAGATGCAACAGAAATTTTTCGGATTGGTCAATCCGTTCGCGAGATATGGCAGTTTGGAAGTAAGCAACGCTTGAGAAACTCAAAATCTTCGCAGTTCTGATGCTCGACAAGCATAACTAGAACGGCCTAGGGGAAAAGTACGCACACCGTTGTAATCGGGCGAGTTTCTACTTTCAGATGCAACAGAAATTTTGCGGATTGGTCAATCCGTTCGCGAGATATGGCAGTTTGGAGGTAAGCAACGCTTGAAAAACTCAAAATTTTCGCAGTTCTGTTGCTCGAAACGAATAACTAGAACGGGCTAGGGGAAAAGTACGCATACATTTGTAATCGGGCGAGTTTCTACCTTCAGATGCAACAGAAATTTTGCGGATTGGTCAATCCGTTCGCGAGATATGGCAGTTTGGAGGTAAGCAACGCTTGAGAAACTCAAAATTTTCGCTGTTCTGTTGCTCGAAACGAATAACTAGAACGGGCTAGGGGAAAAGTACGCATACATTTGTAATCGGGCGAATTTCTACTTTCAGATGCAACAGAAATTTTGCGGATTGGTCAATCCGTTCGCGAGATATGGCAGTTTGGATGTAAGAAACGCTCGAGAAACTCAAAATTTTCGCAGTTCTGATGCTCGAAACGAATAACTAGAACGGCCTAGGGGAAAAGTACGCCCACCGTTGTAATCGGGCGAGTTTCTACTTTCAGATGCAACAGAAATTTTGCGAATTGTTCAATCCGTTCGCGAGATATGGCAGTTTGGAGGTAAGCAACGCTTGAGAAACTCAAAATTTTCGCAGTTCTGATGCTCGAAACGAATAACTAGAACGGCCTAGGGGAAAAGTACGCATACCGTTGTAATCGGGCGAGTTTCTACTTTCAGATGCAACAGAAATTTTGCGGATTGGTCAATCCGTTCGCGAGATATGGCAGTTTGGAGGTAAGAAACGCTTGAGAAACTAAAAATTTTCGCAGTTCTGATGCTCGAAACGAATAACTAGAACGGCCTAGGGGAAAAGTACGCATAGTGTTGCAATCGGGCGAGTTTCTACTTTGAGATGCAACAGAAATTTTGCGGATTGGTCAATCCGTTCACGAGATATGGCAGTTTGGAAGTAAGAAACGCTTGAGAAACTCAAAATTTTCGCAGTTCTGATGCTCGAAACGAATAACTAGAACGGCCTAGGGGAAAAGTACGCATAGTGTTGTAATCGGGCGAGTTTCTACTTTCAGATGCAACAGAAATTTTGCGGATTGGTCAATCCGTTCGCGAGATATGGCAGTTTGGAGGTAAGAAACGCTCGAGAAACTCAAAATTTTCGCAGTTCTGATGCTCGAGAAGCATAACTAGAACGGCCTAGGGGAAAAGTACGCACACCGTTGTAATCTGGCGAGTTTCTACTTTCAGATGCAACAGAAATTTTGCGGATTGGTCAATCCGTTCGCGAGATATGGCAGTTTGGAGGTAAGCAACGCTTGAAAAACTCAAAATTTTCGCAGTTCTGTTGCTCGGAACGAATAACTAGAACGGGCTAGGGGAAAAGTACGCATACCGTTGTAATCGGGCGAGTTTCTACTTTCAGATGCAACAGAAATTTTGCGGATTGGTCAATCCGTTCGCGAGATATGGCAGTTTGGATGTAAGAAACGCTTGAGAAACTCAAAATTTTCGCAGTTCTGATGCTCGAAACGAATAACTAGAACGGCCTAGGGGAAAAGTACGCATACCGTTGTAATCGGGCGAGTTTCTACTTTCAGATGCAACAGAAATTTTGCGGATTGGTCAATCCGTTCGCGAGATGTGGCAGTTTGGATGTAAGAAACGCTTGAGAAACACAAAATTTTCGCGGTTCTGATGCTCGAAACGAATAACAAGAACGGCCTAGGGGAAAAGTACGCACACCGTTGTAATCGGGCGAGTTTCTACTTTCAGATGCAACAGAAATTTTGCGGATTGGTCATTCCGTTCGCGAGATATGGCAGTTTGGAGGTAAGAAACGCTTGAGAAACTCAAAATTTTCGCAGTTCTGATGCTCGAAACGAATAACTAGAACGGCCTAGGGGAAAAGTACGCATAGTGTTGTAATCGGGCGAGTTTCTACTTTCAGATGCAACAGAAATTTTGCGGATTGGTCAATCCGTTCGCGAGATATGGCAGTTTGGAAGTAAGAAACGCTTGAGAAACTCAAAATTTTCGCAGTTCTGATGCTCGAAACGAATAACTAGAACGGGCTAGGGGAAAAGTACGCATACCGTTGTAATCGGGCTAGTTTCTACTTTCAGATGCAACAGAAATTTTGCGGATTGGTCATTCCGTTCGCGAGATATGGCAGTTTGGAGGTAAGAAACGCTTGAGAAACTCAAAATTTTCGCAGTTCTGATGCTCGACAAGCATAACTAGAACGGGCTAGGGGAAAAGTACGCATAGTGTTGTAATCGGGCGAGTTTCGACTTTTAGATGCAACAGAAATTTTGCGGATTGGTCAATCCTTTCGCGAGATATGGCAGTTTGGAGGTAAACAACGCTTGAAAAACTCAAAATTTTCGCAGTTCTGTTGCTCGAAACGAATAACTAGAACGGCCTAGGGGAAGAGTACGCATAGTGTTGTAATCGGGCGAGTTTCTACTTTCAGATGCAACAGAAATTTTGCGGATTGGTCAATCCGTTCGCGAGATATGGCAGTTTGGAGGTAAGAAACGCTTGAGAAACTAAAAATTTTCGCAGTTCTGATGCTCGAAACGAATAACTAGAACGGCCTAGGGGAAAAGTACGCATAGTGTTGTAATCGGGCGAGTTTCTACTTTGAGATGCAACAGAAATTTTGCGGATTGGTCAATCCGTTCGCGAGATATGGCAGTTTGGAAGTAAGAAACGCTTGAGAAACTAAAAATTTTCGCAGTTCTGATGCTCGAAACGAATAACTAGAACGGCCTAGGGGAAAAGTACGCATAGTGTTGTAATCGGGCGAGTTTCTACTTTCAGATGCAACAGAAGTTTTGCGGATTGGTCAATCCGTTCGCGAGATATGGCAGTTTGGAGGTAAGAAACGCTCGAGAAACTCAAAATTTTCGCAGTTCTGATGCTCGAGAAGCATAACTAGAACGGCCTAGGGGAAAAGTACGCACACCGTTGTAATCTGGCGAGTTTCTACTTTCAGATGCAACAGAAATTTTGCGGATTGGTCAATCCGTTCGCGAGATATGGCAGTTTGGAGGTAAGCAACGCTTGAAAAACTCAAAATTTTCGCAGTTCTGTTGCTCGAAACGAATAACTAGAACGGGCTAGGGGAAAAGTACGCATACCGTTGTAATCGGGCGAGTTTCTACTTTCAGATGCAACAGAAATTTTGCGGATTGGTCAATCCGTTCGCGAGATATGGCAGTTTGGAGGTACGAAACGCTTGAGAAACTCAAAATTTTCGCAGTTCTGATGCTCGAAACGAATAACTAGAACGGCCTAGGGGAAAAGTACGCATACCGTTGTAATCGGGCGAGTTTCTACCTTCAGATGCAACAGAAATTTTGCGGGTTGGTCAATCCGTTCGCGAGATATGGCAGTTTGGAAGTAAGAAACGCTTGAGAAACTCAAAATTTTCGCAGTTCTGATGCTCGAAACGAATAACTAGAACGGGCTAGGGGAAAAGTACGCATACCGTTGTAATCGGGCGAGTTTCTACTTTCCGATGCAACAGAAATTTTGCGGATTGGTCAATCCGTTCGCGAGATATGGCAGTTTGGAGGTAAGAAACGCTCGAGAAACTCAAAATTTTCGCAGTTCTGATGCTCGAGAAGCATAACTAGAACGGCCTAGGGGAAAAGAACGCACACCGTTGTAATCTGGCGAGTTTCTACTTTCAGATGCAACAGAAATTTTGCGGATTGGTCAATCCGTTCGCGAGATATGGCAGTTTGGAGGTAAGCAACGCTTGAAAAACTCAAAATTTTCGCAGTTCTGTTGCTCGGAACGAATAACTAGAACGGGCTAGGGGAAAAGTACGCATACCGTTGTAATCGGGCGAGTTTCTACTTTCAGATGCAACAGAAATTTTGCGGATTGGTCAATCCGTTCGCGAGATATGGCAGTTTGGATGTAAGAAACGCTTGAGAAACTCAAAATTTTCGCAGTTCTGATGCTCGAAACGAATAACTAGAACGGCCTAGGGGAAAAGTACGCATAACGTTGTAATCGGGCGAGTTTCTACTTTCAGATGCAACAGAAATTTTGCGGATTGGTCAATCCGTTCGCGAGATATGGCAGTTTGGAAGTAAGAAACGCTTGAGAAACTCAAAATTTTCGCAGTTCTGATGCTCGAAACGAATAACTAGAACGGGCTAGGGGAAAAGTACGCGTACCGTTGTAATCGGGCGAGTTTCTACTTTCAGATGCAACAGAAATTTTGCGGATTGGTCATTCCGTTCGCGAGATATGGCAGTTTGGAGGTAAGAAACGCTTGAGAAACTCAAAATTTTCGCAGTTCTGATGCTCGACAAGCATAACTAGAACGGGCTAGGGGAAAAGTACGCACACCGTTGTAGTCGGGCGAGTTTCTACTTTCAGATGCAACAGAAATTTTGCGGATTGGTCAATCCGTTCGCGAGATATGGCAGTTTGGAGGTAAGCAACGCTTGAAAAACTCAAAATTTTCGCAGTTCTGTTGCTCGGAACGAATAACTAGAACGGGCTAGGGGAAAAGTACGCATACCGTTGTAATCGGGCGAGTTTCTACTTTCAGATGCAACAGAAATTTTGCGGATTGGTCAATCCGTTCGCGAGATATGGCAGTTTGGAGGTACGAAACGCTTGAGAAACTCAAAATTTTCGCAGTTCTGATGCTCGAAACGAATAACTAGAACGGCCTAGGGGAAAAGTACGCATACCGTTGTAATCGGGCGAGTTTCTACCTTCAGATGCAACAGAAATTTTGCGGGTTGGTCAATCCGTTCGCGAGATATGGCAGTTTGGAAGTAAGAAACGCTTGAGAAACTCAAAATTTTCGCAGTTCTGATGCTCGAAACGAATAACTAGAACGGGCTAGGGGAAAAGTACGCATACCGTTGTAATCGGGCGAGTTTCTACTTTCCGATGCAACAGAAATTTTGCGGATTGGTCAATCCGTTCGCGAGATATGGCAGTTTGGAGGTAAGAAACGCTCGAGAAACTCAAAATTTTCGCAGTTCTGATGCTCGAGAAGCATAACTAGAACGGCCTAGGGGAAAAGAACGCACACCGTTGTAATCTGGCGAGTTTCTACTTTCAGATGCAACAGAAATTTTGCGGATTGGTCAATCCGTTCGCGAGATATGGCAGTTTGGAGGTAAGCAACGCTTGAAAAACTCAAAATTTTCGCAGTTCTGTTGCTCGGAACGAATAACTAGAACGGGCTAGGGGAAAAGTACGCATACCGTTGTAATCGGGCGAGTTTCTACTTTCAGATGCAACAGAAATTTTGCGGATTGGTCAATCCGTTCGCGAGATATGGCAGTTTGGATGTAAGAAACGCTTGAGAAACTCAAAATTTTCGCAGTTCTGATGCTCGAAACGAATAACTAGAACGGCCTAGGGGAAAAGTACGCATAACGTTGTAATCGGGCGAGTTTCTACTTTCAGATGCAACAGAAATTTTGCGGATTGGTCAATCCGTTCGCGAGATATGGCAGTTTGGAAGTAAGAAACGCTTGAGAAACTCAAAATTTTCGCAGTTCTGATGCTCGAAACGAATAACTAGAACGGGCTAGGGGAAAAGTACGCGTACCGTTGTAATCGGGCGAGTTTCTACTTTCAGATGCAACAGAAATTTTGCGGATTGGTCATTCCGTTCGCGAGATATGGCAGTTTGGAGGTAAGAAACGCTTGAGAAACTCAAAATTTTCGCAGTTCTGATGCTCGACAAGCATAACTAGAACGGGCTAGGGGAAAAGTACGCACACCGTTGTAGTCGGGCGAGTTTCTACTTTCAGATGCAACAGAAATTTTGCGGATTGGTCAATCCGTTCGCGAGATATGGCAGTTTGGAGGTAAGCAACGCTTGAAAAACTCAAAATTTTCGCAGTTCTGTTGCTCGGAACGAATAACTAGAACGGGCTAGGGGAAAAGTACGCATACCGTTGTAATCGGGCGAGTTTCTACTTTCAGATGCAACAGAAATTTTGCGGATTGGTCAATCCGTTCGCGAGATATGGCAGTTTGGATGTAAGAAACGCTTGAGAAACTCAAAATTTTCGCAGTTCTGATGCTCGAAACGAATAACTAGAACGGCCTAGGGGAAAAGTACGCATACCGTTGTAATCGGGCGAGTTTCTACTTTCAGATGCAACAGAAATTTTGCGGATTGGTCAATCCGTTCGCGAGATGTGGCAGTTTGGATGTAAGAAACGCTTGAGAAACACAAAATTTTCGCGGTTCTGATGCTCGAAACGAATAACAAGAACGGCCTAGGGGAAAAGTACGCACACCGTTGTAATCGGGCGAGTTTCTACTTCCAGATGCAACAGAAATTTTTCGGATTGGTCATTCCGTTCGCGAGATATGGCAGTTTGGAGGTAAGAAACGCTTGAGAAACTCAAAATTTTCGCAGTTCTGATGCTCGAAACGAATAACTAGAACGGCCTAGGGGAAAAGTACGCATAGTGTTGTAATCGGGCGAGTTTCTACTTTCAGATGCAACAGAAATTTTGCGGATTGGTCAATCCGTTCGCGAGATATGGCAGTTTGGAAGTAAGAAACGCTTGAGAAACTCAAAATTTTCGCAGTTCTGATGCTCGAAACGAATAACTAGAACGGGCTAGGGGAAAAGTACGCATACCGTTGTAATCGGGCGAGTTTCTACTTTCAGATGCAACAGAAATTTTGCGGATTGGTCAATCCGTTCGCGAGATATGGCAGTTTGGAAGTAAGAAACGCTTGAGAAACTCAAAATTTTCGCAGTTCTGATGCTCGAAACGAATAACTAGAACGGGCTAGGGGAAAAGTACGCATACCGTTGTAATCGGGCGAGTTTCTACTTTCAGATGCAACAGAAATTTTGCGGATTGGTCATTCCGTTCGCGAGATATGGCAGTTTGGAGGTAAGAAACGCTTGAGAAACTCAAAATTTTCGCAGTTCTGATGCTCGACAAGCATAACTAGAACGGGCTAGGGGAAAAGTACGCACACCGTTGTAGTCGGGCGAGTTTCTACTTTCAGATGCAACAGAAATTTTGCGGATTGGTCAATCCGTTCGCGAGATATGGCAGTTTGGAGGTAAGCATCGCTTGAAAAACTCAAAATTTTCGCAGTTCTGTTGCTCGAAACGAATAACTAGAACGGGCTAGGGGAAAAGTACGCATACCGTTCTAATCGGGCGAGTTTCTACTTTCAGATGCAACAGAAATTTTGCGGATTGGTCAATCCGTTCGCGAGATATGGCAGTTTGCAGGTAAGAAACGCTTGAGAAACTCAAAATTTTCGCAGTTCTGATGCTCGAAACGAATAACTAGAACGGCCTAGGGGAAAAGTACGCATTGTGTTGTAATCGGGCGAGTTTCTACTTTGAGATGCAACAGAAATTTTGCGGATTGGTCAATCCGTTCGCGAGATATGGCAGTTTGGAAGTAAGAAACGCCTGAGAAACTCAAAATTTTCGCAGTTCTGATGCTCGAAACGAATAACTAGAACGGCCTAGGGGAAAAGTACGCATAGTGTTGTAATCGGGCGAGTTTCGACTTTTAGATGCAACAGAAATTTTGCTGATTGGTCAATCCGTTCGCGAGATATGGCAGTTTGGAGGTAAGAAACGCTCGAGAAACTCAAAATTTTCGCAGTTCTGATGCTCGAGAAGCATAACTAGAACGGCCTAGGGGAAAAGTACGCACACCGTTGTAATCTGGCGAGTTTCTACTTTCAGATGCAACAGAAATTTTGCGGATTGGTCAATCCGTTCGCGAGATATGGCAGTTTGGAGGTAAGCAACGCTTGAAAAACTCAAAATTTTCGCAGTTCTGTTGCTCGAAACGAATAACTAGAACGGGCTAGGGGAAAAGTACGCATACCGTTGTAATCGGGCGAGTTTCTACTTTCAGATGCAACAGAAATTTTGCGGATTGGTCAATCCGTTCGCGAGATATGGCAGTTTGGAGGTACGAAACGCTTGAGAAACTCAAAATTTTCGCAGTTCTGATGCTCGAAACGAATAACTAGAACGGCCTAGGGGAAAAGTACGCATACCGTTGTAATCGGGCGAGTTTCTACCTTCAGAAGCAACAGAAATTTTGCGGGTTGGTCAATCCGTTCGCGAGATATGGCAGTTTGGAAGTAAGAAACGCTTGAGAAACTCAAAATTTTCGCAGTTCTGATGCTCGAAACGAATAACTAGAACGGGCTAGGGGAAAAGTACGCATACCGTTGTAATCGGGCGAGTTTCTACTTTCCGATGCAACAGAAATTTTGCGGATTGGTCAATCCGTTCGCGAGATATGGCAGTTTGGAGGTAAGAAACGCTCGAGAAACTCAAAATTTTCGCAGTTCTGATGCTCGAGAAGCATAACTAGAACGGCCTAGGGGAAAAGTACGCACACCGTTGTAATCTGGCGAGTTTCTACTTTCAGATGCAACAGAAATTTTGCGGATTGGTCAATCCGTTCGCGAGATATGGCAGTTTGGAGGTAAGCAACGCTTGAAAAACTCAAAATTTTCGCAGTTCTGTTGCTCGGAACGAATAACTAGAACGGGCTAGGGGAAAAGTACGCATACCGTTGTAATCGGGCGAGTTTCTACTTTCAGATGCAACAGAAATTTTGCGGATTGGTCAATCCGTTCGCGAGATATGGCAGTTTGGATGTAAGAAACGCTTGAGAAACTCAAAATTTTCGCAGTTCTGATGCTCGAAACGAATAACTAGAACGGCCTAGGGGAAAAGTACGCATACCGTTGTAATCGGGCGAGTTTCTACTTTCAGATGCAACAGAAATTTTGCGGATTGGTCAATCCGTTCGCGAGATGTGGCAGTTTGGATGTAAGAAACGCTTGAGAAACACAAAATTTTCGCGGTTCTGATGCTCGAAACGAATAACAAGAACGGCCTAGGGGAAAAGTACGCACACCGTTGTAATCGGGCGAGTTTCTACTTTCAGATGCAACAGAAATTTTGCGGATTGGTCATTCCGTTCGCGAGATATGGCAGTTTGGAGGTAAGAAACGCTTGAGAAACTCAAAATTTTCGCAGTTCTGATGCTCGACAAGCATAACTAGAACGGGCTAGTGGAAAAGTACGCACACCGTTGTAGTCGGGCGAGTTTCTACTTTCAGATGCAACAGAAATTTTGCGGATTGGTCAATCCGTTCGCGAGATATGGCAGTTTGGAGGTAAGCATCGCTTGAAAAACTCAAAATTTTCGCAGTTCTGTTGCTCGAAACGAATAACTAGAACGGGCTAGGGGAAAAGTACGCATAGTGTTGTAATCGGGCGAGTTTCGACTTTTAGATGCAACAGAAATTTTGCGGATTGGTCAATCCGTTCGCGAGATATGGCAGTTTGGAGGTAAGCAACGCTTGAAAAACTCAAAATTTTCACAGTTCTGTTGCTTGAAACGAATAACTAGAACGGGCTAAGGGAAGAGTACGCATACCGTTGTAATCGGGCGAGTTTCTACTTTCAGATGCAACAGAAATTTTGCGGATTGGTCAATCCGTTCGCGAGATATGGCAGTTTGGAGGTAAGAAACGCTTGAGAAACTAAAAATTTTCGCAGTTCTGATGCTCGAAACGAATAACTAGAACGGCCTAGGGGAAAAGTACGCATAGTGTTGTAATCGGGCGAGTTTCTACTTTGAGATGCAACAGAAATTTTGCGGATTGGTCAATCCGTTCGCGAGATATGGCAGTTTGGAAGTAAGAAACGCTTGAGAAACTAAAAATTTTCGCATTTCTGATGCTCGAAACGAATAACTAGAACGGCCTAGGGGAAAAGTACGCATAGTGTTGTAATCGGGCGAGTTTCTACTTTCAGATGCAACAGAAATTTTGCGGATTGGTCAATCCGTTCGCGAGATATGGCAGTTTGGAGGTAAGAAACGCTCGAGAAACTCAAAATTTTCGCAGTTCTGATGCTCGGGAAGCATAACTAGAACGGCCTAGGGGAAAAGTACGCACACCGTTGTAATCTGGCGAGTTTCTACTTTCAGATGCAACAGAAATTTTGCGGATTGGTCAATCCGTTCGCGAGATATGGCAGTTTGGAGGTAAGCCACGCTTGAAAAACTAAAAATTTTCGCAGTTCTGTTGCTCGAAACGAATAACTAGAACGGGCTAGGGGAAAAGTACGCATACCGTTGTAATCGGGCGAGTTTCTACTTTCAGATGCAACAGAAATTTTGCGGATTGGTCAATCCGTTCGCGAGATATGGCAGTTTGGAGGTACGAAACGCTTGAGAAACTCAAAATTTTCGCAGTTCTGATGCTCGAAACGAATAACTAGAACGGCCTAGGGGAAAAGTACGCATACCGTTGTAATCGGGCGAGTTTCTACCTTCAGATGCAACAGAAATTTTGCGGGTTGGTCAATCCGCTCGCGAGATATGGCAGTTTGGAAGTAAGAAACGCTTGAGAAACTCAAAATTTTCGCAGTTCTGATGCTCGAAACGAATAACTAGAACGGGCTAGGGGAAAAGTACGCATACCGTTATAATCGGGCGAGTTTCTACTTTCCGATGCAACAGAAATTTTGCGGATTGGTCAATCCGTTCGCGAGATATGGCAGTTTGGAGGTAAGCAACGCTTGAAAAACTCAAAATTTTCGCAGTTCTATTGCTCGAAACGAATAACTAGAACGGGCTAGGGGAAAAGTACGCATACCGTTGTAATCGGGCGAGTTTGTACTTTCAGATGCAACAGAAATTTTGCGGATTGGTCAATCCGTTCGCGAGATATGGCAGTTTGGAGGTAAGAAACGCTTGAGAAACTCAAAATTTTCGCAGTTCTGATGCTCGAAACGAATAACTAGAACGGCCTACGGGAAAAGTACGCATAGTGTTGTAATCGGGCGAGTTTCTACTTTGAGATGCAACAGAAATTTTGCGGATTGGTCAATCCGTTCGCCAGATATGGCAGTATGGAGGTAAGAAACGCTTGAGAAACTCAAAACTTTCGCAGTTCTGATGCTCGAAACGAATAACAAGAACGGCCTAGGGGAAAAGTACCCACACCGTTGTAATCGGGCGCGTTTCTACTTTCAGATGCAACAGAAATTTTGCGGATTGGTCAATCCGTTCGCGAGATATGGCAGTTTGCAGGTAAGCAACGCTTGAGAAACTCAAAATTTTCGCAGTTCTGTTGCTCGAAACGAATAACTAGAACGGGCTAGGGGAAAAGTACGCATACAGTTGTAATCGGTCGAATTTCTACTTTCAGATGCAACAGAAATTTTGCGGATTGGTCAATCCGTTCGCGAGATATGGCAGTTTGGAGGTAAGCAACGCTTGAGAAACTCAAAATTTTCGCAGTTCTGTTGCTCGAAACGAATAACTAGAACGGCCTAGGGGAAAAGTACGCATACCGTTGTAATCGGGCGAGTTTCTACTTTCAGATGCAATAGAAATTTTGCTGATTGGTCAATCCGTTCGCGAGATGTGGCAGTTTGGATGTAAGAAACGCTTGAGAAACACAAAATTTTCGCAGTTCTGATGCTCGAAACGAATAACAAGAACGGCCTAGGGGAAAAGTACGCACACCGTTGTAATCGGGCGTGTTTCTACTTTCAGATGCAACAGAAATTTTGCGGATTGGTCATTCCGTTCGCGAGATATGGCAGTTTGGAGGTAAGAAACGCTTGAGAAACTCAAAATTTTCGCAGTTCTGATGCTCGACAAGCATAACTAGAACGGCCTAGGGGAAAAGTACGCACACCGTTGTAATCGGGCGAGTTTCTACTTTCAGATGCAACAGAAATTTTGCGGATTGGTCAATCCGTTCGCGAGATATGGCAGTTTGGAGGTAAGCAACGCTTGAGAAACTCAAAATTTTCGCAGTTCTGTTGCTCGAAACGAATAACTAGAACGGGCTAGGGGAAAAGTACGCATACATTTGTAATCGGGCGAATTTCTACTTTCAGATGCAACAGAAATTTTGCGGATTGGTCAATCCGTTCGCGAGATATGGCAGTTTGGATGTAAGAAACGCTCGAGAAACTCAAAATTTTCGCAGTTCTGATGCTCGAAACGAATAACTAGAACGGCCTAGGGGAAAAGTACGCACACCGTTGTAATCGGGCGAGTTTCTACTTTCAGATGCAACAGAAATTTTGCGGATTGGTCAATCCGTTCGCGAGATATGGCAGTTTGGAGGTAAGCAACGCTTGAAAAACTCAAAATTTTCGCAGTTCTATTGCTCGAAACGAATAACTAGAACGGGCTTTGGGAAAAGTACGCATACCGTTGTAATCGGGCGAGTTTGTACTTTCAGATGCAACAGAAATTTTGCGGATTGGACAATCCTTTCGCGAGATATGGCAGTTTGGAGGTAAGAAACGCTTGAGAAACTCAAAATTTTCGCAGTTCTGATGCTCGAAACGAATAACTAGAACGGCCTACGGGAAAAGTGCGCATAGTGTTGTAATCGGGCGAGTTTCTACTTTGAGATGCAACAGAAATTTTGCGGATTGGTCAATCCGTTCGCGAGATATGGCAGTTTGGAAGTAAGAAACGCTTGAGAAACTCAAAATTTTCGCAGTTCTGATGCTCGAAACGAATAACTAGAACGGCCTAGGGGAAAAGTACGCATAGTGTTGTAATCGGGCGAGTTTCTACTTTGAGATGCAACAGAAATTTTGCGGATTGGTCAATCCGTTCGCGTGATATGGCAGTATGGAGGTAAGAAACGCTTGAGAAACTCAAAATTTTCGCAGTTCTGATGCTCGAAACGAATAACAAGAACGGCCTAGGGGAAAAGTACCCACACCGTTGTAATCGGGCGCGTTTCTACTTTCAGATGCAACAGAAATTTTGCGGATTGGTCAATCCGTTCGCGAGATATGGCAGTTTGGAGGTAAGCAACGCTTGAGAAACTCAAAATTTTCGCAGTTCTGTTGCTCGAAACGAATAACTAGAACGGGCTAGGGGAAAAGTACGCATACAGTTGTAATCGGGCGAATTTCTACTTTCAGATGCAACAGAAATTTTGCGGATTGGTCAATCCGTTCGCGAGATATGGCAGTTTGGATGTAAGAAACGCTCGAGAAACTCAAAATCTTCGCAGTTCTGATGCTCGAAACGAATAACTAGAACAGCCTAGGGGAAAAGTACGCACACCGTTGTAATCGGGCGAGTTTCTACTTTCAGATGCAACAGAAATTTTGCGGATTGGTCAATCCGTTCGCGAGATATGGCAGTTTGGAGGTAAGCAACGCTTGAGAAACTCAAAATTTTCGCAGTTCTGATGCTCGAAACGAATAACTAGTACGGGCTAGGGGAAAAGTACGCATACCGTTGTAATCGGGCGAGTTTCTACTTTCAGATGCAACAGAAATTTTGCGGATTGGTCAATCCGTTCGCGAGATATGGCAGTTTGGAGGTAAGCAACGCTTGAAAAACTCAAAATTTTCGCAGTTCTGTTGCTCGAAACGAATAACTAGAACGGGCTAGGGGAAAAGTACGCATAGTGTTGTAATCGGGCGAGTTTCTACTTTGAGATGCAACAGAAATTTTGCGGATTGGTCAATCCGTTCGCGAGATATGGCAGTATGGAGGTAAGAAACGCTTGAGAAACTCAAAATTTTCGCAGTTCTGATGCTCGAAACGAATAACAAGAACGGCCTAGGGGAAAAGTACGCACACCGTTGTAATCGGGCGCGTTTCTACTTTCAGATGCAACAGAAATTTTGCGGATTGGTCAATCCGTTCGCGAGATATGGCAGTTTGGAGGTAAGCAACGCTTGAGAAACTCAAAATTTTCGCAGTTCTGTTGCTCGAAACGAATAACTAGAACGGGCTAGGGGAATAGTACGCATACAGTTGTAATCGGGCGAATTTCTACTTTCAGATGCAACAGCAATTTTGCGGATTGGTCAATCCGTTCGCGAGATATGGCAGTTTGGATGTAAGAAACGCTCGAGAAACTCAAAATCTTCGCAGTTCTGATGCTCGAAACGAATAACTAGAACGGCCTAGGGGAAAAGTACGCACACCGTTGTAATCGGGCGAGTTTCTACTTTCAGATGCAACAGAAATTTTGCGGATTGGTCAATCCGTTCGCGAGATATGGCAGTTTGGAGGTAAGCAACGCTTGAGAAACTCAAAATTTTCGCAATTCTGATGCTCGAAACGAATAACTAGAACGGGCTAGGGGAATAGTACGCATACCGTTGTAATCGGGCGAGTTTCTACTTTCAGATGCAACAGAAATTTTGCGGATTGGTCAATCCGTTCGCGAGATATGGCAGTTTGGATGTAAGAAACGCTCGAGAAACTCAAAATCTTCGCAGTTCTGATGCTCGAAACGAATAACTAGAACAGCCTAGGGGAAAAGTACGCCTACCGTTGTAATCGGGCGAGTTTCTACCTTCAGATGCAACAGAAATTTTGCGGGTTGGTCAATCCGTTCGCGAGATATGGCAGTTTGGAAGTAAGAAACGCTTGAGAAACTCAAAATTTTCGCAGTTCTGATGCGCGAAACGAATAACTAGAACGGGCTAGGGGAAAAGTACGCATACCGTTGTAATCGGGCGAATTTCTACTTTCAGATGCAACAGAAATTTTGCGGATTGGTCAATCCGTTCGCGAGATATGGCAGTTTGGATGTAAGAAACGCTCGAGAAACTCAAAATCTTCGCAGTTCTGATGCTCGAAACGAATAACTAGAACAGCCTAGGGGAAAAGTACGCACACCGTTGTAATCGGGCGAGTTTCTACTTTCAGATGCAACAGAAATTTTGCGGATTGGTCAATCCGTTCGCGAGATATGGCAGTTTGGAGGTAAGCAACGCTTGAGAAACTCAAAATTTTCGCAGTTCTGATGCTCGAAACGAATAACTAGTACGGGCTAGGGGAAAAGTACGCATACCGTTGTAATCGGGCGAGTTTCTACTTTCAGATGCAACAGAAATTTTGCGGATTGGTCAATCCGTTCGCGAGATATGGCAGTTTGGAGGTAAGCAACGCTTGAAAAACTCAAAATTTTCGCAGTTCTGTTGCTCGAAACGAATAACTAGAACGGGCTAGGGGAAAAGTACGCATAGTGTTGTAATCGGGCGAGTTTCTACTTTGAGATGCAACAGAAATTTTGCGGATTGGTCAATCCGTTCGCGAGATATGGCAGTATGGAGGTAAGAAACGCTTGAGAAACTCAAAATTTTCGCAGTTCTGATGCTCGAAACGAATAACAAGAACGGCCTAGGGGAAAAGTACGCACACCGTTGTAATCGGGCGCGTTTCTACTTTCAGATGCAACAGAAATTTTGCGGATTGGTCAATCCGTTCGCGAGATATGGCAGTTTGGAGGTACGAAACGCTTTTGAAACTCAAAATTTTCGCAGTTCTGATGCTCGAAACGAATAACTAGAACGGCCTAGGGGAAAAGTACGCATACCGTTGTAATCGGGCGAGTTTCTACCTTCAGATGCAACAGAAATTTTGCGGGTTGGTCAATCCGTTCGCGAGATATGGCAGTTTGGAAGTAAGAAACGCTTGAGAAACTCAAAATTTTCGCAGTTCTGATGCTCGAAACGAATAACTAGAACGGGCTAGGGGAAAAGTACGCATACCGTTGTAATCGGGCGAGTTTCTACTTTCCGATGCAACAGAAATTTTGCGGATTGGTCAATCCGTTCGCGAGATATGGCAGTTTGGAGGTAAGCAACGCTTGAAAAACTCAAAATTTTCGCAGTTCTGTTGCTCGAAACGAATAACTAGAACGGGCTAGTGGAAAAGTACGCATACCGTTGTAATCGGGCGAGTTTGTACTTTCAGATGCAACAGAAATTTTGCGGATTGGTCAATCCGTTCGCGAGATATGGCAGTTTGGAGGTAAGAAACGCTTGAGAAACTCAAAATTTTCGCAGTTCTGATGCTCGAAACGAATAACTAGAACGGCCTAGGGGAAAAGTACGCACACCGTTGTAATCGGGCGCGTTTCTACTTTCAGATGCAACAGAAATTTTGCGGATTGGTCATTCCGTTCGCGAGATATGGCAGTTTGGAGGTAAGAAACGCTTGAGAAACTCAAAATTTTCGCAGTTCTGATGCTCGACAAGCATAACTAGAACGGCCTAGGGGAAAAGTACGCACACCTTTGTAATCGGGCGAGTTTCTACTTTCAGATGCAACAGAAATTTTGCGGATTGGTCAATCCGTTCGCGAGATATGGCAGTTCGGAGGTAAGCAACGCTTGAGAAACTCAAAATTTTCGCAGTTCTGTTGCTCGAAACGAATAACTAGAACGGCCTAGGGGAAAAGTACGCATACCGTTGTAATCGGGCGAGTTTCTACTTTCAGATGCAACAGAAATTTTGCTGATTGGTCAATCCGTTCGCGAGATGTGGCAGTTTGGATGTAAGAAACGCTTGAGAAACACAAAATTTTCGCAGTTCTGATGCTCGAAACGAATAACAAGAACGGCCTAGGGGAAAAGTACGCACACCGTTGTAATCGGGCGTGTTTCTACTTTCAGATGCAACAGAAATTTTGCGGATTGGTCATTCCGTTCGCGAGATATGGCAGTTTGGAGGTAAGAAACGCTTGAGAAACACAAAATTTTCGCAGTTCTGATGCTCGAAACGAATAACTAGAACGGCCTAGGGGAAAAGTACGCATACCGTTGTAATCGGGCGAGTTTCTACCTTCAGATGCAACAGAAATTTTGCGGGTTGGTCAATCCGTTCGCGAGATATGGCAGTTTGGAAGTAAGAAACGCTTGAGAAACTCAAAATTTTCGCAGTTCTGATGCTCGAAACGAATAACTAGAACGGGCTAGGGGAAAAGTACGCATACCGTTGTAATCGGGCGAGTTTCTACTTTCCGATGCAACAGAAATTTTGCGGATTGGTCAATCCGTTCGCGAGATATGGCAGTTTGGAGGTAAGCAACGCTTGAAAAACTCAAAATTTTCGCAGTTCTATTGCTCGAAACGAATAACTAGAACGGGCTAGGGGAAAAGTACGCATACCGTTGTAATCGGGCGAGTTTGTACTTTCAGATGCAACAGAAATTTTGCGGATTGGTCAATCCGTTCGCGAGATATGGCAGTTTGGAGGTATGAAACGCTTGAGAAACTCAAAATTTTCGCAGTTCTGATGCTCGAAACGAATAACTAGAACGGCCTACGGGAAAAGTACGCATAGTGTTGTAATCGGGCGAGTTTCTACTTTGAGATGCAACAGAAATTTTGCGGATTGGTCAATCCGTTCGCGAGATATGGCAGTTTGGAAGTAAGAAACGCTTGAGAAACTCAATATTTTCGCAGTTCTGATGCTCGAAACGAATAACTAGAACGGCCTAGGGGAAAAGTACGCATAGTGTTGTAATCGGGCGAGTTTCTACTTTGAGATGCAACAGAAATTTTGCGGATTGGTCAATCCGTTCGCGAGATATGGCAGTATGGAGGTAAGAAACGCTTGAGAAACTCAAAATTTTCGCAGTTCTGATGCTCGAAACGAATAACAAGAACGGCCTAGGGGAAAAGTACCCACACCGTTGTAATCGGGCGCGTTTCTACTTTCAGATGCAACAGAAATTTTGCGGATTGGTCAATCCGTTCGCGAGATATGGCAGTTTGGAGGTAAGCAACGCTTGAGAAATTCAAAATTTTCGCAGTTCTGTTGCTCGAAACGAATAACTAGAACGGGCTAGGGGAAAAGTACGCATACAGTTGTAATCGGGCGAGTTTCTACTTTCAGATGCAACAGAAATTTTGCGGATTGGTCAATCCGTTCGCGAGATATGGCAGTTTGGAGGTAAGCAACGCTTGAGAAACTCAAAATTTTCGCAATTCTGATGCTCGAAACGAATAACTAGAACGGCCTAGGGGAAAAGTACGCACACCGTTGTAATCGGGCGAGTTTCTACTTTCAGATGCAACAGAAATTTTGCGGATTGGTCAATCCGTTCGCGAGATATGGCAGTTTGGAGGTAAGCAACGCTTGAGAAACTCAAAATTTTCGCAATTCTGATGCTCGAAACGAATAACTAGAACGGGCTAGGGGAATAGTACGCATACCGTTGTAATCGGGCGAGTTTCTACTTTCAGATGCAACAGAAATTTTGCGGATTGGTCAATCCGTTCGCGAGATATGGCAGTTTGGATGTAAGAAACGCTCGAGAAACTCAAAATCTTCGCAGTTCTGATGCTCGAAACGAATAACTAGAACAGCCTAGGGGAAAAGTACGCCTACCGTTGTAATCGGGCGAGTTTCTACCTTCAGATGCAACAGAAATTTTGCGGGTTGGTCAATCCGTTCGCGAGATATGGCAGTTTGGAAGTAAGAAACGCTTGAGAAACTCAAAATTTTCGCAGTTCTGATGCGCGAAACGAATAACTAGAACGGGCTAGGGGAAAAGTACGCATACCGTTGTAATCGGGCGAATTTCTACTTTCAGATGCAACAGAAATTTTGCGGATTGGTCAATCCGTTCGCGAGATATGGCAGTTTGGATGTAAGAAACGCTCGAGAAACTCAAAATCTTCGCAGTTCTGATGCTCGAAACGAATAACTAGAACAGCCTAGGGGAAAAGTACGCACACCGTTGTAATCGGGCGAGTTTCTACTTTCAGATGCAACAGAAATTTTGCGGATTGGTCAATCCGTTCGCGAGATATGGCAGTTTGGAGGTAAGCAACGCTTGAGAAACTCAAAATTTTCGCAGTTCTGATGCTCGAAACGAATAACTAGTACGGGCTAGGGGAAAAGTACGCATACCGTTGTAATCGGGCGAGTTTCTACTTTCAGATGCAACAGAAATTTTGCGGATTGGTCAATCCGTTCGCGAGATATGGCAGTTTGGAGGTAAGCAACGCTTGAAAAACTCAAAATTTTCGCAGTTCTGTTGCTCGAAACGAATAACTAGAACGGGCTAGGGGAAAAGTACGCATAGTGTTGTAATCGGGCGAGTTTCTACTTTGAGATGCAACAGAAATTTTGCGGATTGGTCAATCCGTTCGCGAGATATGGCAGTATGGAGGTAAGAAACGCTTGAGAAACTCAAAATTTTCGCAGTTCTGATGCTCGAAACGAATAACAAGAACGGCCTAGGGGAAAAGTACGCACACCGTTGTAATCGGGCGCGTTTCTACTTTCAGATGCAACAGAAATTTTGCGGATTGGTCAATCCGTTCGCGAGATATGGCAGTTTGGAGGTACGAAACGCTTTTGAAACTCAAAATTTTCGCAGTTCTGATGCTCGAAACGAATAACTAGAACGGCCTAGGGGAAAAGTACGCATACCGTTGTAATCGGGCGAGTTTCTACCTTCAGATGCAACAGAAATTTTGCGGGTTGGTCAATCCGTTCGCGAGATATGGCAGTTTGGAAGTAAGAAACGCTTGAGAAACTCAAAATTTTCGCAGTTCTGATGCTCGAAACGAATAACTAGAACGGGCTAGGGGAAAAGTACGCATACCGTTGTAATCGGGCGAGTTTCTACTTTCCGATGCAACAGAAATTTTGCGGATTGGTCAATCCGTTCGCGAGATATGGCAGTTTGGAGGTAAGCAACGCTTGAAAAACTCAAAATTTTCGCAGTTCTGTTGCTCGAAACGAATAACTAGAACGGGCTAGTGGAAAAGTACGCATACCGTTGTAATCGGGCGAGTTTGTACTTTCAGATGCAACAGAAATTTTGCGGATTGGTCAATCCGTTCGCGAGATATGGCAGTTTGGAGGTAAGAAACGCTTGAGAAACTCAAAATTTTCGCAGTTCTGATGCTCGAAACGAATAACTAGAACGGCCTAGGGGAAAAGTACGCACACCGTTGTAATCGGGCGCGTTTCTACTTTCAGATGCAACAGAAATTTTGCGGATTGGTCATTCCGTTCGCGAGATATGGCAGTTTGGAGGTAAGAAACGCTTGAGAAACTCAAAATTTTCGCAGTTCTGATGCTCGACAAGCATAACTAGAACGGCCTAGGGGAAAAGTACGCACACCTTTGTAATCGGGCGAGTTTCTACTTTCAGATGCAACAGAAATTTTGCGGATTGGTCAATCCGTTCGCGAGATATGGCAGTTCGGAGGTAAGCAACGCTTGAGAAACTCAAAATTTTCGCAGTTCTGTTGCTCGAAACGAATAACTAGAACGGCCTAGGGGAAAAGTACGCATACCGTTGTAATCGGGCGAGTTTCTACTTTCAGATGCAACAGAAATTTTGCTGATTGGTCAATCCGTTCGCGAGATGTGGCAGTTTGGATGTAAGAAACGCTTGAGAAACACAAAATTTTCGCAGTTCTGATGCTCGAAACGAATAACAAGAACGGCCTAGGGGAAAAGTACGCACACCGTTGTAATCGGGCGTGTTTCTACTTTCAGATGCAACAGAAATTTTGCGGATTGGTCATTCCGTTCGCGAGATATGGCAGTTTGGAGGTAAGAAACGCTTGAGAAACTCAAAATTTTCGCAGTTCTATTGCTCGAAACGAATAACTAGAACGGGCTAGGGGAAAAGTACGCATACCGTTGTAATCGGGCGAGTTTGTACTTTCAGATGCAACAGAAATTTTGCGGATTGGTCAATCCGTTCGCGAGATATGGCAGTTTGGAGGTATGAAACGCTTGAGAAACTCAAAATTTTCGCAGTTCTGATGCTCGAAACGAATAACTAGAACGGCCTACGGGAAAAGTACGCATAGTGTTGTAATCGGGCGAGTTTCTACTTTGAGATGCAACAGAAATTTTGCGGATTGGTCAATCCGTTCGCGAGATATGGCAGTTTGGAAGTAAGAAACGCTTGAGAAACTCAATATTTTCGCAGTTCTGATGCTCGAAACGAATAACTAGAACGGCCTAGGGGAAAAGTACGCATAGTGTTGTAATCGGGCGAGTTTCTACTTTGAGATGCAACAGAAATTTTGCGGATTGGTCAATCCGTTCGCGAGATATGGCAGTATGGAGGTAAGAAACGCTTGAGAAACTCAAAATTTTCGCAGTTCTGATGCTCGAAACGAATAACAAGAACGGCCTAGGGGAAAAGTACCCACACCGTTGTAATCGGGCGCGTTTCTACTTTCAGATGCAACAGAAATTTTGCGGATTGGTCAATCCGTTCGCGAGATATGGCAGTTTGGAGGTAAGCAACGCTTGAGAAATTCAAAATTTTCGCAGTTCTGTTGCTCGAAACGAATAACTAGAACGGGCTAGGGGAAAAGTACGCATACAGTTGTAATCGGGCGAGTTTCTACTTTCAGATGCAACAGAAATTTTGCGGATTGGTCAATCCGTTCGCGAGATATGGCAGTTTGGAGGTAAGCAACGCTTGAGAAACTCAAAATTTTCGCAATTCTGATGCTCGAAACGAATAACTAGAACGGGCTAGGGGAAAAGTACGCACACCGTTGTAATCGGGCGAGTTTCTACTTTCAGATGCAACAGAAATTTTGCGGATTGGTCAATCCGTTCGCGAGATATGGCAGTTTGGAGGTAAGCAACGCTTGAAAAACTCAAAATTTTCGCAGTTCTGTTGCTCGAAACGAATAACTAGAACGGGCTAGGGGAAAAGTACGCATACCGTTGTAATCGGGCGAGTTTCTACTTTCAGATGAAACAGAAATTTTGCGGATTGGTCAATCCGTTCGCGAGATATGGCAGTTTGGATGTAAGAAACGCTTGAGAAACTCAAAATTTTCGCAGTTCTGATGCTCGAAACGAATAACTAGAACGGCCTACGGGAAAAGTACGCATAGTGTTGTAATCGGGCGAGTTTCTACTTTGAGATGCAACAGAAATTTTGCGGATTGGTCAATCCGTTCGCGAGATATGGCAGTTTGGAAGTAAGAAACGCTTGAGAAACTCAAAATTTTCGCAGTTCTGATGCTCGAAACGAATAACTAGAACGGCCTAGGGGAAGAGTACGCATAGTGTTGTAATCGGGCGAGTTTCTACTTTGAGATGCAACAGAAATTTTGCGGATTGGTCAATCCGTTCGCGAGATATGGCAGTATGGAGGTAAGAAACGCTTGAGAAACTCAAAATTTTCGCAGTTCTGATGCTCGAAACGAATAACTAGAACGGCCTAGGGGAAAAGTACGCTCACCGTTGTAATCGGGCGAGTTTCTACTTTCAGATGCAACAGAAATTTTGCGGATTGGTCAATCCGTTCGCGAGATATGGCAGTTTGGAGGTAAGCAACGCTTGAGAAACTCAAAATTTTCGCAGTTCTGATGCTCGAAACGAATAACTAGAACGGGCTAGGGGAAAAGTACGCATACCGTTGTAATCGGGCGAGTTTCTACTTTCAGATGCAACAGAAATTTTGCGGATTGGTCAATCCGTTCGCGAGATATGGCAGTTTGGAGGTAAGCAACGATTGAAAAACTCAAAATTTTCGCAGTTCTGTTGCTCGAAACGAATAACTAGAACGGGCTAGGGGAAAAGTACGCATACCGTTGTAATCGGGCGAGTTTCTACTTTCAGATGCAACAGAAATTTTGCGGATTGGTCAATCCGTTCGCGAGATATGGCAGTTTGGAAGTAAGAAACGCTTGGGAAACTCAAAATTTTCGCAGTTCTGATGCTCGAAACGAATAACTAGAACGGCCTAGGGGAAAAGTACGCATAGTGTTGTAATCGGGCGAGTTTCTACTTTGAGATGCAACAGAAATTTTGCGGATTGGTCAATCCGTTCGCGACATATGGCAGTATGGAGGTAAGAAACGCTTGAGAAACTCAAAATTTTCGCAGTTCTGATGCTCGAAACGAATAACTAGAACGGCCTAGGGGAAAAGTACGCCCACCGTTGTAATCGGGCGAGTTTCTACTTTCAGATGCAACAGAAATTTTGCGGATTGGTCAATCCGTTCGCGAGATATGGCAGTTTGGAGGTAAGCAACGCTTGAGAAATTCAAAATTTTCGCAGTTCTGTTGCTCGAAACGAATAACTAGAACGG
Source organism: Ptiloglossa arizonensis (assembly GCF_051014685.1). Lineage (NCBI taxonomy): Eukaryota > Metazoa > Arthropoda > Insecta > Hymenoptera > Colletidae > Ptiloglossa > Ptiloglossa arizonensis. The sequence continues at coordinate 2,898,750 of NW_027478386.1, forward strand.
GCTAGGGGAAAAGTACGCATACAGTTGTAATCGGGCGAGTTTCTACTTTCAGATGCAACAGAAATTTTGCGGATTGGTCAATCCGTTCGCGAGATATGGCAGTTTGGAGGTAAGCAACGCTTGAGAAACTCAAAATTTTCGCAATTCTGATGCTCGAAACGAATAACTAGAACGGGCTAGGGGAAAAGTACGCACACCGTTGTAATCGGGCGAGTTTCTACTTTCAGATGCAACAGAAATTTTGCGGATTGGTCAATCCGTTCGCGAGATATGGCAGTTTGGAGGTAAGCAACGCTTGAAAAACTCAAAATTTTCGCAGTTCTGTTGCTCGAAACGAATAACTAGAACGGGCTAGGGGAAAAGTACGCATACCGTTGTAATCGGGCGAGTTTCTACTTTCAGATGAAACAGAAATTTTGCGGATTGGTCAATCCGTTCGCGAGATATGGCAGTTTGGATGTAAGAAACGCTTGAGAAACTCAAAATTTTCGCAGTTCTGATGCTCGAAACGAATAACTAGAACGGCCTACGGGAAAAGTACGCATAGTGTTGTAATCGGGCGAGTTTCTACTTTGAGATGCAACAGAAATTTTGCGGATTGGTCAATCCGTTCGCGAGATATGGCAGTTTGGAAGTAAGAAACGCTTGAGAAACTCAAAATTTTCGCAGTTCTGATGCTCGAAACGAATAACTAGAACGGCCTAGGGGAAGAGTACGCATAGTGTTGTAATCGGGCGAGTTTCTACTTTGAGATGCAACAGAAATTTTGCGGATTGGTCAATCCGTTCGCGAGATATGGCAGTATGGAGGTAAGAAACGCTTGAGAAACTCAAAATTTTCGCAGTTCTGATGCTCGAAACGAATAACTAGAACGGCCTAGGGGAAAAGTACGCTCACCGTTGTAATCGGGCGAGTTTCTACTTTCAGATGCAACAGAAATTTTGCGGATTGGTCAATCCGTTCGCGAGATATGGCAGTTTGGAGGTAAGCAACGCTTGAGAAACTCAAAATTTTCGCAGTTCTGATGCTCGAAACGAATAACTAGAACGGGCTAGGGGAAAAGTACGCATACCGTTGTAATCGGGCGAGTTTCTACTTTCAGATGCAACAGAAATTTTGCGGATTGGTCAATCCGTTCGCGAGATATGGCAGTTTGGAGGTAAGCAACGATTGAAAAACTCAAAATTTTCGCAGTTCTGTTGCTCGAAACGAATAACTAGAACGGGCTAGGGGAAAAGTACGCATACCGTTGTAATCGGGCGAGTTTCTACTTTCAGATGCAACAGAAATTTTGCGGATTGGTCAATCCGTTCGCGAGATATGGCAGTTTGGAAGTAAGAAACGCTTGGGAAACTCAAAATTTTCGCAGTTCTGATGCTCGAAACGAATAACTAGAACGGCCTAGGGGAAAAGTACGCATAGTGTTGTAATCGGGCGAGTTTCTACTTTGAGATGCAACAGAAATTTTGCGGATTGGTCAATCCGTTCGCGACATATGGCAGTATGGAGGTAAGAAACGCTTGAGAAACTCAAAATTTTCGCAGTTCTGATGCTCGAAACGAATAACTAGAACGGCCTAGGGGAAAAGTACGCCCACCGTTGTAATCGGGCGAGTTTCTACTTTCAGATGCAACAGAAATTTTGCGGATTGGTCAATCCGTTCGCGAGATATGGCAGTTTGGAGGTAAGCAACGCTTGAGAAACTCAAAATTTTCGCAGTTCTGATGCTCGAAACGAATAACTAGAACGGGCTAGGGGAAAAGTACGCATACCGTTGTAATCGGGCGAGTTTCTACTTTCAGATGCAACAGAAATTTTGCGGATTGGTCAATCCGTTCGCGAGATATGGCAGTTTGGAGGTAAGCAACGCTTGAAAAACTCAAAATTTTCGCAGTTCTGTTGCTCGAAACGAATAACTAGAACGGGCTAGGGGAAAAGTACGCATACAGTTGTAATCGGGCGAATTTCTACTTTCAGATGCAACAGAAATTTTGCGGATTGGTCAATCCGTTCGCGAGATATGGCAGTTTGGAGGTAAGCAACGCTTGAAAAACTCAAAATTTTCGCAGTTCTGTTGCTCGAAACGAATAACTAGAACGGGCTAGTGGAAAAGTACGCATACCGTTGTAATCGGGCGAGTTTGTACTTTCAGATGCAACCGAAATTTTGCGGATTGGTCAATCCGTTCGCGAGATATGGCAGTTTGGAGGTAAAAAACGCTTGAGAAACTCAAAATTTTCGCAGTTCTGATGCTCGAAACGAATAACTAGAACGGCCTAGGGGAAAAGTACGCACACCGTTGTAATCGGGCGCGTTTCTACTTTCAGATGCAACAGAAATTTTGCGGATTGGTCATTCCGTTCGCGAGATATGGCAGTTTGGAGGTAAGAAACGCTTGAGAAACTCAAAATTTTCGCAGTTCTGATGCTCGACAAGCATAACTAGAACGGCCTAGGGGAAAAGTACGCACACCGTTGTAATCGGGCGAGTTTCTACTTTCAGATGCAACAGAAATTTTGCGGATTGGTCAATCCGTTCGCGAGATATGGCAGTTCGGAGGTAAGCAACGCTTGAGAAACTCAAAATTTTCGCAGTTCTGTTGCTCGAAACGAATAACTAGAACGGCCTAGGGGAAAAGTACGCATACCGTTGTAATCGGGCGAGTTTCTACTTTCAGATGCAACAGAAATTTTGCTGATTGGTCAATCCGTTCGCGAGATGTGGCAGTTTGGATGTAAGAAACGCTTGAGAAACACAAAATTTTCGCAGTTCTGATGCTCGAAACGAATAACAAGAACGGCCTAGGGGAAAAGTACGCACACCGTTGTAATCGGGCGTGTTTCTACTTTCAGATGCAACAGAAATTTTGCGGATTGGTCATTCCGTTCGCGAGATATGGCAGTTTGGAGGTAAGAAACGCTTGAGAAACTCAAAATTTTCGCAGTTCTGATGCTCGAAACGAATAACTAGAACGGCCTAGGGGAAAAGTACGCATACCGTTGTAATCGGGCGAGTTTCTACCTTCAGATGCAACAGAAATTTTGCGGGTTGGTCAATCCGTTCGCGAGATATGGCAGTTTGGAGGTAAGCAACGCTTGAGAAACTCAAAATTTTCGCAGTTCTGATGCTCGAAACGAATAACTAGAACGGGCTAGGGGAAAAGTACGCATACCGTTGTAATCGGGCGAGTTTCTACTTTCAGATGCAACAGAAATTTTGCGGATTGGTCAATCCGTTCGCGAGATATGGCAGTTTGGAGGTAAGCAACGCTTGAAAAACTCAAAATTTTCGCAGTTCTGTTGCTCGAAACGAATAACTAGAACGGGCTAGGGGAAAAGTACGCATACAGTTGTAATCGGGCGAATTTCTACTTTCAGATGCAACAGAAATTTTGCGGATTGGTCAATCCGTTCGCGAGATATGGCAGTTTGGAGGTAAGCAACGCTTGAAAAACTCAAAATTTTCGCAGTTCTGTTGCTCGAAACGAATAACTAGAACGGGCTAGGGGAAAAGTACGCATTGTGTTGTAATCGGGCGAGTTTCTACTTTGAGATGCAACAGAAATTTTGCGGATTGGTCAATCCGTTCGCGAGATATGGCAGTATGGAGGTAAGAAACGCTTGAGAAACTCAAAATCTTCGCAGTTCTGATGCTCGAAACGAATAACTAGAACGGCCTAGGGGAAAAGTACGCACACCGTTGTAATCGGGCGAGTTTCTACTTTCAGATGCAACAGAAATTTTGCGGATTGGTCAATCCGTTCGCGAGATATGGCAGTTTGGAGGTAAGCAACGCTTGAGAAACTCAAAATTTTCGCAGTTCTGATGCTCGAAACGAATAACTAGAACGGGCTAGGGGAAAAGTACGCATACCGTTGTAATCGGGCGAGTTTCTACTTTCAGATGCAACAGAAATTTTGCGGATTGGTCAATCCGTTCGCGAGATATGGCAGTTTGGAGGTAAGCAACGCTTGAAAAACTCAAAATTTTCGCAGTTCTGTTGCTCGAAACGAATAACTAGAACGGGCTAGGGGAAAAGTACGCATACAGTTGTAATCGGGCGAATTTCTACTTTCAGATGCAACAGAAATTTTGCGGATTGGTCAATCCGTTCGCGAGATATGGCAGTTTGGAGGTAAGCAACGCTTGAAAAACTCAAAATTTTCGCAGTTCTGTTGCTCGAAACGAATAACTAGAACGGGCTAGGGGAAAAGTACGCATTGTGTTGTAATCGGGCGAGTTTCTACTTTGAGATGCAACAGAAATTTTGCGGATTGGTCAATCCGTTCGCGAGATATGGCAGTTTGGAGGTAAGCAACGCTTGAAAAACTCAAAATTTTCGCAGTTCTGTTGCTCGAAACGAATAACTAGAACGGCCTAGGGGAAAAGTACGCATTGTGTTGTAATCGGGCGAGTTTCTACTTTGAGATGCAACAGAAATTTTGCGGATTGGTCAATCCGTTCGCGAGATATGGCAGTATGGAGGTAAGAAACGCTTGAGAAACTCAAAATTTTCGCAGTTCTGATGCTCGAAACGAATAACAAGAACGGCGTAGGGGAAAAGTACGCACACCGTTGTAATCGGGCGCGTTTCTACTTTCAGATGCAATAGAAATTTTGCGGATTGGTCAATCCGTTCGCGAGATATGGCAGTTTGGAGGTAAGCGACGCTTGAGAAACTCAAAATTTTCGCAGTTCTGTTGCTCGAAACGAATAACTAGAACGGGCTAGGGGAAGAGTACGCATACAGTTGTAATCGGGCGAATTTCTACTTTCAGATGCAACAGAAATTTTGCGGATTGGTCAATCCGTTCGCGAGATATGGCAGTTTGGAAGTAAGAAACGCTTGAGAAACTCAAAATTTTCGCAGTTCTGATGCTCGAAACGAATAACTAGGGCGGCCTAGGGGAAAAGTACGCATACCGTTGTAATCGGGCGAGTTTCTACTTTGAGATGCAACAGAAATTTTGCGGATTGGTCAATCCGTACGCGAAATATGGCAGTTTGGAAGTAAGAAACGCTTGAGAAACTCAAAATTTTCGCAGTTCTGATGCTCGAAACGAATAACTAGGGCGGCCTAGGGGAAAAGTACGCATACCGTTCTAATCGGGCGAGTTTCTGCTTTCAGATGCATCAGAAATTTTGCGGATTGGTCAATCCGTTCGCGAGATGTGGCAGTTTGTAGGTAAGAAACGCTTGAGAAACTCAAAATTTTCGCAGTTCTGATGCTCGAAACGAATAACTAGAACGGCCTAGGGGAAAAGTACGCATAGTGTTGTAATCGGGCGAGTTTCTACTTTCAGATGCAACAGAAATTTTGCGGATTGGTCAATCCGTTCGCGAGATATGGCAGTTTGGAGGTAAGAAACGCTCGAGAAACTCAAAATTTTCGCAGTTCTGATGCTCGACAAGCATAACTAGAACGGCCTAGGGGAAAAGTACGCATACCGTTGTGATCGGGCGAGTTTCTACTTTCAGATGCAACAGAAATTTTGCGGATTGGTCAATCCGTTCGCGAGATGTGGCAGTTTGGATGTAAGAAACGCTTGAGAAACACAAAATTTTCGCGGTTCTGATGCTCGAAACGAATAACAAGAACGGCCTAGGGGAAAAGTACGCACACCGTTGTAATCGGGCGAGTTTCTACTTTCAGATGCAACAGAAATTTTGCGGATTGGTCACTCCGTTCGCGAGATATGGCAGTTTGGAGGTAAGAAACGCTTGAGAAACTCAAAATTTTCGCAGTTCTGATGCTCGACAAGCATAACTAGAACGGCCTAGGGGAAAAGTACGCACACCGTTGTAGTCGGGCGCGTTTCTACTTTCAGATGCAACAGAAATTTTGCGGATTGGTCAATCCGTTCGCGAGATATGGCAGTTTGGAGGTAAGCAACGCTTGAGAAACTCAAAATTTTCGCAGTTCTGATGCTCGAAACGAATAACTAGAACGGGCTAGGGGAAAAGTACGCATACCGTTGTAATCGGGCGAGTTTCTACTTTCAGATGCAACAGAAATATTGCGGATTGGTCAATCCGTTCGCAAGATATGGCAGTTTGGAGGTAAGCAATGCTTGAAAAACTCAAAATTTTCGCAGTTCTGTTGCTCGAAACGAATAACTAGAATGGGCTAGGGGAAAAGTACGCATACCGTTGTAATCGGGCGAGTTTCTACTTTCTGATGCAACAGAAATTTTGCGGATTGGTCAATCCGTTCGCGAGATATGGCAGTTTGGAGGTAACAACCGCTTGAGAAACTCAAAATTTTCGCAGTTCTGATGCTCGAAACGAATAACTAGAACGTCCTAGGGGAAAAGTACGCATAGTGTTGTAATCGGGCAAGTTTCTACTTTCAGATGCAACAGAAATTTTGCGGATTGGTCAATCCGTTCGCGAGATATGGCAGTTTGGAGGTAAGAAACGCTCGAGAAACTCAAAATTTTCGCAGTTCTGATGCTCGACAAGCATAACTAGAACGGCCTAGGGGAAAAGTACGCACACCGTTGTAATCGGGCGAGTATCCACTTTCAGATGCAACAGAAATTTTGCGGATTGGTCAATCCGTTCGCGAGATATGGCAGTTTGGAGGTAAGCAACGCTCGAAAAACTCATAATTTTCGCAGTTCTGATGCTCGAAACGAATAACTAGAACGGCCTAGGGGAAAAGTGCGCATACCGTTGTAATCGGGCGAGTTTCTACTTTCTGATGCAACAGAAATTTTGCGGATTGGACGATCCGTTCGCGAGATGTGGCAGTTTGGAAGTAAGAAACGCTTGAGAAACTCAAAATTTTCGCAGTTCTGATTCTCGAAACGAATAACTAGACCGGCCTAGGGGAAGACTACACCTACTGTTGTAATCGGGAGAGTTTCTACTTTCAGATGCAACAGGAATTTTGCGGATTGATCAATCCGTTCGCGAGATATGGCAGTTTGGATATAAGAAACGCTTGAGAAACTCAAAATTTTCGCAGTTCTGATGCTCGAAACGAATAACTGGAACGGCCTAGGGGAAAAGTGCGCATACCGATGTAATCGGGCGAGTTTCTACTTTCAGATGCAACGGAAATTTTGCGGATTGGTCGATCCGTTCGCGAGATATTGCAGTTTGGAAGTAAGAAACGCTTGAGAAACCCAAAATTTTCGCAGTTCTGATGCTCGAAACGAATAACTAGAACGGCCTAGAGGAAAAGTGCGCATACCGTTGTAATCGGGCGAGTTTCTACTTTCAGATGCAACAGGAATTTTGCGGATTGGTCAATCCGTTCGCGAGATATGGCAGTTTGGAGATAAGGAACGCTTGAGAAACTCAAAATTTTTGCAGTTCTGATGCTCGAAACGAATAACTAGAACGGCCTAGGGGGCAACTGCACATACCATTGTAATCGGGCAAGTTTCTACTTTCAGATGGAACAGAAATTTTGCGGATTGGTCGATCCGTTCGCGAGGTATGGCAGTTTGGAGGTAAGAAACGCTTGAGAAACTCAAAATTTTCGCAGTTCTGATGCTCGAAACGAATGACTAGAACGGCCTACGGGAGAAGTACGCATACCGTTGTAATCAGGCGAGTTTCTACCTTCAGATGCAACATAGATTATGCGGATTGGTCAATCCGTTCGCGAGATATGGCCATTTGGATGTAAGAAACGCTTGAGAAACTCAAAATTTTCGCAGTTCTGATGCTCGAAACGAATGACTAGAAAGGCCTAGGGGAAAAGTACGCATACCGTTTTAATCGGGCGAGTTTCTACTTTCAGATGCAATAGAAATTTTGCGGATTGGTCAATCCGTTCGCAAGATATGGCCGTTTGGATGTAAGAAACGCTTGAGAAACTCAAAATTTTCGCAGTTCTGATGCTCGAAATGAATAACTGGAACGGCATAGGGGAAAACTACACATACCGTTGTAATCGGGCGAATTTCTACTTTCAGATGCAACAGAAATTTTGCGGATTGGTCAATCCGTTCGCGAGATATGGCAGTTTGGAGGTAAGAAACGCTTGAGAAACTCAAAATTTTCGCAGTTCTGATTCTCGAAACGAATAACTAGAACGGCCTAGGGGAAAACTACACCTACTCTTGTAATCGGGCGAGTTTCTACTTTCAGATACAACAGAAATTTTGCCGATTGGTCAATCCGTTCGCGAGATATGGCAGTTTGGAGATAAGGAACGCTTGAGAAACTCAAAATTTTTGCAGTTCTGATGCTCGAAACGAATGACTAGAACGGCCTACGGGAGAAGTACGCATACCGTTGTAATCGGGCGAGTTTCTACTTTCAGATGCATCAGAAATTTTGCGGATTGATCAATCCGTTCGCGAGATATGGCAGTTTGGAGGTAAGAAACGCTTGAGAAACTCAAAATTTTCGCAGTTCTGATTCTCGAAACGAATAACTAGAACGGCCTAGGGGAAAACTACAACTACTCTTGTAATCGGGCGAGTTTCTACTTTCAGATACAACAGAAATTTTGCGGATTGGTCAATCCGTTCGCGAGATATGGCAGTTTGGAGATAAGGAACGCTTGAGAAACTCAAAATTATCGCAGTTCTGATGCTCGAAACGAATGACTAGAAAGGCCTAGGGGGAAACTACGCATACCGTTGTAATCGGGCGAGTTTCTACTTTCAGATGCATCAGAAATTTTGCGGATTGATCAATCCGTTCGCGAGATATGGCCGTTTGGATGTAAGAAACGCTTGAGAAACTCAAAATTATCGCAGTTCTGATGCTCGAAACGAATAACTGGAACGGCCTACGGGAGAAGTACGCATACCGTTGTAATCGGGCGAGTTTCTACCTTCAGATGCAACATAGATTATGCGGATTGGTCAATCCGTTCGCGAGATATGGCCGTTTGGATGTAAGAAACGCTTGAGAAACTCAAAATTTTCGCAGTTCTGATGCTCGAAACGAATGACTAGAAAGGCCTAGGGGAAAAGTACGCATACCGTTTTAATCGGGCGAGTTTCTACTTTCAGATGCAATAGAAATTTTGCGGATTGGCCAATCCGTTCGCGAGATATGGCCGTTTGGATGTAAGAAACGCTTGAGAAACTCAAAATTTTCGCAGTTCTGATGCTCGAAATGAATAACTGGAACGGCATAGGGGAAAACTACAGATACCGTTGTAATCGGGCGAGTTTCTACTTTCAGATGCAACAGAAATTTTGCGGATTGGTCAATCCGTTCGCGAGATATGGCAGTTTGGAGGTAAGAAACGCTTGGGAAACTCAAAATTATCGCAGTTCTGATGCTCGAAACGAATAACTGGAACGGCCTAGGGGGAAACTACGCATACCATTGTAATCGGGCGAGTTTCTACTTTCAGATGCAAAAGAAACTTTGCGGATTGGTCAATCCGTTCGCGAGATGTGGCAGTTTGGAAGTAGGAAACGCTTGAGAAACTCAAAATTTTCGCAGTTCTGATTCTCGAAACGAATAACTAGAACGGCCTAGGGGAAAAGTACGCATACCGTTTTAATCGGGCGAGTTTCTACTTTCAGATGCAACAGAAATTTTGCGGATTGGTCAATCCGTTCGCGAGATATGGCAGTTTTGAGATAAGAAACGCTTGAGAAACTCAAAATTTTCGCAGTTCTGATGCTCGAAACGAATAACTGGAACGGCCTAGGGGGAAACTACACATGCCATTGTAATCGGGCGAGTTTCTACATTCAGATGCAACAGAAACTTTGCGGATTGGTCAATCCGTTCGCGAGATGTGGCCGTTTGGAAGTAAGAAACGCCTGAGAAACTCAACATTTTCGCTGTTCTGATGCGCTAAACGAATAACTAGAACGGCCTAGGGGAAAAGTACGCATCCAGTTGTAATCGGGCGAGTTTCTACTTTCAGATGCAACAGAAATTTTGCGGATTTGTCAATCCGTTCGCGAGATGTGGCAGTTTGTAGGTAAGAAACGCTTGAGAAACTCAAAATTTTCGCAGTTCTGATGCTCGAAACGAATAACTAGAACGGCCTAGGGGAAAAGTACGCATACCGTTGTAATCGGGCGAGTTTCTACCTTCAGATGCAACAGAAATTTTGCGGATTGGTCAATCCGTTCGCGAGATGTGGCAGTTTGGAAGTAAGAAACGCTTGAGAAACTCAAAATTTTCGCAGTTCTGATGCTCGAAACGAATAACTAGAACGGCCTAGGGGAAAAGTACGTATACCGTTGTAATCGGGCGAGTTTCTGCTTTCAGATGCAACAGAAATTTTGCCGATTGGTCAATCCGTTCGCGAGATATGGCAGTTTGGAGGTAAGAAACGCTCGAGAAACTCAAAATTTTCGCAGTTCTGATGCTCGACAAGCATAACTAGAACGGCCTAGGGGAAAAGTACGTATACCGTTGTAATCGGGCGAGTTTCTACTTTCAGATGCAACAGAAATTTTGCGGATTGGTCAATCCGTTCGCGAGATATGGCAGTTTGTAGGTAAGAAACGCTTGAGAAACTCAAAATTTTCGCAGTTCTGATGCTCGAAACGAATAACTAGAACGGCCTAGGGGAAAAGTACGCATACCGTTGTAATCGGGCGAGTTTCTGCTTTCAGATGCATCAGAAATTTTGCGGATTGGTCAATCCGTTCGCGATATGTGGCAGTTTGTAGGTAAGAAACGCTTGAGAAACTCAAAATTTTCGCAGTTCTGATGCTCGACAAGCATAACTAGAACGGCCTAGGGGAAAAGTACCTATACCGTTGTAATCGGGCGAGTTTCTACTTTCAGATGCAACAGAAATTTTGCGGATTGGTCAATCCGTTCGCGAGATGTGGCAGTTTGGAAGTAAGAAACGCTTGAGAAACTCAAAATTTTCGCAGTTCTGATGCTCGAAACGAATAACTAGAACGGCCTAGGGGAAAAGTACGCATACCGTTGTAATCGGGCGAGTTTCTACCTTCAGATGCAACAGAAATTTTGCGGATTGGTCAATCCGTTCGCGAGATATGGCAGTTTGGAGGTAAGAAACGCTTGAGAAACTCAACATTTTCGCAGTTCTGATACTCGAAACGAATAACTAGAACGGCCTAGGGGAAAAGTACGCATACTGTTGTAATCGGGCGAGCTTCTACTTTCAGATGCAACAGAAATTTTGCGGATTGGTCAATCCGTTCGCGAGATATGGCAGTTTGTAGGTAAGAAACGCTTGAGAAACTCAAAATTTTCGCAGTTCTGATGCTCGAAACGAATAACTAGAACGGCCTACGGGAGAAGTACGCATACCGTTGTAATCGGGCGAGTTTCTACTTTCAGAAGCATCAGAAATTTTGCGGATTGATCAATCCGTTCGCGAGATATGGCCGTTTGGATGTAAGAAACGCTTGAGAAACTCAAAATTATCGCAGTTCTGATGCTCGAAACGAATAACTGGAACGGCCTATGGGGCAACTGCACATACCATTGTAATCGGGCAAGTTTCTACTTTCAGATGGAACAGAAATTTTGCGGATTGGTCGATCCGTTCGCGAGGTATGGCAGTTTGGAGGTAAGAAACGCTTGAGAAACTCAAAATTTTCGCAGTTCTGATGCTCGAAACGAATGACTAGAACGGCCTACGGGAGAAGTACGCATACCGTTGTAATCAGGCGAGTTTCTACCTTCAGATGCAACATAGATTATGCGGATTGGCCAATCCGTTCGCGAGATATGGCCATTTGGATGTAAGAAACGCTTGAGAAACTCAAAATTTTCGCAGTTCTGATGCTCGAAACGAATGACTAGAAAGGCCTAGGGGAAAAGTACGCATACCGTTTTAATCGGGCGAGTTTCTACTTTCAGATGCAATAGAAATTTTGCGGATTGGTCAATCCGTTCGCAAGATATGGCCGTTTGGATGTAAGAAACGCTTGAGAAACTCAAAATTTTCGCAGTTCTGATGCTCGAAATGAATAACTGGAACGGCATAGGGGAAAACTACACATACCGTTGTAATCGGGCGAGTTTCTACTTTCAGATGCAACAGAAATTTTGCGGATTGGTCAATCCGTTCGCGAGATATGGCAGTTTGGAGGTAAGAAACGCTTGAGAAACTCAAAATTTTCGCAGTTCTGATTCTCGAAACGAATAACTAGAACGGCCTAGGGGAAAACTACACCTACTCTTGTAATCGGGCGAGTTTCTACTTTCAGATACAACAGAAATTTTGCCGATTGGTCAATCCGTTCGCGAGATATGGCAGTTTGGAGATAAGGAACGCTTGAGAAACTCAAAATTTTTGCAGTTCTGATGCTCGAAACGAATGACTAGAACGGCCTACGGGAGAAGTACGCATACCGTTGTAATCGGGCGAGTTTCTACTTTCAGATGCATCAGAAATTTTGCGGATTGATCAATCCGTTCGCGAGATATGGCAGTTTGGAGGTAAGAAACGCTTGAGAAACTCAAAATTTTCGCAGTTCTGATTCTCGAAACGAATAACTAGAACGGCCTAGGGGAAAACTACACCTACTCTTGTAATCGGGCGAGTTTCTACTTTCAGATACAACAGAAATTTTGCGGATTGGTCAATCCGTTCGCGAGATATGGCAGTTTGGAGATAAGGAACGCTTGAGAAACTCAAAATTATCGCAGTTCTGATGCTCGAAACGAATGACTAGAAAGGCCTAGGGGGAAACTACGCATACCGTTGTAATCGGGCGAGTTTCTACTTTCAGATGCATCAGAAATTTTGCGGATTGATCAAGCCGTTCGCGAGATATGGCCGTTTGGATGTAAGAAACGCTTGAGAAAGTCAAAATTATCGCAGTTCTGATGCTCGAAACGAATAACTGGAACGGCCTACGGGAGAAGTACGCATACCGTTGTAATCGGGCGAGTTTCTACCTTCAGATGCAACATAGATTATGCGGATTGGTCAATCCGTTCGCGAGATATGGCCGTTTGGATGTAAGAAACGCTTGAGAAACTCAAAATTTTCGCAGTTCTGATGCTCGAAACGAATGACTAGAAAGGCCTAGGGGAAAAGTACGCATACCGTTTTAATCGGGCGAGTTTCTACTTTCAGATGCAATAGAAATTTTGCGGATTGGCCAATCCGTTCGCGAGATATGGCCGTTTGGATGTAAGAAACGCTTGAGAAACTCAAAATTTTCGCAGTTCTGATGCTCGAAATGAATAACTGGAACGGCATAGGGGAAAACTACAGATACCGTTGTAATCGGGCGAGTTTCTACTTTCAGATGCAACAGAAATTTTGCGGATTGGTCAATCCGTTCGCGAGATATGGCAGTTTGGAGGTAAGAAACGCTTGAGAAACTCAAAATTATCGCAGTTCTGATGCTCGAAACGAATGACTAGAAAGGCCTAGGGGGAAACTACGCATACCGTTGTAATCGGGCGAGTTTCTACTTTCAGATGCAACAGAAATTTTGCGGATTGGTCAATCCGTTCGCGAGATATGGCAGTTTGGAGGTAAGAAACGCTTGGGAAACTCAAAATTATCGCAGTTCTGATGCTCGAAACGAATAACTGGAACGGCCTAGGGGGAAACTACGCATACCATTGTAATCGGGCGAGTTTCTACTTTCAGATGCAAAAGAAACTTTGCGGATTGGTCAATCCGTTCGCGAGATGTGGCAGTTTGGAAGTAGGAAACGCTTGAGAAACTCAAAATTTTCGCAGTTCTGATTCTCGAAACGAATAACTAGAACGGCCTAGGGGAAAAGTACGCATACCGTTTTAATCGGGCGAGTTTCTACTTTCAGATGCAACAGAAATTTTGCGGATTGGTCAATCCGTTCGCGAGATATGGCAGTTTTGAGATAAGAAACGCTTGAGAAACTCAAAATTTTCGCAGTTCTGATGCTCGAAACGAATAACTGGAACGGCCTAGGGGGAAACTACACATGCCATTGTAATCGGGCGAGTTTCTACATTCAGATGCAACAGAAACTTTGCGGATTGGTCAATCCGTTCGCGAGATGTGGCCGTTTGGAAGTAAGAAACGCCTGAGAAACTCAACATTTTCGCTGTTCTGATGCGCTAAACGAATAACTAGAACGGCCTAGGGGAAAAGTACGCATCCAGTTGTAATCGGGCGAGTTTCTACTTTCAGATGCAACAGAAATTTTGCGGTTTGGCCAATCCGTTCGCGAGATATGGCAGTTTGGAGGTAAGAAACGCTTGAGAAACTCAAAATTTTCGCAGTTCTGATGCTCGACAAGCATAACTAGAACGGCCTAGGGGAAAAGTACGCATACCGTTGTAATCGGGCGAGTTTCTACCTTCAGATGCAACAGAAATTTTGCGGATTGGTCAATCCGTTCGCGAGATGTGGCAGTTTGGAAGTAAGAAACGCTTGAGAAACTCAAAATTTTCGCAGTTCTGATGCTCGAAACGAATAACTAGAACGGCCTAGGGGAAAAGTACGTATACCGTTGTAATCGGGCGAGTTTCTGCTTTCAGATGCAACAGAAATTTTGCCGATTGGTCAATCCGTTCGCGAGATATGGCAGTTTGGAGGTAAGAAACGCTCGAGAAACTCAAAATTTTCGCAGTTCTGATGCTCGACAAGCATAACTAGAACGGCCTAGGGGAAAAGTACGTATACCGTTGTAATCGGGCGAGTTTCTACTTTCAGATGCAACAGAAATTTTGCGGATTGGTCAATCCGTTCGCGAGATATGGCAGTTTGTAGGTAAGAAACGCTTGAGAAACTCAAAATTTTCGCAGTTCTGATGCTCGAAACGAATAACTAGAACGGCCTAGGGGAAAAGTACGCATACCGTTGTAATCGGGCGAGTTTCTGCTTTCAGATGCATCAGAAATTTTGCGGATTGGTCAATCCGTTCGCGATATGTGGCAGTTTGTAGGTAAGAAACGCTTGAGAAACTCAAAATTTTCGCAGTTCTGATGCTCGACAAGCATAACTAGAACGGCCTAGGGGAAAAGTACCTATACCGTTGTAATCGGGCGAGTTTCTACTTTCAGATGCAACAGAAATTTTGCGGATTGGTCAATCCGTTCGCGAGATGTGGCAGTTTGGAAGTAAGAAACGCTTGAGAAACTCAAAATTTTCGCAGTTCTGATGCTCGAAACGAATAACTAGAACGGCCTAGGGGAAAAGTACGCATACCGTTGTAATCGGGCGAGTTTCTACTTTCAGATGCAACAGAAATTTTGCGGATTGGTCAATCCGTTCGCGAGATGTGGCAGTTTGTAGGTAAGAAACGCTTGAGAAACTCAAAATTTTCGCAGTTCTGATGCTCGAAACGAATAAGTAGAACGGCCTAGGGGAAAAGTACGAACACCGTTGTAATCGGGCGAGTTTCTACCTTCAGATGCAACAGAAATTTTGCGGATTGGTCAATCCGTTCGCGAGATATGGCAGTTTGGAAGTAAGAAACGCTTGAGAAACTCAAAATTTTCGCAGTTCTGATGCTCGAAACGAACAACTAGGACGGCCTAGTGGAAAAGTACGCATACCGTTGTAATCGGGCGAGTTTCTACTTTCAGATGCAACAGAAATTTTGCGGATTGGTCAATCCATTCGCGAGATATGGCAGTTTGGAGGGAAGAAACGCTTGAGAAACTCAAAATTTTCACAGTTCTGATGCTCGAAACGAATAACCAGAACGGCCTAGAGGAAAAGTACGCATACAGTTGTAATCGAGCGAGTTTCTACTTTCAGATGCAACAGAAATTTTGCGGATTGGTCAATCCGTTCGCGAGATATGGCAGTTTGGAGGTAAGAAACGCTTGAGAAACTCAACATTTTCGCAGTTCTGATACTCGAAACGAATAACTAGAACGGCCTAGGGGAAAAGTACGCATACTGTTGTAATCGGGCGAGCTTCTACTTTCAGATGCAACAGAAATTTTGCGGATTGGTCAATCCGTTCGCGAGATATGGCAGTTTGTAGGTAAGAAACGCTTGAGAAACTCAAAATTTTCGCAGTTCTGATGCTCGAAACGAATAACTAGAACGGCCTAGGGGAAAAGTACGCATACCGTTGTAATCGGGCGAGTTTCTGCTTTCAGATGCATCAGAAATTTTGCGGATTGGTCAATCCGTTCGCGATATGTGGCAGTTTGTAGGTAAGAAACGCTTGAGAAACTCAAAATTTTCGCAGTTCTGATGCTCGAAACGTATAACTAGAACGGCCTAGGGGAAAAGTACGCATACCGTTCTAATCGGGCGAGTTTCTGCTTTCAGATGCATCAGAAATTTTGCGGACTGGTTAATCCGTTCGCGAGATGTGGCAGTTTGTAGGTAAGAAACGCTTGAGAAACTCAAAATTTTCGCAGTTCTGATGCTGGAAACGAATAACTAGAACGGCCTAGGGGAAAAGTACGCATACCGTTGTAATCGGGCGAGTTTCTACCTTCAGATGCAACAGAAATTTTGCGGATTGGTCAATCCGTTCGCGAGATATGGCAGTTTGGAAGTAAGAAACGCTTGAGAAACTCAAAATTTTCGCAGTTCTGATGCTCGAAACGAATAACTAGAACGGCCTAGGGGAAAAGTACGCATACCGTTGTAATCGGGCGAGTTTCTACTTTCAGATGCAACAGAAATTTTGCGGATTGGTCAATCCGTTCGCGAGATGTGGCAGTTTGTATGTAAGAAACGCTTGAGAAACTCAAAATTTTCGCAGTTCTAATGCTCGAAACGAATAACTAGAACGGTCTAGGGGAAAAGTACGCACACCGTTGTAATCGGGCGAGTTTCTACCTTCAGATGCAACAGAAATTTTGCGGATTGGTCAATCCGTTCGCGAGATATGGCCGTTTGGAAGTAAGAAACGCTTGAGAAGCTCAAAATTTTCGCAGTTCTGATGCTTGAAACGAATAACTAGAACGGCCTAGGGGAAAAGTACGCATACCGTTGTAATCGGGCGAGTTTCTACTTTCAGATGCAGCAGAAATTTTGCGGATTGGTCAATCCGTTCGCGAGATGTGGCAGTTTGTAGGTAAGAAACGCTTGAGAAACTCAAAATTTTCGCAGTTCTGATGCTCGAAACGAATAACTAGAACGGCCTAGGGGAAAAGTACGCATACCGTTGTAATCGGGCGAGTTTCTACCTTCAGATGCAAAAGAAATTTTGCGGATTGGTCAATCCGTTCGCGAGATGTGGCAGCTTGGAAGTAAGAAACGCTTGAGAAACTCAAAATTTTCGCAGTTCTGATGCTCGAAACGAATAACTAGAACGGCCTAGGGGAAAAGTACGCATCCAGTTGTAATCGGGCGAGTTTCTACTTTCAGATGCAACAGAAATTTTGCGGATTGGCCAATCCGTTCGCGAGATATGGCAGTTTGGAGGTAAGAAACGCTCGAGAAACTCAAAATTTTCGCAGTTCTGATGCTCGACAAGCATAACTAGAACGGCCTAGGGGAAAAGTACCTATACCGTTGTAATCGGGCGAGTTTCTACTTTCAGATGCAACAGAAATTTTGCGGATTGGTCAATCCGTTCGCGAGATGTGGCAGTTTGGAAGTAAGAAACGCTTGAGAAACTCTAAATTTTCGCAGTTCTGATGCTCGAAACGAATAACTAGAACGGCCTAGGGGGAATGTACGCATACCGTTGTAATCGGGCGAGTTTCTACTTTCAGATGCAACAGAAATTTTGCGGATTGGTCAATCCGTTCGCGAGATGTGGCAGTTTGTAGGTAAGAAACGCTTGAGAAACTCAAAATTTTCGCAGTTCTGATGCTCGAAACGAATAACTAGAAAGGCCTCGGTGAAAAGTACGTGTACCGTTGTAATCGGGAGAGTTTCTACTTTCAGATGCAACAGAAATTTTGCGGATGGGTCAATCCGTTCGCGAGATATGGCAGTTTGGAGGTAAGAAACGCTTGAGAAACTCAAAATTTTCGCAGTTCTGGTGCTCGAAACGAATAACTAGAACGGCCTCGGTGAAAAGTACGTATACCGTTGTAATCGGGCGAGTTTCTACTTTCAGATGCAACAGAAATTTTGCGGATTGGTCGATCCGTTCGCGAGATGTGGCAGTTTGGAAGTAAGAAACGCTTGAGAAACTGAAAATTTTCGCAGTTCTGATGCTCGAAACGAATAACTAGAACGGCCTAGGGGAAAAGTACGCATACCGTTGTAATCGAGCGAGTTTCTACTTTCAGATGCAACAGAAATTTTGCGGATTGGTCAATCCGTTCGCGAGATATGGCAGTTTGGAGGTAAGAAACGCTTGAGAAACTCAACATTTTCGCAGTTCTGATACTCGAAACGAATAACTAGAACGGCCTAGGGGAAAAGTACGCATACTGTTGTAATCGGGCGAGTTTCTACTTTCAGATGCAACAGAAATTTTGCGGATTGGTCAATCCGTTCGCGAGATATGGCAGTTTGGAAGTAAGAAACGCTTGAGAAACTCAAAGTTTTCGCAGTTCTGATGCTCGAAACGAATAACTAGAACGGCCTAGGGGAAAAGTACGCATACCGTTGTAATCGGGCGAGTTTCTACTTTCAGATGCAACAGAAATTTTGCGGATTGGTCAATCCGTGCGCGAGATATGGCAGTTTGGAGGTAAGAAACGCTTGAGAAACTCAAAATTTTCACAGTTCCGATGCTCGAAACGAATAACTAGAACGGCCCAGGGGAAAAGTACGCATACCGTTGTAATCGGGCGAGTTTCTACTTTCAGATGCAACAGAAATTTTGCGGATTGGTCAATCCGTTCGCGAGATATGGCAGTTTGGAGGTAAGAAACGATTGAGAAACTCAAAATTTTCGCAGTTCTGATGCTCGAAACGAATAACTAGAACGGACTAGGGGAAAAGTACGCATACCGTTGTAATCGGGCGAGTTTCTACTTTCAGATGCAACAGAAATTTTGCGGATTGGTCAATCCGTTCGCGAGATATGGCAGTTTGGAGGTAAGAAACGCTTGAGAAACTCAAAATTTTCGCAGTTCTGATGATCGAAACGAATAACTAGAACGGCCTAGGGGAAAAGTACGCATACCGTTGTAATCGGGCGAGTTTCTACCTTCAGATGCAAAAGAAATTTTGCGGATTGGTCAATCCGTTCGCGAGATGTGGCAGCTTGGAAGTAAGAAACGCTTGAGAAACTCAAAATTTTCGCAGTTCTGATGCTCGAAACGAATAACTAGAACGGCCTAGGGGAAAAGTACGCATCCAGTTGTAATCGGGCGAGTTTCTACTTTCAGATGCAACAGAAATTTTGCGGATTGGCCAATCCGTTCGCGAGATATGGCAGTTTGGAGGTAAGAAACGCTCGAGAAACTCAAAATTTTCGCAGTTCTGATGCTCGACAAGCATAACTAGAACGGCCTAGGGGAAAAGTACCTATACCGTTGTAATCGGGCGAGTTTCTACTTTCAGATGCAACAGAAATTTTGCGGATTGGTCAATCCGTTCGCGAGATGTGGCAGTTTGGAAGTAAGAAACGCTTGAGAAACTCTAAATTTTCGCAGTTCTGATGCTCGAAACGAATAACTAGAACGGCCTAGGGGGAATGTACGCATACCGTTGTAATCGGGCGAGTTTCTACTTTCAGATGCAACAGAAATTTTGCGGATTGGTCAATCCGTTCGCGAGATGTGGCAGTTTGTAGGTAAGAAACGCTTGAGAAACTCAAAATTTTCGCAGTTCTGATGCTCGAAACGAATAACTAGAAAGGCCTCGGTGAAAAGTACGTATACCGTTGTAATCGGGAGAGTTTCTACTTTCAGATGCAACAGAAATTTTGCGGATGGGTCAATCCGTTCGCGAGATATGGCAGTTTGGAGGTAAGAAACGCTTGAGAAACTCAAAATTTTCGCAGTTCTGGTGCTCGAAACGAATAACTAGAACGGCCTCGGTGAAAAGTACGTATACCGTTGTAATCGGGCGAGTTTCTACTTTCAGATGCAACAGAAATTTTGCGGATTGGTCGATCCGTTCGCGAGATGTGGCAGTTTGGAAGTAAGAAACGCTTGAGAAACTGAAAATTTTCGCAGTTCTGATGCTCGAAACGAATAACTAGAACGGCCTAGGGGAAAAGTACGCATACCGTTGTAATCGAGCGAGTTTCTACTTTCAGATGCAACAGAAATTTTGCGGATTGGTCAATCCGTTCGCGAGATATGGCAGTTTGGAAGTAAGAAACGCTTGAGAAACTCAAAGTTTTCGCAGTTCTGATGCTCGAAACGAATAACTAGAACGGCCTAGGGGAAAAGTACGCATACCGTTGTAATCGGGCGAGTTTCTACTTTCAGATGCAACAGAAATTTTGCGGATTGGTCAATCCGTGCGCGAGATATGGCAGTTTGGAGGTAAGAAACGCTTGAGAAACTCAAAATTTTCACAGTTCCGATGCTCGAAACGAATAACTAGAACGGCCCAGGGGAAAAGTACGCATACCTTTGTAATCGGGCGAGTTTCTACTTTCAGATGCAACAGAAATTTTGCGGATTGTTCAATCCGTTCGCGAGATATGGCAGTTTGGAGGTAAGAAACGATTGAGAAACTCAAAATTTTCGCAGTTCTGATGCTCGAAACGAATAACTAGAACGGACTAGGGGAAAAGTACGCATACCGTTGTAATCGGGCGAGTTTCTACTTTCAGATGCAACAGAAA
Organism: Ptiloglossa arizonensis; assembly: GCF_051014685.1. NCBI lineage: Eukaryota > Metazoa > Arthropoda > Insecta > Hymenoptera > Colletidae > Ptiloglossa > Ptiloglossa arizonensis. The sequence goes on from NW_027478386.1 coordinate 2,919,289, forward strand.
TTTTGCGGATTGGTCAATCCGTTCGCGAGATATGGCAGTTTGGAGGTAAGAAACGCTTGAGAAACTCAAAATTTTCGCAGTTCTGATGCTCGAAACGAACAACTAGAACGGCCTAGGGGAAAAGTACACATACCGTTGTAATCGGGCGAGTTACTACTTTCAGATGCGACAGAAATTTTGCGGATTGGTCAATTCCTTTCGCGAGATATGGCAGTTTGGAGGTAAGAAACGCTTGAGAAACTCAAAATTTTCGCAGTTCTCATGCTCGAAACGAATAACTACAACGGACTAGGGGAAAAGTACGCATACCGTTGTAATCGGGCGAGTTTCTACTTTCAGATGCAACAGAAATTTTGCGGATTGGTCAATCCGTTCGCGAGATATGGCAGTTTGGAGGTAAGAAACGCTTGAGAAACTCAAAATTTTCGCAGTTCTGATGCTCGAAACGAACAACTAGAACGGCCTAGGGGAAAAGTACGCATACCGTTGTAATCGGGCGAGTTTCTACTTTCAGATGCAACAGAAATTTTGCGGATTGGTCAATCCGTGCGCGAGATATGGCAGTTTGGAGGTAAGAAACGCTTGAGAAACTCAAAATTTTCACAGTTCCGATGCTCGAAACGAATAACTAGAACGGCCCAGGGGAAAAGTACGCATACCTTTGTAATCGGGCGAGTTTCTACTTTCAGATGCAACAGAAATTTTGCGGATTGTTCAATCCGTTCGCGAGATATGGCAGTTTGGAGGTAAGAAACGATTGAGAAACTCAAAATTTTCGCAGTTCTGATGCTCGAAACGAATAACTAGAACGGACTAGGGGAAAAGTACGCATACCGTTGTAATCGGGCGAGTTTCTACTTTCAGATGCAACAGAAATTTTGCGGATTGGTCAATCCGTTCGCGAGATATGGCAGTTTGGAGGTAAGAAACGCTTGAGAAACTCAAAATTTTCGCAGTTCTGATGCTCGAAACGAACAACTAGAACGGCCTAGGGGAAAAGTACACATACCGTTGTAATCGGGCGAGTTACTACTTTCAGATGCGACAGAAATTTTGCGGATTGGTCAATTCCTTTCGCGAGATATGGCAGTTTGGAGGTAAGAAACGCTTGAGAAACTCAAAATTTTCGCAGTTCTAATGCTCGAAACGAATAACTAGAACGGTCTAGGGGAAAAGTACGCACACCGTTGTAATCGGGCGAGTTTCTACTTTCAGATGCAGCAGAAATTTTGCGGATTGGTCAATCCGTTCGCGAGATGTGGCAGTTTGTAGGTAAGAAACGCTTGAGAAACTCAAAATTTTCGCAGTTCTGATGCTAGAAACGAATAACTAGAACGGCCTAGGGGAAAAGTACGCATACCGTTGTAATCGGGCGAGTTTCTACCTTCAGATGCAAAAGAAATTTTGCGGATTGGTCAATCCGTTCGCGAGATGTGGCAGCTTGGAAGTAAGAAACGCTTGAGAAACTCAAAATTTTCGCAGTTCTGATGCTCGAAACGAATAACTAGAACGGCCTAGGGGAAAAGTACGCATCCAGTTGTAATCGGGCGAGTTTCTACTTTCAGATGCAACAGAAATTTTGCGGATTGGCCAATCCGTTCGCGAGATATGGCAGTTTGGAGGTAAGAAACGCTCGAGAAACTCAAAATTTTCGCAGTTCTGATGCTCGACAAGCATAACTAGAACGGCCTAGGGGAAAAGTACCTATACCGTTGTAATCGGGCGAGTTTCTACTTTCAGATGCAACAGAAATTTTGCGGATTGGTCAATCCGTTCGCGAGATGTGGCAGTTTGGAAGTAAGAAACGCTTGAGAAACTCTAAATTTTCGCAGTTCTGATGCTCGAAACGAATAACTAGAACGGCCTAGGGGGAATGTACGCATACCGTTGTAATCGGGCGAGTTTCTACTTTCAGATGCAACAGAAATTTTGCGGATTGGTCAATCCGTTCGCGAGATGTGGCAGTTTGTAGGTAAGAAACGCTTGAGAAACTCAAAATTTTCGCAGTTCTGATGCTCGAAACGAATAACTAGAACGGCCTAGGGGAAAAGTACGTATACCGTTGTAATCGGGAGAGTTTCTACTTTCAGATGCAACAGAAATTTTGCGGATGGGTCAATCCGTTCGCGAGATATGGCAGTTTGGAGGTAAGAAACGCTTGAGAAACTCAAAATTTTCGCAGTTCTGGTGCTCGAAACGAATAACTAGAACGGCCTCGGTGAAAAGTACGTATACCGTTGTAATCGGGCGAGTTTCTACTTTCAGATGCAACAGAAATTTTGCGGATTGGTCGATCCGTTCGCGAGATGTGGCAGTTTGGAAGTAAGAAACGCTTGAGAAACTGAAAATTTTCGCAGTTCTGATGCTCGAAACGAATAACTAGAACGGCCTAGGGGAAAAGTACGCATACCGTTGTAATCGAGCGAGTTTCTACTTTCAGATGCAACAGAAATTTTGCGGATTGGTCAATCCGTTCGCGAGATATGGCAGTTTGGAGGTAAGAAACGCTTGAGAAACTCAACATTTTCGCAGTTCTGATACTCGAAACGAATAACTAGAACGGCCTAGGGGAAAAGTACGCATACTGTTGTAATCGGGCGAGTTTCTACTTTCAGATGCAACAGAAATTTTGCGGATTGGTCAATCCGTTCGCGAGATATGGCAGTTTGGAAGTAAGAAACGCTTGAGAAACTCAAAGTTTTCGCAGTTCTGATGCTCGAAACGAATAACTAGAACGGCCTAGGGGAAAAGTACGCATACCGTTGTAATCGGGCGAGTTTCTACTTTCAGATGCAACAGAAATTTTGCGGATTGGTCAATCCGTGCGCGAGATATGGCAGTTTGGAGGTAAGAAACGCTTGAGAAACTCAAAATTTTCACAGTTCCGATGCTCGAAACGAATAACTAGAACGGCCCAGGGGAAAAGTACGCATACCGTTGTAATCGGGCGAGTTTCTACTTTCAGATGCAACAGAAATTTTGCGGATTGTTCAATCCGTTCGCGAGATATGGCAGTTTGGAGGTAAGAAACGATTGAGAAACTCAAAATTTTCGCAGTTCTGATGCTCGAAACGAATAACTAGAACGGACTAGGGGAAAAGTACGCATACCGTTGTAATCGGGCGAGTTTCTACTTTCAGATGCAACAGAAATTTTGCGGATTGGTCAATCCGTTCGCGAGATATGGCAGTTTGGAGGTAAGAAACGCTTGAGAAACTCAAAATTTTCGCAGTTCTGATGCTCGAAACGAACAACTAGAACGGCCTAGGGGAAAAGTACACATACCGTTGTAATCGGGCGAGTTACTACTTTCAGGTGCGACAGAAATTTTGCGGATTGGTCAATTCCTTTCGCGAGATATGGCAGTTTGGAGGTAAGAAACGCTTGAGAAACTCAAAATTTTCGCAGTTCTCATGCTCGAAACGAATAACTACAACGGCCTAGGGGAGAAGTACTCATACCGTTGTAATCGGGCTAGTTTCTACTTTCAGATGCAACAGAAATTTTGCGGATTGGTCAATCCGTTCGCGAGATATGGCAGTTTGGAGGTAAGAAACACTTGAGAAACTCAAAATTTTCGCAGTTCTGATGCTCGACAAGCATAACTAGAACGGTCTAGGGGAAAAGTACGCATACCGTTGTAATTGGGCGAGTTTCTACTTTCAGATGCAACAGAAATTTTGCGGATTGGTCAATCCGTTCGCGAGATATGGCAGTTTGGAGGTAAGGAACGCTTGAGAAACTCAAAATTTTCGCAGTCCTGATGCTCGAAACGAGTAACTAGAACGGCCTAGGGGAAAAGTACACATACCGTTGTAATCGGGCGAGTTTCTACTTTCAGATGCAACGAAATTTTGCGGATTGGTCAATCCGTTCGCGAGATATGGCAGTTTGGAGGTAAGAAACGCTTGAGAAACTCAAAATTTTCGCAGTTCTGATGCTCGAAACTAATAACTAGAACGGCCTAGGGGAAAAGTACGCATACCGTTGTAATCGGGCGAGTTTCTACTTTCAGATGCAACAGAAATTTTGCGGATTGGTCAATCCGTTCGCGAGATATGGCAGTTTGGAGGTAAGAAACGCTTGAGAAACTCAAAATTTTCACAGTTCTGATGCTCGAAACGAATAACCAGAACGGCCTAGAGGAAAAGTACGCATAGTGCTGTAATCGGGCGAGTTTCTACTTTCAGATGCAACAGAAATTTTGCGGATTGGTCAATCCGTTCGCGAGATATGGCAGTTTGGAGGTAAGAAACGCTCTAGAAACTCAAAATTTTCGCAGTTCTGATGCTCGACAAGCATAACTAGAACGGCCTAGGGGAAAAGTACGCACACCGTTGTAATCGGGCGAGTTTCTACTTTCAGATGCAACAGAAATTTTGCGGATTGGTCAATCCGTTCGCGAGGTATGGCAGTTTGGAGGTAAGAAACGCTTGAGAAATTCAAAATTTTCGCAGTTCTGATGCTAGAAACGAATAACTAGAACGGACTAGGGGAAAAGTACGCATACAGTTGTAATCGGGCGAGTTTCTACTTTCAGATGCAACAGAAATTTTGCGGATTGGTCAATCCGTTCGCGAGATATGGCAGTTTGGAGGTAAGAAACGCTTGAGAATCTCAAAATTTTCGCAGTTCTGATGCTCGAAACGAACAACTAGAACGGCCTAGGGGAAAAGTACGCATACCGTTGTAATCGGGCGAGTTTCTGCTTTCAGATGCATCAGAAATTTTGCGGATTGGTCAATCCGTTCGCGAGATATGGCAGTTTGGAGGTAAGAAACGCTTGAGAAACTCAACATTTTCGCAGTTCTGATACTCGAAACGAATAACTAGAACGGCCTAGGGGAAAAGTACGCATACTGTTGTAATCGGGCGAGTTTCTACTTTCAGATGCAACAGAAATTTTGCGGATTGGTCAATCCGTTCGCGAGATATGGCAGTTTGGAAGTAAGAAACGCTTGAGAAACTCAAAGTTTTCGCAGTTCTGATGCTCGAAACGAATAACTAGAACGGCCTAGGGGAAAAGTACGCATACCGTTGTAATCGGGCGAGTTTCTACTTTCAGATGCAACAGAAATTTTGCGGATTGGTCAATCCGTGCGCGAGATATGGCAGTTTGGAGGTAAGAAACGCTTGAGAAACTCAAAATTTTCACAGTTCCGATGCTCGAAACGAATAACTAGAACGGCCCAGGGGAAAAGTACGCATACCTTTGTAATCGGGCGAGTTTCTACTTTCAGATGCAACAGAAATTTTGCGGATTGTTCAATCCGTTCGCGAGATATGGCAGTTTGGAGGTAAGAAACACTTGAGAAACTCAAAATTTTCGCAGTTCTGATGCTCGACAAGCATAACTAGAACGGTCTAGGGGAAAAGTACGCATACCGTTGTAATTGGGCGAGTTTCTACTTTCAGATGCAACAGAAATTTTGCGGAATGGTCAATCCGTTCGCGAGATATGGCAGTTTGGAGGTAAGGAACGCTTGAGAAACTCAAAATTTTCGCAGTCCTGATGCTCGAAACGAGTAACTAGAACGGCCTAGGGGAAAAGTACACATACCGTTGTAATCGGGCGAGTTTCTACTTTCAGATGCAACGAAATTTTGCGGATTGGTCAATCCGTTCGCGAGATATGGCAGTTTGTAGGTAAGAAACGCTTGAGAAACTCAAAATTTTCGCAGTTCTGATGCTGGAAACGAATAACTAGAACGGCCTAGGGGAAAAGTACGCATACCGTTGTAATCGGGCGAGTTTCTACTTTCAGATGCAACAGAAATTTTGCGGATTGGTCAATCCGTTCGCGAGATGTGGCAGTTTGTATGTAAGAAACGCTTGAGAAACTCAAAATTTTCGCAGTTCTAATGCTCGAAACGAATAACTAGAACGGTCTAGGGGAAAAGTACGCACACCGTTGTAATCGGGCGAGTTTCTACCTTCAGATGCAACAGAAATTTTGCGGATTGGTCAATCCGTTCGCGAGATATGGCAGTTTGGAAGTAAGAAACGCTTGAGAAACTCAAAATTTTCGCAGTTCTGATGCTCGAAACGAATAACTAGAACGGCCTAGGGGAAAAGTACGCATACCGTTGTAATCGGGCGAGTTTCTACTTTCAGATGCAACAGAAATTTTGCGGATTGGTCAATCCGTTCGCGAGATGTGGCAGTTTGTATGTAAGAAACGCTTGAGAAACTCAAAATTTTCGCAGTTCTAATGCTCGAAACGAATAACTAGAACGGTCTAGGGGAAAAGTACGCACACCGTTGTAATCGGGCGAGTTTCTACCTTCAGATGCAACAGAAATTTTGCGGATTGGTCAATCCGTTCGCGAGATATGGCAGTTTGGAAGTAAGAAACGCTTGAGAAGCTCAAAATTTTCGCATTTCTGATGCTCGAAACGAATAACTAGAACGGCCTAGGGGAAAAGTACGCATACCGTTGTAATCGGGCGAGTTTCTACTTTCAGATGCAGCAGAAATTTTGCGGATTGGTCAATCCGTTCGCGAGATGTGGCAGTTTGTAGGTAAGAAACGCTTGAGAAACTCAAAATTTTCGCAGTTCTGATGCTGGAAACGAATAACTAGAACGGCCTAGGGGAAAAGTACGCATACCGTTGTAATCGGGCGAGTTTCTACCTTCAGATGCAACAGAAATTTTGCGGATTGGTCAATCCGTTCGCGAGATATGGCAGTTTGGAAGTAAGAAACGCTTGAGAAACTCAAAATTTTCGCAGTTCTGATGCTCGAAACGAATAACTAGAACGGCCTAGGGGAAAAGTACGCATCCAGTTGTAATCGGGCGAGTTTCTACTTTCAGATGCAACAGAAATTTTGCGGATTGGCCAATCCGTTCGCGAGATATGGCAGTTTGGAGGTAAGAAACGCTCGAGAAACTCAAAATTTTCGCAGTTCTGATGCTCGACAAGCATAACTAGAACGGCCTAGGGGAAAAGTACCTATACCGTTGTAATCGGGCGAGTTTCTACTTTCAGATGCAACAGAAATTTTGCGGATTGGTCAATCCGTTCGCGAGATGTGGCAGTTTGGAAGTAAGAAACGCTTGAGAAACTCTAAATTTTCGCAGTTCTGATGCTCGAAACGAATAACTAGAACGGCCTAGGGGGAATGTACGCATACCGTTGTAATCGGGCGAGTTTCTACTTTCAGATGCAACAGAAATTTTGCGGATTGGTCAAACCGTTCGCGAGATGTGGCAGTTTGTAGGTAAGAAACGCTTGAGAAACTCAAAATTTTCGCAGTTCTGATGCTCGAAACGAATAACTAGAAAGGCCTCGGAGAAAAGTACGTATACCGTTGTAATCGGGAGAGTTTCTACTTTCAGATGCAACAGAAATTTTGCGGATGGGTCAATCCGTTCGCGAGATATGGCAGTTTGGAGGTAAGAAACGCTTGAGAAACTCAAAATTTTCGCAGTTCTGGTGCTCGAAACGAATAACTAGAACGGCCTCGGTGAAAAGTACGTATACCGTTGTAATCGGGCGAGTTTCTACTTTCAGATGCAACAGAAATTTTGCGGATTGGTCGATCCGTTCGCGAGATGTGGCAGTTTGGAAGTAAGAAACGCTTGAGAAACTGAAAATTTTCGCAGTTCTGATGCTCGAAACGAATAACTAGAACGGCCTAGGGGAAAAGTACGCATACCGTTGTAATCGAGCGAGTTTCTACTTTCAGATGCAACAGAAATTTTGCGGATTGGTCAATCCGTTCGCGAGATATGGCAGTTTGGAGGTAAGAAGCGCTTGAGAAACTCAACATTTTCGCAGTTCTGATACTCGAAACGAATAACTAGAACGGCCTAGGGGAAAAGTACGCATACTGTTGTAATCGGGCGAGTTTCTACTTTCAGATGCAACAGGAATTTTGCGGATTGGTCCATCCGTTCGCGAGATATGGCAGTTTGGAAGTAAGAAACGCTTGAGAAACTCAAAGTTTTCGCAGTTCTGATGCTCGAAACGAATAACTAGAACGGCCTTGGGGAAAAGTACGCATACCGTTCTAATCGGGCGAGTTTCTACTTTCAGATGCAACAGAAATTTTGCGGATTGGTCAATCCGTGCGCGAGATATGGCAGTTTGGAGGTAAGAAACGCTTGAGAAACTCAAAATTTTCACAGTTCCGATGCTCGAAACGAATAACTAGAACGGCCCAGGGGAAAAGTACGCATACCGTTGTAATCGGGCGAGTTTCTACTTTCAGATGCAACAGAAATTTTGCGGATTGGTCAATCCGTTCGCGAGATATGGCAGTTTGGAGGTAAGAAACGATTGAGAAACTCAAAATTTTCGCAGTTCTGATGCTCGAAACGAATAACTAGAACGGACTAGGGGAAAAGTACGCATACCGTTGTAATCGGGCGAGTTTCTACTTTCAGATGCAACAGAAATTTTGCGGATTGGTCAATCCGTTCGCGAGATATGGCAGTTTGGAGGTAAGAAACGCTTGAGAAACTCAAAATTTTCGCAGTTCTGATGCTCGAAACGAACAACTAGAACGGCCTAGGGGAAAAGTACACATACCGTTGTAATCGGGCGAGTTACTACTTTCAGATGCGACAGAAATTTTGCGGATTGATCAATTCCTTTCGCGAGATATGGCAGTTTGGAGGTAAGAAACGCTTGAGAAACTCAAAATTTTCGCAGTTCTCATGCTCGAAACGAATAACTACAACGGCCTAGGGGAAAAGTACTCATACCGTTGTAATCGGGCTAGTTTCTACTTTCAGATGCCACAGAAATTTTGCGGATTGGTCAATCCGTTCGCGAGATATGGCAGTTTGGAGGTAAGAAACACTTGAGAAACTCAAAATTTTCGCAGTTCTGATGCTCGACAAGCATAACTAGAACGGTCTAGGGGAAAAGTACGCATACCGTTGTAATTGGGCGAGTTTCTACTTTCAGATGCAACAGAAATTTTGCGGATTGGTCAATCCGTTCGCGAGATATGGCAGTTTGGAGGTAAGAAACGCTTGAGAATCTCAAAATTTTCGCAGTTCTGATGCTCGAAACGAACAACTAGAACGGCCTAGGGGAAAAGTACACATACCGTTGTAATCGGGCGAGTTACTACTTTCAGATGCAACAGAAATTTTGCGGATTGGTCAATCCGTTCGCGAGATATGGCAGTTTGGATGTAAGAAACGCTTGAGAAACTCAAAATTTTCGCAGTTCTCATGCTCGAAACGAATAACTAGAACGGTCTAGGGGAAAAGTACGCACACCGTTGTAATCGGGCGAGTTTCTACCTTCAGATGCAACAGAAATTTTGCGGATTGGTCAATCCGTTCGCGAGATATGGCAGTTTGGAAGTAAGAAACGCTTGAGAAGCTCAAAATTTTCGCAGTTCTGATGCTCGAAACGAATAACTAGAACGGCCTAGGGGAAAAGTACGCATACCGTTGTAATCGGGCGAGTTTCTACTTTCAGATGCAGCAGAAATTTTGTGGATTGGTCAATCCGTTCGCGAGATGTGGCAGTTTGTAGGTAAGAAACGCTTGAGAAACTCAAAATTTTCGCAGTTCTGATGCTCGAAACGAATAACTAGAACGGCCTAGGGGAAAAGTACGCATACCGTTGTAATCGGGCGAGTTTCTACCTTCAGATGCAAAAGAAATTTTGCGGATTGGTCAATCCGTTCGCGAGATGTGGCAGCTTGGAAGTAAGAAACGCTTGAGAAACTCAAAATTTTCGCAGTTCTGATGCTCGAAACGAATAACTAGAACGGCCTAGGGGAAAAGTACGCATCCAGTTGTAATCGGGCGAGTTTCTACTTTCAGATGCAACAGAAATTTTGCGGATTGGCCAATCCGTTCGCGAGATATGGCAGTTTGGAGGTAAGAAACGCTCGAGAAACTCAAAATTTTCGCAGTTCTGATGCTCGACAAGCATAACTAGAACGGCCTAGGGGAAAAGTACCTATACCGTTGTAATCGGGCGAGTTTCTACTTTCAGATGCAACAGAAATTTTGCGGATTTGTCAATCCGTTCGCGAGATGTGGCAGCTTGGAAGTAAGAAACGCTTGAGAAACTCAAAATTTTCGCAGTTCTGATGCTCGAAACGAATAACTAGAAAGGCCTCGGTGAAAAGTACGTATACCGTTGTAATCGGGAGAGTTTCTACTTTCAGATGCAACAGAAATTTTGCGGATGGGTCAATCCGTTCGCGAGATATGGCAGTTTGGAGGTAAGAAACGCTTGAGAAACTCAAAATTTTCGCAGTTCTGGTGCTCGAAACGAATAACTAGAACGGCCTCGGTGAAAAGTACGTATACCGTTGTAATCGGGCGAGTTTCTACTTTCAGATGCAACAGAAATTTTGCGGATTGGTCGATCCGTTCGCGAGATGTGGCAGTTTGGAAGTAAGAAACGCTTGAGAAACTGAAAATTTTCGCAGTTCTGATGCTCGAAACGAATAACTAGAACGGCCTAGGGGAAAAGTACGCATACCGTTGTAATCGAGCGAGTTTCTACTTTCAGATGCAACAGAAATTTTGCGGATTGGTCAATCCGTTCGCGAGATATGGCAGTTTGGAGGTAAGAAACGCTTGAGAAACTCAACATTTTCGCAGTTCTGATACTCGAAACGAATAACTAGAACGGCCTAGGGGAAAAGTACGCATACTGTTGTAATCGGGCGAGTTTCTACTTTCAGATGCAACAGAAATTTTGCGGATTGGTCAATCCGTTCGCGAGATATGGCAGTTTGGAAGTAAGAAACGCTTGAGAAACTCAAAGTTTTCGCAGTTCTGATGCTCGAAACGAATAACTAGAACGGCCTAGGGGAAAAGTACGCATACCGTTGTAATCGGGCGAGTTTCTACTTTCAGATGCAACAGAAATTTTGCGGATTGGTCAATCCGTGCGCGAGATATGGCAGTTTGGAGGTAAGAAACGCTTGAGAAACTCAAAATTTTCACAGTTCCGATGCTCGAAACGAATAACTAGAACGGCCCAGGGGAAAAGTACGCATACCGTTGTAATCGGGCGAGTTTCTACTTTCAGATGCAACAGAAATTTTGCGGATTGGTCAATCCGTTCGCGAGATATGGCAGTTTGGAGGTAAGAAACGATTGAGAAACTCAAAATTTTCGCAGTTCTGATGCTCGAAACGAATAACTAGAACGGACTAGGGGAAAAGTACGCATACCGTTGTAATCGGGCGAGTTTCTACTTTCAGATGCAACAGAAATTTTGCGGATTGCTCAATCCGTTCGCGAGATATGGCAGTTTGGAGGTCAGAAACGCTTGAGAAACTCAAAATTTTCGCAGTTCTGATGCTCGAAACGAATAACTAGAACGGCCTAGGGGAAAAGTACGCATACCGTTGTAATCGGGCGAGTTTCTACCTTCAGATGCAAAAGAAATTTTGCGGATTGGTCAATCCGTTCGCGAGATGTGGCAGCTTGGAAGTAAGAAACGCTTGAGAAACTCAAAATTTTCGCAGTTCTGATGCTCGAAACGAATAACTAGAACGGCCTAGGGGAAAAGTACGCATCCAGTTGTAATCGGGCGAGTTTCTACTTTCAGATGCAACAGAAATTTTGCGGATTGGCCAATCCGTTCGCGAGATATGGCAGTTTGGAGGTAAGAAACGCTCGAGAAACTCAAAATTTTCGCAGTTCTGATGCTCGACAAGCATAACTAGAACGGCCTAGGGGAAAAGTACCTATACCGTTGTAATCGGGCGAGTTTCTACTTTCAGATGCAACAGAAATTTTGCGGATTGGTCAATCCGTTCGCGAGATGTGGCAGTTTGGAAGTAAGAAACGCTTGAGAAACTCTAAATTTTCGCAGTTCTGATGCTCGAAACGAATAACTAGAACGGCCTAGGGGGAATGTACGCATACCGTTGTAATCGGGCGAGTTTCTACTTTCAGATGCAACAGAAATTTTGCGGATTGGTCAATCCGTTCGCGAGATGTGGCAGTTTGTAGGTAAGAAACGCTTGAGAAACTCAAAATTTTCGCAGTTCTGATGCTCGAAACGAATAACTAGAAAGGCCTCGGTGAAAAGTACGTATACCGTTGTAATCGGGAGAGTTTCTACTTTCAGATGCAACAGAAATTTTGCGGATGGGTCAATCCGTTCGCGAGATATGGCAGTTTGGAGGTAAGAAACGCTTGAGAAACTCAAAATTTTCGCAGTTCTGGTGCTCGAAACGAATAACTAGAACGGCCTCGGTGAAAAGTACGTATACCGTTGTAATCGGGCGAGTTTCTACTTTCAGATGCAACAGAAATTTTGCGGATTGGTCGATCCGTTCGCGAGATGTGGCAGTTTGGAAGTAAGAAACGCTTGAGAAACTGAAAATTTTCGCAGTTCTGATGCTCGAAACGAATAACTAGAACGGCCTAGGGGAAAAGTACGCATACCGTTGTAATCGAGCGAGTTTCTACTTTCAGATGCAACAGAAATTTTGCGGATTGGTCAATCCGTTCGCGAGATATGGCAGTTTGGAGGTAAGAAACGCTTGAGAAACTCAACATTTTCGCAGTTCTGATACTCGAAACGAATAACTAGAACGGCCTAGGGGAAAAGTACGCATACTGTTGTAATCGGGCGAGTTTCTACTTTCAGATGCAACAGAAATTTTGCGGATTGGTCAATCCGTTCGCGAGATATGGCAGTTTGGAAGTAAGAAACGCTTGAGAAACTCAAAGTTTTCGCAGTTCTGATGCTCGAAACGAATAACTAGAACGGCCTAGGGGAAAAGTACGCATACCGTTGTAATCGGGCGAGTTTCTACTTTCAGATGCAACAGAAATTTTGCGGATTGGTCAATCCGTGCGCGAGATATGGCAGTTTGGAGGTAAGAAACGCTTGAGAAACTCAAAATTTTCACAGTTCCGATGCTCGAAACGAATAACTAGAACGGCCCAGGGGAAAAGTACGCATACCGTTGTAATCGGGCGAGTTTCTACTTTCAGATGCAACAGAAATTTTGCGGATTGGTCAATCCGTTCGCGAGATGTGGCAGTTTGTAGGTAAGAAACGCTTGAGAAACTCAAAATTTTCGCAGTTCTGATGCTCGAAACGAATAACTAGAAAGGCCTCGGTGAAAAGTACGTATACCGTTGTAATCGGGAGAGTTTCTACTTTCAGATGCAACAGAAATTTTGCGGATGGGTCAATCCGTTCGCGAGATATGGCAGTTTGGAGGTAAGAAACGCTTGAGAAACTCAAAATTTTCGCAGTTCTGGTGCTCGAAACGAATAACTAGAACGGCCTCGGTGAAAAGTACGTATACCGTTGTAATCGGGCGAGTTTCTACTTTCAGATGCAACAGAAATTTTGCGGATTGGTCAATCCGTTCGCGAGATATGGCAGTTTGGAAGTAAGAAACGCTTGAGAAACTCAAAGTTTTCGCAGTTCTGATGCTCGAAACGAATAACTAGAACGGCCTAGGGGAAAAGTACGCATACCGTTGTAATCGGGCGAGTTTCTACTTTCAGATGCAACAGAAATTTTGCGGATTGGTCAATCCGTGCGCGAGATATGGCAGTTTGGAGGTAAGAAACGCTTGAGAAACTCAAAATTTTCACAGTTCCGATGCTCGAAACGAATAACTAGAACGGCCCAGGGGAAAAGTACGCATACCGTTGTAATCGGGCGAGTTTCTACTTTCAGATGCAACAGAAATTTTGCGGATTGTTCAATCCGTTCGCGAGATATGGCAGTTTGGAGGTAAGAAACGATTGAGAAACTCAAAATTTTCGCAGTTCTGATGCTCGAAACGAATAACTAGAACGGACTAGGGGAAAAGTACGCATACCGTTGTAATCGGGCGAGTTTCTACTTTCAGATGCAACAGAAATTTTGCGGATTGGTCAATCCGTTCGCGAGATATGGCAGTTTGGAGGTAAGAAACGCTTGAGAAACTCAAAATTTTCGCAGTTCTGATGCTCGAAACGAACAACTAGAACGGCCTAGGGGAAAAGTACACATACCGTTGTAATCGGGCGAGTTACTACTTTCAGATGCGACAGAAATTTTGCGGATTGGTCAATTCCTTTCGCGAGATATGGCAGTTTGGAGGTAAGAAACGCTTGAGAAACTCAAAATTTTCGCAGTTCTCATGCTCGAAACGAATAACTACAACGGCCTAGGGGAAAAGTACTCATACCGTTGTAATCGGGCTAGTTTCTACTTTCAGATGCAACAGAAATTTTGCGGATTGGTCAATCCGTTCGCGAGATATGGCAGTTTGGAGGTGAGAAACACTTGAGAAACTCAAAATTTTCGCAGTTCTGATGCTCGACAAGCATAACTAGAACGGTCTAGGGGAAAAGTACGCATACCGTTGTAATTGGGCGAGTTTCTACTTTCAGATGCAACAGAAATTTTGCGGATTGTTCAATCCGTTCGCGAGATATGGCAGTTTGGAGGTAAGAAACGCTTGAGAAACTCAACATTTTCGCAGTTCTGATGCTCGAAACGAATAACTAGAACGGCCTAGGGGAAAAATACGCATACTGTTGTAATCGGGCGAGTTTCTACTTTCAGATGCAACAGAAATTTTGCGGATTGGTCAATCCGTTCGCGAGATATGGCAGTTTGGAGGTAAGGAACGCTTGAGAAACTCAAAATTTTCGCAGTCCTGATGCTCGAAACGAGTAACTGGAACGGCCTAGGGGAAATGTACACATACCGTTGTAATCGGGCGAGTTTCTACTTTCAGATGCAACGAAATTTTGCGGATTGGTCAATCCGTTCGCGAGATATGGCAGTTTGGAGGTAAGAAACGCTTGAGAAACTCAAAATTTTCGCAGTTCTGATGCTCGAAACTAATAACTAGAACGGCCCAGGGGAAAAGTACGCATACCGTTGTAATCGGGCGAGTTTCTACTTTCAGATGCAACAGAAATTTTGCGGATTGGTCAATCCGTTCGCGAGATATGGCAGTTTGGAGGTAAGAAACGATTGAGAAACTCAAAATTTTCGCAGTTCTGATGCTCGAAACGAATAACTAGAACGGACTAGGGGAAAAGTACGCATACCGTTGTAATCGGGCGAGTTTCTACTTTCAGATGCAACAGAAATTTTGCGGATTGGTCAATCCGTTCGCGAGATATGGCAGTTTGGAGGTAAGAAACGCTTGAGAAACTCAAAATTTTCGCAGTTCTGATGCTCGAAACGAACAACTAGAACGGCCTAGGGGAAAAGTACACATACCGTTGTAATCGGGCGAGTTACTACTTTCAGATGCGACAGAAATTTTGCGGATTGGTCAATTCCTTTCGCGAGATATGGCAGTTTGGAGGTAAGAAACGCTTGAGAAACTCAAAATTTTCGCAGTTCTAATGCTCGAAACGAATAACTAGAACGGTCTAGGGGAAAAGTACGCACACCGTTGTAATCGGGCGAGTTTCTACCTTCAGATGCAACAGAAATTTTGCGGATTGGTCAATCCGTTCGCGAGATATGGCAGTTTGGAAGTAAGAAACGCTTGAGAAGCTCAAAATTTTCGCAGTTCTGATGCTCGAAACGAATAACTAGAACGGCCTAGGGGAAAAGTACGCATACCGTTGTAATCGGGCGAGTTTCTACTTTCAGATGCAGCAGAAATTTTGCGGATTGGTCAATCCGTTCGCGAGATGTGGCAGTTTGTAGGTAAGAAACGCTTGAGAAACTCAAAATTTTCGCAGTTCTGATGCTCGAAACGAATAACTAGAACGGCCTAGGGGAAAAGTACGCATACCGTTGTAATCGGGCGAGTTTCTACCTTCAGATGCAAAAGAAATTTTGCGGATTGGTCAATCCGTTCGCGAGATGTGGCAGCTTGGAAGTAAGAAACGCTTGAGAAACTCAAAATTTTCGCAGTTCTGATGCTCGAAACGAATAACTAGAACGGCCTAGGGGAAAAGTACGCATCCAGTTGTAATCGGGCGAGTTTCTACTTTCAGATGCAACAGAAATTTTGCGGATTGGCCAATCCGTTCGCGAGATATGGCAGTTTGGAGGTAAGAAACGCTCGAGAAACTCAAAATTTTCGCAGTTCTGATGCTCGACAAGCATAACTAGAACGGCCTAGGGGAAAAGTACCTATACCGTTGTAATCGGGCGAGTTTCTACTTTCAGATGCAACAGAAATTTTGCGGATTGGTCAATCCGTTCGCGAGATGTGGCAGTTTGGAAGTAAGAAACGCTTGAGAAACTCTAAATTTTCGCAGTTCTGATGCTCGAAACGAATAACTAGAACGGCCTAGGGGGAATGTACGCATACCGTTGTAATCGGGCGAGTTTCTACTTTCAGATGCAACAGAAATTTTGCGGATTGGTCAATCCGTTCGCGAGATGTGGCAGTTTGTAGGTAAGAAACGCTTGAGAAACTCAAAATTTTCGCAGTTCTGATGCTCGAAACGAATAACTAGAACGGCCTAGGGGAAAAGTACGTATACCGTTGTAATCGGGAGAGTTTCTACTTTCAGATGCAACAGAAATTTTGCGGATGGGTCAATCCGTTCGCGAGATATGGCAGTTTGGAGGTAAGAAACGCTTGAGAAACTCAAAATTTTCGCAGTTCTGGTGCTCGAAACGAATAACTAGAACGGCCTCGGTGAAAAGTACGTATACCGTTGTAATCGGGCGAGTTTCTACTTTCAGATGCAACAGAAATTTTGCGGATTGGTCGATCCGTTCGCGAGATGTGGCAGTTTGGAAGTAAGAAACGCTTGAGAAACTGAAAATTTTCGCAGTTCTGATGCTCGAAACGAATAACTAGAACGGCCTAGGGGAAAAGTACGCATACCGTTGTAATCGAGCGAGTTTCTACTTTCAGATGCAACAGAAATTTTGCGGATTGGTCAATCCGTTCGCGAGATATGGCAGTTTGGAGGTAAGAAACGCTTGAGAAACTCAACATTTTCGCAGTTCTGATACTCGAAACGAATAACTAGAACGGCCTAGGGGAAAAGTACGCATACTGTTGTAATCGGGCGAGTTTCTACTTTCAGATGCAACAGAAATTTTGCGGATTGGTCAATCCGTTCGCGAGATATGGCAGTTTGGAAGTAAGAAACGCTTGAGAAACTCAAAGTTTTCGCAGTTCTGATGCTCGAAACGAATAACTAGAACGGCCTAGGGGAAAAGTACGCATACCGTTGTAATCGGGCGAGTTTCTACTTTCAGATGCAACAGAAATTTTGCGGATTGGTCAATCCGTGCGCGAGATATGGCAGTTTGGAGGTAAGAAACGCTTGAGAAACTCAAAATTTTCACAGTTCCGATGCTCGAAACGAATAACTAGAACGGCCCAGGGGAAAAGTACGCATACCGTTGTAATCGGGCGAGTTTCTACTTTCAGATGCAACAGAAATTTTGCGGATTGGTCAATCCGTTCGCGAGATATGGCAGTTTGGAGGTAAGAAACGCTTGAGAAACTCAAAATTTTCGCAGTTCTGATGCTCGAAACGAACAACTAGAACGGCCTAGGGGAAAAGTACACATACCGTTGTAATCGGGCGAGTTACTACTTTCAGGTGCGACAGAAATTTTGCGGATTGGTCAATTCCTTTCGCGAGATATGGCAGTTTGGAGGTAAGAAACGCTTGAGAAACTCAAAATTTTCGCAGTTCTCATGCTCGAAACGAATAACTACAACGGCCTAGGGGAAAAGTACTCATACCGTTGTAATCGGGCGAGTTTCTACTTTCAGATGCAACAGAAATTTTGCGGATTGGTCAATCCGTTCGCGAGATATGGCAGTTTGGAGGTAAGGAACGCTTGAGAAACTCAAAATTTTCGCAGTCCTGATGCTCGAAACGAGTAACTAGAACGGCCTAGGGGAAAAGTACACATACCGTTGTAATCGGGCGAGTTTCTACTTTCAGATGCAACGAAATTTTGCGGATTGGTCAATCCGTTCGCGAGATATGGCAGTTTGGAGGTAAGAAACGCTTGAGAAACTCAAAATTTTCGCAGTTCTGATGCTCGAAACTAATAACTAGAACGGCCTAGGGGAAAAGTACGCATACCGTTGTAATCGGGCGAGTTTCTACTTTCAGATGCAACAGAAATTTTGCGGATTGGTCAATCCGTTCGCGAGATATGGCAGTTTGGAGGTAAGAAACGCTTGAGAAACTCAAAATTTTCGCAGTTCTGATGCTCGAAACTAATAACTAGAACGGCCTAGGGGAAAAGTACGCATACCGTTGTAATCGGGCGAGTTTCTACTTTCAGATGCAACAGAAATTTTGCGGATTGGTCAATCCGTTCGCGAGATATGGCAGTTTGGAGGTAAGAAACGCTTGAGAAACTCAAAATTTTCACAGTTCTGATGCTCGAAACGAATAACCAGAACGGCCTAGAGGAAAAGTACGCATAGTGCTGTAATCGGGCGAGTTTCTACTTTCAGATGCAACAGAAATTTTGCGGATTGGTCAATCCGTTCGCGAGATATGGCAGTTTGGAGGTAAGAAACGCTCTAGAAACTCAAAATTTTCGCAGTTCTGATGCTCGACAAGCATAACTAGAACGGCCTAGGGGAAAAGTACGCACACCGTTGTAATCGGGCGAGTTTCTACTTTCAGATGCAACAGAAATTTTGCGGATTGGTCAATCCGTTCGCGAGGTATGGCAGTTTGGAGGTAAGAAACGCTTGAGAAATTCAAAATTTTCGCAGTTCTGATGCTAGAAACGAATAACTAGAACGGACTAGGGGAAAAGTACGCATACAGTTGTAATCGGGCGAGTTTCTACTTTCAGATGCAACAGAAATTTTGCGGATTGGTCAATCCGTTCGCGAGATATGGCAGTTTGGAGGTAAGAAACGCTTGAGAATCTCAAAATTTTCGCAGTTCTGATGCTCGAAACGAACAACTAGAACGGCCTAGGGGAAAAGTACGCATACCGTTGTAATCGGGCGAGTTTCTGCTTTCAGATGCATCAGAAATTTTGCGGATTGGTCAATCCGTTCGCGATATGTGGCAGTTTGTAGGTAAGAAACGCTTGAGAAACTCAACATTTTCGCAGTTCTGATACTCGAAACGAATAACTAGAACGGCCTAGGGGAAAAGTACGCATACTGTTGTAATCGGGCGAGTTTCTACTTTCAGATGCAACAGAAATTTTGCGGATTGGTCAATCCGTGCGCGAGATATGGCAGTTTGGAGGTAAGAAACGCTTGAGAAACTCAAAATTTTCACAGTTCCGATGCTCGAAACGAATAACTAGAACGGCCCAGGGGAAAAGTACGCATACCGTTGTAATCGGGCGAGTTTCTACTTTCAGATGCAACAGAAATTTTGCGGATTGTTCAATCCGTTCGCGAGATATGGCAGTTTGGAGGTAAGAAACGATTGAGAAACTCAAAATTTTCGCAGTTCTGATGCTCGAAACGAATAACTAGAACGGACTAGGGGAAAAGTACGCATACCGTTGTAATCGGGCGAGTTTCTACTTTCAGATGCAACAGAAATTTTGCGGATTGGTCAATCCGTTCGCGAGATATGGCAGTTTGGAGGTAAGAAACGCTTGAGAAACTCAAAATTTTCGCAGTTCTGATGCTCGAAACGAACAACTAGAACGGCCTAGGGGAAAAGTACACATACCGTTGTAATCGGGCGAGTTACTACTTTCAGATGCGACAGAAATTTTGCGGATTGGTCAATTCCTTTCGCGAGATATGGCAGTTTGGAGGTGAGATACGCTTGAGAAACTCAAAATTTTCGCAGTTCTCATGCTCGAAACGAATAACTACAACGGCCTAGGGGAAAAGTACTCATACCGTTGTAATCGGGCTAGTTTCTACTTTCAGATGCAACAGAAATTTTGCGGATTGGTCAATCCGTTCGCGAGATATGGCAGTTTGGAGGTAAGAAACACTTGAGAAACTCAAAATTTTCGCAGTTCTGATGCTCGACAAGCATAACTAGAACGGTCTAGGGGAAAAGTACGCATACCGTTGTAATTGGGCGAGTTTCTACTTTCAGATGCAACAGAAATTTTGCGGATTGTTCAATCCGTTCGCGAGATATGGCAGTTTGGAGGTAAGAAACGCTTGAGAAACTCAACATTTTCGCAGTTCTGATGCTCGAAACGAATAACTAGAACGGCCTAGGGGAAAAATACGCATACTGTTGTAATCGGGCGAGTTTCTACTTTCAGATGCAACAGAAATTTTGCGGATTGGTCAATCCGTTCGCGAGATATGGCAGTTTGGAGGTAAGGAACGCTTGAGAAACTCAAAATTTTCGCAGTCCTGATGCTCGAAACGAGTAACTAGAACGGCCTAGGGGAAAAGTACACATACCGTTGTAATCGGGCGAGTTTCTACTTTCAGATGCAACGAAATTTTGCGGATTGGTCAATCCGTTCGCGAGATATGGCAGTTTGGAGGTAAGAAACGCTTGAGAAACTCAAAATTTTCGCAGTTCTGATGCTCGAAACTAATAACTAGAACGGCCTAGGGGAAAAGTACGCATACCGTTGTAATCGGGCGAGTTTCTACTTTCAGATGCAACAGAAATTTTGCGGATTGGTCAATCCGTTCGCGAGATATGGCAGTTTGGAGGTAAGAAACGCTTGAGAAACTCAAAATTTTCGCAGTTCTGATGCTCGACAAGCATAACTAGAACGGCCTAGGGGAAAAGTACGCACACCGTTGTAATCGGGCGAGTTTCTACTTTCAGATGCAACAGAAATTTTGCGGATTGGTCAATCCGTTCGCGAGGTATGGCAGTTTGGAGGTAAGAAACGCTTGAGAAATTCAAAATTTTCGCAGTTCTGATGCTAGAAACGAATAACTAGAACGGACTAGGGGAAAAGTACGCATACAGTTGTAATCGGGCGAGTTTCTACTTTCAGATGCAACAGAAATTTTGCGGATTGGTCAATCCGTTCGCGAGATATGGCAGTTTGGAGGTAAGAAACGCTTGAGAATCTCAAAATTTTCGCAGTTCTGATGCTCGAAACGAACAACTAGAACGGCCTAGGGGAAAAGTACGCATACCGTTGTAATCGGGCGAGTTTCTGCTTTCAGATGCATCAGAAACTTTGCGGATTGGTCAATCCGTTCGCGATATGTGGCAGTTTGTAGGTAAGAAACGCTTGAGAAACTCAAAATTTTCGCAGTTCTGATGCTGGAAACGAATAACTAGAACGGCCTAGGGGAAAAGTACGCATACCGTTGTAATCGGGCGAGTTTCTACCTTCAGATGCAACAGAAATTTTGCGGATTGGTCAATCCGTTCGCGAGA
Source organism: Ptiloglossa arizonensis (assembly GCF_051014685.1). Lineage (NCBI taxonomy): Eukaryota > Metazoa > Arthropoda > Insecta > Hymenoptera > Colletidae > Ptiloglossa > Ptiloglossa arizonensis. Next base: position 2,940,497 of record NW_027478386.1, read on the forward strand.
TATGGCAGTTTGGAAGTAAGAAACGCTTGAGAAACTCAAAATTTTCGCAGTTCTGATGCTCGAAACGAATAACTAGAACGGCCTAGGGGAAAAGTACGCATACCGTTGTAATCGGGCGAGTTTCTACTTTCAGATGCAACAGAAATTTTGCGGATTGGTCAATCCGTTCGCGAGATGTGGCAGTTTGTATGTAAGAAACGCTTGAGAAACTCAAAATTTTCGCAGTTCTAATGCTCGAAACGAATAACTAGAACGGTCTAGGGGAAAAGTACGCACACCGTTGTAATCGGGCGAGTTTCTACCTTCAGATGCAACAGAAATTTTGCGGATTGGTCAATCCGTTCGCGAGATATGGCAGTTTGGAAGTAAGAAACGCTTGAGAAGCTCAAAATTTTCGCATTTCTGATGCTCGAACCGAATAACTAGAACGGCCTAGGGGAAAAGTACGCATACCGTTGTAATCGGGCGAGTTTCTACTTTCAGATGCAGCAGAAATTTTGCGGATTGGTCAATCCGTTCGCGAGATGTGGCAGTTTGTATGTAAGAAACGCTTGAGAAACTCAAAATTTTCGCAGTTCTAATGCTCGAAACGAATAACTAGAACGGTCTAGGGGAAAAGTACGCACACCGTTGTAATCGGGCGAGTTTCTACCTTCAGATGCAACAGAAATTGTGCGGATTGGTCAATCCGTTCGCGAGATATGGCAGTTTGGAAGTAAGAAACGCTTGAGAAGCTCAAAATTTTCGCATTTCTGATGCTCGAAACGAATAACTAGAACGGCCTAGGGGAAAAGTACGCATACCGTTGTAATCGGGCGAGTTTCTACTTTCAGATGCAACAGAAATTTTGCGGATTGGTCAATCCGTTCGCGAGATATGGCAGTTTGGATGTAAGAAACGCTTGAGAAACTCAAAATTTTCGCAGTTCTGATGCTCGAAACGAACAACTAGAACGGCCTAGGGGAAAAGTACACATACCGTTGTAATCGGGCGAGTTACTACTTTCAGATGCGACAGAAATTTTGCGGATTGGTCAATTCCTTTCGCGAGATATGGCAGTTTGGAGGTAAGAAACGCTTGAGAAACTCAAAATTTTCGCAGTTCTCATGCTCGAAACGAATAACTACAACGGCCTAGGGGAAAAGTACTCATACCGTTGTAATCGGGCTAGTTTCTACTTTCAGATGCAACAGAAATTTTGCGGATTGGTCAATCCGTTCGCGAGATATGGCAGTTTGGAGGTAAGAAACACTTGAGAAACTCAAAATTTTCGCAGTTCTGATGCTCGACAAGCATAACTAGAACGGTCTAGGGGAAAAGTACGCATACCGTTGTAATTGGGCGAGTTTCTACTTTCAGATGCAACAGAAATTTTGCGGATTGGTCAATCCGTTCGCGAGATATGGCAGTTTGGAGGTAAGAAACGCTTGAGAAACTCAAAATTTTCACAGTTCTGATGCTCGAAACGAATAACCAGAACGGCCTAGAGGAAAAGTACGCATAGTGCTGTAATCGGGCGAGTTTCTACTTTCAGATGCAACAGAAATTTTGCGGATTGGTCAATCCGTTCGCGAGATATGGCAGTTTGGAGGTAAGAAACGCTCTAGAAACTCAAAATTTTCGCAGTTCTGATGCTCGACAAGCATAACTAGAACGGCCTAGGGGAAAAGTACGCACACCGTTGTAATCGGGCGAGTTTCTACTTTCAGATGCAACAGAAATTTTGCGGATTGGTCAATCCGTTCGCGAGGTATGGCAGTTTGGAGGTAAGAAACGCTTGAGAAATTCAAAATTTTCGCAGTTCTGATGCTAGAAACGAATAACTAGAACGGACTAGGGGAAAAGTACGCATACAGTTGTAATCGGGCGAGTTTCTACTTTCAGATGCAACAGAAATTTTGCGGATTGGTCAATCCGTTCGCGAGATATGGCAGTTTGGAGGTAAGAAACGCTTGAGAATCTCAAAATTTTCGCAGTTCTGATGCTCGAAACGAACAACTAGAACGGCCTAGGGGAAAAGTACGCATACCGTTGTAATCGGGCGAGTTTCTGCTTTCAGATGCATCAGAAATTTTGCGGATTGGTCAATCCGTTCGCGATATGTGGCAGTTTGTAGGTAAGAAACGCTTGAGAAACTCAAAATTTTCGCAATTCTGATGCTGGAAACGAATAACTAGAACGGCCTAGGGGAAAAGTACGCATACCGTTGTAATCGGGCGAGTTTCTACCTTCAGATGCAACAGAAATTTTGCGGATTGGTCAATCCGTTCGCGAGATATGGCAGTTTGGAAGTAAGAAACGCTTGAGAAACTCAAAATTTTCGCAGTTCTGATGCTCGAAACGAATAACTAGAACGGCCTAGGGGAAAAGTACGCATACCGTTGTAATCGGGCGAGTTTCTACTTTCAGATGCAACAGAAATTTTGCGGATTGGTCAATCCGTTCGCGAGATGTGGCAGTTTGTATGTAAGAAACGCTTGAGAAACTCAAAATTTTCGCAGTTCTAATGCTCGAAACGAATAACTAGAACGGTCTAGGGGAAAAGTACGCACACCGTTGTAATCGGGCGAGTTTCTACCTTCAGATGCAACAGAAATTTTGCGGATTGGTCAATCCGTTCGCGAGATATGGCAGTTTGGAAGTAAGAAACGCTTGAGAAGCTCAAAATTTTCGCATTTCTGATGCTCGAAACGAATAACTAGAACGGCCTAGGGGAAAAGTACGCATACCGTTGTAATCGGGCGAGTTTCTACTTTCAGATGCAGCAGAAATTTTGCGGATTGGTCAATCCGTTCGCGAGATGTGGCAGTTTGTATGTAAGAAACGCTTGAGAAACTCAAAATTTTCGCAGTTCTAATGCTCGAAACGAATAACTAGAACGGTCTAGGGGAAAAGTACGCACACCGTTGTAATCGGGCGAGTTTCTACCTTCAGATGCAACAGAAATTTTGCGGATTGGTCAATCCGTTCGCGAGATATGGCAGTTTGGAAGTAAGAAACGCTTGAGAAGCTCAAAATTTTCGCATTTCTGATGCTCGAAACGAATAACTAGAACGGCCTAGGGGAAAAGTACGCATACCGTTGTAATCGGGCGAGTTTCTACTTTCAGATGCAACAGAAATTTTGCGGATTGGTCAATCCGTTCGCGAGATATGGCAGTTTGGAGGTAAGAAACGCTTGAGAAACTCAAAATTTTCGCAGTTCTGATGCTCGAAACGAACAACTAGAACGGCCTAGGGGAAAAGTACACATACCGTTGTAATCGGGCGAGTTACTACTTTCAGATGCGACAGAAATTTTGCGGATTGGTCAATTCCTTTCGCGAGATATGGCAGTTTGGAGGTAAGAAACGCTTGAGAAACTCAAAATTTTCGCAGTTCTCATGCTCGAAACGAATAACTACAACGGCCTAGGGGAAAAGTACTCATACCGTTGTAATCGGGCTAGTTTCTACTTTCAGATGCAACAGAAATTTTGCGGATTGGTCAATCCGTTCGCGAGATATGGCAGTTTGGAGGTAAGAAACACTTGAGAAACTCAAAATTTTCGCAGTTCTGATGCTCGACAAGCATAACTAGAACGGTCTAGGGGAAAAGTACGCATACCGTTGTAATTGGGCGAGTTTCTACTTTCAGATGCAACAGAAATTTTGCGGATTGTTCAATCCGTTCGCGAGATATGGCAGTTTGGAGGTAAGAAACGCTTGAGAAACTCAACATTTTCGCAGTTCTGATGCTCGAAACGAATAACTAGAACGGCCTAGGGGAAAAATACGCATACTGTTGTAATCGGGCGAGTTTCTACTTTCAGATGCAACAGAAATTTTGCGGATTGGTCAATCCGTTCGCGAGATATGGCAGTTTGGAGGTAAGGAACGCTTGAGAAACTCAAAATTTTCGCAGTCCTGATGCTCGAAACGAGTAACTAGAACGGCCTAGGGGAAAAGTACACATACCGTTGTAATCGGGCGAGTTTCTACTTTCAGATGCAACGAAATTTTGCGGATTGGTCAATCCGTTCGCGAGATATGGCAGTTTGGAGGTAAGAAACGCTTGAGAAACTCAAAATTTTCGCAGTTCTGATGCTCGAAACTAATAACTAGAACGGCCTAGGGGAAAAGTACGCATACCGTGGTAATCGGGCGAGTTTCTACTTTCAGATGCAACAGAAATTTTGCGGATTGGTCAATCCGTTCGCGAGATATGGCAGTTTGGAGGTAAGAAACGCTTGAGAAACTCAAAATTTTCACAGTTCTGATGCTCGAAACGAATAACCAGAACGGCCTAGAGGAAAAGTACGCATAGTGCTGTAATCGGGCGAGTTTCTACTTTCAGATGCAACAGAAATTTTGCGGATTGGTCAATCCGTTCGCGAGATGTGGCAGTTTGGAGGTAAGAAACGCTCTAGAAACTCAAAATTTTCGCAGTTCTGATGCTCGACAAGCATAACTAGAACGGCCTAGGGGAAAAGTACGCACACCGTTGTAATCGGGCGAGTTTCTACTTTCAGATGCAACAGAAATTTTGCGGATTGGTCAATCCGTTCGCGAGGTATGGCAGTTTGGAGGTAAGAAACGCTTGAGAAATTCAAAATTTTCGCAGTTCTGATGCTAGAAACGAATAACTAGAACGGACTAGGGGAAAAGTACGCATACAGTTGTAATCGGGCGAGTTTCTACTTTCAGATGCAACAGAAATTTTGCGGATTGGTCAATCCGTTCGCGAGGTATGGCAGTTTGGAGGTAAGAAACGCTTGAGAAATTCAAAATTTTCGCAGTTCTGATGCTCGAAACGAATAACTAGAACGGTCTAGGGGAAAAGTACGCACACCGTTGTAATCGGGCGAGTTTCTACCTTCAGATGCAACAGAAATTTTGCGGATTGGTCAATCCGTTCGCGAGATATGGCAGTTTGGAAGTAAGAAACGCTTGAGAAGCTCAAAATTTTCGCATTTCTGATGCTCGAAACGAATAACTAGAACGGCCTAGGTGAAAAGTACGCATACCGTTGTAATCGGGCGAGTTTCTACTTTCAGATGCAGCAGAAATTTTGCGGATTGGTCAATCCGTTCGCGAGATGTGGCAGTTTGTAGGTAAGAAACGCTTGAGAAACTCAAAATTTTCGCAGTTCTGATGCTCGAAACGAATAACTAGAACGGCCTAGGGGAAAAGTACGCATACCGTTGTAATCGGGCGAGTTTCTACCTTCAGATGCAAAAGAAATTTTGCGGATTGGTCAATCCGTTCGCGAGATGTGGCAGCTTGGAAGTAAGAAACGCTTGAGAAACTCAAAATTTTCGCAGTTCTGATGCTCGAAACGAATAACTAGAACGGCCTAGGGGAAAAGTACGCATCCAGTTGTAATCGGGCGAGTTTCTACTTTCAGATGCAACAGAAATTTTGCGGATTGGCCAATCCGTTCGCGAGATATGGCAGTTTGGAGGTAAGAAACGCTCGAGAAACTCAAAATTTTCGCAGTTCTGATGCTCGACAAGCATAACTAGAACGGCCTAGGGGAAAAGTACCTATACCGTTGTAATCGGGCGAGTTTCTACTTTCAGATGCAACAGAAATTTTGCGGATTGGTCAATCCGTTCGCGAGATGTGGCAGTTTGGAAGTAAGAAACGCTTGAGAAACTCTAAATTTTCGCAGTTCTGATGCTCGAAACGAATAACTAGAACGGCCTAGGGGGAATGTACGCATACCGTTGTAATCGGGCGAGTTTCTACTTTCAGATGCAACAGAAATTTTGCGGATTGGTCAATCCGTTCGCGAGATGTGGCAGTTTGTAGGTAAGAAACGCTTGAGAAACTCAAAATTTTCGCAGTTCTGATGCTCGAAACGAATAACTAGAAAGGCCTCGGTGAAAAGTACGTATACCGTTGTAATCGGGAGAGTTTCTACTTTCAGATGCAACAGAAATTTTGCGGATGGGTCAATCCGTTCGCGAGATATGGCAGTTTGGAGGTAAGAAACGCTTGAGAAACTCAAAATTTTCGCAGTTCTGGTGCTAGAAACGAATAACTAGAACGGCCTCGGTGAAAAGTACGTATACCGTTGTAATCGGGCGAGTTTCTACTTTCAGATGCAACAGAAATTTTGCGGATTGGTCGATCCGTTCGCGAGATGTGGCAGTTTGGAAGTAAGAAACGCTTGAGAAGCTCAAAATTTTCGCATTTCTGATGCTCGAAACGAATAACTAGAACGGCCTAGGGGAAAAGTACGCATACCGTTGTAATCGAGCGAGTTTCTACTTTCAGATGCAACAGAAATTTTGCGGATTGGTCAATCCGTTCGCGAGATATGGCAGTTTGGAGGTAAGAAACGCTTGAGAAACTCAACATTTTCGCAGTTCTGATACTCGAAACGAATAACTAGAACGGCCTAGGGGAAAAGTACGCATACTGTTGTAATCGGGCGAGTTTCTACTTTCAGATGCAACAGAAATTTTGCGGATTGGTCCATCCGTTCGCGAGATATGGCAGTTTGGAAGTAAGAAACGCTTGAGAAACTCAAAGTTTTCGCAGTTCTGATGCTCGAAACGAATAACTAGAACGGCCTTGGGGAAAAGTACGCATACCGTTCTAATCGGGCGAGTTTCTACTTTCAGATGCAACAGAAATTTTGCGGATTGGTCAATCCGTGCGCGAGATATGGCAGTTTGGAGGTAAGAAACGCTTGAGAAACTCAAAATTTTCACAGTTCCGATGCTCGAAACGAATAACTAGAACGGCCCAGGGGAAAAGTACGCATACCGTTGTAATCGGGCGAGTTTCTACTTTCAGATGCAACAGAAATTTTGCGGATTGGTCAATCCGTTCGCGAGATATGGCAGTTTGGAGGTAAGAAACGATTGAGAAACTCAAAATTTTCGCAGTTCTGATGCTCGAAACGAATAACTAGAACGGACTAGGGGAAAAGTACGCATACCGTTGTAATCGGGCGAGTTTCTACTTTCAGATGCAACAGAAATTTTGCGGATTGGTCAATCCGTTCGCGAGATATGGCAGTTTGGAGGTAAGAAACGCTTGAGAAACTCAAAATTTTCGCAGTTCTGATGCTCGAAACGAACAACTAGAACGGCCTAGGGGAAAAGTACACATACCGTTGTAATCGGGCGAGTTACTACTTTCAGATGCGACAGAAATTTTGCGGATTGGTCAATTCCTTTCGCGAGATATGGCAGTTTGGAGGTAAGAAACGCTTGAGAAACTCAAAATTTTCGCAGTTCTCATGCTCGAAACGAATAACTACAACGGCCTAGGGGAAAAGTACTCATACCGTTGTAATCGGGCTAGTTTCTACTTTCAGATGCCACAGAAATTTTGCGGATTGGTCAATCCGTTCGCGAGATATGGCAGTTTGGAGGTAAGAAACACTTGAGAAACTCAAAATTTTCGCAGTTCTGATGCTCGACAAGCATAACTAGAACGGTCTAGGGGAAAAGTACGCATACCGTTGTAATTGGGCGAGTTTCTACTTTCAGATGCAACAGAAATTTTGCGGATTGGTCAATCCGTTCGCGAGATATGGCAGTTTGGAGGTAAGAAACGCTTGAGAATCTCAAAATTTTCGCAGTTCTGATGCTCGAAACGAACAACTAGAACGGCCTAGGGGAAAAGTACACATACCGTTGTAATCGGGCGAGTTACTACTTTCAGATGCAACAGAAATTTTGCGGATTGGTCAATCCGTTCGCGAGATATGGCAGTTTGGATGTAAGAAACGCTTGAGAAACTCAAAATTTTCGCAGTTCTCATGCTCGAAACGAATAACTACAACGGCCTAGGGGAAAAGTATGCATACCGCTGTAATCGGGCTAGTTTCTACTTTCAGATGCAACAGAAATTTTGCGGATTGGTCAATCCGTTCGCGAGATATGTCAGTTTGGAGGTAAGAAACGCTCGAGAAACTCAAAATTTTCGCAGTTCTGATGCTCGACAAGCATAACTAGAACGGCCTAGGGGAAAAGTACGCACACCGTTGTAATCGGGCGAGTTTCTACTTTCAGATGCAACAGAAATTTTGCGGATTGGTCAATCCGTTCGCGAGATATGGCAGTTTGGAGGTAAGAAACGCTTGAGAAACTCAAAATTTTCGCAGTTCTGATGCTAGAAACGAATAACTAGAACGGACTAGGGGAAAAGTACGCATACAGTTGTAATCGGGCGAGTTTCTACTTTCAGATGCAACAGAAATTTTGCGGATTGGTCAATCCATTCGCGAGATATGGCAGTTTGTAGGTAAGAAACGCTTGAGAAACTCAAAATTTTCACAGTTCTGATGCTCGAAACGAATAACCAGAACGGCCTAGAGGAAAAGTACGCATACAGTTGTAATCGAGCGAGTTTCTACTTTCAGATGCAACAGAAATTTTGCGGGTTGGTCAATCCGTTCGCGAGATATGGCAGTTAGGAGGTAAGAAACGCTTGAGAAACTCAACATTTTCGCAGTTCTGATACTCGAAACGAATAACTAGAAAGGCCTAGGGGAAAAGTACGCATACTGTTGTAATCGGGCGAGTTTCTGCTTTCAGACGCAACAGAAATTTTGCGGATTGGTCAATCCGTTCGCGAGATATGGCAGTTTGGAGGTAAGAAACGCTTGAGAAACTCAAAGTTTTTGCAGTTCTGATGCTCGAAACGAATAACTAGAACGGCCTAGGGGAAAAGTACGCATACCGTTGTAATCGGGCGAGTTTCTACTTTCAGATGCAACAGAAATTTTGCGGATTGGTCAATCCGTTCGCGAGATATGGCAGTTTGGAGGTAAGAAACGCTTGAGAAACTCAAAATTTTCGCAGTTCTCATGCTCGAAACGAATGACTACAACGGACTAGGGGAAAAGTACGCATAGTGTTGTAATCGGGCGAGTTTCTACTTTCAGATGCAACAGAAATTTTGCGGATTGGTCAATCCGTTCGCGAGATGTGGCAGTTTGTAGGTAAGAAACGCTTGAGAAACTCAAAATTTTCGCAGTTCTGATGCTCGAAACGAATAACTAGAACGGCCTAGGGGAAAAGTACGCATACCGTTGTAATCGGGCGAGTTTCTACCTTCAGATGCAACAGAAATTTTGCGGATTGGTCAATCCGTTCGCGAGATGTGGCAGTTTGGAAGTAAGAAACGCTTGAGAAACTCAAAATTTTCGCAGTTCTGATGCTCGAAACGAATAACTAGAACGGCCTAGTTGAAAAGTACGCATAACGTTGTAATCGGGCGAGTTTCTACTTTCAGATGCAACAGAAATTTTGCGGATTGGTCAATCCGTTCGCGAGATATGGCAGTTTGGAGGTAAGAAACGCTTGAGAAACTCAAAATTTTCGCAGTTCTGATGCTCGAAACGTATAACTAGAACGGCCTCGGTGAAAAGTACGTATACCGTTGAAATCGGGCGAGTTTCTACTTTCAGATGCAACAGAAATTTTGCGGATTGGTCAATCCGTTCGCGAGATATGGCAGTTTGGAGGTAAGAAACGCTTGAGAAACTCAAAATTTTCGCAGTTCTGATGCTCGAAACGAACAACTAGAACGGCCTAGGGGAAAAGTACACATACCGTTGTAATCGGGCGAGTTACTACTTTCAGATGCAACAGAAATTTTGCGGATTGGTGAATCCGTTCGCGAGATATGGCAGTTTGGAGGTAAGTAACGCTTGAGAAACTCAAAATTTTCGCAGTTCTCATGCTCGAAACGAATAACTACAACGGCCTAGGGGAAAAGTACGCATACCGTTGTAATGGGGCGAGTTTCTACTTTCAGATGCAACAGAAATTTTGCGGATTGGTCAATCCGTTCGCGAGATATGGCAGTTTGGAGGTAAGAAACGCTTGAGAAACTCAAAATTTTCGCAGTTCTGATGCTCGAAACGAACAACTAGAACGGCCTAGGGGAAAAGTACACATACCGTTGTAATCGGGCGAGTTACTACTTTCAGATGCGACAGAAATTTTGCGGATTGGTCAATCCGTTCGCGAGATATGGCAGTTTGGAGGTAAGAAACGCTTGAGAAACTCAAAATTTTCGCAGTTCTGATGCTCGAAACGAATAACTAGAACGGCCTCGGTGAAAAGTACGTATACCGTTGAAATCGGGCGAGTTTCTACTTTCAGATGCAACAGAAATTTTGCGGATTGGTCAATCCGTTCGCGAGATATGGCAGTTTGGAGGTAAGAGACGCTTGAGAAACTCAAAATTTTCGCAGTTCTGATGCTCGAAACGAACAACTAGAACGGCCTAGGGGAAAAGTACACATACCGTTGTAATCGGGCGAGTTACTACTTTCAGATGCAACAGAAATTTTGCGGATTGGTGAATCCGTTCGCGAGATATGGCAGTTTGGAGGTAAGTAACGCTTGAGAAACTCAAAATTTTCGCAGTTCTCATGCTCGAAACGAATAACTACAACGGCCTAGGGGAAAAGTACGCATACCGTTGTAATGGGGCGAGTTTCTACTTTCAGATGCAACAGAAATTTTGCGGATTGGTCAATCCGTTCGCGAGATATGGCAGTTTGGAGGTAAGAAACGCTTGAGAAACTCAAAATTTTCGCAGTTCTGATGCTCGAAACGAATAACTAGGGCGGCCTAGGGGAAAAGTACGCATACCGTTGTAATCGGGCGAGTTTCTGCTTTCAGATGCATCAGAAATTTTGCGGATTGGTCAATCCGTTCGCGAGATGTGGCAGTTTGTAGGTAAGAAACGCTTGAGAAACTCAAAATTTTCGCAATTCTGATGCTCGAAACGAATAACTAGGGCGGCCTACGGGAAAAGTACGCATACCGTTGTAATCGGGCGAGTTTCTGCTTTCAGATGCATCAGAAATTTTGCGGATTGGTCAATCCGTTCGCGAGATGTGGCAGTTTGTAGGTAAGAAACGCTTGAGAAACTCAAAATTTTCGCAGTTCTGATGCTCGAAACGAATAACTAGGACGGCCTAGGGGAAAAGTACGCATACCGTTGTAATCGGGCGAGTTTCTACTTTCAGATGCAACAGAAATTTTGAGGATTGGTCAATCCGTTCGCGAGATATGGCAGTTTGGAAGTAAGAAACGCTTGAGAAACGCAAAATTTTCGCAGTTCTGATGCTCGAAACGAATAACTAGAACGGCCTAGGGTAAAAGGACGCATACCGTTGTAATCGGGCGAGTTTCTACTTTCAGATGCAACAGAAATTTTGCGGATTGGTCAATCCGTTCGCGAGATATGGCAGTTTGGAGGTAAGAAACGCTTGAGAAACTCCAAATTTTCGCAGTTCTGATGCTCGAAACGAATAACTAGAACGGCCTAGGGGAAAAGTACGCATACCGTTGTAATCGGGCGAGTTTCTACTTTCAGATGCAACAGAAATTTTGCGGATTGGTCAATCCGTTCGCGAGATATGGCAGTTTGTAGGTAAGAAACGCTTGAGAAACTCAAAATTTTCGCAGTTCTGATGCTCGAAACGAATAACTAGGACGGCCTAGGGGAAAAGTACGCATACCGTTGTAATCGGGCGGGTTTCTACTTTCAGATGCAACAGAAATTTTGCGGATTGGTCAATCCGTTCGCGAGATATGACAGTTTGGAAGTAAGAAACGCTTGAGAAACTCAAAATTTTCGCAATTCTGATGCTCGAAACGAATAACTAGGGCGGCCTAGGGGAAAAGTACGCATACCGTTGTAATCGGGCGAGTTTCTGCTTTCAGATGCATCAAAAATTTTGCAGATTTGTCAATCCGTTCGCGAGATATGGCAGTTTGGAAGGAAGAAACGCTTGAGAAACTCAAAATTTTCGCAGTTCTGATGCTCGAAACGAATAACTAGAACGGCCTAGGGGAAAAGTACGCATACAGTTGTAATCGGGCGAGTTTCTACTTTCAGATGCAACAGAAATTTTGCGGATTGGTCAATCCGTTCGCGAGATATGGCAGTTTGGAGGTAAGAAACGCTTGAGAAACTCAAAATTTTCGCAGTTCTGATGCTCGACATGCATAACTAGAACGGCCTAGGGGAAAAGTACGCATACCCTTGTAATCGGGCGAGTTTCTACTTTCAGATGCAACAGAAATTTTGCGGATTGGTCAATCCGTTCGCGAGATATGACAGTTTGGAAGTAAGAAACGCTTGAGAAACTCAAAATTTTCGCAGTTCTGATGCTCGAAACGAATAACTAGGACGGCCTAGGGGAAAAGTACGCATACCGTTGTAATCGGGCGGGTTTCTACTTTCAGATGCAACAGAAATTTTGCGGTTTGGTCAATCCGTTCGCGAGATATGACAGTTTGGAAGTAACAAACGCTTGAGAAACTCAAAATTTTCGCAATTCTGATGCTCGAAACGAATAACTAGGGCGGCCTAGGGGAAAAGTACGCATACCGTTGTAATCGGGCGAGTTTCTGCTTTCAGATGCATCAGAAATTTTGCAGATTGGTCAATCCGTTCGCGAGATATGGCAGTTTGGAAGGAAGAAACGCTTGAGAAACTCAAAATTTTCGCAGTTCTGATGCTCGAAACGAATAACTAGAACGGCCTAGGGGAAAAGTACGCATACAGTTGTAATCGGGCGAGTTTCTACTTTCAGATGCAACAGAAATTTTGCGGATTGGTCAATCCGCTCGCGAGATATGGCAGTTTGGAGGTAAGAAACGCTTGAGAAACTCAAAATTTTCGCAGTTCTGATGCTCGACAAGCATAACTAGAACGGCCTAGGGGAAAAGTACGCATACCCTTGTAATCGGGCGAGTTTCTACTTTCAGATGCAACAGAAATTTTGCGGATTGGTCAATCCGTTCGCGAGATATGACAGTTTGGAAGTAAGAAACGCTTGAGAAACTCAAAATTTTCGCAATTCTGATGCTCGAAACGAATAACTAGGGCGGCCTAGGGGAAAAGTACGCATACCGTTGTAATCGGGCGAGTTTCTGCTTTCAGATGCATCAGAAATTTTGCGGATTGGTCAAACCTTTCGCGAGATATGGCAGTTTGGAGGTAAGAAACGCTTGAGAAACTCCAAATTTTCGCAGTTCTGATGCTGGAAACGAATAACTAGAACGGCCTAGGGGAAATGTACGCATACAGTTGTAATCGGGCGAGTTTCTACTTTCAGATGCAACAGAAATTTTGCGGATTGGTCAATCCGTTCGCGAGATATGGCAGTTTGGAGGTAAGAAACGCTTGAGAAACTCAAAATTTTCGCAGTTCTGATGCTCGACAAGCATAACTAGAACGGCCTAGGGGAAAAGTACGCATACCGTTGTAATCGGGCGAGTTTCTACTTTCAGATGCAACAGAAATTTTGCGGATTGGTCAATCCGTTCGCGAGATATGGCAGTTTGGAAGTAAGAAACGCTTGAGAAACTCAAAATTTTCGCAGTTCTGATGCTCGAAACGAATAACTAGTACGGCCCAGGGGAAAAGTACGCATACCGTTGTAATCGGGCGAGTTTCTACTTTCAGATGCAACAGAAATTTTGCGGATTGGTCAATCCGCTCGCGAGATATGGCAGTTTGGAGGTAAGAAACGCTTGAGAAACTCAAAATTTTCGCAGTTCTGATGCTTGAAACGAATAACTAGAACGGCCTAGGGGAAAAGTACGTATACCGTTGTAATCGGGCGAGTTTCCACTTTCAGATGCAACAGAAAATTTGCGGATTGGTCAATCCGTTCGCGAGATATGGCAGTTTGGAGGTAAGAAACGCATGAGAAACTCAAAATTTTCGCAGTTCTGATGCTCGAAACGAATAACTAGAACGGTCTAGGGGAAAAGTACGCATACAGTTGTAATCGGGCGAGTTTCTACCTTCAGATGCAACAGAAATTTTGCGGATTGGTCAATCCGTTCGCGAGATATGGCAGTTTGGAGGTAAGAAACGCTTGAGAAACTCAAAATTTTCGCAGTTCTGATGCTCGAAACGAATAACTAGAACGGCCTAGGGGAAAAGTACGTACACCGTTGTAATCGGGCGAGTTTCTACTTTCAGATGCAACAGAAATTTTGCGGATTGGTCAATCCGTTCGCGAGATATGGCAGTTTGGAGGTAAGCAACGCTTGAGAAACTCAAAATTTTCGCAGTTCTGATGCTCGAAACGAACAACTAGAACGGCCTAGGGGAAAAGTACGTATACCGTTGTAATCGGGCGTGTTTCTACTTTCAGATGCAACAGAAATTTTGCGGATTGGTCAATCCGTTCGCGAGATATGGCAGTTTGGAGGTAAGCAACGCTTGAGAAACTCAAAATTTTCGCAGTTCTGATGCTCGAAACGAATAACTAGAACGGTCTAGGGGAAAAGTACGAATACAGTTGTAATCGGGCCAGTTTCTACCTTCAGATGCAACAGAAATTTTGCGGATTGGTCAATCCGTTCGCGAGATATGGCAGTTTGGAGGTAAGAAACGCTTGAGAAACTCAAAATTTTCGCAGTTCTGATGCTCGAAACGAATAACTAGAAAGGCCTAGGGGAAAAGTACGCATAGTGTTGTAATCGGGCGAGTTTCTGCTTTCAGATGTATCACAAATTTTGCGGATTGGTCAATCCGTTCGCGAGATGTGGCAGTTTGGAAGGAAGAAACGCTTGAGAAACTCAAAATTTTCGCAGTTCTGATGCTCGAAACGAATAACTAGGGCGGCCTAGGGAAAAAGTACGCATACCGTTGTAATCGGGCGAGTTTCTGCTTTCAGATGCATCAGAAATTTTGCGGATTGGTCAATCCGTTCGCGAGATGTGGCAGTTTGGAAGTAAGAAACGCTTGAGAAACTCAAAATTTTCGCAGTTCTGATGCTCGAAACGAATAACTAGAAAGCCCTAGGGGAAAAGTACGAATACCGATGTAATCGGGCGAGTTTCTACTTTCAGATGCAACAGAAATTTTGCGGATTGGTCGATCCGTTCGCGAGATATGGCAGTTTGGAGGTAAGAAACGCTTGAGAAACTCAAAATTTTCGCAGTTCTGATGCTCGAAACGAATAACTAGTACGGCCCAGGGGAAAAGTACGCATACCGTTGTAATCGGGCGAGTTTCTACTTTCAGATGCAACAGAAATTTTGCGGATTGGTCAATCCGTTCGCGAGATATGGCAGTTTGGAAGTAAGAAACGCTTGAGAAACTCAAAATTTTCGCAGTTCTGATGCTCGAAACGAATAACTAGTACGGCCCAGGGGAAAAGTACGCATACCGTTGTAATCGGGCGAGTTTCTGCTTTCAGATGCATCACAAATTTTGCGGATTGGTCAATCCGTTCGCGAGATGTGGCAGTTTGGAAGGAAGAAACGCTTGAGAAACTCAAAATTTTCGCAGTTCTGATGCTCGAAACGAATAACTAGGGCGGCCTAGGGGAAAAGTACGCATACCGTTGTAATCGGGCGAGTTTCTGCTTTCAGATGCATCAGAAATTTTGCGGATTGGTCAATCCGTTCGCGAGATGTGGCAGTTTGGAAGTAAGAAACGCTTGAGAAACTCAAAATTTTCGCAGTTCTGATGCTCGAAACGAATAACTAGAAAGCCCTAGGGGAAAAGTACGCATACCGATGTAATCGGGCGAGTTTCTACTTTCAGATGCAACAGAAATTTTGCGGATTGGTCGATCCGTTCGCGAGATATGGCAGTTTGGAGGTAAGAAACGCTTGAGAAACTCAAAATTTTCGCAGTTCTGATGCTCGAAACGAATAACTAGTACGGCCCAGGGGAAAAGTACGCATACCGTTGTAATCGGGCGAGTTTCTACTTTCAGATGCAACAGAAATTTTGCGGATTGGTCAATCCGTTCGCGAGATATGGCAGTTTGGAAGTAAGAAACGCTTGAGAAACTCAAAATTTTCGCAGTTCTGATGCTCGAAACGAATAACTAGTACGGCCCAGGGGAAAAGTACGCATACCGTTGTAATCGGGCGAGTTTCTACTTTCAGATGCAACAGAAATTTTGCGGATTGGTCAATCCGCTCGCGAGATATGGCAGTTTGGAGGTAAGAAACGCTTGAGAAACTCAAAATTTTCGCAGTTCTGATGCTCGAAACGAATAACTAGAACGGTCTAGGGGAAAAGTACGAATACAGTTGTAATCGGGCGAGTTTCTACCTTCAGATGCAACAGAAATTTTGCGGATTGGTCAATCCGTTCGCGAGATATGGCAGTTTGGAGGTAAGCAACGCTTGAGAAACTCAAAATTTTCGCAGTTCTGATGCTCGAAACGAATAACTAGAAAGGCCTAGGGGAAGAGTACGCATAGTGTTGTAATCGGGCGAGTTTCTGCTTTCAGATGCATCACAAATTTTGCGGATTGGTCAATCCGTTCGCGAGATGTGGCAGTTTGGAAGTCAGAAACGCTTGAGAAACTCAAAATTTTCGCAGTTCTGATGCTCGAAACGAATAACTAGAAAGGCCTAGGGGAAAAGTACGCATACCGTTGTAATCGGGCGAGTTTCTACTTTCAGATGCAACAGAAATTTTGCGGATTGGTCAATCCGCTCGCGAGATATGGCAGTTTGGAGGTAAGAAACGCTTGAGAAACTCAAAATTTTCGCAGTTCTGATGCTCGAAACGAATAACTAGAACGGCCTAGGGGAAAAGTACGTATACCGTTGTAATCGGGCGAGTTTCCACTTTCAGAAGCAACAGAAAATTTGCGGATTGGTCAATCCGTTCGCGAGATATGGCAGTTTGGAGGTAAGAAACGCATGAGAAACTCAAAATTTTCGCAGTTCTGATGCTCGAAACGAATAACTAGAACGGTCTAGGGGAAAAGTACGCATACAGTTGTAATCGGGCGAGTTTCTACCTTCAGATGCAACAGAAATTTTGCGGATTGGTCAATCCGTTCGCGAGATATGGCAGTTTGGAGGTAAGAAACGCTTGAGAAACTCAAAATTTTCGCAGTTCTGATGCTCGAAACGAATAACTAGGACGGCCTAGGGGAAAAGTACGCATACCGTTGTAATCGGGCGAGTTTCTACTTTCAGATGCAACAGAAATTTTGCGGATTTGTCAATCCGTTCGCGAGATATGGCAGTTTGGAGGTAAGAAACGCTTGAGAAATTCAAAATTTTCACAGTTCTGATGCTCGAAACGAATAACCAGAACGGCCTAGGGGAAAAGTACGCACACCGTTGTAATCGGGCGAGTTTCTACTTTCAGATGCAACAGATATTTTGCGGATTGGTCAATCCGTTCGCGAGGTATGACAGTTTGGAGGTAAGGAACGCTTGAGAAACTCAAAATTTTCGCAGCTCTGGTGCTCGAAACGAATAACTAGAAAGGCCTAGGGGAAAAGTACGCATACCGTTGTAATCGGGCGAGTTTCTGCTTTCAGATGCATCAGAAATTTTGCGGATTGGTCAATCCGTTCGCGAGATATGGCAGTTTGGAAGTAAGAAACGCTTGAGAAACTCAAAATTTTCGCAGTTCTGATGCTCGAAACGAATAACTAGGACGGCCTAGGGGAAAAGTACGCATACCGTTGTAATCGGGCGAGTTTCTACTTTCAGATGCAACAGAAATTTTGCGGATTGGTCAATCCGTTCGCGAGATATGGCAGTTTGGAGGTAAGCAACGCTTGAGAAACTCAAAATTTTCGCAGTTCTGATGCTCGAAACGAACAACTAGAACGGCCTAGGGGAAAAGTACGCACACCATTGTAATCGGGCGAGTTTCTACTTTCAGATGCAACAGATATTTTGCGGATTGGTCAATCCGTTCGCGAGATATGACAGTTTGGAGGTAAGAAACGCTTGAGAAACTCAAAATTTTCGCAGTTCTGGTGCTCGAAACGAATAACTAGAAAGGCCTAGGGGAAAAGTACGCATACCGTTGTAATCGGGCGAGTTTCTGCTTTCAGATGCAACAGAAATTTTGCGGATTGGTCAACCCGTTCGCGAGATATGGCAGTTTGGAGGTAAGAAACGCTTCAGAAACTCAAAATTTTCGCAAGTTCTTATGCTCGAAACGAATAACTAGAACGGCCTAGGGGAAAAGTACGTATACCGTTGAAATCGGGGGAGTTTCTACTTTCAGATGCAACAGAAATTTTGCGGATTGGTCAATCCGTTCGCGAGATATGGCAGTTTGGAGGTAAGCAACGCTTGAGAAATCAAAATTTTCGCAGTTCTGTTGCTCGAAACGAATAACTAGAACGGCCTAAGGGAAAAGTACGCATACAGTTTTAATCGGGCGAGTTTCCACTTTCAGATGCAACAGAAATTTTGCGGATTGGTCAATCCGTTCGCGAGATATGGCAGTTTGGAAGTAAGAAACGCTTGAGAAACTCAAAATTTTCGCAGTTCTGATGCGCGAAACGAATTACTAGGGCGGCCTAGGGGAAATGTACGCATACCGTTGTAATCGGGCGAGTTTCTGCTTTCAGATGCATCAGAAATTTTGCGGATTGGTCAATCCGTTCGCGAGATGTGGCAGTTTGTAGGTAAGAAACGCTTGAGAAACTCAAAATTTTCGCAGTTCTGATGCTCGAAACGAATAACTATAACGGACTAGGGGAAAAGTACGCATACAGTTGTAATCGGGCGGGTTTCTACTCTCAGATGCAACAGAAATTTTGCGGATTGGTCAATCCGTTCGCGAGATATGGCAGTTTGGAGGTAAGAAACGCTTGAGAAACTCAAAATTTTCGCAGTTCTGATGCTCGAAACGAATAACTAGAACGGTCTAGGGGAAAAGTACGCATACATTTGTAATCGGGCGAGTTTCTACCTTCAGATGCAACAGAAATTTTGCGGATTGGTCAATCCGTTCGCGAGATATGGCAGTTTGGAGGTAAGAAACGCTTGAGAAACTCCAAATTTTCGCAGTTCTGATGCTCGAAACGAATAAATAGAACGGACTGGGGGAAAAGTACGCATAGTGTTGTAATCGGGCGAGTTTCTACTTTCAGATGCAACTGAAATTTTGCGGATTGGTCAATCCGTTCGCGAGATATGGCAGTTTGGAGGTAAGAAACGCTTGAGAAACTCAAAATTTTCGCAGTTCTGATGCTCGACAAGCATAACTAGAACGGCCTAGGGGAAAAGTACGCATACATTTGTAATCGGGCGAGTTTCTACCTTCAGATGCAACAGAAATTTTGCGGATTGGTCAATCCGTTCGCGAGATATGGCAGTTTGGAGGTAAGAAACGCTTGAGAAACTCCAAATTTTCGCAGTTCTGATGCTCGAAACGAATAAATAGAACGGACTGGGGGAAAAGTACGCATAGTGTTGTAATCGGGCGAGTTTCTACTTTCAGATGCAACTGAAATTTTGCGGATTGGTCAATCCGTTCGCGAGATATGGCAGTTTGGAGGTAAGAAACGCTTGAGAAACTCAAAATTTTCGCAGTTCTGATGCTCGACAAGCATAACTAGAACGGCCTAGGGGAAAAGTACGCATACCGTTGTAATCGGGCGAGTTTCTACTTTCAGATGCAACAGAAATTTTGCGGATTAGTCAATTCGTTCGCGAGATATGGCAGTTTGGAGGTAAGAAACGCTTGAGAAACTAAAAATTTTCGCAGTTCTGATGCTCGAAACGAATAACTATAACGGACTAGGGGAAAAGTACGCATACAGTTGTAATCGGGCGAGTTTCTACTTTTAGATGCAATAGAAATTTTGCGGATTGGTCAATCCGTTCGCGAGATATGGCAGTTTGGAGGTAAGAAACGCTTGAGAAACTCAAAATTTTCGCAGTTCTGATGCTCGAAACGAACAACTAGAACGGCCTAGGGGAAAAGTACGCACAGTGTTGTAATCGGGCGAGTTTCTACTTTCAGATGCAACAGAAATTTTGCGGATTGGTCAATCCGTTCGCGAGATATGGCAGTTTGGAGGTAAGAAACGCTTGAGGAACTCAAAATTTTCGCAGTTCTGATGCTCGTCAAGAACAACTAGAACGGCCTAGGGGAAAAGTACGCATACCGTTGTAATCGGGCGAGTTTCTACTTTCAGATGCAACAGAAATTTTGCGGATTGGTCAATTCGTTCGCGAGATATGGCAGTTTGGAGGTAAGAAACGCTTGAGAAACTAAAAATTTTCGCAGTTCTGATGCTCGAAACGAATAACTATAACGGTCTAGGGGAAAAGTACGCATACAGTTGTAATCGGGCGAGTTTCTGCCTTCAGATGCAACAGAAATTTTGCGGATTGGTCAATCCGTTCGCGAGATATGGCAGTTTGGAGGTAAGAAACGCTTGAGAAACTCCAAATTTTCGCAGTTCTGATTCTCGAAACGAATAACTAGAACGGACTGGGGGAAAAGTACGCATACAGTTGTAATCGGGCGAGTTTCTACTTTCAGATGCAACAGAAGTTTTGCGGATTGGTCAATCCGTTCGCGAGATATGGCAGTTTGGAGGTAAGAAACGCTTGAGAAACTCAAAATTTTCGCAGTTCTGATGCTCGAAACGAATAACTAGAACGGCCTAGGGGAAAAGTACGCATAGTGTTGTAATCGGGCGAGTTTCTACTTTCAGATGCTTCAGAAATTTTGCGGATTGGTCAATCCGTTCGCGAGATATGGCAGTTTGGAGGTAAGAAACGCTTGAGAAACTCAAAATTTTCGCAGTTCTGATGCTCGACAAGCATAACTATAACGGACTAGGGAAAAAGTACGCATACAGTTGTAATCGGGCGAGTTTCTACTTTCAGATGCAACAGAAATTTTGCGGATTGGTCAATCCGTTCGCGAGATATGGCAGTTTGGAGGTAAGAAATGCTTGAGAAACTCAAAATTTTCGCAGTTCTGATGCTCGAAACGAACAACTAGAACGGCCTAGGGGAAAAGTACGCATAGTGTTGTAATCGGGCGAGTTTCTGCTTTCAGATGCATCAGAAATTTTGCGGATTGGTCCATCCGTTCGCGAGATGTGGCAGTTTGTAGGTAAGAAACGCTTGAGAAACTCAAAATTTTCGTAGTGCTGATGCTCGA
Organism: Ptiloglossa arizonensis; assembly: GCF_051014685.1. NCBI lineage: Eukaryota > Metazoa > Arthropoda > Insecta > Hymenoptera > Colletidae > Ptiloglossa > Ptiloglossa arizonensis. The sequence continues at coordinate 2,961,387 of NW_027478386.1, forward strand.
AACGAATAACTAGAACGGCCTAGGGGAAAAGTACGCATACCGTTGTAATCGGGCGAGATTCTACCTTCAGATGCAACAGAAATTTTGCGGATTGGTCAAATCGTTCGCGAGATATGGCAGTTTGGAAGTAAGAAACGCTTGAGAAACTCAAAATTTTCGCAGTTCTGATGCACGAAACGAATAACTAGAACGGCCTAGGGGAAAAGTACGCATACCGTTGTAATCGGGCGAGTTTCTACCTTCAGATGCAACAGAAATTTTGCGGATTGGTCAATCCGTTCGCGAGATATGGCAGTTTGGAAGTAAGAAACGCTTGAGAAACTCAAAATTTTCGCAGTTCTGATGCTCGAAACGAATAACTAGAACGGCCTAGGGGAAAAGTACGCATGCCGTTGTAATCGGGCGAGTTTCTACTTTCAGATGCAACAGAAATTTTGCGGGTTGGTCAATTCGTTCGCGAGATATGGCAGTTTGGAAGTAAGAAACGCTTGAGAAACTAAAAATTTTCGCAGTTCTGATGCTCGAAACGAATAACTATAACGGACTAGGGGAAAAGTACGCATACAGTTGTAATCGGGCCAGTTTCTACTTTCAGATGCAACAGAAATTTTGCGGATTGGTCAATCCGTTCGGGAGGTATGGCAGTTTGGAGGTAAGAAACGCTTGAGAAACTCAAAATTTTCGCAGTTCTGATGCTCGAAACGAACAACTAGAACGGCCTAGGGGAAAAGTACGGATAGTGTTGTAATCGGGCGAGTTTCTACTTTCAGATGCAACAGAAATTTTGCGGATTGGTCAATCCGTTCGCGAGATATGGCAGTTTGGAGGTAAGAAACGCTTGAGGAACTCAAAATTTTCGCAGTTCTGATGCTCGAAACGAATAACTAGAACGGACTGGGGGAAAAGTACGCATAGTGTTGTAATCGGGCGAGTTTCTACTTTCAGATGCAACTGAAATTTTGCGGATTGGTCAATCCGTTCGCGAGATATGGCAGTTTGGAAGTAAGAAACGCTTGAGAAACTCAAAATTTTCGCAGTTCTGATGCTCGACAAGCATAACTAGAACGGCCTAGGGGAAAAGTACGCATACCGTTGTAATCGGGCGAGTTTCTACTTTCAGATGCAACAGAAATTTTGCGGATTGGTCAATTCGTTCGCGAGATATGGCAGTTTGGAGGTAAGAAACGCTTGAGAAACTCAAAATTTTCGCAGTTCTGATGCTCGAAACGAATAACTAGAACGGTCTAGGGGAAAAGTACGCATACAGTTGTAATCGGGCGAGTTTCTGCCTTCAGATGCAACAGAAATTTTGCGGATTGGTCAATCCGTTCGCGAGATATGGCAGTTTGGAGGTAAGAAACGCTTGAGAAACTCCAAATTTTCGCAGTTCTGATTCTCGAAACGAATAACTAGAACGGACTGGGGGAAAAGTACGCATACAGTTGTAATCGGGCGAGTTTCTACTTTCAGATGCAACAGAAGTTTTGCGGATTGGTCAATCCGTTCGCGAGATATGGCAGTTTGGAGGTAAGAAACGCTTGAGAAACTCAAAATTTTCGCAGTTCTGATGCTCGAAACGAATAACTAGAACGGTCTAGGGGAAAAGTACGCATACATTTGTAATCGGGCGAGTTTCTACCTTCAGATGCAACAGAAATTTTGCGGATTGGTCAATCCGTTCGCGAGATATGGCAGTTTGGAGGTAAGAAACGCTTGAGAAACTCCAAATTTTCGCAGTTCTGATGCTCGAAACGAATAAATAGAACGGACTGGGGGAAAAGTACGCATAGTGTTGTAATCGGGCGAGTTTCTACTTTCAGATGCAACTGAAATTTTGCGGATTGGTCAATCCGTTCGCGAGATATGGCAGTTTGGAGGTAAGAAACGCATGAGAAACTCAAAATTTTCGCAGTTCTGATGCTCGACAAGCATAACTAGAACGGCCTAGGGGAAAAGTACGCATACCGTTGTAATCGGGCGAGTTTCTACTTTCAGATGCAACAGAAATTTTGCGGATTAGTCAATTCGTTCGCGAGATATGGCAGTTTGGAGGTAAGAAACGCTTGAGAAACTAAAAATTTTCGCAGTTCTGATGCTCGAAACGAATAACTATAACGGACTAGGGGAAAAGTACGCATACAGTTGTAATCGGGCGAGTTTCTACTTTTAGATGCAACAGAAATTTTGCGGATTGGTCAATCCGTTCGCGAGATATGGCAGTTTGGAGGTAAGAAACGCTTGAGAAACTCAAAATTTTCGCAGTTCTGATGCTCGAAACGAACAACTAGAACGGCCTAGGGGAAAAGTACGCACAGTGTTGTAATCGGGCGAGTTTCTACTTTCAGATGCAACAGAAATTTTGCGGATTGGTCAATCCGTTCGCGAGATATGGCAGTTTGGAGGTAAGAAACGCTTGAGGAACTCAAAATTTTCGCAGTTCTGATGCTCGTCAAGCACAACTAGAACGGCCTAGGGGAAAAGTACGCATACCGTTGTAATCGGGCGAGTTTCTACTTTCAGATGCAACAGAAATTTTGCGGATTGGTCAATTCGTTCGCGAGATATGGCAGTTTGGAGGTAAGAAACGCTTGAGAAACTCAAAATTTTCGCAGTTCTGATGCTCGAAACGAATAACTAGAACGGTCTAGGGGAAAAGTACGCATACAGTTGTAATCGGGCGAGTTTCTGCCTTCAGATGCAACAGGAATTTTGCGGATTGGTCAATCCGTTCGCGAGATATGGCAGTTTGGAGGTAAGAAACGCTTGAGAAACTCCAAATTTTCGCAGTTCTGATTCTCGAAACGAATAACTAGAACGGACTGGGGGAAAAGTACGCATACAGTTGTAATCGGGCGAGTTTCTACTTTCAGATGCAACAGAAGTTTTGCGGATTGGTCAATCCGTTCGCGAGATATGGCAGTTTGGAGGTAAGAAACGCTTGAGAAACTCAAAATTTTCGCAGTTCTGATGCTCGAAACGAATAACTAGAACGGCCTAGGGGAAAAGTACGCATAGTGTTGTAATCGGGCGAGTTTCTACTTTCAGATGCTTCAGAAATTTTGCGGATTGGTCAATCCGTTCGCGAGATATGGCAGTTTGGAGGTAAGAAACGCTTGAGAAACTCAAAATTTTCGCAGTTCTGATGCTCGACAAGCATAACTATAACGGACTAGGGAAAAAGTACGCATACAGTTGTAATCGGGCGAGTTTCTACTTTCAGATGCAACAGAAATTTTGCGGATTGGTCAATCCGTTCGCGAGATATGGCAGTTTGGAGGTAAGAAATGCTTGAGAAACTCAAAATTTTCGCAGTTCTGATGCTCGAAACGAACAACTAGAACGGCCTAGGGGAAAAGTACGCATAGTGTTGTAATCGGGCGAGTTTCTGCTTTCAGATGCATCAGAAATTTTGCGGATTGGTCCATCCGTTCGCGAGATGTGGCAGTTTGTAGGTAAGAAACGCTTGAGAAACTCAAAATTTTCGTAGTGCTGATGCTCGAAACGAATAACTAGAACGGCCTAGGGGAAAAGTACGCATACCGTTGTAATCGGGCGAGATTCTACCTTCAGATGCAACAGAAATTTTGCGGATTGGTCAAATCGTTCGCGAGATATGGCAGTTTGGAAGTAAGAAACGCTTGAGAAACTCAAAATTTTCGCAGTTCTGATGCACGAAACGAATAACTAGAACGGCCTAGGGGAAAAGTACGCATACCGTTGTAATCGGGCGAGTTTCTACCTTCAGATGCAACAGAAATTTTGCGGATTGGTCAATCCGTTCGCGAGATATGGCAGTTTGGAAGTAAGAAACGCTTGAGAAACTCAAAATTTTCGCAGTTCTGATGCTCGAAACGAATAACTAGAACGGCCTAGGGGAAAAGTACGCATGCCGTTGTAATCGGGCGAGTTTCTACTTTCAGATGCAACTGAAATTTTGCGGATTGGTCAATCCGTTCGCGAGATATGGCAGTTTGGAGGTAAGAAACGCTTGAGAAACTCAAAATTTTCGCAGTTCTGATGCTCGACAAGCATAACTAGAACGGCCTAGGGGAAAAGTACGCATACCGTTGTAATCGGGCGAGTTTCTACTTTCAGATGCAACAGAAATTTTGCGGGTTGGTCAATTCGTTCGCGAGATATGGCAGTTTGGAGGTAAGAAACGCTTGAGAAACTAAAAATTTTCGCAGTTCTGATGCTCGAAACGAATAACTATAACGGACTAGGGGAAAAGTACGCATACAGTTGTAATCGGGCCAGTTTCTACTTTCAGATGCAACAGAAATTTTGCGGATTGGTCAATCCGTTCGGGAGGTATGGCAGTTTGGAGGTAAGAAACGCTTGAGAAACTCAAAATTTTCGCAGTTCTGATGCTCGAAACGAATAACTAGAACGGCCTAGGGGAAAAGTACGCATAGTGTTGTAATCGGGCGAGTTTCTACTTTCAGATGCTTCAGAAATTTTGCGGATTGGTCAATCCGTTCGCGAGATATGGCAGTTTGGAGGTAAGAAACGCTTGAGAAACTCAAAATTTTCGCAGTTCTGATGCTCGACAAGCATAACTATAACGGACTAGGGAAAAAGTACGCATACAGTTGTAATCGGGCGAGTTTCTACTTTCAGATGCAACAGAAATTTTGCGGATTGGTCAATCCGTTCGCGAGATATGGCAGTTTGGAGGTAAGAAATGCTTGAGAAACTCAAAATTTTCGCAGTTCTGATGCTCGAAACGAACAACTAGAACGGCCTAGGGGAAAAGTACGCATAGTGTTGTAATCGGGCGAGTTTCTGCTTTCAGATGCATCAGAAATTTTGCGGATTGGTCCATCCGTTCGCGAGATGTGGCAGTTTGTAGGTAAGAAACGCTTGAGAAACTCAAAATTTTCGTAGTGCTGATGCTCGAAACGAATAACTAGAACGGCCTAGGGGAAAAGTACGCATACCGTTGTAATCGGGCGAGATTCTACCTTCAGATGCAACAGAAATTTTGCGGATTGGTCAAATCGTTCGCGAGATATGGCAGTTTGGAAGTAAGAAACGCTTGAGAAACTCAAAATTTTCGCAGTTCTGATGCACGAAACGAATAACTAGAACGGCCTAGGGGAAAAGTACGCATACCGTTGTAATCGGGCGAGTTTCTACCTTCAGATGCAACAGAAATTTTGCGGATTGGTCAATCCGTTCGCGAGATATGGCAGTTTGGAAGTAAGAAACGCTTGAGAAACTCAAAATTTTCGCAGTTCTGATGCTCGAAACGAATAACTAGAACGGCCTAGGGGAAAAGTACGCATACCGTTGTAATCGGGCGAGTTTCTACTTTCAGATGCAACTGAAATTTTGCGGATTGGTCAATCCGTTCGCGAGATATGGCAGTTTGGAGGTAAGAAACGCTTGAGAAACTCAAAATTTTCGCAGTTCTGATGCTCGACAAGCATAACTAGAACGGCCTAGGGGAAAAGTACGCATACCGTTGTAATCGGGCGAGTTTCTACTTTCAGATGCAACAGAAATTTTGCGGGTTGGTCAATTCGTTCGCGAGATATGGCAGTTTGGAGGTAAGAAACGCTTGAGAAACTAAAAATTTTCGCAGTTCTGATGCTCGAAACGAATAACTATAACGGACTAGGGGAAAAGTACGCATACAGTTGTAATCGGGCCAGTTTCTACTTTCAGATGCAACAGAAATTTTGCGGATTGGTCAATCCGTTCGGGAGGTATGGCAGTTTGGAGGTAAGAAACGCTTGAGAAACTCAAAATTTTCGCAGTTCTGATGCTCGAAACGAACAACTAGAACGGCCTAGGGGAAAAGTACGGATAGTGTTGTAATCGGGCGAGTTTCTACTTTCAGATGCAACAGAAATTTTGCGCATTGGTCAATCCGTTCGCGAGATATGGCAGTTTGGAGGTAAGAAACGCTTGAGGAACTCAAAATTTTCGCAGTTCTGATGCTCGAAACGAATAACTAGAACGGACTGGGGGAAAAGTACGCATAGTGTTGTAATCGGGCGAGTTTCTACTTTCAGATGCTTCAGAAATTTTGCGGATTGGTCAATCCGTTCGCGAGATATGGCAGTTTGGAGGTAAGAAACGCTTGAGAAACTCAAAATTTTCGCAGTTCTGATGCTCGACAAGCATAACTATAACGGACTAGGGAAAAAGTACGCATACAGTTGTAATCGGGCGAGTTTCTACTTTCAGATGCAACAGAAATTTTGCGGATTGGTCAATCCGTTCGCGAGATATGGCAGTTTGGAGGTAAGAAATGCTTGAGAAACTCAAAATTTTCGCAGTTCTGATGCTCGAAACGAACAACTAGAACGGCCTAGGGGAAAAGTACGCATAGTGTTGTAATCGGGCGAGTTTCTGCTTTCAGATGCATCAGAAATTTTGCGGATTGGTCCATCCGTTCGCGAGATGTGGCAGTTTGTAGGTAAGAAACGCTTGAGAAACTCAAAATTTTCGTAGTGCTGATGCTCGAAACGAATAACTAGAACGGCCTAGGGGAAAAGTACGCATACCGTTGTAATCGGGCGAGATTCTACCTTCAGATGCAACAGAAATTTTGCGGATTGGTCAAATCGTTCGCGAGATATGGCAGTTTGGAAGTAAGAAACGCTTGAGAAACTCAAAATTTTCGCAGTTCTGATGCACGAAACGAATAACTAGAACGGCCTAGGGGAAAAGTACGCATACCGTTGTAATCGGGCGAGTTTCTACCTTCAGATGCAACAGAAATTTTGCGGATTGGTCAATCCGTTCGCGAGATATGGCAGTTTGGAAGTAAGAAACGCTTGAGAAACTCAAAATTTTCGCAGTTCTGATGCTCGAAACGAATAACTAGAACGGCCTAGGGGAAAAGTACGCATACCGTTGTAATCGGGCGAGTTTCTACTTTCAGATGCAACTGAAATTTTGCGGATTGGTCAATCCGTTCGCGAGATATGGCAGTTTGGAGGTAAGAAACGCTTGAGAAACTCAAAATTTTCGCAGTTCTGATGCTCGACAAGCATAACTAGAACGGCCTAGGGGAAAAGTACGCATACCGTTGTAATCGGGCGAGTTTCTACTTTCAGATGCAACAGAAATTTTGCGGGTTGGTCAATTCGTTCGCGAGATATGGCAGTTTGGAGGTAAGAAACGCTTGAGAAACTAAAAATTTTCGCAGTTCTGATGCTCGAAACGAATAACTATAACGGACTAGGGGAAAAGTACGCATACAGTTGTAATCGGGCCAGTTTCTACTTTCAGATGCAACAGAAATTTTGCGGATTGGTCAATCCGTTCGGGAGGTATGGCAGTTTGGAGGTAAGAAACGCTTGAGAAACTCAAAATTTTCGCAGTTCTGATGCTCGAAACGAACAACTAGAACGGCCTAGGGGAAAAGTACGGATAGTGTTGTAATCGGGCGAGTTTCTACTTTCAGATGCAACAGAAATTTTGCGGATTGGTCAATCCGTTCGCGAGATATGGCAGTTTGGAGGTAAGAAACGCTTGAGGAACTCAAAATTTTCGCAGTTCTGATGCTCGAAACGAATAACTAGAACGGACTGGGGGAAAAGTACGCATAGTGTTGTAATCGGGCGAGTTTCTACTTTCAGATGCAACTGAAATTTTGCGGATTGGTCAATCCGTTCGCGAGATATGGCAGTTTGGAAGTAAGAAACGCTTGAGAAACTCAAAATTTTCGCAGTTCTGATGCTCGACAAGCATAACTAGAACGGCCTAGGGGAAAAGTACGCATACCGTTGTAATCGGGCGAGTTTCTACTTTCAGATGCAACAGAAATTTTGCGGATTGGTCAATCCTTTCACGAGATATGGCAGTTTGGAGGTAAGAAACGCTTGAGACACTCAAAATTTTCGCAGTTCTGATGCTCGAAACGAACAACTAGAACGGCCTAGGGGAAAAGTACGCATACAGTTGTAATCGGGCGAGTTTCTACCTTCAGATGCAACAGAAATTTTGCGGATTGGTCAATCCGTTCGCGAGATATGGCAGTTTGGAGGTAAGAAACGCTTGAGAAACTCCAAATTTTCGCAGTTCTGATTCTCGAAACGAATAACTAGAACGGACTGGGGGAAAAGTACGCATACAGTTGTAATCGGGCGAGTTTCTACTTTCAGATGCAACAGAAATTTTGCGGATTGGTCAATCCGTTCGCGAGATATAGCAGTTTTGAGGTAAGAAACGCTTGAGAAACTCAAAATTTTCGCAGTTCTGATGCTCGAAACGAATAACTACAACGGCCTAGGGGAAAAGTACGCATACCGTTGTAATCGGGCGAGTTTCTACTTTCAGATGCAACAGAAATTTTGCGCATTGGTCAAACCGTTCGCGAGATATGGCAGTTTGGAGGTGAGAAACGCTTGAGAAACTCAAAATTTTCGCAGTTCTGATGCTCGACAAGCATAACTAGAACGGCCTAGGGGAAAAGTACGCATACAGTTGTAATCGGGCGAGTTTCCACTTTCAGATGCAACAGAAATTTTGCGGATTGGTCAATCCGTTCGCGAGATATGGCAGTTTGGATGTAAGAAACGCTTGAGAAACTCAAAATTTTCGCGGTTCTGATGCTCGAAACGAATAACAAGAACGGCCTAGGGGAAAAGTACGCACACCGTTGTAATCGGGCGAGTTTCTACTTTCAGATGCATCAGAAATTTTGCGGATTGGACAATCCGTTCGCGAGATGCGGTAGTTTGTAGGTGAGAAACGCTTGAGAAACTAAAAATTTTCGCAGTTCTGATGCTCGAAACGAATAACTATAACGGACTAGGGGAAAAGTACGCATACAGTTGTAATCGGGCCAGTTTCTACTTTCAGATGCAACAGAAATTTTGCGGATTGGTCAATCCGTTCGCGAGGTATGGCAGTTTGGAGGTAAGAAACGCTTGAGAAACTCAAAATTTTCGCAGTTCTGATGCTCGAAACGAACAACTAGAACGGCCTAGGGGAAAAGTACGCATACATTTGTAATCGGGCGAGTTTCTACTTTCAGATGCAACAGAAATTTTGCGGATTGGTCAATCCGTTCGCGAGATATGGCAGTTTGGAGGTAAGAAACGCTTGAGGAACTCAAAATTTTCGCAGTTCTGATGCTCGACAAGCACAACTAGAACGGCCTAGGGGAAAAGTATGCATACCGTTGTAATCGGGCGAGTTTCTACTTTCAGATGCAACAGAAATTTTGCGGATTGGACAATTCGTTCGCGAGATATGGCAGTTTGGATGTAAGAAACGCTTGAGAAACTAAAAATTTTCGCAGTTCTGATGCTCGAAACGAATAACTATAACGGACTAGGGGAAAAGTACGCATACAGTTGTAATCGGGCGGGTTTCTACTCTCAGATGCAACAGAAATTTTGCGGATTGGTCAATCCGTTCGCGAGATATGGCAGTTTGGAGGTAAGAAACGCTTGAGAAACTCCAAATTTTCGCAGTTCTGATTCTCGAAACGAATAACTAGAACGGACTGGGGGAAAAGTACGCATACAGTTGTAATCGGGCGAGTTTCTACTTTCAGATGCAACAGAAATTTTGCGGATTGGTCAATCCGTTCGCGAGATATGGCCGTTTGGAGGTAAGAAACGCTTGAGGAACTCAAAATTTTCGCAGTTCTGATGCTCGAAACGAATAACTAGAACGGACTGGGGGAAAAGTACGCATAGTGTTGTAATCGGGCGAGTTTCTACTTTCAGATGCAACTGAAATTTTGCGGATTGGTCAATCCGTTCGCGAGATATGGCAGTTTGGAAGTAAGAAACGCTTGAGAAACTCAAAATTTTCGCAGTTCTGATGCTCGACAAGCATAACTAGAACGGCCTAGGGGAAAAGTACGCATACCGTTGTAATCGGGCGAGTTTCTACTTTCAGATGCAACAGAAATTTTGCGGATTGGTCAATCCGTTCACGAGATATGGCAGTTTGGAGGTAAGAAACGCTTGAGACACTCAAAATTTTCGCAGTTCTGATGCTCGAAACGAACAACTAGAACGGCCTAGGGGAAAAGTACGCATACAGTTGTAATCGGGCGAGTTTCTACCTTCAGATGCAACAGAAATTTTGCGGATTGGTCAATCCGTTCGCGAGATATGGCAGTTTGGAGGTAAGAAACGCTTGAGAAACTCCAAATTTTCGCAGTTCTGATTCTCGAAACGAATAACTAGAACGGACTGGGGGAAAAGTACGCATACAGTTGTAATCGGGCGAGTTTCTACTTTCAGATGCAACAGAAATTTTGCGGATTGGTCAATCCGTTCGCGAGATATAGCAGTTTGGAGGTAAGAAACGCTTGAGAAACTCAAAATTTTCGCAGTTCTGATGCTCGAAACGAATAACTAGAACGGCCTAGGGGAAAAGTACGCATACCGTTGTAATCGGGCGAGTTTCTACTTTCAGATGCAACAGAAATTTTGCGCATTGGTCAAACCGTTCGCGAGATATGGCAGTTTGGAGGTAAGAAACGCTTGAGAAACTCAAAATTTTCGCAGTTCTGATGCTCGACAAGCATAACTAGAACGGCCTAGGGGAAAAGTACGCATACAGTTGTAATCGGGCGAGTTTCCACTTTCAGATGCAACAGAAATTTTGCGGATTGGTCAATCCGTTCGCGAGATATGGCAGTTTGGATGTAAGAAACGCTTGAGAAACTCAAAATTTTCGCGGTTCTGATGCTCGAAACGAATAACAAGAACGGCCTAGGGGAAAAGTACGCACACCGTTGTAATCGGGCGAGTTTCTACTTTCAGATGCATCAGAAATTTTGCGGATTGGACAATCCGTTCGCGAGATGCGGTAGTTTGTAGGTGAGAAACGCTTGAGAAACTAAAAATTTTCGCAGTTCTGATGCTCGAAACGAATAACTATAACGGACTAGGGGAAAAGTACGCATACAGTTGTAATCGGGCCAGTTTCTACTTTCAGATGCAACAGAAATTTTGCGGATTGGACAATTCGTTCGCGAGATATGGCAGTTTGGATGTAAGAAACGCTTGAGAAACTAAAAATTTTCGCAGTTCTGATGCTCGAAACGAATAACTATAACGGACTAGGGGAAAAGTACGCATACAGTTGTAATCGGGCGGGTTTCTACTCTCAGATGCAACAGAAATTTTGCGGATTGGTCAATCCGTTCGCGAGATATGGCAGTTTGGAGGTAAGAAACGCTTGAGAAACTCCAAATTTTCGCAGTTCTGATTCTCGAAACGAATAACTAGAACGGACTGGGGGAAAAGTACGCATACAGTTGTAATCGGGCGAGTTTCTACTTTCAGATGCAACAGAAATTTTGCGGATTGGTCAATCCGTTCGCGAGATATGGCAGTTTGGAGGTAAGAAACGCTTGAGAAACTCAAAATTTTCGCAGTTCTGATGCTCGAAACGAATAACTAGAACGGTCTAGGGGAAAAGTACGCATACATTTGTAATCGGGCGAGTTTCTACCTTCAGATGCAACAGAAATTTTGCGGATTGGTCAATCCGTTCGCGAGATATGGCAGTTTGGAGGTAAGAAACGCTTGAGAAACTCCAAATTTTCGCAGTTCTGATGCTCGAAACGAATAAATAGAACGGACTGGGGGAAAAGTACGCATAGTGTTGTAATCGGGCGAGTTTCTACTTTCAGATGCAACTGAAATTTTGCGGATTGGTCAATCCGTTCGCGAGATATGGCAGTTTGGAGGTAAGAAACGCTTGAGAAACTCAAAATTTTCGCAGTTCTGATGCTCGACAAGCATAACTAGAACGGCCTAGGGGAAAAGTACGCATACATTTGTAATCGGGCGAGTTTCTACCTTCAGATGCAACAGAAATTTTGCGGATTGGTCAATCCGTTCGCGAGATATGGCAGTTTGGAGGTAAGAAACGCTTGAGAAACTCCAAATTTTCGCAGTTCTGATGCTCGAAACGAATAAATAGAACGGACTGGGGGAAAAGTACGCATAGTGTTGTAATCGGGCGAGTTTCTACTTTCAGATGCAACTGAAATTTTGCGGATTGGTCAATCCGTTCGCGAGATATGGCAGTTTGGAGGTAAGAAACGCTTGAGAAACTCAAAATTTTCGCAGTTCTGATGCTCGACAAGCATAACTAGAACGGCCTAGGGGAAAAGTACGCATACCGTTGTAATCGGGCGAGTTTCTACTTTCAGATGCAACAGAAATTTTGCGGATTAGTCAATTCGTTCGCGAGATATGGCAGTTTGGAGGTAAGAAACGCTTGAGAAACTAAAAATTTTCGCAGTTCTGATGCTCGAAACGAATAACTATAACGGACTAGGGGAAAAGTACGCATACAGTTGTAATCGGGCGAGTTTCTACTTTTAGATGCAATAGAAATTTTGCGGATTGGTCAATCCGTTCGCGAGATATGGCAGTTTGGAGGTAAGAAACGCTTGAGAAACTCAAAATTTTCGCAGTTCTGATGCTCGAAACGAACAACTAGAACGGCCTAGGGGAAAAGTACGCACAGTGTTGTAATCGGGCGAGTTTCTACTTTCAGATGCAACAGAAATTTTGCGGATTGGTCAATCCGTTCGCGAGATATGGCAGTTTGGAGGTAAGAAACGCTTGAGGAACTCAAAATTTTCGCAGTTCTGATGCTCGTCAAGCACAACTAGAACGGCCTAGGGGAAAAGTACGCATACCGTTGTAATCGGGCGAGTTTCTACTTTCAGATGCAACAGAAATTTTGCGGATTGGTCAATTCGTTCGCGAGATATGGCAGTTTGGAGGTAAGAAACGCTTGAGAAACTAAAAATTTTCGCAGTTCTGATGCTCGAAACGAATAACTATAACGGTCTAGGGGAAAAGTACGCATACAGTTGTAATCGGGCGAGTTTCTGCCTTCAGATGCAACAGAAATTTTGCGGATTGGTCAATCCGTTCGCGAGATATGGCAGTTTGGAGGTAAGAAACGCTTGAGAAACTCCAAATTTTCGCAGTTCTGATTCTCGAAACGAATAACTAGAACGGACTGGGGGAAAAGTACGCATACAGTTGTAATCGGGCGAGTTTCTACTTTCAGATGCAACAGAAGTTTTGCGGATTGGTCAATCCGTTCGCGAGATATGGCAGTTTGGAGGTAAGAAACGCTTGAGAAACTCAAAATTTTCGCAGTTCTGATGCTCGAAACGAATAACTAGAACGGCCTAGGGGAAAAGTACGCATAGTGTTGTAATCGGGCGAGTTTCTACTTTCAGATGCTTCAGAAATTTTGCGGATTGGTCAATCCGTTCGCGAGATATGGCAGTTTGGAGGTAAGAAACGCTTGAGAAACTCAAAATTTTCGCAGTTCTGATGCTCGACAAGCATAACTATAACGGACTAGGGAAAAAGTACGCATACAGTTGTAATCGGGCGAGTTTCTACTTTCAGATGCAACAGAAATTTTGCGGATTGGTCAATCCGTTCGCGAGATATGGCAGTTTGGAGGTAAGAAATGCTTGAGAAACTCAAAATTTTCGCAGTTCTGATGCTCGAAACGAACAACTAGAACGGCCTAGGGGAAAAGTACGCATAGTGTTGTAATCGGGCGAGTTTCTGCTTTCAGATGCATCAGAAATTTTGCGGATTGGTCCATCCGTTCGCGAGATGTGGCAGTTTGTAGGTAAGAAACGCTTGAGAAACTCAAAATTTTCGTAGTGCTGATGCTCGAAACGAATAACTAGAACGGCCTAGGGGAAAAGTACGCATACCGTTGTAATCGGGCGAGATTCTACCTTCAGATGCAACAGAAATTTTGCGGATTGGTCAAATCGTTCGCGAGATATGGCAGTTTGGAAGTAAGAAACGCTTGAGAAACTCAAAATTTTCGCAGTTCTGATGCACGAAACGAATAACTAGAACGGCCTAGGGGAAAAGTACGCATACCGTTGTAATCGGGCGAGTTTCTACCTTCAGATGCAACAGAAATTTTGCGGATTGGTCAATCCGTTCGCGAGATATGGCAGTTTGGAAGTAAGAAACGCTTGAGAAACTCAAAATTTTCGCAGTTCTGATGCTCGAAACGAATAACTAGAACGGCCTAGGGGAAAAGTACGCATACCGTTGTAATCGGGCGAGTTTCTACTTTCAGATGCAACTGAAATTTTGCGGATTGGTCAATCCGTTCGCGAGATATGGCAGTTTGGAGGTAAGAAACGCTTGAGAAACTCAAAATTTTCGCAGTTCTGATGCTCGACAAGCATAACTAGAACGGCCTAGGGGAAAAGTACGCATACCGTTGTAATCGGGCGAGTTTCTACTTTCAGATGCAACAGAAATTTTGCGGGTTGGTCAATTCGTTCGCGAGATATGGCAGTTTGGAAGTAAGAAACGCTTGAGAAACTAAAAATTTTCGCAGTTCTGATGCTCGAAACGAATAACTATAACGGACTAGGGGAAAAGTACGCATACAGTTGTAATCGGGCCAGTTTCTACTTTCAGATGCAACAGAAATTTTGCGGATTGGTCAATCCGTTCGGGAGGTATGGCAGTTTGGAGGTAAGAAACGCTTGAGAAACTCAAAATTTTCGCAGTTCTGATGCTCGAAACGAACAACTAGAACGGCCTAGGGGAAAAGTACGGATAGTGTTGTAATCGGGCGAGTTTCTACTTTCAGATGCAACAGAAATTTTGCGGATTGGTCAATCCGTTCGCGAGATATGGCAGTTTGGAGGTAAGAAACGCTTGAGGAACTCAAAATTTTCGCAGTTCTGATGCTCGAAACGAATAACTAGAACGGACTGGGGGAAAAGTACGCATAGTGTTGTAATCGGGCGAGTTTCTACTTTCAGATGCAACTGAAATTTTGCGGATTGGTCAATCCGTTCGCGAGATATGGCAGTTTGGAAGTAAGAAACGCTTGAGAAACTCAAAATTTTCGCAGTTCTGATGCTCGACAAGCATAACTAGAACGGCCTAGGGGAAAAGTACGCATACCGTTGTAATCGGGCGAGTTTCTACTTTCAGATGCAACAGAAATTTTGCGGATTGGTCAATTCGTTCGCGAGATATGGCAGTTTGGAGGTAAGAAACGCTTGAGAAACTCAAAATTTTCGCAGTTCTGATGCTCGAAACGAATAACTAGAACGGTCTAGGGGAAAAGTACGCATACAGTTGTAATCGGGCGAGTTTCTGCCTTCAGATGCAACAGAAATTTTGCGGATTGGTCAATCCGTTCGCGAGATATGGCAGTTTGGAGGTAAGAAACGCTTGAGAAACTCCAAATTTTCGCAGTTCTGATTCTCGAAACGAATAACTAGAACGGACTGGGGGAAAAGTACGCATACAGTTGTAATCGGGCGAGTTTCTACTTTCAGATGCAACAGAAGTTTTGCGGATTGGTCAATCCGTTCGCGAGATATGGCAGTTTGGAGGTAAGAAACGCTTGAGAAACTCAAAATTTTCGCAGTTCTGATGCTCGAAACGAATAACTAGAACGGTCTAGGGGAAAAGTACGCATACATTTGTAATCGGGCGAGTTTCTACCTTCAGATGCAACAGAAATTTTGCGGATTGGTCAATCCGTTCGCGAGATATGGCAGTTTGGAGGTAAGAAACGCTTGAGAAACTCCAAATTTTCGCAGTTCTGATGCTCGAAACGAATAAATAGAACGGACTGGGGGAAAAGTACGCATAGTGTTGTAATCGGGCGAGTTTCTACTTTCAGATGCAACTGAAATTTTGCGGATTGGTCAATCCGTTCGCGAGATATGGCAGTTTGGAGGTAAGAAACGCATGAGAAACTCAAAATTTTCGCAGTTCTGATGCTCGACAAGCATAACTAGAACGGCCTAGGGGAAAAGTACGCATACCGTTGTAATCGGGCGAGTTTCTACTTTCAGATGCAACAGAAATTTTGCGGATTAGTCAATTCGTTCGCGAGATATGGCAGTTTGGAGGTAAGAAACGCTTGAGAAACTAAAAATTTTCGCAGTTCTGATGCTCGAAACGAATAACTATAACGGACTAGGGGAAAAGTACGCATACAGTTGTAATCGGGCGAGTTTCTACTTTTAGATGCAACAGAAATTTTGCGGATTGGTCAATCCGTTCGCGAGATATGGCAGTTTGGAGGTAAGAAACGCTTGAGAAACTCAAAATTTTCGCAGTTCTGATGCTCGAAACGAACAACTAGAACGGCCTAGGGGAAAAGTACGCACAGTGTTGTAATCGGGCGAGTTTCTACTTTCAGATGCAACAGAAATTTTGCGGATTGGTCAATCCGTTCGCGAGATATGGCAGTTTGGAGGTAAGAAACGCTTGAGGAACTCAAAATTTTCGCAGTTCTGATGCTCGTCAAGCACAACTAGAACGGCCTAGGGGAAAAGTACGCATACCGTTGTAATCGGGCGAGTTTCTACTTTCAGATGCAACAGAAATTTTGCGGATTGGTCAATTCGTTCGCGAGATATGGCAGTTTGGAGGTAAGAAACGCTTGAGAAACTCAAAATTTTCGCAGTTCTGATGCTCGAAACGAATAACTAGAACGGTCTAGGGGAAAAGTACGCATACAGTTGTAATCGGGCGAGTTTCTGCCTTCAGATGCAACAGGAATTTTGCGGATTGGTCAATCCGTTCGCGAGATATGGCAGTTTGGAGGTAAGAAACGCTTGAGAAACTCCAAATTTTCGCAGTTCTGATTCTCGAAACGAATAACTAGAACGGACTGGGGGAAAAGTACGCATACAGTTGTAATCGGGCGAGTTTCTACTTTCAGATGCAACAGAAGTTTTGCGGATTGGTCAATCCGTTCGCGAGATATGGCAGTTTGGAGGTAAGAAACGCTTGAGAAACTCAAAATTTTCGCAGTTCTGATGCTCGAAACGAATAACTAGAACGGCCTAGGGGAAAAGTACGCATAGTGTTGTAATCGGGCGAGTTTCTACTTTCAGATGCTTCAGAAATTTTGCGGATTGGTCAATCCGTTCGCGAGATATGGCAGTTTGGAGGTAAGAAACGCTTGAGAAACTCAAAATTTTCGCAGTTCTGATGCTCGACAAGCATAACTATAACGGACTAGGGAAAAAGTACGCATACAGTTGTAATCGGGCGAGTTTCTACTTTCAGATGCAACAGAAATTTTGCGGATTGGTCAATCCGTTCGCGAGATATGGCAGTTTGGAGGTAAGAAATGCTTGAGAAACTCAAAATTTTCGCAGTTCTGATGCTCGAAACGAACAACTAGAACGGCCTAGGGGAAAAGTACGCATACCGTTGTAATCGGGCGAGATTCTACCTTCAGATGCAACAGAAATTTTGCGGATTGGTCAAATCGTTCGCGAGATATGGCAGTTTGGAAGTAAGAAACGCTTGAGAAACTCAAAATTTTCGCAGTTCTGATGCACGAAACGAATAACTAGAACGGCCTAGGGGAAAAGTACGCATACCGTTGTAATCGGGCGAGTTTCTACCTTCAGATGCAACAGAAATTTTGCGGATTGGTCAATCCGTTCGCGAGATATGGCAGTTTGGAAGTAAGAAACGCTTGAGAAACTCAAAATTTTCGCAGTTCTGATGCTCGAAACGAATAACTAGAACGGCCTAGGGGAAAAGTACGCATACCGTTGTAATCGGGCGAGTTTCTACTTTCAGATGCAACTGAAATTTTGCGGATTGGTCAATCCGTTCGCGAGATATGGCAGTTTGGAGGTAAGAAACGCTTGAGAAACTCAAAATTTTCGCAGTTCTGATGCTCGACAAGCATAACTAGAACGGCCTAGGGGAAAAGTACGCATACCGTTGTAATCGGGCGAGTTTCTACTTTCAGATGCAACAGAAATTTTGCGGGTTGGTCAATTCGTTCGCGAGATATGGCAGTTTGGAGGTAAGAAACGCTTGAGAAACTAAAAATTTTCGCAGTTCTGATGCTCGAAACGAATAACTATAACGGACTAGGGGAAAAGTACGCATACAGTTGTAATCGGGCCAGTTTCTACTTTCAGATGCAACAGAAATTTTGCGGATTGGTCAATCCGTTCGGGAGGTATGGCAGTTTGGAGGTAAGAAACGCTTGAGAAACTCAAAATTTTCGCAGTTCTGATGCTCGAAACGAACAACTAGAACGGCCTAGGGGAAAAGTACGGATAGTGTTGTAATCGGGCGAGTTTCTACTTTCAGATGCAACAGAAATTTTGCGCATTGGTCAATCCGTTCGCGAGATATGGCAGTTTGGAGGTAAGAAACGCTTGAGGAACTCAAAATTTTCGCAGTTCTGATGCTCGAAACGAATAACTAGAACGGACTGGGGGAAAAGTACGCATAGTGTTGTAATCGGGCGAGTTTCTACTTTCAGATGCTTCAGAAATTTTGCGGATTGGTCAATCCGTTCGCGAGATATGGCAGTTTGGAGGTAAGAAACGCTTGAGAAACTCAAAATTTTCGCAGTTCTGATGCTCGACAAGCATAACTATAACGGACTAGGGAAAAAGTACGCATACAGTTGTAATCGGGCGAGTTTCTACTTTCAGATGCAACAGAAATTTTGCGGATTGGTCAATCCGTTCGCGAGATATGGCAGTTTGGAGGTAAGAAATGCTTGAGAAACTCAAAATTTTCGCAGTTCTGATGCTCGAAACGAACAACTAGAACGGCCTAGGGGAAAAGTACGCATAGTGTTGTAATCGGGCGAGTTTCTGCTTTCAGATGCATCAGAAATTTTGCGGATTGGTCCATCCGTTCGCGAGATGTGGCAGTTTGTAGGTAAGAAACGCTTGAGAAACTCAAAATTTTCGTAGTGCTGATGCTCGAAACGAATAACTAGAACGGCCTAGGGGAAAAGTACGCATACCGTTGTAATCGGGCGAGATTCTACCTTCAGATGCAACAGAAATTTTGCGGATTGGTCAAATCGTTCGCGAGATATGGCAGTTTGGAAGTAAGAAACGCTTGAGAAACTCAAAATTTTCGCAGTTCTGATGCACGAAACGAATAACTAGAACGGCCTAGGGGAAAAGTACGCATACCGTTGTAATCGGGCGAGTTTCTACCTTCAGATGCAACAGAAATTTTGCGGATTGGTCAATCCGTTCGCGAGATATGGCAGTTTGGAAGTAAGAAACGCTTGAGAAACTCAAAATTTTCGCAGTTCTGATGCTCGAAACGAATAACTAGAACGGCCTAGGGGAAAAGTACGCATACCGTTGTAATCGGGCGAGTTTCTACTTTCAGATGCAACTGAAATTTTGCGGATTGGTCAATCCGTTCGCGAGATATGGCAGTTTGGAGGTAAGAAACGCTTGAGAAACTCAAAATTTTCGCAGTTCTGATGCTCGACAAGCATAACTAGAACGGCCTAGGGGAAAAGTACGCATACCGTTGTAATCGGGCGAGTTTCTACTTTCAGATGCAACAGAAATTTTGCGGGTTGGTCAATTCGTTCGCGAGATATGGCAGTTTGGAGGTAAGAAACGCTTGAGAAACTAAAAATTTTCGCAGTTCTGATGCTCGAAACGAATAACTATAACGGACTAGGGGAAAAGTACGCATACAGTTGTAATCGGGCCAGTTTCTACTTTCAGATGCAACAGAAATTTTGCGGATTGGTCAATCCGTTCGGGAGGTATGGCAGTTTGGAGGTAAGAAACGCTTGAGAAACTCAAAATTTTCGCAGTTCTGATGCTCGAAACGAACAACTAGAACGGCCTAGGGGAAAAGTACGGATAGTGTTGTAATCGGGCGAGTTTCTACTTTCAGATGCAACAGAAATTTTGCGGATTGGTCAATCCGTTCGCGAGATATGGCAGTTTGGAGGTAAGAAACGCTTGAGGAACTCAAAATTTTCGCAGTTCTGATGCTCGAAACGAATAACTAGAACGGACTGGGGGAAAAGTACGCATAGTGTTGTAATCGGGCGAGTTTCTACTTTCAGATGCAACTGAAATTTTGCGGATTGGTCAATCCGTTCGCGAGATATGGCAGTTTGGAAGTAAGAAACGCTTGAGAAACTCAAAATTTTCGCAGTTCTGATGCTCGACAAGCATAACTAGAACGGCCTAGGGGAAAAGTACGCATACCGTTGTAATCGGGCGAGTTTCTACTTTCAGATGCAACAGAAATTTTGCGGATTGGTCAATCCTTTCACGAGATATGGCAGTTTGGAGGTAAGAAACGCTTGAGACACTCAAAATTTTCGCAGTTCTGATGCTCGAAACGAACAACTAGAACGGCCTAGGGGAAAAGTACGCATACAGTTGTAATCGGGCGAGTTTCTACCTTCAGATGCAACAGAAATTTTGCGGATTGGTCAATCCGTTCGCGAGATATGGCAGTTTGGAGGTAAGAAACGCTTGAGAAACTCCAAATTTTCGCAGTTCTGATTCTCGAAACGAATAACTAGAACGGACTGGGGGAAAAGTACGCATACAGTTGTAATCGGGCGAGTTTCTACTTTCAGATGCAACAGAAATTTTGCGGATTGGTCAATCCGTTCGCGAGATATAGCAGTTTTGAGGTAAGAAACGCTTGAGAAACTCAAAATTTGCGCAGTTCTGATGCTCGAAACGAATAACTACAACGGCCTAGGGGAAAAGTACGCATACCGTTGTAATCGGGCGAGTTTCTACTTTCAGATGCAACAGAAATTTTGCGCATTGGTCAAACCGTTCGCGAGATATGGCAGTTTGGAGGTGAGAAACGCTTGAGAAACTCAAAATTTTCGCAGTTCTGATGCTCGACAAGCATAACTAGAACGGCCTAGGGGAAAAGTACGCATACAGTTGTAATCGGGCGAGTTTCCACTTTCAGATGCAACAGAAATTTTGCGGATTGGTCAATCCGTTCGCGAGATATGGCAGTTTGGATGTAAGAAACGCTTGAGAAACTCAAAATTTTCGCGGTTCTGATGCTCGAAACGAATAACAAGAACGGCCTAGGGGAAAAGTACGCACACCGTTGTAATCGGGCGAGTTTCTACTTTCAGATGCATCAGAAATTTTGCGGATTGGACAATCCGTTCGCGAGATGCGGTAGTTTGTAGGTGAGAAACGCTTGAGAAACTAAAAATTTTCGCAGTTCTGATGCTCGAAACGAATAACTATAACGGACTAGGGGAAAAGTACGCATACAGTTGTAATCGGGCCAGTTTCTACTTTCAGATGCAACAGAAATTTTGCGGATTGGTCAATCCGTTCGCGAGGTATGGCAGTTTGGAGGTAAGAAACGCTTGAGAAACTCAAAATTTTCGCAGTTCTGATGCTCGAAACGAACAACTAGAACGGCCTAGGGGAAAAGTACGCATACATTTGTAATCGGGCGAGTTTCTACTTTCAGATGCAACAGAAATTTTGCGGATTGGTCAATCCGTTCGCGAGATATGGCAGTTTGGAGGTAAGAAACGCTTGAGGAACTCAAAATTTTCGCAGTTCTGATGCTCGACAAGCACAACTAGAACGGCCTAGGGGAAAAGTATGCATACCGTTGTAATCGGGCGAGTTTCTACTTTCAGATGCAACAGAAATTTTGCGGATTGGACAATTCGTTCGCGAGATATGGCAGTTTGGATGTAAGAAACGCTTGAGAAACTAAAAATTTTCGCAGTTCTGATGCTCGAAACGAATAACTATAACGGACTAGGGGAAAAGTACGCATACAGTTGTAATCGGGCGGGTTTCTACTCTCAGATGCAACAGAAATTTTGCGGATTGGTCAATCCGTTCGCGAGATATGGCAGTTTGGAGGTAAGAAACGCTTGAGAAACTCCAAATTTTCGCAGTTCTGATTCTCGAAACGAATAACTAGAACGGACTGGGGGAAAAGTACGCATACAGTTGTAATCGGGCGAGTTTCTACTTTCAGATGCAACAGAAATTTTGCGGATTGGTCAATCCGTTCGCGAGATATGGCCGTTTGGAGGTAAGAAACGCTTGAGGAACTCAAAATTTTCGCAGTTCTGATGCTCGAAACGAATAACTAGAACGGACTGGGGGAAAAGTACGCATAGTGTTGTAATCGGGCGAGTTTCTACTTTCAGATGCAACTGAAATTTTGCGGATTGGTCAATCCGTTCGCGAGATATGGCAGTTTGGAAGTAAGAAACGCTTGAGAAACTCAAAATTTTCGCAGTTCTGATGCTCGACAAGCATAACTAGAACGGCCTAGGGGAAAAGTACGCATACCGTTGTAATCGGGCGAGTTTCTACTTTCAGATGCAACAGAAATTTTGCGGATTGGTCAATCCGTTCACGAGATATGGCAGTTTGGAGGTAAGAAACGCTTGAGACACTCAAAATTTTCGCAGTTCTGATGCTCGAAACGAACAACTAGAACGGCCTAGGGGAAAAGTACGCATACAGTTGTAATCGGGCGAGTTTCTACCTTCAGATGCAACAGAAATTTTGCGGATTGGTCAATCCGTTCGCGAGATATGGCAGTTTGGAGGTAAGAAACGCTTGAGAAACTCCAAATTTTCGCAGTTCTGATTCTCGAAACGAATAACTAGAACGGACTGGGGGAAAAGTACGCATACAGTTGTA
Organism: Ptiloglossa arizonensis; assembly: GCF_051014685.1. Taxonomy (NCBI): domain Eukaryota; kingdom Metazoa; phylum Arthropoda; class Insecta; order Hymenoptera; family Colletidae; genus Ptiloglossa; species Ptiloglossa arizonensis. The sequence continues at coordinate 2,983,834 of NW_027478386.1, forward strand.
ATCGGGCGAGTTTCTACTTTCAGATGCAACAGAAATTTTGCGGATTGGTCAATCCGTTCGCGAGATATAGCAGTTTGGAGGTAAGAAACGCTTGAGAAACTCAAAATTTTCGCAGTTCTGATGCTCGAAACGAATAACTAGAACGGCCTAGGGGAAAAGTACGCATACCGTTGTAATCGGGCGAGTTTCTACTTTCAGATGCAACAGAAATTTTGCGCATTGGTCAAACCGTTCGCGAGATATGGCAGTTTGGAGGTAAGAAACGCTTGAGAAACTCAAAATTTTCGCAGTTCTGATGCTCGACAAGCATAACTAGAACGGCCTAGGGGAAAAGTACGCATACAGTTGTAATCGGGCGAGTTTCCACTTTCAGATGCAACAGAAATTTTGCGGATTGGTCAATCCGTTCGCGAGATATGGCAGTTTGGATGTAAGAAACGCTTGAGAAACTCAAAATTTTCGCGGTTCTGATGCTCGAAACGAATAACAAGAACGGCCTAGGGGAAAAGTACGCACACCGTTGTAATCGGGCGAGTTTCTACTTTCAGATGCATCAGAAATTTTGCGGATTGGACAATCCGTTCGCGAGATGCGGTAGTTTGTAGGTGAGAAACGCTTGAGAAACTAAAAATTTTCGCAGTTCTGATGCTCGAAACGAATAACTATAACGGACTAGGGGAAAAGTACGCATACAGTTGTAATCGGGCCAGTTTCTACTTTCAGATGCAACAGAAATTTTGCGGATTGGTCAATCCGTTCGCGAGGTATGGCAGTTTGGAGGTAAGAAACGCTTGAGAAACTCAAAATTTTCGCAGTTCTGATGCTCGAAACGAACAACTAGAACGGCCTAGGGGAAAAGTACGGATAGTGTTGTAATCGGGCGAGTTTCTACTTTCAGATGCAACAGAAATTTTGCGGATTGGTCAATCCGTTCGCGAGATATGGCAGTTTGGAGGTAAGAAACGCTTGAGGAACTCAAAATTTTCGCAGTTCTGATGCTCGACAAGCACAACTAGAACGGCCTAGGGGAAAAGTATGCATACCGTTGTAATCGGGCGAGTTTCTACTTTCAGATGCAACAGAAATTTTGCGGATTGGACAATTCGTTCGCGAGATATGGCAGTTTGGATGTAAGAAACGCTTGAGAAACTAAAAATTTTCGCAGTTCTGATGCTCGAAACGAATAACTATAACGGACTAGGGGAAAAGTACGCATACAGTTGTAATTGGGCGGGTTTCTACTCTCAGATGCAACAGAAATTTTGCGGATTGGTCAATCCGTTCGCGAGATATGGCAGTTTGGAGGTAAGAAACGCTTGAGAAACTCCAAATTTTCGCAGTTCTGATTCTCGAAACGAATAACTAGAACGGACTGGGGGAAAAGTACGCATACAGTTGTAATCGGGCGAGTTTCTACTTTCAGATGCAACAGAAATTTTGCGGATTGGTCAATCCGTTCGCGAGATATGGCAGTTTGGAGGTAAGAAACGCTTGAGAAACTCAAAATTTTCGCAGTTCTGATGCTCGAAACGAACAACTAGAACGGCCTAGGGGAAAAGTACGCATAGTGTTGTAATCGGGCGAGTTTCTACTTTCAGATGCTTCAGAAATTTTGCGGATTGGTCAATCCGTTCGCGAGATATGGCAGTTTGGAGGTAAGAAACGCTTGAGAAACTCAAAATTTTCGCAGTTCTGATGCTCGGCAAGCATAACTATAACGGACTAGGGAAAAAGTACGCATACAGTTGTAATCGGGCGAGTTTCTACTTTCAGATGCAACAGAAATTTTGCGGATTGGTCAATCCGTTCGCGAGATATGGCAGTTTGGAGGTAAGAAATGCTTGAGAAACTCAAAATTTTCGCAGTTCTGATGCTCGAAACGAACAACTAGAACGGCCTAGGGGAAAAGTACGCATAGTGTTGTAATCGGGCGAGTTTCTGCTTTCAGATGCATCAGAAATTTTGCGGATTGGTCCATCCGTTCGCGAGATGTGGCAGTTTGTAGGTAAGAAACGCTTGAGAAACTCAAAATTTTCGTAGTGCTGATGCTCGAAACGAATAACTAGAACGGCCTAGGGGAAAAGTACGCATACCGTTGTAATCGGGCGAGATTCTACCTTCAGATGCAACAGAAATTTTGCGGATTGGTCAAATCGTTCGCGAGATATGGCAGTTTGGAAGTAAGAAACGCTTGAGAAACTCAAAATTTTCGCAGTTCTGATGCACGAAACGAATAACTAGAACGGCCTAGGGGAAAAGTACGCATACCGTTGTAATCGGGCGAGTTTCTACCTTCAGATGCAACAGAAATTTTGCGGATTGGTCAATCCGTTCGCGAGATATGGCAGTTTGGAAGTAAGAAACGCTTGAGAAACTCAAAATTTTCGCAGTTCTGATGCTCGAAACGAATAACTAGAACGGCCTAGGGGAAAAGTACGCATACCGTTGTAATCGGGCGAGTTTCTACTTTCAGATGCAACTGAAATTTTGCGGATTGGTCAATCCGTTCGCGAGATATGGCAGTTTGGAGGTAAGAAACGCTTGAGAAACTCAAAATTTTCGCAGTTCTGATGCTCGACAAGCATAACTAGAACGGCCTAGGGGAAAAGTACGCATACCGTTGTAATCGGGCGAGTTTCTACCTTCAGATGCAACAGAAATTTTGCGGATTGGTCAATCCGTTCGCGAGATATGGCAGTTTGGAGGTAAGAAACGCTTGAGAAACTCCAAATTTTCGCAGTTCTGATTCTCGAAACGAATAACTAGAACGGACTGGGGGAAAAGTACGCATACAGTTGTAATCGGGCGAGTTTCTACTTTCAGATGCAACAGAAATTTTGCGGATTGGTCAATCCGTTCGCGAGATATAGCAGTTTGGAGGTAAGAAACGCTTGAGAAACTCAAAATTTTCGCAGTTCTGATGCTCGAAACGAATAACTAGAACGGCCTAGGGGAAAAGTACGCATACCGTTGTAATCGGGCGAGTTTCTACTTTCAGATGCAACAGAAATTTTGCGCATTGGTCAAACCGTTCGCGAGATATGGCAGTTTGGAGGTAAGAAACGCTTGAGAAACTCAAAATTTTCGCAGTTCTGATGCTCGACAAGCATAACTAGAACGGCCTAGGGGAAAAGTACGCATACAGTTGTAATCGGGCGAGTTTCCACTTTCAGATGCAACAGAAATTTTGCGGATTGGTCAATCCGTTCGCGAGATATGGCAGTTTGGATGTAAGAAACGCTTGAGAAACTCAAAATTTTCGCGGTTCTGATGCTCGAAACGAAAAACAAGAACGGCCTAGGGGAAAAGTACGCACACCGTTGTAATCGGGCGAGTTTCTACTTTCAGATGCATCAGAAATTTTGCGGATTGGACAATCCGTTCGCGAGATGCGGTAGTTTGTAGGTGAGAAACGCTTGAGAAACTAAAAATTTTCGCAGTTCTGATGCTCGAAACGAATAACTATAACGGACTAGGGGAAAAGTACGCATACAGTTGTAATCGGGCCAGTTTCTACTTTCAGATGCAACAGAAATTTTGCGGATTGGTCAATCCGTTCGCGAGGTATGGCAGTTTGGAGGTAAGAAACGCTTGAGAAACTCAAAATTTTCGCAGTTCTGATGCTCGAAACGAACAACTAGAACGGCCTAGGGGAAAAGTACGGATAGTGTTGTAATCGGGCGAGTTTCTACTTTCAGATGCAACAGAAATTTTGCGGATTGGTCAATCCGTTCGCGAGATATGGCAGTTTGGAGGTAAGAAACGCTTGAGGAACTCAAAATTTTCGCAGTTCTGATGCTCGACAAGCACAACTAGAACGGCCTAGGGGAAAAGTATGCATACCGTTGTAATCGGGCGAGTTTCTACTTTCAGATGCAACAGAAATTTTGCGGATTGGACAATTCGTTCGCGAGATATGGCAGTTTGGATGTAAGAAACGCTTGAGAAACTAAAAATTTTCGCAGTTCTGATGCTCGAAACGAATAACTATAACGGACTAGGGGAAAAGTACGCATACAGTTGTAATTGGGCGGGTTTCTACTCTCAGATGCAACAGAAATTTTGCGGATTGGTCAATCCGTTCGCGAGATATGGCAGTTTGGAGGTAAGAAACGCTTGAGAAACTCCAAATTTTCGCAGTTCTGATTCTCGAAACGAATAACTAGAACGGACTGGGGGAAAAGTACGCATACAGTTGTAATCGGGCGAGTTTCTACTTTCAGATGCAACAGAAATTTTGCGGATTGGTCAATCCGTTCGCGAGATATGGCAGTTTGGAGGTAAGAAACGCTTGAGAAACTCAAAATTTTCGCAGTTCTGATGCTCGAAACGAACAACTAGAACGGCCTAGGGGAAAAGTACGGATACCGTTGTAATCGGGCGAGTTTCTACTTTCAGATGCAACAGAAATTTTGCGGATTGGTCAATCCGTTCACGAGATATGGCAGTTTGGAGGTAAGAAACGCTTGAGACACTCAAAATTTTCGCAGTTCTGATGCTCGAAACGAACAACTAGAACGGCCTAGGGGAAAAGTACGCATACAGTTGTAATCGGGCGAGTTTCTACCTTCAGATGCAACAGAAATTTTGCGGATTGGTCAATCCGTTCGCGAGATATGGCAGTTTGGAGGTAAGAAACGCTTGAGAAACTCCAAATTTTCGCAGTTCTGATTCTCGAAACGAATAACTAGAACGGACTGGGGGAAAAGTACGCATACAGTTGTAATCGGGCGAGTTTCTACTTTCAGATGCAACAGAAATTTTGCGGATTGGTCAATCCGTTCGCGAGATATAGCAGTTTGGAGGTAAGAAACGCTTGAGAAACTCAAAATTTTCGCAGTTCTGATGCTCGAAACGAATAACTAGAACGGCCTAGGGGAAAAGTACGCATACCGTTGTAATCGGGCGAGTTTCTACTTTCAGATGCAACAGAAATTTTGCGCATTGGTCAAACCGTTCGCGAGATATGGCAGTTTGGAGGTAAGAAACGCTTGAGAAACTCAAAATTTTCGCAGTTCTGATGCTCGACAAGCATAACTAGAACGGCCTAGGGGAAAAGTACGCATACAGTTGTAATCGGGCGAGTTTCCACTTTCAGATGCAACAGAAATTTTGCGGATTGGTCAATCCGTTCGCGAGATATGGCAGTTTGGATGTAAGAAACGCTTGAGAAACTCAAAATTTTCGCGGTTCTGATGCTCGAAACGAATAACAAGAACGGCCTAGGGGAAAAGTACGCACACCGTTGTAATCGGGCGAGTTTCTACTTTCAGATGCATCAGAAATTTTGCGGATTGGACAATCCGTTCGCGAGATGCGGTAGTTTGTAGGTGAGAAACGCTTGAGAAACTAAAAATTTTCGCAGTTCTGATGCTCGAAACGAATAACTATAACGGACTAGGGGAAAAGTACGCATACAGTTGTAATCGGGCCAGTTTCTACTTTCAGATGCAACAGAAATTTTGCGGATTGGTCAATCCGTTCGCGAGGTATGGCAGTTTGGAGGTAAGAAACGCTTGAGAAACTCAAAATTTTCGCAGTTCTGATGCTCGAAACGAACAACTAGAACGGCCTAGGGGAAAAGTACGGATAGTGTTGTAATCGGGCGAGTTTCTACTTTCAGATGCAACAGAAATTTTGCGGATTGGTCAATCCGTTCGCGAGATATGGCAGTTTGGAGGTAAGAAACGCTTGAGGAACTCAAAATTTTCGCAGTTCTGATGCTCGACAAGCACAACTAGAACGGCCTAGGGGAAAAGTATGCATACCGTTGTAATCGGGCGAGTTTCTACTTTCAGATGCAACAGAAATTTTGCGGATTGGACAATTCGTTCGCGAGATATGGCAGTTTGGATGTAAGAAACGCTTGAGAAACTAAAAATTTTCGCAGTTCTGATGCTCGAAACGAATAACTATAACGGACTAGGGGAAAAGTACGCATACAGTTGTAATTGGGCGGGTTTCTACTCTCAGATGCAACAGAAATTTTGCGGATTGGTCAATCCGTTCGCGAGATATGGCAGTTTGGAGGTAAGAAACGCTTGAGAAACTCCAAATTTTCGCAGTTCTGATTCTCGAAACGAATAACTAGAACGGACTGGGGGAAAAGTACGCATACAGTTGTAATCGGGCGAGTTTCTACTTTCAGATGCAACAGAAATTTTGCGGATTGGTCAATCCGTTCGCGAGATATGGCAGTTTGGAGGTAAGAAACGCTTGAGAAACTCAAAATTTTCGCAGTTCTGATGCTCGAAACGAACAACTAGAACGGCCTAGGGGAAAAGTACGCATAGTGTTGTAATCGGGCGAGTTTCTACTTTCAGATGCTTCAGAAATTTTGCGGATTGGTCAATCCGTTCGCGAGATATGGCAGTTTGGAGGTAAGAAACGCTTGAGAAACTCAAAATTTTCGCAGTTCTGATGCTCGACAAGCATAACTATAACGGACTAGGGAAAAAGTACGCATACAGTTGTAATCGGGCGAGTTTCTACTTTCAGATGCAACAGAAATTTTGCGGATTGGTCAATCCGTTCGCGAGATATGGCAGTTTGGAGGTAAGAAATGCTTGAGAAACTCAAAATTTTCGCAGTTCTGATGCTCGAAACGAACAACTAGAACGGCCTAGGGGAAAATTACGCATAGTGTTGTAATCGGGCGAGTTTCTGCTTTCAGATGCATCAGAAATTTTGCGGATTGGTCCATCCGTTCGCGAGATGTGGCAGTTTGTAGGTAAGAAACGCTTGAGAAACTCAAAATTTTCGTCGTGCTGATGCTCGAAACGAATAACTAGAACGGCCTAGGGGAAAAGTACGCATACCGTTGTAATCGGGCGAGTTTCTACCTTCAGATGCAACAGAAATTTTGCGGATTGGTCAATCCGTTCGCGAGATATGGCAGTTTGGAGGTAAGAAACGCTTGAGAAACTCCAAATTTTCGCAGTTCTGATTCTCGAAACGAATAACTAGAACGGACTGGGGGAAAAGTACGCATACAGTTGTAATCGGGCGAGTTTCTACTTTCAGATGCAACAGAAATTTTGCGGATTGGTCAATCCGTTCGCGAGATATAGCAGTTTGGAGGTAAGAAACGCTTGAGAAACTCAAAATTTTCGCAGTTCTGATGCTCGAAACGAATAACTAGAACGGCCTAGGGGAAAAGTACGCATACCGTTGTAATCGGGCGAGTTTCTACTTTCAGATGCAACAGAAATTTTGCGCATTGGTCAAACCGTTCGCGAGATATGGCAGTTTGGAGGTGAGAAACGCTTGAGAAACTCAAAATTTTCGCAGTTCTGATGCTCGACAAGCATAACTAGAACGGCCTAGGGGAAAAGTACGCATACCGTTGTAATCGGGCGAGTTTCTACTTTCAGATGCAACAGAAATTTTGCGGATTGGTCAATCCGTTCACGAGATATGGCAGTTTGGAGGTAAGAAACGCTTGAGACACTCAAAATTTTCGCAGTTCTGATGCTCGAAACGAACAACTAGAACGGCCTAGGGGAAAAGTACGCATACAGTTGTAATCGGGCGAGTTTCTACTTTCAGATGCAACAGAAATTTTGCGGATTGGTCAATCCGTTCGCGAGATATAGCAGTTTGGAGGTAAGAAACGCTTGAGAAACTCAAAATTTTCGCAGTTCTGATGCTCGAAACGAATAACTAGAACGGCCTAGGGGAAAAGTACGCATACCGTTGTAATCGGGCGAGTTTCTACTTTCAGATGCAACAGAAATTTTGCGCATTGGTCAAACCGTTCGCGAGATATGGCAGTTTGGAGGTAAGAAACGCTTGAGGAACTCAAAATTTTCGCAGTTCTGATGCTCGACAAGCATAACTAGAACGGCCTAGGGGAAAAGTATGCATACCGTTGTAATCGGGCGAGTTTCTACTTTCAGATGCAACAGAAATTTTGCGGATTGGTCAATCCGTTCGCGAGATATGGCAGTTTGGATGTAAGAAACGCTTGAGAAACTAAAAATTTTCGCAGTTCTGATGCTCGACAAGCATAACTAGAACGGCCTAGGGGAAAAGTACGCATACCGTTGTAATCGGGCGAGTTTCTACTTTCAGATGCAACAGAAATTTTGCGGATTGGTCAATCCGTTCACGAGATATGGCAGTTTGGAGGTAAGAAACGCTTGAGACACTCAAAATTTTCGCAGTTCTGATGCTCGAAACGAACAACTAGAACGGCCTAGGGGAAAAGTACGCATACCGTTGTAATCGGGCGAGTTTCTACCTTCAGATGCAACAGAAATTTTGCGGATTGGTCAATCCGTTCGCGAGATATGGCTGTTTGGAGGTAAGAAACGCTTGAGAAACTCCAAATTTTCGCAGTTCTGATTCTCGAAACGAATAACTAGAACGGACTGGGGGAAAAGTACGCATACAGTTGTAATCGGGCGAGTTTCTACTTTCAGATGCAACAGAAATTTTGCGGATTGGTCAATCCGTTCGCGAGATATAGCAGTTTGGAGGTAAGAAACGCTTGAGAAACTCAAAATTTTCGCAGTTCTGATGCTCGAAACGAATAACTAGAACGGCCTAGGGGAAAAGTACGCATACCGTTGTAATCGGGCGAGTTTCTACTTTCAGATGCAACAGAAATTTTGCGCATTGGTCAAACCGTTCGCGAGATATGGCAGTTTGGAGGTAAGAAACGCTTGAGAAACTCAAAATTTTCGCAGTTCTGATGCTCGACAAGCATAACTAGAACGGCCTAGGGGAAAAGTACGCATACAGTTGTAATCGGGCGAGTTTCCACTTTCAGATGCAACAGAAATTTTGCGGATTGGTCAATCCGTTCGCGAGATATGGCAGTTTGGATGTAAGAAACGCTTGAGAAACTCAAAATTTTCGCGGTTCTGATGCTCGAAACGAATAACAAGAACGGCCTAGGGGAAAAGTACGCACACCGTTGTAATCGGGCGAGTTTCTACTTTCAGATGCATCAGAAATTTTGCGGATTGGACAATCCGTTCGCGAGATGCGGTAGTTTGTAGGTGAGAAACGCTTGAGAAACTAAAAATTTTCGCAGTTCTGATGCTCGAAACGAATAACTATAACGGACTAGGGGAAAAGTACGCATACAGTTGTAATCGGGCCAGTTTCTACTTTCAGATGCAACAGAAATTTTGCGGATTGGTCAATCCGTTCGCGAGGTATGGCAGTTTGGAGGTAAGAAACGCTTGAGAAACTCAAAATTTTCGCAGTTCTGATGCTCGAAACGAACAACTAGAACGGCCTAGGGGAAAAGTACGGATAGTGTTGTAATCGGGCGAGTTTCTACTTTCAGATGCAACAGAAATTTTGCGGATTGGTCAATCCGTTCGCGAGATATGGCAGTTTGGAGGTAAGAAACGCTTGAGAAACTCAAAATTTTCGCAGTTCTGATGCTCGACAAGCATAACTATAACGGACTAGGGAAAAAGTACGCATACAGTTGTAATCGGGCGAGTTTCTACTTTCAGATGCAACAGAAATTTTGCGGATTGGTCAATCCGTTCGCGAGATATGGCAGTTTGGAGGTAAGAAATGCTTGAGAAACTCAAAATTTTCGCAGTTCTGATGCTCGAAACGAACAACTAGAACGGCCTAGGGGAAAAGTACGCATAGTGTTGTAATCGGGCGAGTTTCTGCTTTCAGATGCATCAGAAATTTTGCGGATTGGTCCATCCGTTCGCGAGATGTGGCAGTTTGTAGGTAAGAAACGCTTGAGAAACTCAAAATTTTCGTCGTGCTGATGCTCGAAACGAATAACTAGAACGGCCTAGGGGAAAAGTACGCATACCGTTGTAATCGGGCGAGATTCTACCTTCAGATGCAACAGAAATTTTGCGGATTGGTCAAATCGTTCGCGAGATATGGCAGTTTGGAAGTAAGAAACGCTTGAGAAACTCAAAATTTTCGCAGTTCTGATGCACGAAACGAATAACTAGAACGGCCTAGGGGAAAAGTACGCATACCGTTGTAATCGGGCGAGTTTCTAGCTTCAGATGCAACAGAAATTTTGCGGATTGGTCAATCCGTTCGCGAGATATGGCAGTTTGGAAGTAAGAGACGCTTGAGAAACTCAAAATTTTCGCAGTTCTGATGCTCGAAACGAATAACTAGAACGGCCTAGGGGAAAAGTACGCATACCGTTGTAATCGGGCGAGTTTCTACTTTCAGATGCAACTGAAATTTTGCGGATTGGTCAATCCGTTCGCGAGATATGGCAGTCTGGAGGTAAGAAACGCTTGAGAAACTCAAAATTTTCGCAGTTCTGATGCTCGAAACGAACAACTAGAACGGCCTAGGGGAAAAGTACGCATACAGTTGTAATCGGGCGAGTTTCTACCTTCAGATGCAACAGAAATTTTGCGGACTGGTCAATCCGTTCGCGAGATATGGCAATTTGGAGGTAAGAAACGCTTGAGAAACTCCAAATTTTCGCAGTTCTGATGCTCGAAACGAATAACTAGAACGGACTGGGGGAAAAGTACGCATAGTGTTGTAATCGGGCGAGTTTCTACTTTCAGATGCAACTGAAATTTTGCGGATTGGTCAATCCGTTCGCGAGATATGGCAGTTTGGAAGTAAGAAACGCTTGAGAAACTCAAAATTTTCGCAGTTCTGATGCTCGACAAGCATAACTAGAACGGCCTAGGGGAAAAGTACGCATACCGTTGTAATCGGGCGAGTTTCTACTTTCAGATGCAACAGAAATTTTGCGGATTGGTCAATTCGTTCGCGAGATATGGCAGTTTGGAGGTAAGAAACGCTTGAGAAACTAAAAATTTTCGCAGTTCTGATGCTCGAAACGAATAACTATAACGGACTAGGGGAAAAGTACGCATACAGTTGTAATCGGGCCAGTTTCTACTTTCAGATGCAACAGAAATTTTGCGGATTGGTCAATCCGTTCGCGAGGTATGGCAGTTTGGAGGTAAGAAACGCTTGAGAAACTCAAAATTTTCGCAGTTCTGATGCTCGAAACGAACAACTAGAACGGCCTAGGGGAAAAGTACGCATACAGTTGTAATCGGGCGAGTTTCTACCTTCAGATGCAACAGAAATTTTGCGGACTGGTCAATCCGTTCGCGAGATATGGCAGTTTGGAGGTAAGAAACGCTTGAGAAACTCCAAATTTTCGCAGTTCTGATGCTCGAAACGAATAACTAGAACGGACTGGGGGAAAAGTACGCATAGTGTTGTAATCGGGCGAGTTTCTACTTTCAGATGCAACTGAAATTTTGCGGATTGGTCAATCCGTTCGCGAGATATGGCAGTTTGGAGGTAAGAAACGCTTGAGAAACTCCAAATTTTCGCAGTTCTGATTCTCGAAACGAATAACTAGAACGGACTGGGGGAAAAGTACGCATACAGTTGTAATCGGGCGAGTTTCTACTTTCAGATGCAACAGAAATTTTGCGGATTGGTCAATCCGTTCGCGAGATATAGCAGTTTGGAGGTAAGAAACGCTTGAGAAACTCAAAATTTTCGCAGTTCTGATGCTCGAAACGAATAACTAGAACGGCCTAGGGGAAAAGTACGCATACCGTTGTAATCGGGCGAGTTTCTACTTTCAGATGCAACAGAAATTTTGCGCATTGGTCAAACCGTTCGCGAGATATGGCAGTTTGGAGGTAAGAAACGCTTGAGAAACTCAAAATTTTCGCAGTTCTGATGCTCGACAAGCATAACTAGAACGGCCTAGGGGAAAAGTACGCATACAGTTGTAATCGGGCGAGTTTCCACTTTCAGATGCAACAGAAATTTTGCGGATTGGTCAATCCGTTCGCGAGATATGGCAGTTTGGATGTAAGAAACGCTTGAGAAACTCAAAATTTTCGCGGTTCTGATGCTCGAAACGAATAACAAGAACGGCCTAGGGGAAAAGTACGCACACCGTTGTAATCGGGCGAGTTTCTACTTTCAGATGCATCAGAAATTTTGCGGATTGGACAATCCGTTCGCGAGATGCGGTAGTTTGTAGGTGAGAAACGCTTGAGAAACTAAAAATTTTCGCAGTTCTGATGCTCGAAACGAATAACTATAACGGACTAGGGGAAAAGTACGCATACAGTTGTAATCGGGCCAGTTTCTACTTTCAGATGCAACAGAAATTTTGCGGATTGGTCAATCCGTTCGCGAGGTATGGCAGTTTGGAGGTAAGAAACGCTTGAGAAACTCAAAATTTTCGCAGTTCTGATGCTCGAAACGAACAACTAGAACGGCCTAGGGGAAAAGTACGGATAGTGTTGTAATCGGGCGAGTTTCTACTTTCAGATGCAACAGAAATTTTGCGGATTGGTCAATCCGTTCGCGAGATATGGCAGTTTGGAGGTAAGAAACGCTTGAGAAACTCAAAATTTTCGCAGTTCTGATGCTCGACAAGCATAACTATAACGGACTAGGGAAAAAGTACGCATACAGTTGTAATCGGGCGAGTTTCTACTTTCAGATGCAACAGAAATTTTGCGGATTGGTCAATCCGTTCGCGAGATATGGCAGTTTGGAGGTAAGAAATGCTTGAGAAACTCAAAATTTTCGCAGTTCTGATGCTCGAAACGAACAACTAGAACGGCCTAGGGGAAAAGTACGCATAGTGTTGTAATCGGGCGAGTTTCTGCTTTCAGATGCATCAGAAATTTTGCGGATTGGTCCATCCGTTCGCGAGATGTGGCAGTTTGTAGGTAAGAAACGCTTGAGAAACTCAAAATTTTCGTCGTGCTGATGCTCGAAACGAATAACTAGAACGGCCTAGGGGAAAAGTACGCATACCGTTGTAATCGGGCGAGATTCTACCTTCAGATGCAACAGAAATTTTGCGGATTGGTCAAATCGTTCGCGAGATATGGCAGTTTGGAAGTAAGAAACGCTTGAGAAACTCAAAATTTTCGCAGTTCTGATGCACGAAACGAATAACTAGAACGGCCTAGGGGAAAAGTACGCATACCGTTGTAATCGGGCGAGTTTCTAGCTTCAGATGCAACAGAAATTTTGCGGATTGGTCAATCCGTTCGCGAGATATGGCAGTTTGGAAGTAAGAGACGCTTGAGAAACTCAAAATTTTCGCAGTTCTGATGCTCGAAACGAATAACTAGAACGGCCTAGGGGAAAAGTACGCATACCGTTGTAATCGGGCGAGTTTCTACTTTCAGATGCAACTGAAATTTTGCGGATTGGTCAATCCGTTCGCGAGATATGGCAGTCTGGAGGTAAGAAACGCTTGAGAAACTCAAAATTTTCGCAGTTCTGATGCTCGAAACGAACAACTAGAACGGCCTAGGGGAAAAGTACGCATACAGTTGTAATCGGGCGAGTTTCTACCTTCAGATGCAACAGAAATTTTGCGGACTGGTCAATCCGTTCGCGAGATATGGCAATTTGGAGGTAAGAAACGCTTGAGAAACTCCAAATTTTCGCAGTTCTGATGCTCGAAACGAATAACTAGAACGGACTGGGGGAAAAGTACGCATAGTGTTGTAATCGGGCGAGTTTCTACTTTCAGATGCAACTGAAATTTTGCGGATTGGTCAATCCGTTCGCGAGATATGGCAGTTTGGAAGTAAGAAACGCTTGAGAAACTCAAAATTTTCGCAGTTCTGATGCTCGACAAGCATAACTAGAACGGCCTAGGGGAAAAGTACGCATACCGTTGTAATCGGGCGAGTTTCTACTTTCAGATGCAACAGAAATTTTGCGGATTGGTCAATTCGTTCGCGAGATATGGCAGTTTGGAGGTAAGAAACGCTTGAGAAACTAAAAATTTTCGCAGTTCTGATGCTCGAAACGAATAACTATAACGGACTAGGGGAAAAGTACGCATACAGTTGCAATCGGGCCAGTTTCTACTTTCAGATGCAACAGAAATTTTGCGGATTGGTCAATCCGTTCGCGAGGTATGGCAGTTTGGAGGTAAGAAACGCTTGAGAAACTCAAAATTTTCGCAGTTCTGATGCTCGAAACGAACAACTAGAACGGCCTAGGGGAAAAGTACGCATACAGTTGTAATCGGGCGAGTTTCTACCTTCAGATGCAACAGAAATTTTGCGGATTGGTCAATCCGTTGGCGAGATATGGCAATTTGGAGGTAAGAAACGCTTGAGAAACTCCAAATTTTCGCAGTTCTGATGCTCGAAACGAATAACTAGAACGGACTGGGGGAAAAGTACGCATAGTGTTGTAATCGGGCGAGTTTCTACTTTCAGATGCAACTGAAATTTTGCGGATTGGTCAATCCGTTCGCGAGATATGGCAGTTTGGAAGTAAGAAACGCTTGAGAAACTCAAAATTTTCGCAGTTCTGATGCTCGACAAGCATAACTAGAACGGCCTAGGGGAAAAGTACGCATACCGTTGTAATCGGGCGAGTTTCTACTTTCAGATGCAACAGAAATTTTGCGGATTGGTCAATTCGTTCGCGAGATATGGCAGTTTGGAGGTAAGAAACGCTTGAGAAACTAAAAATTTTCGCAGTTCTGATGCTCGAAACGAATAACTATAACGGACTAGGGGAAAAGTACGCATACAGTTGTAATCGGGCCAGTTTCTACTTTCAGATGCAACAGAAATTTTGCGGATTGGTCAATCCGTTCGCGAGGTATGGCAGTTTGGAGGTAAGAAACGCTTGAGAAACTCAAAATTTTCGCAGTTCTGATGCTCGAAACGAACAACTAGAACGGCCTAGGGGAAAAGTACGCATACAGTTGTAATCGGGCGAGTTTCTACCTTCAGATGCAACAGAAATTTTGCGGACTGATCAATCCGTTCGCGAGATATGGCAGTTTGGAGGTAAGAAACGCTTGAGAAACTCCAAATTTTCGCAGTTCTGATGCTCGAAACGAATAACTAGAACGGACTGGGGGAAAAGTACGCATAGTGTTGTAATCGGGCGAGTTTCTACTTTCAGATGCAACTGAAATTTTGCGGATTGGTCAATCCGTTCGCGAGATATGGCAGTTTGGAAGTAAGAAACGCTTGAGAAACTCAAAATTTTCGCAGTTCTGATGCTCGACAAGCATAACTAGAACGGCCTAGGGGAAAAGTACGCATACCGTTGTAATCGGGCGAGTTTCTACTTTCAGATGCAACAGAAATTTTGAGGATTGGTCAATTCGTTCGCGAGATATGGCAGTTTGGAGGTAAGAAACGCTTGAGAAACTAAAAATTTTCGCAGTTCTGATGCTCGAAACGAATAACTATAACGGACTAGGGGAAAAGTACGCATACAGTTGTAATCGGGCGAGTTTCTACTTTCAGATGCAACAGAAATTTTGCGGATTGGTCAATCCGTTCACGAGATATGGCAGTTTGGAGGTAAGAAACGCTTGAGAAACTCAAAATTTTCGCAGTTCTGATGCTCGAAACGAACAACTAGAACGGCCTAGGGGAAAAGTACGCATACAGTTGTAATCGGGCGAGTTTCTACCTTCAGATGCAACAGAAATTTTGCGGATTGGTCAATCCGTTGGCGAGATATGGCAGTTTGGAGGTAAGAAACGCTTGAGAAACTCCAAATTTTCGCAGTTCTGATTCTCGAAACGAATAACTAGAACGGACTGGGGGAAAAGTACGCATACAGTTGTAATCGGGCGAGTTTCTACTTTCAGATGCAACAGAAATTTTGCGGATTGGTCAATCCGTTCGCGAGATATGGCAGTTTGGAGGTAAGAAACGCTTGAGAAACTCAAAATTTTCGCAGTTCTGATGCTCGAAACGGATAACTAGAACGGCCTAGGGGAAAAGTACGCATACCGTTGTAATCGGGCGAGTTTCTACTTTCAGATGCAACAGAAATTTTGCGCATTGGTCAAACCGTTCGCGAGATATGGCAGTTTGGAGGTAAGAAACGCTTGAGAAACTCAAAATTTTCGCAGTTCTGATGCTCGACAAGCATAACTAGAACGGCCTAGGGGAAAAGTACGCATACAGTTGTAATCGGGCGAGTTTCCACTTTCAGATGCAACAGAAATTTTGCGGATTGGTCAATCCGTTCGCGAGATATGGCAGTTTGGATGTAAGAAACGCTTGAGAAACTCAAAATTTTCGCGGTTCTGATGCTCGAAACGAATAACAAGAACGGCCTAGGGGAAAAGTACGCACACCGTTGTAATCGGGCGAGTTTCTACTTTCAGATGCATCAGAAATTTTGCGGATTGGACAATCCGTTCGCGAGATGCGGTAGTTTGTAGGTGAGAAACGCTTGAGAAACTAAAAATTTTCGCAGTTCTGATGCTCGACAAGCATAACTAGAACGGCCTAGGGGAAAAGTACGTATACCGTTGTAATCGGGCGAGTTTCTACTTTCAGATGCAACAGAAATTTAGCGGATTGGTCAATTCGTTCGCGAGATATGGCAGTTTGGAGGTAAGAAACGCTTGAGAAACTAAAAATTTTCGCAGTTCTGATGCTCGAAACGAATAACTATAACGGACTAGGGGAAAAGTACGCATACAGTTCTAATCGGG
This sequence comes from Ptiloglossa arizonensis, assembly GCF_051014685.1. Classification (NCBI taxonomy): domain Eukaryota; kingdom Metazoa; phylum Arthropoda; class Insecta; order Hymenoptera; family Colletidae; genus Ptiloglossa; species Ptiloglossa arizonensis. The sequence goes on from NW_027478386.1 coordinate 3,000,290, forward strand.
CGAGTTTCTACTTTCAGATGCAACAGAAATTTTGCGGATAGGTCAATCCGTTCGCGAGATATGGCAGTTTGGAGGTAAGAAACGCTTGAGAAACTCAAAATTTTCGCAGTTCTGATGCTCGAAACGAACAACTAGAACGGCCTAGGGGAAAAGTACGCACAGTGTTGTAATCGGGCGAGTTTCTACTTTCAGATGCAACAGAAATTTTGCGGATTGGTCAATCCGTTCGCGAGATATGGCAGTTTGGAGGTAAGAAACGCTTGAGAAACTAAAAATTTTCGCAGTTCTGATGCTCGACAAGCATAACTAGAACGGCCTAGGGGAAAAGTACGCATACAGTTCTAATCGGGCGAGTTTCTACTTTCAGATGCAACAGAAATTTTGCGGATTGGTCAATCCGTTCGCGAGATATGGCAGTTTGGAGGTAAGAAACGCTTGAGAAACTCAAAATTTTCGCAGTTCTGATGCTCGAAACGAACAACTAGAACGGCCTAGGGGAAAAGTACGCACAGTGTTGTAATCGGGCGAGTTTCTACTTTCAGATGCAACAGAAATTTTGCGGATTGGTCAATCCGTTCGCGAGATATGGCAGTTTGGAGGTAAGAAACGCTTGAGAAACTAAAAATTTTCGCAGTTCTGATGCTCGACAAGCATAACTAGAACGGCCTAGGGGAAAAGTACGCATACAGTTGTAATCGGGCCAGTTTCTACTTTCAGATGCAACAGAAATTTTGCGGATTGGTCAATCCGTTCGCGAGGTATGGCAGTTTGGAGGTAAGAAACGCTTGAGAAACTCAAAATTTTCGCAGTTCTGATGCTCGAAACGAACAACTAGAACGGCCTAGGGGAAAAGTACGGGTAGTGTTGTAATCGGGCGAGTTTCTACTTTCAGATGGAACAGAAATTTTGCGGATTGGTCAATCCGTTCGCGAGATATGGCAGTTTGGAGGTAAGAAACGCTTGAGGAACTCAAAATTTTCGCAGTTCTGATGCTCGACAAGCACAACTAGAACCGCCTAGGGGAAAAGTATGCATACCGTTGTAATCGGGCGAGTTTCTACTTTCAGATGCAACAGAAATTTTGCGGATTGGACAATTCGTTCGCGAGATATGGCAGTTTGGAGGTAAGAAACGCTTGAGAAACTAAAAATTTTCGCAGTTCTGATGCTCGAAACGAATAACTATAACGGACTAGGGGAAAAGTACGCATACAGTTGTAATCGGGCGGGTTTCTACTCTCAGATGCAACAGAAATTTTGCGGATTGGTCAATCCGTTCGCGAGATATGGCAGTTTGGAGGTAAGAAACGCTTGAGAAACTCAAAATTTTCGCAGTTCTGATGCTCGAAACGAATAACTAGAACGGTCTAGGGGAAAAGTACGTATACATTTGTAATCGGGCGAGTTTCTACCTTCAGATGCAACAGAAATTTTGCGGACTGGTCAATCCGTTCGCGAGATATGGCAGTTTGGAGGTAAGAAACGCTTGAGAAACTCCAAATTTTCGCAGTTCTGATGCTCGAAACGAATAACTAGAACGGACTGGGGGAAAAGTACGCATAGTGTTGTAATCGGGCGAGTTTCTACTTTCAGATGCAACTGAAATTTTGCGGATTGGTCAATCCGTTCGCGAGATATGGCAGTTTGGAAGTAAGAAACGCTTGAGAAACTCAAAATTTTCGCAGTTCTGATGCTCGACAAGCATAACTAGAACGGCCTAGGGGAAAAGTACGCATACCGTTGTAATCGGGCGAGTTTCTACTTTCAGATGCAACAGAAATTTTGCGGATTGGTCAATCCGTTCGCGAGATATGGCAGTTTGGAGGTAAGAAACGCTTGAGAAACTCAAAATTTTCGCAGTTCTGATGCTCGAAACGGATAACTAGAACGGCCTAGGGGAAAAGTACGCATACCGTTGTAATCGGGCGAGTTTCTACTTTCAGATGCAACAGAAATTTTGCGCATTGGTCAAACCGTTCGCGAGATATGGCAGTTTGGAGGTAAGAAACGCTTGAGAAACTCAAAATTTTCGCAGTTCTGATGCTCGACAAGCATAACTAGAACGGCCTAGGGGAAAAGTACGCATACAGTTGTAATCGGGCGAGTTTCCACTTTCAGATGCAACAGAAATTTTGCGGATTGGTCAATCCGTTCGCGAGATATGGCAGTTTGGATGTAAGAAACGCTTGAGAAACTCAAAATTTTCGCGGTTCTGATGCTCGAAACGAATAACAAGAACGGCCTAGGGGAAAAGTACGCACACCGTTGTAATCGGGCGAGTTTCTACTTTCAGATGCATCAGAAATTTTGCGGATTGGACAATCCGTTCGCGAGATGCGGTAGTTTGTAGGTGAGAAACGCTTGAGAAACTAAAAATTTTCGCTGTTCTGATGCTCGAAACGAATAACTATAACGGACTAGGGGAAAAGTACGCATAGAGTTGTAATCGGGCGAGTTTCTACTTTCAGATGCAACAGAAATTTTGCGGATTGGTCAATCCGTTCGCGAGATATGGCAGTTTGGAGGTAAGAAACGCTTGAGAAACTCAAAATTTTCGCAGGTCTGATGCTCGAAACGAATAACTAGAACGGTCTAGGGGAAAAGTACGCATACAGTTGTAATCGGGCGAGTTTCTACCTTCAGATGCAACAGAAATTTTGCGGATTGGTCAATCCGTTCGCGAGATATGGCAGTTTGGAGGTAAGAAACGCTTGAGAAACTACAAATTTTCGCAGTTCTGATGCTCGACAAGCATAACTAGAACGGCCTAGGGGAAAAGTACGCATACAGTTGTAATCGGGCCAGTTTCTACTTTCAGATGCAACAGAAATTTTGCGGATTGGTCAATCCGTTCGCGAGGTATGGCAGTTTGGAGGTAAGAAACGCTTGAGAAACTCAAAATTTTCGCAGTTCTGATGCTCGAAACGAACAACTAGAACGGCCTAGGGGAAAAGTACGGATAGTGTTGTAATCGGGCGAGTTTCTACTTTCAGATGGAACAGAAATTTTGCGGATTGGTCAATCCGTTCGCGAGATATGGCAGTTTGGAGGTAAGAAACGCTTGAGGAACTCAAAATTTTCGCAGTTCTGATGCTCGACAAGCACAACTAGAACGGCCTAGGGGAAAAGTATGCATACCGTTGTAATCGGGCGAGTTTCTACTTTCAGATGCAACAGAAATTTTGCGGATTGGTCAATTCGTTCGCGAGATATGGCAGTTTGGAGGTAAGAAACGCTTGAGAAACTAAAAATTTTCGCAGTTCTGATGCTCGAAACGAATAACTATAACGGACTAGGGGAAAAGTACGCATACAGTTGTAATCGGGCGAGTTTCTACTTTCAGATGCAACAGAAATTTTGCGGATTGGTCAATCCGTTCACGAGATATGGCAGTTTGGAGGTAAGAAACGCTTGAGAAACTCAAAATTTTCGCAGTTCTGATGCTCGAAACGAACAACTAGAACGGCCTAGGGGAAAAGTACGCATACAGTTGTAATCGGGCGAGTTTCTACCTTCAGATGCAACAGAAATTTTGCGGATTGGTCAATCCGTTCGCGAGATATGGCAGTTTGGAGGTAAGAAACGCTTGAGAAACTCCAAATTTTCGCAGTTCTGATTCTCGAAACGAATAACTAGAGCGGACTGGGGGAAAAGTACGCATACAGTTGTAATCGGGCGAGTTTCTACTTTCAGATGCAACAGAAATTTTGCGGATTGGACAATCCGTTCGCGAGATGCGGTAGTTTGTAGGTGAGAAACGCTTGAGAAACTAAAAATTTTCGCAGTTCTGATGCTCGACAAGCATAACTAGAACGGCCTAGGGGAAAAGTACGTATACCGTTGTAATCGGGCGAGTTTCTACTTTCAGATGCAACAGAAATTTTGCGGATTGGTCAATTCGTTCGCGAGATATGGCAGTTTGGAGGTAAGAAACGCTTGAGAAACTAAAAATTTTCGCAGTTCTGATGCTCGAAACGAATAACTATAACGGACTAGGGGAAAAGTACGCATACAGTTCTAATCGGGCGAGTTTCTACTTTCAGATGCAACAGAAATTTTGCGGATTGGTCAATCCGTTCGCGAGATATGGCAGTTTGGAGGTAAGAAACGCTTGAGAAACTCAAAATTTTCGCAGTTCTGATGCTCGAAACGAACAACTAGAACGGCCTAGGGGAAAAGTACGCACAGTGTTGTAATCGGGCGAGTTTCTACTTTCAGATGCAACAGAAATTTTGCGGATTGGTCAATCCGTTCGCGAGATATGGCAGTTTGGAGGTAAGAAACGCTTGAGAAACTAAAAATTTTCGCAGTTCTGATGCTCGACAAGCATAACTAGAACGGCCTAGGGGAAAAGTACGCATACAGTTCTAATCGGGCGAGTTTCTACTTTCAGATGCAACAGAAATTTTGCGGATTGGTCAATCCGTTCGCGAGATATGGCAGTTTGGAGGTAAGAAACGCTTGAGAAACTCAAAATTTTCGCAGTTCTGATGCTCGAAACGAACAACTAGAACGGCCTAGGGGAAAAGTACGCACAGTGTTGTAATCGGGCGAGTTTCTACTTTCAGATGCAACAGAAATTTTGCGGATTGGTCAATCCGTTCGCGAGATATGGCAGTTTGGAGGTAAGAAACGCTTGAGAAACTAAAAATTTTCGCAGTTCTGATGCTCGACAAGCATAACTAGAACGGCCTAGGGGAAAAGTACGCATACAGTTGTAATCGGGCCAGTTTCTACTTTCAGATGCAACAGAAATTTTGCGGATTGGTCAATCCGTTCGCGAGGTATGGCAGTTTGGAGGTAAGAAACGCTTGAGAAACTCAAAATTTTCGCAGTTCTGATGCTCGAAACGAACAACTAGAACGGCCTAGGGGAAAAGTACGGGTAGTGTTGTAATCGGGCGAGTTTCTACTTTCAGATGGAACAGAAATTTTGCGGATTGGTCAATCCGTTCGCGAGATATGGCAGTTTGGAGGTAAGAAACGCTTGAGGAACTCAAAATTTTCGCAGTTCTGATGCTCGACAAGCACAACTAGAACGGCCTAGGGGAAAAGTATGCATACCGTTGTAATCGGGCGAGTTTCTACTTTCAGATGCAACAGAAATTTTGCGGATTGGACAATTCGTTCGCGAGATATGGCAGTTTGGAGGTAAGAAACGCTTGAGAAACTAAAAATTTTCGCAGTTCTGATGCTCGAAACGAATAACTATAACGGACTAGGGGAAAAGTACGCATACAGTTGTAATCGGGCGGGTTTCTACTCTCAGATGCAACAGAAATTTTGCGGATTGGTCAATCCGTTCGCGAGATATGGCAGTTTGGAGGTAAGAAACGCTTGAGAAACTCAAAATTTTCGCAGTTCTGATGCTCGAAACGAATAACTAGAACGGTCTAGGGGAAAAGTACGTATACATTTGTAATCGGGCGAGTTTCTACCTTCAGATGCAACAGAAATTTTGCGGACTGGTCAATCCGTTCGCGAGATATGGCAGTTTGGAGGTAAGAAACGCTTGAGAAACTCCAAATTTTCGCAGTTCTGATGCTCGAAACGAATAACTAGAACGGACTGGGGGAAAAGTACGCATAGTGTTGTAATCGGGCGAGTTTCTACTTTCAGATGCAACTGAAATTTTGCGGATTGGTCAATCCGTTCGCGAGATATGGCAGTTTGGAAGTAAGAAACGCTTGAGAAACTCAAAATTTTCGCAGTTCTGATGCTCGACAAGCATAACTAGAACGGCCTAGGGGAAAAGTACGCATACCGTTGTAATCGGGCGAGTTTCTACTTTCAGATGCAACAGAAATTTTGAGGATTGGTCAATTCGTTCGCGAGATATGGCAGTTTGGAGGTAAGAAACGCTTGAGAAACTAAAAATTTTCGCAGTTCTGATGCTCGAAACGAATAACTATAACGGACTAGGGGAAAAGTACGCATACAGTTGTAATCGGGCGAGTTTCTACTTTCAGATGCAACAGAAATTTTGCGGATTGGTCAATCCGTTCACGAGATATGGCAGTTTGGAGGTAAGAAACGCTTGAGAAACTCAAAATTTTCGCAGTTCTGATGCTCGAAACGAACAACTAGAACGGCCTAGGGGAAAAGTACGCATACAGTTGTAATCGGGCGAGTTTCTACCTTCAGATGCAACAGAAATTTTGCGGATTGGTCAATCCGTTCGCGAGATATGGCAGTTTGGAGGTAAGAAACGCTTGAGAAACTCCAAATTTTCGCAGTTCTGATTCTCGAAACGAATAACTAGAACGGACTGGGGGAAAAGTACGCATACAGTTGTAATCGGGCGAGTTTCTACTTTCAGATGCAACAGAAATTTTGCGGATTGGTCAATCCGTTCGCGAGATATGGCAGTTTGGAGGTAAGAAACGCTTGAGAAACTCAAAATTTTCGCAGTTCTGATGCTCGAAACGGATAACTAGAACGGCCTAGGGGAAAAGTACGCATACCGTTGTAATCGGGCGAGTTTCTACTTTCAGATGCAACAGAAATTTTGCGCATTGGTCAAACCGTTCGCGAGATATGGCAGTTTGGAGGTAAGAAACGCTTGAGAAACTCAAAATTTTCGCAGTTCTGATGCTCGACAAGCATAACTAGAACGGCCTAGGGGAAAAGTACGCATACAGTTGTAATCGGGCGAGTTTCCACTTTCAGATGCAACAGAAATTTTGCGGATTGGTCAATCCGTTCGCGAGATATGGCAGTTTGGATGTAAGAAACGCTTGAGAAACTCAAAATTTTCGCGGTTCTGATGCTCGAAACGAATAACAAGAACGGCCTAGGGGAAAAGTACGCACACCGTTGTAATCGGGCGAGTTTCTACTTTCAGATGCATCAGAAATTTTGCGGATTGGACAATCCGTTCGCGAGATGCGGTAGTTTGTAGGTGAGAAACGCTTGAGAAACTAAAAATTTTCGCTGTTCTGATGCTCGAAACGAATAACTATAACGGACTAGGGGAAAAGTACGCATAGAGTTGTAATCGGGCGAGTTTCTACTTTCAGATGCAACAGAAATTTTGCGGATTGGTCAATCCGTTCGCGAGATATGGCAGTTTGGAGGTAAGAAACGCTTGAGAAACTCAAAATTTTCGCAGGTCTGATGCTCGAAACGAATAACTAGAACGGTCTAGGGGAAAAGTACGCATACAGTTGTAATCGGGCGAGTTTCTACCTTCAGATGCAACAGAAATTTTGCGGATTGGTCAATCCGTTCGCGAGATATGGCAGTTTGGAGGTAAGAAACGCTTGAGAAACTACAAATTTTCGCAGTTCTGATGCTCGACAAGCATAACTAGAACGGCCTAGGGGAAAAGTACGCATACAGTTGTAATCGGGCCAGTTTCTACTTTCAGATGCAACAGAAATTTTGCGGATTGGTCAATCCGTTCGCGAGGTATGGCAGTTTGGAGGTAAGAAACGCTTGAGAAACTCAAAATTTTCGCAGTTCTGATGCTCGAAACGAACAACTAGAACGGCCTAGGGGAAAAGTACGGATAGTGTTGTAATCGGGCGAGTTTCTACTTTCAGATGGAACAGAAATTTTGCGGATTGGTCAATCCGTTCGCGAGATATGGCAGTTTGGAGGTAAGAAACGCTTGAGGAACTCAAAATTTTCGCAGTTCTGATGCTCGACAAGCACAACTAGAACGGCCTAGGGGAAAAGTATGCATACCGTTGTAATCGGGCGAGTTTCTACTTTCAGATGCAACAGAAATTTTGCGGATTGGTCAATTCGTTCGCGAGATATGGCAGTTTGGAGGTAAGAAACGCTTGAGAAACTAAAAATTTTCGCAGTTCTGATGCTCGAAACGAATAACTATAACGGACTAGGGGAAAAGTACGCATACAGTTGTAATCCGGCGAGTTTCTACTTTCAGATGCAACAGAAATTTTGCGGATTGGTCAATCCGTTCACGAGATATGGCAGTTTGGAGGTAAGAAACGCTTGAGAAACTCAAAATTTTCGCAGTTCTGATGCTCGAAACGAACAACTAGAACGGCCTAGGGGAAAAGTACGCATACAGTTGTAATCGGGCGAGTTTCTACCTTCAGATGCAACAGAAATTTTGCGGATTGGTCAATCCGTTCGCGAGATATGGCAGTTTGGAGGTAAGAAACGCTTGAGAAACTCCAAATTTTCGCAGTTCTGATTCTCGAAACGAATAACTAGAGCGGACTGGGGGAAAAGTACGCATACAGTTGTAATCGGGCGAGTTTCTACTTTCAGATGCAACAGAAATTTTGCGGATTGGTCAATCCGTTCGCGAGATATGGCAGTTTGGAGGTAAGAAACGCTTGAGAAACTCAAAATTTTCGCAGTTCTGATGCTCGAAACGGATAACTAGAACGGCCTAGGGGAAAAGTACGCATACCGTTGTAATCGGGCGAGTTTCTACTTTCAGATGCAACAGAAATTTTGCGCATTGGTCAAACCGTTCGCGAGATATGGCAGTTTGGAGGTAAGAAACGCTTGAGAAACTCAAAATTTTCGCAGTTCTGATGCTCGACAAGCATAACTAGAACGGCCTAGGGGAAAAGTACGCATACAGTTGTAATCGGGCGAGTTTCCACTTTCAGATGCAACAGAAATTTTGCGGATTGGTCAATCCGTTCGCGAGATATGGCAGTTTGGATGTAAGAAACGCTTGAGAAACTCAAAATTTTCGCGGTTCTGATGCTCGAAACGAATAACAAGAACGGCCTAGGGGAAAAGTACGCACACCGTTGTAATCGGGCGAGTTTCTACTTTCAGATGCATCAGAAATTTTGCGGATTGGACAATCCGTTCGCGAGATGCGGTAGTTTGTAGGTGAGAAACACTTGAGAAACTAAAAATTTTCGCTGTTCTGATGCTCGAAACGAATAACTATAACGGACTAGGGGAAAAGTACGCATAGAGTTGTAATCGGGCGAGTTTCTACTTTCAGATGCAACAGAAATTTTGCGGATTGGTCAATCCGTTCGCGAGATATGGCAGTTTGGAGGTAAGAAACGCTTGAGAAACTCAAAATTTTCGCAGTTCTGATGCTCGAAACGAATAACTAGAACGGTCTAGGGGAAAAGTACGCATACAGTTGTAATCGGGCGAGTTTCTACCTTCAGATGCAACAGAAATTTTGCGGATTGGTCAATCCGTTCGCGAGATATGGCAGTTTGGAGGTAAGAAACGCTTGAGAAACTACAAATTTTCGCAGTTCTGATGCTCGACAAGCATAACTAGAACGGCCTAGGGGAAAAGTACGCATACCGTTGTAATCGGGCGAGTTTCTACTTTCAGATGCAACAGAAATTTTGCGGATTGGTCAATTCGTTCGCGAGATATGGCAGTTTGGAGGTAAGAAACGCTTGAGAAACTAAAAATTTTCGCAGTTCTGATGCTCGAAACGAATAACTATAACGGACTAGGGGAAAAGTACGCATACAGTTCTAATCGGGCGAGTTTCTACTTTCAGATGCAACAGAAATTTTGCGGATTGGTCAATCCGTTCGCGAGATATGGCAGTTTGGAGGTAAGAAACGCTTGAGAAACTCAAAATTTTCGCAGTTCTGATGCTCGAAACGAACAACTAGAACGGCCTAGGGGAAAAGTACGCACAGTGTTGTAATCGGGCGAGTTTCTACTTTCAGATGCAACAGAAATTTTGCGGATTGGTCAATCCGTTCGCGAGATATGGCAGGTTGGAGGTAAGAAACGCTTGAGAAACTCAAAATTTTCGCAGTTCTGATGCTCGACAAGCATAACTAGAACGGCCTAGGGGAAAAGTACGCATACCGTTGTAATCGGGCGAGTTTCTACTTTCAGATGCAACAGAAATTTTGCGGATTGGTCAATTCGTTCGCGAGATATGGCAGTTTGGAGGTAAGAAACGCTTGAGAAACTAAAAATTTTCGCAGTTCTGATGCTCGAAACGAACAACTAGAACGGCCTAGGGGAAAAGTACGCATAGTGTTGTAATCGGGCGAGTTTCTGCTTTCAGATGCATCAGAAATTTTGCGGATTGGTCCATCCGTTCGCGAGATGTGGCAGTTTGTAGGTAAGAAACGCTTGAGAAACTCAAAATTTTCGCAGTTCTGATGCTCGAAACGAATAACTAGAACGGCCTAGTGGAAAAGTACGCATACCGTTGTAATCGGGCGAGATTCTACCTTCAGATGCAACAGAAATTTTGCGGATTGATCAATCCGTTCAGGAGATATGGCAGTTTGGAAGTAAGAAACGCTTGAGAAACTCAAAATTTTCGCAGTTCTGATGCACGAAACGTATAACTAGAACGGCCTAGGGGAAAAGTACGCATACCGTTGTAATCGGGCGAGTTTCTACCTTCAGATGCAACAGAAATTTTGCGGATTGGTCAATCCGTTCGCGAGATATGGCAGTTTGGAAGTAAGAAACGGTTGAGAAACTCAAAATTTTCGCAGTTCTGATGCTCGAAACGAATAACTAGAACGGCCTAGGGGAAAAGTACGCATACCGTTGTAATCGGGCGAGTTTCTACTTTCAGATGCAAAAGAAATTTTGCGGATTGGTCAAACCGTTCGCGAGGTATGGCAGTTTGGAGGTAAGAAACGCTTGAGAAACTCAAAATTTTCGCAGTTCTGATGCTCGACAAGCATAACTAGAACGGCCTAGGGGAAAAGTACGCATACATTTGTAATCGGGCGAGTTTCCACTTTCAGATGCAACAGAAATTTTGCGGATTGGTCAATTCGTTCGCGAGATATGGCAGTTTGGAGGTAAGAAACGCTTGAGAAACTAAAAATTTTCGCAGTTCTGATGCACGAAACGTATAACTAGAACGGCCTAGGGGAAAAGTACGCATACAGTTGTAATCGGGCGAGTTTCCACTTTCAGATGCAACAGAAATTTTGCGGATTGGTCAATCCGTTCGCGAGATATGGCAGTTTGGATGTAAGAAACGCTTGAGAAACTCAAAATTTTCGCAGTTCGGATGCTCGAAACGAATAACTAGAACGGCCTAGGGGAAAAGTACGCATACCGTTGAAATCGGGCGAGTTTCTACTTTCAGATGCAACAGAAATTTTGCGGATTGGTCAATCCGTTCACGAGATATGGCAGTTTGGATGTAAGAAACGCTTGAGAAACTCAAAATTTTCGCAGTTCGGATGCTCGAAACGAATAACTAGAACGGCCTAGTGGAAAAGTACGCATACCGTTGTAATCGGGCGAGATTCTACCTTCAGATGCAACAGAAATTTTGCGGATTGGTCAATCCGTTCAGGAGATATGGCAGTTTGGAAGTAAGAAACGCTTGAGAAACTCAAAATTTTCGCAGTTCTGATGCTCGAAACGAATTACTAGGGCGGCCTAGGGGAAAAGTACGCATACCGTTGTAATCGGGCGAGTTTCTGCTTTCAGATGCATCAGAAATTTTGCGGATTGGTCAATCCGTTCGCGAGATGTCGCAGTTTGTAGGTAAGAAACGCTTGAGAAACTCAAAATTTTCGCAGTTCTGATGCTCGAAACGAATAACTAGAACGGCCTAGGGGAAAAGTACGCATACCGTTGTAATCGGGCGAGTTTCTACTTTCAGATGCAACAGAAATTTTGCGGATTGGTCAATCCGTTCGCGAGATATGGCAGTTTGGAGGTAAGCAACGCTTGAGAAACTCAAAATTTTCGCAGTTCTGATGCTCGGGAAGCATAACTAGAACGGCCTAGGGGAAAAGTACGCACACCGTTGTAATCGGGCGAGTTTCTACTTTCAGATGCAACAGAAATTTTGCGGATTGGCCAATCCGTTCGCGAGATATGGCAGTTTGGAGGTAAGAAACGCTTGAGAAACTCAAAATTTTCGCAGTTCTGATGCTCGACAAGCATAACTAGAACGGCCTAGGGGAAAAGTACGCATACCGTTGTAATCGGGCGAGTTTCTACTTTCAGATGCAACAGAAATTTTGCGGATTGGTCAATTCGTTCGCGAGATATGGCAGTTTGGAGGTAAGAAACGCTTGAGAAACTAAAAATTTTCGCAGTTCTGATGCTCGAAACGAACAACTAGAACGGCCTAGGGGAAAAGTACGCATAGTGTTGTAATCGGGCGAGTTTCTGCTTTCAGATGCATCAGAAATTTTGCGGATTGGTCCATCCGTTCGCGAGATGTGGCAGTTTGTAGGTAAGAAACGCTTGAGAAACTCAAAATTTTCGCAGTTCTGATGCTCGAAACGAATAACTAGAACGGCCTAGTGGAAAAGTACGCATACCGTTGTAATCGGGCGAGATTCTACCTTCAGATGCAACAGAAATTTTGCGGATTGATCAATCCGTTCAGGAGATATGGCAGTTTGGAAGTAAGAAACGCTTGAGAAACTCAAAATTTTCGCAGTTCTGATGCTCGAAACGAATAACTAGAACGGCCTAGGGGAAAAGTACGCATACCGTTGTAATCGGGCGAGTTTCTACTTTCAGATGCAAAAGAAATTTTGCGTATTGGTCAAACCGTTCGCGAGATATGGCAGTTTGGAGGTAAGAAACGCTTGAGAAACTCAAAATTTTCGCAGTTCTGATGCTCGACAAGCATAACTAGAACGGCCTAGGGGAAAAGTACGCATACATTTGTAATCGGGCGAGTTTCCACTTTCAGATGCAACAGAAATTTTGCGGATTGGTCAATTCGTTCGCGAGATATGGCAGTTTGGAGGTAAGAAACGCTTGAGAAACTAAAAATTTTCGCAGTTCTGATGCACGAAACGTATAACTAGAACGGCCTAGGGGAAAAGTACGCATACAGTTGTAATCGGGCGAGTTTCCACTTTCAGATGCAACAGAAATTTTGCGGATTGGTCAATCCGTTCGCGAGATATGGCAGTTTGGATGTAAGAAACGCTTGAGAAACTCAAAATTTTCGCAGTTCGGATGCTCGAAACGAATAACTAGAACGGCCTAGGGGAAAAGTACGCATACCGTTGAAATCGGGCGAGTTTCTACTTTCAGATGCAACAGAAATTTTGCGGATTGGTCAATCCGTTCGCGAGATATGGCAGTTTGGATGTAAGAAACGCTTGAGAAACTCAAAATTTTCGCAGTTCGGATGCTCGAAACGAATAACTAGAACGGCCTAGTGGAAAAGTACGCATACCGTTGTAATCGGGCGAGATTCTACCTTCAGATGCAACAGAAATTTTGCGGATTGGTCAATCCGTTCAGGAGATATGGCAGTTTGGAAGTAAGAAACGCTTGAGAAACTCAAAATTTTCGCAGTTCTGATGCTCGAAACGAATTACTAGGGCGGCCTAGGGGAAAAGTACGCATACCGTTGTAATCGGGCGAGTTTCTGCTTTCAGATGCATCAGAAATTTTGCGGATTGGTCAATCCGTTCGCGAGATGTCGCAGTTTGTAGGTAAGAAACGCTTGAGAAACTCAAAATTTTCGCAGTTCTGATGCTCGAAACGAATAACTAGAACGGCCTAGGGGAAAAGTACGCATACCGTTGTAATCGGGCGAGTTTCTACTTTCAGATGCAACAGAAATTTTGCGGATTGGTCAATCCGTTCGCGAGATATGGCAGTTTGGAGGTAAGCAACGCTTGAGAAACTCAAAATTTTCGCAGTTCTGATGCTCGACAAGCATAACTAGAACGGCCTAGGGGAAAAGTACGCATACAGTTGTAATCGGGCGAGTTTCCACTTTCAGATGCAACAGAAATTTTGCGGATTGGTCAATCCGTTCGCGAGATATGGCAATTTGGAAGTAAGAAACGCTTGAGAAACTCAAAATTTTCGCAGTTCTGATGCTCGAAACGAATTACTAGGGCGGCCTAGGGGCAAAGTACGCATACCGTTGTAATCGGGCGAGTTTCTACTTTCAGATGCAACAGAAATTTTGCGGATTGGTCCATCCGTTCGCGAGATGTGGCAGTTTGTAGGTAAGAAACGCTTGAGAAACTCAAAATTTTCGCAGTTCTGATGCTCGAAATGAATAACTAGAACGGCCTAGTGGAAAAGTACGCATACCGTTGTAATCGGGCGAGATTCTACCTTCAGATGCAACAGAAATTTTGCGGATTGGTCAATCCGTTCAGGAGATATGGCAGTTTGGAAGTAAGAAACGCTTGAGAAACTCAAAATTTTCGCAGTTCTGATGCTCGAAACGAATTACTAGGGCGGCCTAGGGGAAAAGTACGCATACCGTTGTAATCGGGCGAGTTTCTGCTTTCAGATGCATCAGAAATTTTGCGGATTGGTCAATCCGTTCGCGAGATGTCGCAGTTTGTAGGTAAGAAACGCTTGAGAAACTCAAAATTTTCGCAGTTCTGATGCTCGAAACGAATAACTAGAACGGCCTAGGGGAAAAGTACGCATACCGTTGTAATCGGGCGAGTTTCTACTTTCAGATGCAACAGAAATTTTGCGGATTGGTCAATCCGTTCGCGAGATATGGCAGTTTGGAGGTAAGCAACGCTTGAGAAACTCAAAATTTTCGCAGTTCTGATGCTCGACAAGCATAACTAGAACGGCCTAGGGGAAAAGTACGCATACAGTTGTAATCGGGCGAGTTTCCACTTTCAGATGCAACAGAAATTTTGCGGATTGGTCAATCCGTTCGCGAGATATGGCAATTTGGAAGTAAGAAACGCTTGAGAAACTCAAAATTTTCGCAGTTCTGATGCTCGAAACGAATTACTAGGGCGGCCTAGGGGCAAAGTACGCATACCGTTGTAATCGGGCGAGTTTCTACTTTCAGATGCAACAGAAATTTTGCGGATTGGTCCATCCGTTCGCGCGATGTGGCAGTTTGTAGGTAAGAAACGCTTGAGAAACTCAAAATTTTCGCAGTTCTGATGCTCGAAATGAATAACTAGAACGGCCTAGTGGAAAAGTACGCATACCGTTGTAATCGGGCGAGATTCTACCTTCAGATGCAACAGAAATTTTGCGGATTGGTCAATCCGTTCACGAGATATGGCAGTTTGGAAGTAAGAAACGCTTGAGAAACTCAAAATTTTCGCAGTTCTGATGCTCGAAACGAATTACTAGGGCGGCCTAGGGGAAAAGTACGCATACCGTTGTAATCGGGCGAGTTTCTGCTTTCAGATGCATCAGAAATTTTGCGGATTGGTCAATCCGTTCGCGAGATGTCGCAGTTTGTAGGTAAGAAACGCTTGAGAAACTCAAAATTTTCGCAGTTCTGATGCTCGAAACGAATAACTAGAACGGCCTAGGGGAAAAGTACGCATACCGTTGTAATCGGGCGAGTTTCTACTTTCAGATGCAACAGAAATTTTGCGGATTGGTCCATCCGTTCGCGAGATGTGGCAGTTTGTAGGTAAGAAACGCTTGAGAAACTCAAAATTTTCGCAGTTCTGATGCTCGAAATGAATAACTAGAACGGCCTAGTGGAAAAGTACGCATACCGTTGTAATCGGGCGAGATTCTACCTTCAGATGCAACAGAAATTTTGCGGATTGGTCAATCCGTTCAGGAGATATGGCAGTTTGGAAGTAAGAAACGCTTGAGAAACTCAAAATTTTCGCAGTTCTGATGCTCGAAACGAATAACTGGAACGGCCTAGGGGAAAACTACACCTACCGTTGTATTCGGGCGAGTTTCTACTTTCAGATGCAACAGAAATTTTGCGGATTGGTGAATCCGTTCGCGAGATATGGCAGTTTGGAGGTAAGAAACGCTAGAGAAACTCAAAATTTTCACAGTTCTGATGCTCGAAACGAAGAACTAGAACCTACTAGGGGAAAGTGCGAATACCGTTGTAATCGGGCGAGTTTCTACTTTCAGATGCAACAGAAATTTTGCGGATTGGTCAATCCGTTCGCGAGATATGGCAGTTTGGAGGTAAGAAACGCTTGAGATACTCAAAATTTTCGCAGTTCTGATGCTCGAAACGAATAACTAGAACGGTCTAGTGGAAAAGTACGCATACAGTTGTAATCGGGCGAGTTTCTACTTTCAGATGCAACAGAAATTTTGCGGATTGGTCAATTCGTTCGCGAGATGTGGCAGTTTGGAGGTAAGAAACGCTTGAGAAACTCAAAATTTTCGCAGTTCTGATGCTCGAAACGAATAACTATAACGGACTAGGGGAAAAGTACGCATACAGTTGTAATCGGGCGAGTTTCTACTTTCAGATGCAACAGAAATTTTGCGGATTGGTCAATCCATTCGCGAGATATGGCAGTTTGGAGGTAAGAAACGCTTGAGAAACTCAAAATTTTCGCAGTTCTGATGCTCGAAACGAACAACTAGAACGGCCTAGGGGAAAAGTACGCATAGTGTTGTAATCGGGCGAGTTTCTACTTTCAGATGCAACAGAAATTTTGCGGATTGGTCAATTCGTTCGCGAGATATGGCAGTTTGGAGGTAAGAAACGCTTGAGAAACTAAAAATTTTCGCAGTTCTGATGCTCGAAACGAATAACTATAACGGACTAGGGGAAAAGTACGCATACAGTTGTAATCGGGCGAGTTTCTACTTTCAGATGCAACAGAAATTTTGCGGATTGGTCAATCCGTTCGCGAGATATGGCAGTTTGGAGGTAAGAAACGCTTGAGATACTCAAAATTTTCGCAGTTCTGATGCTCGAAACGAATAACTAGAACGGTCTAGTGGAAAAGTACGCATACAGTTGTAATCGGGCGAGTTTCTACTTTCAGATGCAACAGAAATTTTGCGGATTGGTCAATCCGTTCGCGAGATGTGGCAGTTTGGAGGTAAGAAACGCTTGAGAAACTCAAAATTTTCGCAGTTCTGATGCTCGAAACGAATAACTATAACGGACTAGGGGAAAAGTACGCATACAGTTGTAATCGGGCGAGTTTCTACTTTCAGATGCAACAAAAATTTTGCGGATTGGTCAATCCATTCGCGAGATATGGCAGTTTGGAGGTAAGAAACGCTTGAGAAACTCAAAATTTTCGCAGTTCTGATGCTCGAAACGAACAACTAGAACGGCCTAGGGGAAAAGTACGCATAGTGTTGTAATCGGGCGAGTTTCTACTTTCAGATGCAACAGAAATTTTGCGGATTGGTCAATTCGTTCGCGAGATATGGCAGTTTGGAGGTAAGAAACGCTTGAGAAACTAAAAATTTTCGCAGTTCTGATGCTCGAAACGAATAACTATAACGGACTAGGGGAAAAGTACGCATACAGTTGTAATCGGGTGAGTTTCTACTTTCAGATGCAACAGAAATTTTGCGGATTGGTCAATCCGTTCGCGAGATATGGCAGTTTGGAGGTAAGAAACGCTTGAGAAACTCCAAATTTTCGCAGTTCTGATGCTCGAAACGAATAACTATAACGGACTAGGGGAAAAGTACGCATACAGTTGTAATCGGGCGAGTTTCTACCTTCAGATGCAACAGAAATTTTGGGGATTGGTCAATCCGTTCGCGAGATATGGCAGTTTGGAGGTATGAAACGCTTGAGAAACTCCAAATTTTCGCAGTTCTGATGCTCGACAAGCATAACTAGAACGGCCTAGGGGAAAAGTACGCATACCGTTGTAATCGGGCGAGTTTCTACTTTCAGATGCAACAGAAATTTTGCGGATTGGTCAATCCGTTCGCGAGATATGGCAGTTTGGAGGTAAGAAACGCTTGAGAAACTCAAAATTTTCGCAGTTCTGATGCTCGAAACGAACAACTAGAACGGCCTAGGGGAAAAGTACGCATAGTGTTCTAATCGGGCGAGTTTCTACTTTCAGATGCAACAGAAATTTTGCGGATTGGTCAATCCGTTCGCGAGATATGGCAGTTTGGAGGTAAGAAACGCTTGAGAAACTCAAAATTTTCACAGTTCTGATGCTCGAAACGAATTACTAGGGCGGCCTAGGGGCAAAGTACGCATACCGTTGTAATCGGGCGAGTTTCTACTTTCAGATGCAACAGAAATTTTGCGGATTGGTCCATCCGTTCGCGAGATGTGGCAGTTTGTAGGTAAGAAACGCTTGAGAAACTCAAAATTTTCGCAGTTCTGATGCTCGAAATGAATAACTAGAACGGCCTAGTGGAAAAGTACGCATACCGTTGTAATCGGGCGAGATTCTACCTTCAGATGCAACAGAAATTTTGCGGATTGGTCAATCCGTTCAGGAGATATGGCAGTTTGGAAGTAAGAAACGCTTGAGAAACTCAAAATTTTCGCAGTTCTGATGCTCGAAACGAATTACTAGGGCGGCCTAGGGGAAAAGTACCCATACCGTTGTAATCGGGCGAGTTTCTGCTTTCAGATGCATCAGAAATTTTGCGGATTGGTCAATCCGTTCGCGAGATGTCGCAGTTTGTAGGTAAGAAACGCTTGAGAAACTCAAAATTTTCGCAGTTCTGATGCTCGAAACGAATAACTAGAACGGCCTAGGGGAAAAGTACGCATACCGTTGTAATCGGGCGAGTTTCTACTTTCAGATGCAACAGAAATTTTGCGGATTGGTCAATCCGTTCGCGAGATATGGCACTTTGGAGGTAAGCAACGCTTGAGAAACTCAAAATTCTCGCAGTTCTGTTGCTCGAAACGAATAACTAGAACGGCCTAGGGGAAAAGTACGCATACAGCTGTAATCAGGCGGGTTTCTACTCTCAGATGCAACAGATATTTTGCGGATTGGTCAATCCGTCCGCGAGATATGGCAGTTTGGAGGTAAGAAACGCTTGAAAAACTCATAATTTTCGCCGTTCTGATGCTCGAAACGAATAACTAGAACGGCCTAGGGGAAAAGTGCGCACACGATTGTAATCGGGCGAGTTTCTACTTTCAGATGCAACAGAAATTTTGCGGATCGGTCAATCCGTTCGCGAGATATGGCAGTTTGGATGTAAGAAACGCTTGAGAAACTCAAAGTTTTCGCAGTTCTGATGCTCGTAACGAATAACTGCAACGGCCTAGGGGAAAACTACACATACCGTTGTAATCGGGCGAGTCTCTACTTTCAGATGCAACAGAAATCTTGGGGATTGGTCAATCCGTTCGCGAGATATGGCAGTTTGGAGGTAAGAAACGTTTGAGAAACTCAAAATTTTCGCAGTTCTGATGCTCGAAACGAATAACTAGAACAGCCTAGGGGAAAAGTGCGCATACCGTTGTAATCGGGTGAGTTTCTACTTTTTGGTGCAACAGAAATTTTGCGGATTGATCATTCTGATCGCGAGATATGGCAGTTTGGATATAAGAAACGCTTGAGAAACTCAAAATTTTCGCAGTTCTGATGCTCGAAACGAATAACTAGAACGGCCTAGGGGAAAAGTACGCATACCGTTGTAATCGGGCGAGTTTCTACTTTCAGATGCAACAGAAATTTTGCGGATTGGTCAATCCGTTCGCGAGATATGGCAGTTTGGAGGTAAGCAACGCTTGAGAAACTCAAAATTTTCGCAGTTCTGTTGCTCGAAACGAATAACTAGAACGGCCTAGGGGAAAAGTACGCATACAGTTGTAATCGGGCGAGTTTCTACTTTCAGATGCAACAGAAATTTTGCGGATTGGTCAATCCATTCGCGAGATATGGCAGTTTGGAGGTAAGAAACGCTTGAGAAACTCAAAATTTTCGCAGTTCTGATGCTCGAAACGAACAACTAGAACGGCCTAGGGGAAAAGTACGCATAGTGTTGTAATCGGGCGAGTTTCTACTTTCAGATGCAACAGAAATTTTGCGGATTGGTCAATTCGTTCGCGAGATATGGCAGTTTGGAGGTAAGAAACGCTTGAGAAACTAAAAATTTTCGCAGTTCTGATGCTCGAAACGAATAACTATAACGGACTAGGGGAAAAGTACGCATACAGTTGTAATCGGGTGAGTTTCTACTTTCAGATGCAACAGAAATTTTGCGGATTGGTCAATCCGTTCGCGAGATATGGCAGTTTGGAGGTAAGAAACGCTTGAGAAACTCCAAATTTTCGCAGTTCTGATGCTCGAAACGAATAACTATAACGGACTAGGGGAAAAGTACGCATACAGTTGTAATCGGGCGAGTTTCTACCTTCAGATGCAACAGAAATTTTGGGGATTGGTCAATCCGTTCGCGAGATATGGCAGTTTGGAGGTATGAAACGCTTGAGAAACTCCAAATTTTCGCAGTTCTGATGCTCGACAAGCATAACTAGAACGGCCTAGGGGAAAAGTACGCATACCGTTGTAATCGGGCGAGTTTCTACTTTCAGATGCAACAGAAATTTTGCGGATTGGTCAATCCGTTCGCGAGATATGGCAGTTTGGAGGTAAGAAACGCTTGAGAAACTCAAAATTTTCGCAGTTCTGATGCTCGAAACGAACAACTAGAACGGCCTAGGGGAAAAGTACGCATAGTGTTCTAATCGGGCGAGTTTCTACTTTCAGATGCAACAGAAATTTTGCGGATTGGTCAATCCGTTCGCGAGATATGGCAGTTTGGAGGTAAGAAACGCTTGAGAAACTCAAAATTTTCACAGTTCTGATGCTCGAAACGAATTACTAGGGCGGCCTAGGGGCAAAGTACGCATACCGTTGTAATCGGGCGAGTTTCTACTTTCAGATGCAACAGAAATTTTGCGGATTGGTCCATCCGTTCGCGAGATGTGGCAGTTTGTAGGTAAGAAACGCTTGAGAAACTCAAAATTTTCGCAGTTCTGATGCTCGAAATGAATAACTAGAACGGCCTAGTGGAAAAGTACGCATACCGTTGTAATCGGGCGAGATTCTACCTTCAGATGCAACAGAAATTTTGCGGATTGGTCAATCCGTTCAGGAGATATGGCAGTTTGGAAGTAAGAAACGCTTGAGAAACTCAAAATTTTCGCAGTTCTGATGCTCGAAACGAATTACTAGGGCGGCCTAGGGGAAAAGTACCCATACCGTTGTAATCGGGCGAGTTTCTGCTTTCAGATGCATCAGAAATTTTGCGGATTGGTCAATCCGTTCGCGAGATGTCGCAGTTTGTAGGTAAGAAACGCTTGAGAAACTCAAAATTTTCGCAGTTCTGATGCTCGAAACGAATAACTAGAACGGCCTAGGGGAAAAGTACGCATACCGTTGTAATCGGGCGAGTTTCTACTTTCAGATGCAACAGAAATTTTGCGGATTGGTCAATCCGTTCGCGAGATATGGCACTTTGGAGGTAAGCAACGCTTGAGAAACTCAAAATTTTCGCAGTTCTGTTGCTCGAAACGAATAACTAGAACGGCCTAGGGGAAAAGTACGCATACAGCTGTAATCAGGCGGGTTTCTACTCTCAGATGCAACAGATATTTTGCGGATTGGTCAATCCGTCCGCGAGATATGGCAGTTTGGAGGTAAGAAACGCTTGAAAAACTCATAATTTTCGCCGTTCTGATGCTCGAAACGAATAACTAGAACGGCCTAGGGGAAAAGTGCGCACACGATTGTAATCGGGCGAGTTTCTACTTTCAGATGCAACAGAAATTTTGCGGATCGGTCAATCCGTTCGCGAGATATGGCAGTTTGGATGTAAGAAAACGCTTGAGAAACTCAAAGTTTTCGCAGTTCTGATGCTCGTAACGAATAACTGCAACGGCCTAGGGGAAAACTACACATACCGTTGTAATCGGGCGAGTCTCTACTTTCAGATGCAACAGAAATCTTGGGGATTGGTCAATCCGTTCGCGAGATATGGCAGTTTGGAGGTAAGAAACGTTTGAGAAACTCAAAATTTTCGCAGTTCTGATGCTCGAAACGAATAACTAGAACAGCCTAGGGGAAAAGTGCGCATACCGTTGTAATCGGGTGAGTTTCTACTTTTTGGTGCAACAGAAATTTTGCGGATTGATCATTCTGATCGCGAGATATGGCAGTTTGGATATAAGAAACGCTTGAGAAACTCAAAATTTTCGCAGTTCTGATGCTCGAAACGAATAACTAGAACGGCCTAGGGGAAAAGTACGCATACCGTTGTAATCGGGCGAGTTTCTACTTTCAGATGCAACAGAAATTTTGCGGATTGGTCAATCCGTTCGCGAGATATGGCAGTTTGGAGGTAAGCAACGCTTGAGAAACTCAAAATTTTCGCAGTTCTGTTGCTCGAAACGAATAACTAGAACGGCCTAGGGGAAAAGTACGCATACAGTTGTAATCGGGCGAGTTTCTACTTTCAGATGCAACAGAAATTTTGCGGACTGGTCAATCCGTTGGCGAGATATGGCAGTTTGGAGGTAAGAAACGCTTGAGGAACTCAAAATTTTCGCAGTTCTGATGCTCGAAACGAATAACTCGAACGGCCTAGGGGAAAAGTGCGCATACCGTTGCAATCGGGCGTGTTTCTACTTTCAGATGCAACAGAAATTTTGCGGATTGGTCAATCCGTTCGCGTGATATGGCAGTTTGGAGGTAAGAAACGCTTGAGAAACTCAAAATTTTCGCAGTTCTGATGCTCGAAACGAATAACTATAACGGACTAGGGGAAAAGTACGCATACAGTTGTAATCGGGCGGGTTTCTACTCTCAGATGCAACAGATATTTTGCGGATTGGTCAATCCGTTCGCGAGATATGGCAGTTTGGAGGTAAGAAACGCTTGAAAAACTCATAATTTTCGCCGTTCTGATGCTCGAAACGAATAACTATAACGGACTAGGGGAAAAGTGCGCATACCGTTGCAATCGGGCGTGTTTCTACTTTCAGATGCAACAGAAATTTTGCGGATCGGTCAATCCGTTCGCGAGATATGGCAGCTTGGATGTAAGAAACGCTTGAGAAACTCAAAAGTTTCGCAGTTCTGATGCTCGTAACGAATAACTGGGACGGCCTAGGGGAAAACTACACATAACGTTGTAATCGGGCGAGTCTCTACTTTCAGATGCAACAGAAATTTTGCGGATTGGTCAATCCGTTCGCGAGATATGGCAGTTTGGAGGTAAGAAACGTTTGAGAAACTCAAAATTTTCGCAGTTCTGATGCTCGAAACGAATAACTAGAACAGCCTAGGGGAAAAGTGCGCATACCGTTGTAATCGGGCGAGTTTCTACTTTTTGGTGCAACAGAAATTTTGCGGATTGATCAATCTGATCGCGAGATATAGCAGTTTGGAAATAAGAAACGCTTGAGAAACTCAAAATTTTCGCAGTTCTGATTCTCGAAACGAATAACTAGAACGGCCTAGGGGAAAAGTAGGCATACCGATGTAATCGAGCGAGTCTCTACTTTCAGATGCAACAGAAATTTTGCGGATTGGTCATTTCGTTCGCGAGATGTGGCAGATTGGAAGTAAGAAACGCTTGAGAAACTCAAAATTTTCGCAGTTCTGATGCCCGAAGCGAATAACTGGAACGGCCTAGGGGAAAATTACACCTACCGTTGTATTCGGGCGAGTTTCTACTTTCAGATGCAACAGAAATTTTGCGGATTGGTGAATCCGTTCGCGAGATATGGCAGTTTGGAGGTAAGAAACGCTAGAGAAACTCAAAATTTTCACAGTTCTGATGCTCGAAACGAAGAACTAGAACCTACTAGGGGAAAGTGCGAATACCGTTGTAATCGGGCGAGTTTCTACTTTCAGATGCCACAGAAATTTTGCGGATTGATAAATCTGTTCGCGAGATATGGCAGTTTGGAGATAAGAAACGCTTGAGAAACTCAAAATTTTCGCAGTTCTGATGCTCGAAACGAGTAACTACAACGGCCTAGGGGAAAAGTACGGATACCGTTGTAATCGGGCGAGTTTCTACTTTCAGATGCAACAGAAATTTTGCGGATTGGTCAATCCGTTCGCGAGATATGGCAGTTTGGAGGTAAGAAACGCTTGAGATACTCAAAATTTTCGCAGTTCTGATGCTCGAAACGAATAACTAGAACGGTCTAGTGGAAAAGTACGCATACAGTTGTAATCGGGCGAGTTTCTACTTTCAGATGCAACAGAAATTTTGCGGATTGGTCAATTCGTTCGCGAGATGTGGCAGTTTGGAGGTAAGAAACGCTTGAGAAACTCAAAATTTTCGCAGTTCTGATGCTCGAAACGAATAACTATAACGGACTAGGGGAAAAGTACGCATAGTGTTGTAATCGGGCGAGTTTCTACTTTCAGATGCAACAGAAATTTTGCGGATTGGTCAATCCATTCGCGAGATATGGCAGTTTGGAGGTAAGAAACGCTTGAGAAACTCAAAATTTTCGCAGTTCTGATGCTCGAAACGAACAACTAGAACGGCCTAGGGGAAAAGTACGCATAGTGTTGTAATCGGGCGAGTTTCTACTTTCAGATGCAACAGAAATTTTGCGGATTGGTCAATTCGTTCGCGAGATATGGCAGTTTGGAGGTAAGAAACGCTTGAGAAACTAAAAATTTTCGCAGTTCTGATGCTCGAAACGAATAACTATAACGGACTAGGGGAAAAGTACGCATACAGTTGTAATCGGGCGAGTTTCTACTTTCAGATGCAACAGAAATTTTGCGGATTGGTCAATCCGTTCGCGAGATATGGCAGTTTGGAGGTAAGAAACGCTTGAGATACTCAAAATTTTCGCAGTTCTGATGCTCGAAACGAATAACTAGAACGGTCTAGTGGAAAAGTACGCATACAGTTGTAATCGGGCGAGTTTCTACTTTCAGATGCAACAGAAATTTTGCGGATTGGTCAATTCGTTCGCGAGATATGGCAGTTTGGAGGTAAGAAACGCTTGAGAAACTCAAAATTTTCGCAGTTCTGATGCTCGAAACGAATAACTATAACGGACTAGGGGAAAAGTACGCATACAGTTGTAATCGGGCGAGTTTCTACTTTCAGATGCAACAGAAATTTTGCGGATTGGTCAATCCATTCGCGAGATATGGCAGTTTGGAGGTAAGAAACGCTTGAGAAACTCAAAATTTTCGCAGTTCTGATGCTCGAAACGAACAACTAGAACGGCCTAGGGGAAAAGTACGCATAGTGTTGTAATCGGGCGAGTTTCTACTTTCAGATGCAACAGAAATTTTGCGGATTGGTCAATTCGTTCGCGAGATATGGCAGTTTGGAGGTAAGAAACGCTTGAGAAACTAAAAATTTTCGCAGTTCTGATGCTCGAAACGAATAACTATAACGGACTAGGGGAAAAGTACGCATACAGTTGTAATCGGGCGAGTTTCTACTTTCAGATGCAACAGAAATTTTGCGGATTGGTCAATCCGTTCGCGAGATATGGCAGTTTGGAGGTAAGAAACGCTTGAGAAACTCCAAATTTTCGCAGTTCTGATGCTCGAAACGAATAACTATAACGGACTAGGGGAAAAGTACGCATACAGTTGTAATCGGGCGAGTTTCTACCTTCAGATGCAACAGAAATTTTGGGGATTGGTCAATCCGTTCGCGAGATATGGCAGTTTGGAGGTATGAAACGCTTGAGAAACTCCAAATTTTCGCAGTTCTGATGCTCGACAAGCATAACTAGAACGGCCTAGGGGAAAAGTACGCATACCGTTGTAATCGGGCGAGTTTCTACTTTCAGATGCAACAGAAATTTTGCGGATTGGTCAATCCGTTCGCGAGATATGGCAGTTTGGAGGTAAGAAACGCTTGAGAAACTCAAAATTTTCGCAGTTCTGATGCTCGAAACGAACAACTAGAACGGCCTAGGGGAAAAGTACGCATAGTGTTGTAATCGGGCGAGTTTCTACTTTCAGATGCAACAGAAATTTTGCGGATTGGTCAATCCGTTCGCGAGATATGGCAGTTTGGAGGTAAGAAACGCTTGAGAAACTCAAAATTTTCACAGTTCTGATGCTCGAAACGAATTACTAGGGCGGCCTAGGGGCAAAGTACGCATACCGTTGTAATCGGGCGAGTTTCTACTTTCAGATGCAACAGAAATTTTGCGGATTGGTCAATCCATTCGCGAGATATGGCAGTTTGGAGGTAAGAAACGCTTGAGAAACTCAAAATTTTCGCAGTTCTGATGCTCGAAACGAACAACTAGAACGGCCTAGGGGAAAAGTACGCATAGTGTTGTAATCGGGCGAGTTTCTACTTTCAGATGCAACAGAAATTTTGCGGATTGGTCAATTCGTTCGCGAGATATGGCAGTTTGGAGGTAAGAAACGCTTGAGAAACTAAAAATTTTCGCAGTTCTGATGCTCGAAACGAATAACTATAACGGACTAGGGGAAAAGTACGCATACAGTTGTAATCGGGCGAGTTTCTACTTTCAGATGCAACAGAAATTTTGCGGATTGGTCAATCCATTCGCGAGATATGGCAGTTTGGAGGTAAGAAACGCTTGAGAAACTCAAAATTTTCGCAGTTCTGATGCTCGAAACGAACAACTAGAACGGCCTAGGGGAAAAGTACGCATAGTGTTGTAATCGGGCGAGTTTCTACTTTCAGATGCAACAGAAATTTTGCGGATTGGTCAATTCGTTCGCGAGATATGGCAGTTTGGAGGTAAGAAACGCTTGAGAAACTAAAAATTTTCGCAGTTCTGATGCTCGAAACGAATAACTATAACGGACTAGGGGAAAAGTACGCATACAGTTGTAATCGGGCGAGTTTCTACTTTCAGATGCAACAGAAATTTTGCGGATTGGTCAATCCGTTCGCGAGATATGGCAGTTTGGAGGTAAGAAACGCTTGAGAAACTCCAAATTTTCGCAGTTCTGATGCTCGAAACGAATAACTATAACGGACTAGGGGAAAAGTACGCATACAGTTGTAATCGGGCGAGTTTCTACCTTCAGATGCAACAGAAATTTTGGGGATTGGTCAATCCGTTCGCGAGATATGGCAGTTTGGAGGTATGAAACGCTTGAGAAACTCAAAATTTTCACAGTTCTGATGCTCGAAACGAATTACTAGGGCGGCCTAGGGGCAAAGTACGCATACCGTTGTAATCGGGCGAGTTTCTACTTTCAGATGCAACAGAAATTTTGCGGATTGGTCCATCCGTTCGCGAGATGTGGCAGTTTGTAGGTAAGAAACGCTTGAGAAACTCAAAATTTTCGCAGTTCTGATGCTCGAAATGAATAACTAGAACGGCCTAGTGGAAAAGTACGCATACCGTTGTAATCGGGCGAGATTCTACCTTCAGATGCAACAGAAATTTTGCGGATTGGTCAATCCGTTCAGGAGATATGGCAGTTTGGAAGTACGAAACGCTTGAGAAACTCAAAATTTTCGCAGTTCTGATGCTCGAAACGAATTACTAGGGCGGCCTAGGGGAAAAGTACCCATACCGTTGTAATCGGGCGAGTTTCTGCTTTCAGATGCATCAGAAATTTTGCGGATTGGTCAATCCGTTCGCGAGATGTCGCAGTTTGTAGGTAAGAAACGCTTGAGAAACTCAAAATTTTCGCAGTTCTGATGCTCGAAACGAATAACTAGAACGGCCTAGGGGAAAAGTACGCATACCGTTGTAATCGGGCGAGTTTCTACTTTCAGATGCAACAGAAATTTTGCGGATTGGTCAATCCGTTCGCGAGATATGGCACTTTGGAGGTAAGCAACGCTTGAGAAACTCAAAATTTTCGCAGTTCTGTTGCTCGAAACGAATAACTAGAACGGCCTAGGGGAAAAGTACGCATACAGCTGTAATCGGGCGGGTTTCTACTCTCAGATGCAACAGATATTTTGCGGATTGGTCAATCCGTCCGCGAGATATGGCAGTTTGGAGGTAAGAAACGCTTGAAAAACTCATAATTTTCGCCGTTCTGATGCTCGAAACGAATAACTAGAACGGCCTAGGGGAAAAGTGCGCACACGATTGTAATCGGGCGAGTTTCTACTTTCAGATGCAACAGAAATTTTGCGGATCGGTCAATCCGTTCGCGAGATATGGCAGTTTGGATGTAAGAAACGCTTGAGAAACTCAAAGTTTTCGCAGTTCTGATGCTCGTAACGAATAACTGCAACGGCCTAGGGGAAAACTACACATACCGTTGTAATCGGGCGAGTCTCTACTTTCAGATGCAACAGAAATCTTGGGGATTGGTCAATCCGTTCGCGAGATATGGCAGTTTGGAGGTAAGAAACGTTTGAGAAACTCAAAATTTTCGCAGTTCTGATGCTCGAAACGAATAACTAGAACAGCCTAGGGGAAAAGTGCGCATACCGTTGTAATCGGGTGAGTTTCTACTTTTTGGTGCAACAGAAATTTTGCGGATTGATCATTCTGATCGCGAGATATGGCAGTTTGGATATAAGAAACGCTTGAGAAACTCAAAATTTTCGCAGTTCTGATTCTCGAAACGAATAACAAGAACGGCCTAGGGGAAAAGTAGGCATACCGATGTAATCGAGCGAGTCTCTACTTTCAGATGCAACAGAAATTTTGCGGATTGGTCAATCCGTTCGCGAGATATGGCAGTTTGGAGGTAAGAAACGTTTGAGAAACTCAAAATTTTCGCAGTTCTGATGCTCGACAAGCATAACTAGAACGGCCTAGGGGTAAAGTACGCATACAGTTGTAATCGGGCGAGTTTCCACTTTCAGATGCAACAGAAATTTTGCGGATTGGTCAATCCGTTCGCGAGATATGGCAATTTGGAAGTAAGAAACGCTTGAGAAACTCAAAATTTTCGCAGTTCTGATGCTCGAAACGAATTACTAGGGCGGCCTAGGGGAAAAGTACGCATACCGTTGTAATCGGGCGAGTTTCTGCTTTCAGATGCATCAGAAATTTTGCAGATTGGTCAATCCGTTCGCGAGATGTGGCAGTTTGTAGGTAAGAAACGCTTGAGAAACTCAAAATTTTCGCAGTTCTGATGCTCGAAACGAATAACTAGAACGGCCTAGGGGAAAAGTACGCATACCGTTGTAATCGGGCGAGTTTCTACTTTCAGATGCAACAGAAATTTTGCGGATTGGTCAATCCGTTCGCGAGATATGGCAGTTTGGAGGTAAGCAACGCTTGAGAAACTCAAAATTTTCGCAGTTCTGTTGCTCGAAACGAATAACTAGAACGGCCTAGGGGAAAAGTACGCATACAGTTGTAATCGGGCGAGTTTCTACTTTCAGATGCAACAGAAATTTTGCGGATTGGTCAATCCGTTGGCGAGATATGGCAGTTTGGAGGTAAGAAACGCTTGAGGAACTCAAAATTTTCGCAGTTCTGATGCTCGAAACGAATAACTCGAACGGCCTAGGGGAAAAGTGCGCATACCGTTGCAATCGGGCGTGTTTCTACTTTCAGATGCAACAGAAATTTTGCGGATTGGTCAATCCGTTCGCGTGATATGGCAGTTTGGAGGTAAGAAACGCTTGAGAAACTCAAAATTTTCGCAGTTCTGATGCTCGAAACGAATAACTATAACGGACTAGGGGAAAAGTACGCATACAGTTGTAATCGGGCGGGTTTCTACTCTCAGATGCAACAGATATTTTGCGGATTGGTCAATCCGTTCGCGAGATATGGCAGTTTGGAGGTAAGAAACGCTTGAAAAACTCATAATTTTCGCCGTTCTGATGCTCGAAACGAATAACTATAACGGACTAGGGGAAAAGTGCGCATACCGTTGCAATCGGGCGTGTTTCTACTTTCAGATGCAACAGAAATTTTGCGGATCGGTCAATCCGTTCGCGAGATATGGCAGCTTGGATGTAAGAAACGCTTGAGAAACTCAAAAGTTTCGCAGTTCTGATGCTCGTAACGAATAACTGGGACGGCCTAGGGGAAAACTACACATAACGTTGTAATCGGGCGAGTCTCTACTTTCAGATGCAACAGAAATTTTGCGGATTGGTCAATCCGTTCGCGAGATATGGCAGTTTGGAGGTAAGAAACGTTTGAGAAACTCAAAATTTTCGCAGTTCTGATGCTCGAAACGAATAACTAGAACAGCCTAGGGGAAAAGTGCGCATACCGTTGTAATCGGGCGAGTTTCTACTTTTTGGTGCAACAGAAATTTTGCGGATTGATCAATCTGATCGCGAGATATAGCAGTTTGGAAATAAGAAACGCTTGAGAAACTCAAAATTTTCGCAGTTCTGATTCTCGAAACGAATAACTAGAACGGCCTAGGGGAAAAGTAGGCATACCGATGTAATCGAGCGAGTCTCTACTTTCAGATGCAACAGAAATTTTGCGGATTGGTCATTTCGTTCGCGAGATGTGGCAGATTGGAAGTAAGAAACGCTTGAGAAACTCAAAATTTTCGCAGTTCTGATGCCCGAAGCGAATAACTGGAACGGCCTAGGGGAAAACTACACCTACCGTTGTATTCGGGCGAGTTTCTACTTTCAGATGCAACAGAAATTTTGCGGATTGGTGAATCCGTTCGCGAGATATGGCAGTTTGGAGGTAAGAAACGCTAGAGAAACTCAAAATTTTCACAGTTCTGATGCTCGAAACGAAGAACTAGAACCTACTAGGGGAAAGTGCGAATACCGTTGTAATCGGGCGAGTTTCTACTTTCAGATGCCACAGAAATTTTGCGGATTGATAAATCTGTTCGCGAGATATGGCAGTTTGGAGATAAGAAACGCTTGAGAAACTCAAAATTTTCGCAGTTCTGATGCTCGAAACGAGTAACTACAACGGCCTAGGGGAAAAGTACGGATACCGTTGTAATCGGGCGAGTTTCTACTTTCAGATGCAACAGAAATTTTGCGGATTGGTCAATCCGTTCGCGAGATATGGCAGTTTGGAGGTAAGAAACGCTTGAGATACTCAAAATTTTCGCAGTTCTGATGCTCGAAACGAATAACTAGAACGGTCTAGTGGAAAAGTACGCATACAGTTGTAATCGGGCGAGTTTCTACTTTCAGATGCAACAGAAATTTTGCGGATTGGTCAATTCGTTCGCGAGATGTGGCAGTTTGGAGGTAAGAAACGCTTGAGAAACTCAAAATTTTCGCAGTTCTGATGCTCGAAACGAATAACTATAACGGACTAGGGGAAAAGTACGCATACAGTTGTAATCGGGCGAGTTTCTACTTTCAGATGCAACAGAAATTTTGCGGATTGGTCAATCCATTCGCGAGATATGGCAGTTTGGAGGTAAGAAACGCTTGAGAAACTCAAAATTTTCGCAGTTCTGATGCTCGAAACGAACAACTAGAACGGCCTAGGGGAAAAGTACGCATAGTGTTGTAATCGGGCGAGTTTCTACTTTCAGATGCAACAGAAATTTTGCGGATTGGTCAATTCGTTCGCGAGATATGGCAGTTTGGAGGTAAGAAACGCTTGAGAAACTAAAAATTTTCGCAGTTCTGATGCTCGAAACGAATAACTATAACGGACTAGGGGAAAAGTACGCATACAGTTGTAATCGGGCGAGTTTCTACTTTCAGATGCAACAGAAATTTTGCGGATTGGTCAATCCGTTCGCGAGATATGGCAGTTTGGAGGTAAGAAACGCTTGAGAAACTCCAAATTTTCGCTGTTCTGATGCTCGAAACGAATAACTATAACGGACTAGGGGAAAAGTACGCATACAGTTGTAATCGGGCGAGTTTCTACCTTCAGATGCAACAGAAATTTTGGGGATTGGTCAATCCGTTCGCGAGATATGGCAGTTTGGAGGTATGAAACGCTTGAGAAACTCCAAATTTTCGCAGTTCTGATGCTCGACAAGCATAACTAGAACGGCCTAGGGGAAAAGTACGCATACCGTTGTAATCGGGCGAGTTTCTACTTTCAGATGCAACAGAAATTTTGCGGATTGGTCAATTCGTTCGCGAGATATGGCAGTTTGGAGGTAAGAAACGCTTGAGAAACTAAAAATTTTCGCAGTTCTGATGCTCGAAACGAATAACTATAACGGACTAGGGGAAAAGTACGCATACAGTTGTAATCGGGCGAGTTTCTACTTTCAGATGCAACAGAAATTTTGCGGATTGGTCAATCCGTTCGCGAGATATGGCAGTTTGGAGGTAAGAAACGCTTGAGAAACTCAAAATTTTCACAGTTCTGATGCTCGAAACGAATTACTAGGGCGGCCTAGGGGCAAAGTACGCATACCGTTGTAATCGGGCGAGTTTCTACTTTCAGATGCAACAGAAATTTTGCGGATTGGTCCATCCGTTCGCGAGATGTGGCAGTTTGTAGGTAAGAAACGCTTGAGAAACTCAAAATTTTCGCAGTTCTGATGCTCGAAATGAATAACTAGAACGGCCTAGTGGAAAAGTACGCATACCGTTGTAATCGGGCGAGATTCTACCTTCAGATGCAACAGAAATTTTGCGGATTGGTCAATCCGTTCAGGAGATATGGCAGTTTGGAAGTAAGAAACGCTTGAGAAACTCAAAATTTTCGCAGTTCTGATGCTCGAAACGAATTACTAGGGCGGCCTAGGGGAAAAGTACGCATACCGTTGTAATCGGGCGAGTTTCTGCTTTCAGATGCATCAGAAATTTTGCGGATTGGTCAATCCGTTCGAGAGATGTCGCAGTTTGTAGGTAAGAAACGCTTGAGAAACTCAAAATTTTCGCAGTTCTGATGCTCGAAACGAATAACTAGAACGGCCTAGGGGAAAAGTGCGCACACGATTGTAATCGGGCGAGTTTCTACTTTCAGATGCAACAGAAATTTTGCGGATCGGTCAATCCGTTCGCGAGATATGGCAGTTTGGATGTAAGAAACGCTTGAGAAACTCAAAGTTTTCGCAGTTCTGATGCTCGTAACGAATAACTGCAACGGCCTAGGGGAAAACTACACATACCGTTGTAATCGGGCGAGTCTCTACTTTCAGATGCAACAGAAATCTTGGGGATTGGTCAATCCGTTCGCGAGATATGGCAGTTTGGAGGTAAGAAACGTTTGAGAAACTCAAAATTTTCGCAGTTCTGATGCTCGAAACGAATAACTAGAACAGCCTAGGGGAAAAGTGCGCATACCGTTGTAATCGGGTGAGTTTCTACTTTTTGGTGCAACAGAAATTTTGCGGATTGATCATTCTGATCGCGAGATATGGCAGTTTGGATATAAGAAACGCTTGAGAAACTCAAAATTTTCGCAGTTCTGATTCTCGAAACGAATAACTAGAACGGCCTAGGGGAAAAGTAGGCATACCGATGTAATCGAGCGAGTCTCTACTTTCAGATGCAACAGAAATTTTGCGGATTGGTCAATCCGTTCGCGAGATATGGCAGTTTGGAGGTAAGAAACGTTTGAGAAACTCAAAATTTTCGCAGTTCTGATGCTCGACAAGCATAACTAGAACGGCCTAGGGGTAAAGTACGCATACAGTTGTAATCGGGCGAGTTTCCACTTTCAGATGCAACAGAAATTTTGCGGATTGGTCAATCCGTTCGCGAGATATGGCAATTTGGAAGTAAGAAACGCTTGAGAAACTCAAAATTTTCGCAGTTCTGATGCTCGAAACGAATTACTAGGGCGGCCTAGGGGAAAAGTACGCATACCGTTGTAATCGGGCGAGTTTCTGCTTTCAGATGCATCAGAAATTTTGCAGATTGGTCAATCCGTTCGCGAGATGTGGCAGTTTGTAGGTAAGAAACGCTTGAGAAACTCAAAATTTTCGCAGTTCTGATGCTCGAAACGAATAACTAGAACGGCCTAGGGGAAAAGTACGCATACCGTTGTAATCGGGCGAGTTTCTACTTTCAGATGCAACAGAAATTTTGCGGATTGGTCAATTCGTTCGCGAGATGTGGCAGTTTGGAGGTAAGAAACGCTTGAGAAACTCAAAATTTTCACAGTTCTGATGCTCGAAACGAAGATCTAGAACCTACTAGGGGAAAGTGCGAATACCGTTGTAATCGGGCGAGTTTCTACTTTCAGATGCCACAGAAATTTTGCGGATTGATAAATCTGTTCGCGAGATATGGCAGTTTGGAGATAAGAAACGCTTGAGAAACTCAAAATTTTCGCAGTTCTGATGCTCGAAACGAGTAACTACAACGGCCTAGGGGAAAAGTACGGATACCGTTGTAATCGGGCGAGTTTCTACTTTCAGATGCAACAGAAATTTTGCGGATTGGTCAATCCGTTCGCGAGATATGGCAGTTTGGAGGTAAGAAACGCTTGAGATACTCAAAATTTTCGCAGTTCTGATGCTCGAAACGAATAACTAGAACGGTCTAGTGGAAAAGTACGCATACAGTTGTAATCGGGCGAGTTTCTACTTTCAGATGCAACAGAAATTTTGCGGATTGGTCAATTCGTTCGCGAGATGTGGCAGTTTGGAGGTAAGAAACGCTTGAGAAACTCAAAATTTTCGCAGTTCTGATGCTCGAAACGAATAACTATAACGGACTAGGGGAAAAGTACGCATAGAGTTGTAATCGGGCGAGTTTCTACTTTCAGATGCAACAGAAATTTTGCGGATTGGTCAATCCATTCGCGAGATATGGCAGTTTGGAGGTAAGAAACGCTTGAGAAACTCAAAATTTTCGCAGTTCTGATGCTCGAAACGAACAACTAGAACGGCCTAGGGGAAAAGTACGCATAGTGTTGTAATCGGGCGAGTTTCTACTTTCAGATGCAACAGATATTTTGCGGATTGGTCAATTCGTTCGCGAGATATGGCAGTTTGGAGGTAAGAAACGCTTGAGAAACTAAAAATTTTCGCAGTTCTGATGCTCGAAACGAATAACTATAACGGACTAGGGGAAAAGTACGCATACAGTTGTAATCGGGCGAGTTTCTACTTTCAGATGCAACAGAAATTTTGCGGATTGGTCAATCCGTTCGCGAGATATGGCAGTTTGGAGGTAAGAAACGCTTGAGAAACTCCAAATTTTCGCAGTTCTGATGCTCGAAACGAATAACTATAACGGACTAGGGGAAAAGTACGCATACAGTTGTAATCGGGCGAGTTTCTACCTTCAGATGCAACAGAAATTTTGGGGATTGGTCAATCCGTTCGCGAGATATGGCAGTTTGGAGGTATGAAACGCTTGAGAAACTCCAAATTTTCGCAGTTCTGATGCTCGACAAGCATAACTAGAACGGCCTAGGGGAAAAGTACGCATACCGTTGTAATCGGGCGAGTTTCTACTTTCAGATGCAACAGAAATTTTGCGGATTGGTCAATTCGTTCGCGAGATATGGCAGTTTGGAGGTAAGAAACGCTTGAGAAACTAAAAATTTTCGCAGTTCTGATGCTCGAAACGAATAACTATAACGGACTAGGGGAAAAGTACGCATACAGTTGTAATCGGGCGAGTTTCTACTTTCAGATGCAACAGAAATTTTGCGGATTGGTCAATCCGTTCGCGAGATATGGCAGTTTGGAGGTAAGAAACGCTTGAGAAACTCAAAATTTTCGCAGTTCTGA
The DNA here is from genome assembly GCF_051014685.1 of Ptiloglossa arizonensis. Taxonomy (NCBI): domain Eukaryota; kingdom Metazoa; phylum Arthropoda; class Insecta; order Hymenoptera; family Colletidae; genus Ptiloglossa; species Ptiloglossa arizonensis. The sequence continues at coordinate 3,035,402 of NW_027478386.1, forward strand.
TGCTCGAAACGAACAACTAGAACGGCCTAGGGGAAAAGTACGCATAGTGTTGTAATCGGGCGAGTTTCTACTTTCAGATGCAACAGAAATTTTGCGGATTGGTCAATCCGTTCGCGAGATATGGCAGTTTGGAGGTAAGAAACGCTTGAGAAACTCAAAATTTTCACAGTTCTGATGCTCGAAACGAATTACTAGGGCGGCCTAGGGGCAAAGTACGCATACCGTTGTAATCGGGCGAGTTTCTACTTTCAGATGCAACAGAAATTTTGCGGATTGGTCCATCCGTTCGCGAGATGTGGCAGTTTGTAGGTAAGAAACGCTTGAGAAACTCAAAATTTTCGCAGTTCTGATGCTCGAAATGAATAACTAGAACGGCCTAGTGGACAAGTACTCATACCGTTGTAATCGGGCGAGATTCTACCTTCAGATGCAACAGAAATTTTGCGGATTGGTCAATCCGTTCAGGAGATATGGCAGTTTGGAAGTAAGAAACGCTTGAGAAACTCAAAATTTTCGCAGTTCTGATGCTCGAAACGAATTACTAGGGCGGCCTAGGGGAAAAGTACGCATACCGTTGTAATCGGGCGAGTTTCTGCTTTCAGATGCATCAGAAATTTTGCGGATTGGTCAATCCGTTCGCGAGATGTCGCAGTTTGTAGGTAAGAAACGCTTGAGAAACTCAAAATTTTCGCAATTCTGATGCTCGAAAGGAATAACTAGAACGGCCTAGGGGAAAAGTACGCATACCGTTGTAATCGGGCGAGTTTCTACTTTCAGATGCAACAGAAATTTTGCGGATTGGTCAATCCGTTCGCGAGATATGGCACTTTGGAGGTAAGCAACGCTTGAGAAACTCAAAATTTTCGCAGTTCTGTTGCTCGAAACGAATAACTAGAACGGCCTAGGGGAAAAGTACGCATACAGCTGTAATCGGGCGGGTTTCTACTCTCAGATGCAACAGATATTTTGCGGATTGGTCAATCCGTCCGCGAGATATGGCAGTTTGGAGGTAAGAAACGCTTGAAAAACTCATAATTTTCGCCGTTCTGATGCTCGAAACGAATAACTAGAACGGCCTAGGGGAAAAGTGCGCACACGATTGTAATCGGGTGAGTTTCTACTTTCAGATGCAACAGAAATTTTGCGGATCGGTCAATCCGTTCGCGAGATATGGCAGTTTGGATGTAAGAAACGCTTGAGAAACTCAAAGTTTTCGCAGTTCTGATGCTCGTAACGAATAACTGCAACGGCCTAGGGGAAAACTACACATACCGTTGTAATCGGGCGAGTCTCTACTTTCAGATGCAACAGAAATTTTGCGGATTGGTCAATCCGTTCGCGAGATATGGCAGTTTGGAGGTAAGAAACGCTTGAGAAACTCAAAATTTTCGCAGTTCTGATGCTCGAAACGAACAACTAGAACGGCCTAGGGGAAAAGTACGCATAGTGTTGTAATCGGGCGAGTTTCTACTTTCAGATGCAACAGAAATTTTGCGGATTGGTCAATCCGTTCGCGAGATATGGCAGTTTGGAGGTAAGAAACGCTTGAGAAACTCAAAATTTTCACAGTTCTGATGCGCGAAACGAATAACCAGAACGGCCTAGGGGAAAAGTACGCATACCGTTGTAATCGGGCGAGTTTCTACTTTCAGATGCAACAGAAATTTTGCGGATTGGTCAATCCGTTCGCGAGATATGGCAGTTTGGAGGTAAGAAACGCTTGAGAAACTCAAAATTTTCGCAGTTCTGATGCTCGAAACGAATAACTAGAACTGGTCTAGGGGAAAAGTACGCATACAGTTGTAATCGGGCGAGTTTCTACCTTCAGATGCAACAGAAATTTTGCGGATTGGTCAATCCGTTCGCGAGATATGGCAGTTTGGAGGTAAGAAACGCTTGAGAAGCTCCAAATTTTCGCAGTTCTGATGCTCGGCAAGCATAACTAGAACGGCCTAGGGGAAAAGTACGCATACCGTTGTAATCGGGCGAGTTTCTACTTTCAGATGCAACAGAAATTTTGCGGATTGGTCAATCCGTTCGCGAGATATGGCAGTTTGGAGGTAAGAAACGCTTGAGAAACTCAAAATTTTCGCAGTTCTGATGCTCGAAACGAATAACTAGAACGGTCTAGTGGAAAAGTACGCATACCGTTGTAATCGGGCGAGTTTCTGCTTTCAGATGCATCAGAAATTTTGCGGATTGGTCAATCCGTTCGCGAGATGTCGCAGTTTGTAGGTAAGAAACGCTTGAGAAACTCAAAATTTTCGCAATTCTGATGCTCGAAAGGAATAACTAGAACGGCCTAGGGGAAAAGTACGCATACCGTTGTAATCGGGCGAGTTTCTACTTTCAGATGCAACAGAAATTTTGCGGATTGGTCAATCCGTTCGCGAGATATGGCACTTTGGAGGTAAGCAACGCTTGAGAAACTCAAAATTTTCGCAGTTCTGTTGCTCGAAACGAATAACTAGAACGGCCTAGGGGAAAAGTACGCATACAGCTGTAATCGGGCGGGTTTCTACTCTCAGATGCAACAGATATTTTGCGGATTGGTCAATCCGTCCGCGAGATATGGCAGTTTGGAGGTAAGAAACGCTTGAAAAACTCATAATTTTCGCCGTTCTGATGCTCGAAACGAATAACTAGAACGGCCTAGGGGAAAAGTGCGCACACGATTGTAATCGGGTGAGTTTCTACTTTCAGATGCAACAGAAATTTTGCGGATCGGTCAATCCGTTCGCGAGATATGGCAGTTTGGATGTAAGAAACGCTTGAGAAACTCAAAGTTTTCGCAGTTCTGATGCTCGTAACGAATAACTGCAACGGCCTAGGGGAAAACTACACATACCGTTGTAATCGGGCGAGTCTCTACTTTCAGATGCAACAGAAATTTTGCGGATTGGTCAATCCGTTCGCGAGATATGGCAGTTTGGAGGTAAGAAACGCTTGAGAAACTCAAAATTTTCGCAGTTCTGATGCTCGAAACGAACAACTAGAACGGCCTAGGGGAAAAGTACGCATAGTGTTGTAATCGGGCGAGTTTCTACTTTCAGATGCAACAGAAATTTTGCGGATTGGTCAATCCGTTCGCGAGATATGGCAGTTTGGAGGTAAGAAACGCTTGAGAAACTCAAAATTTTCACAGTTCTGATGCGCGAAACGAATAACCAGAACGGCCTAGGGGAAAAGTACGCATACCGTTGTAATCGGGCGAGTTTCTACTTTCAGATGCAACAGAAATTTTGCGGATTGGTCAATCCGTTCGCGAGATATGGCAGTTTGGAGGTAAGAAACGCTTGAGAAACTCAAAATTTTCGCAGTTCTGATGCTCGAAACGAATAACTAGAACTGGTCTAGGGGAAAAGTACGCATACAGTTGTAATCGGGCGAGTTTCTACCTTCAGATGCAACAGAAATTTTGCGGATTGGTCAATCCGTTCGCGAGATATGGCAGTTTGGAGGTAAGAAACGCTTGAGAAGCTCCAAATTTTCGCAGTTCTGATGCTCGGCAAGCATAACTAGAACGGCCTAGGGGAAAAGTACGCATACCGTTGTAATCGGGCGAGTTTCTACTTTCAGATGCAACAGAAATTTTGCGGATTGGTCAATCCGTTCGCGAGATATGGCAGTTTGGAGGTAAGAAACGCTTGAGAAACTCAAAATTTTCGCAGTTCTGATGCTCGAAACGAATAACTAGAACGGTCTAGTGGAAAAGTACGCATACAGTTGTAATCGGGCGAGTTTCTACCTTCAGATGCAACAGAAATTTTGCGGATTGGTCAATCCGTTCGCGAGATATGGCAGTTTGGAGGTAAGAAACGCTTGAGAAACTCCAAATTTTCGCAGTTCTGATGCTCGACAAGCATAACTAGAACGGCCTAGGGGAAAAGTACGCATACCGTTGTAATCGGGCGAGTTTCTACATTCAGATGCAACAGAAATTTTGCGGATTGGTCAATTCGTTCGCGAGATATGGCAGTTTGGAGGTAAGAAACGCTTGAGAAACTCAAAATTTTCGCAGTTCTGATGCTCGAAACGAATAACTATAACGCACTAGGGGAGAAGTACGCATACAGTTGTAATCGGGCGAGTTTCTACTTTCAGATGCAACAGAAATTTTGCGGATTGGTCAATCCGTTCGCGAGATATGGCAGTTTGGAGGTAAGAAACGCTTGAGAAACTCAAAATTTTCGCAGTTCTGATGCTCGAAACGAACAACTAGAACGGCCTAGGGGAAAAGTACGCAGAGTGTTGTAATCGGGCGAGTTTCTACTTTCAGATGCAACAGAAATTTTGCGGATTGGTCAATCCGTTCGCGAGATATGGCAGTTTGGAGGTAAGAAACGCTTGAGAAACTCAAAATTTTCACAGTTCTGATGCTCGAAACGAATATCCAGAACGGCCTAGGGGAAAAGTACGCATACAGTTGTAATCGGGCGAGTTTCTACCTTCAGATGCAACAGAAATTTTGGGGATTGGTCAATCCGTTCGCGAGATATGGCAGTTTGGAGGTATGAAACGCTTGAGAAACTCCAAATTTTCGCAGTTCTGATGCTCGACAAGCATAACTAGAACGGCCTAGGGGAAAAGTACGCATACCGTTGTAATCGGGCGAGTTTCTACTTTCAGATGCAACAGAAATTATGCGGATTGGTCAATTCGTTCGCGAGATATGGCAGTTTGGAGGTAAGAAACGCTTGAGAAACTAAAAATTTTCGCAGTTCTGATGCTCGAAACGAATAACTATAACGGACTAGGGGAAAAGTACGCATACAGTTGTAATCGGGCGAGTTTCTACTTTCAGATGCAACAGAAATTTTGCGGATTGGTCAATCCGTTCGCGAGATATGGCAGTTTGGAGGAAAGAAACGCTTGAGAAACTCAAAATTTTCGCAGTTCTGATGCTCGAAACGAACAACTAGAACGGCCTAGGGGAAAAGTACGCATAGTGTTGTAATCGGGCGAGTTTCTACTTTCAGATGCAACAGAAATTTTGCGGATTGGTCAATCCGTTCGCGAGATATGGCAGTTTGGAGGTAAGAAATGCTTGAGAAACTCAAAATTTTGACAGTTCTGATGCTCGAAACGAATAACCAGAACGGCCTAGGGGAAAAGTACGCATACCGTTGTAATCGGGCGAGTTTCTACTTTCAGATGCAACAGAAATTTTGCGGATTGGTCAATCCGTTCGCGAGATATGGCAGTTTGGAGGTAAGAAACGCTTGAGAAACTCAAAATTTTCGCAGTTCTGATGCTCGAAACGAATAACTAGAACTGGTCTAGGGGAAAAGTACGCATACAGTTGTAATCGGGCGAGTTTCTACCTTCAGATGCAACAGAAATTTTGCGGATTGGTCAATCCGTTCGCGAGATATGGCAGTTTGGAGGTAAGAAACGCTTGAGAAACTCCAAATTTTCGCAGTTCTGATGCTCGACAAGCATAACTAGAACGGCCTAGGGGAAAAGTACGCATACCGTTGTAATCGGGCGAGTTTTTACTTTCAGATGCAACAGAAATTTTGCGGATTGGTCAATTCGTTCGCGAGATATGGCAGTTTGGAGGTAAGAAACGCTTGAGAAACTAAAAATTTTCGCAGTTCTGATGCTCGAAACGAATAACTATAACGGACTAGGGGAAAAGTACGCATACAGTTGTAATCGGGCGAGTTTCTACTTTCAGATGCAACAGAAATTTTGCGGATTGGTCAATCCGTTCGCGAGATATGGCAGTTTGGAGGTAAGAAACGCTTGAGAAACTCAAAATTCTCGCAGTTCTGATGCTCGAAACGAACAACTAGAACGGCCTAGGGGAAAAGTACGCATAGTGTTGTAATCGGGCGAGTTTCTACTTTCAGATGCAACAGAAATTTTGCGGATTGGTCAATCCGTTCGCGAGATATGGCAGTTTGGAGGTAAGAAACGCTTGAGAAACTCAAAATTTTCACAGTTCTGATGCTTGAAACGAATAACCAGAACGGCCTAGGGGAAAAGTACGCATACAGTTGTAATCGGGCGAGTTTCTACTTTCAGATGCAACAGAAATTTTGCGGATTGGTCAATCCGTTCGCGAGATATGGCAGTTTGGAGGTAAGAAACGCTTGAGAAACTCAAAATTTTCGCAGTTCTGATGCTCGAAACGAATAACTAGAACGGTCTAGGGGAAAAGTACGCATACAGTTGTAATCGGGCGAGTTTCTACCTTCAGATGCAACAGAAATTTTGCGGATTGGTCAATCCGTTCGCGAGATATGGCAGTTTGGAGGTAAGAAACGCTTGAGGAACTCAAAATTTTCGCAGTTCTGATGCTCGAAACGAATAACTAGAACGGCCTAGGGGAAAAGTGCGCATACCGTTGCAATCGGGCCTGTTTCTACTTTCAGATGCAACAGAAATTTTGCGGATTGGTCAATCCGTTCGCGTGATATGGCAGTTTGGAGGTAAGAAACGCTTGAGAAACTCAAAATTTTCGCAGTTCTGATGCTCGAAACGAATAACTATAACGGACTAGGGGAAAAGTACGCATACAGTTGTAATCGGGCGGGTTTCTACTCTCAGATGCAACAGATATTTTGCGGATTGGTCAATCCGTTCGCGAGATATGGCAGTTTGGAGGTAAGAAACGCTTGAAAAACTCATAATTTTCGCCGTTCTGATGCTCGAAACGAATAACTATAACGGACTAGGGGAAAAGTGCGCATACCGTTGCAATCGGGCGTGTTTCTACTTTCAGATGCAACAGAAATTTTGCGGATCGGTCAATCCGTTCGCGAGATATGGCAGTTTGGAGGTAAGAAACGCTTGAGAAACTCAAAATTTTCACAGTTCTGATGCTCGAAACGAATATCCAGAACGGCCTAGGGGAAAAGTACGCATACAGTTGTAATCGGGCGAGTTTCTACCTTCAGATGCAACAGAAATTTTGCGGATTGGTCAATCCGTTCGCGAGATATGGCAGTTTGGAGGTAAGAAACGCTTGAGAAACTCCAAATGTTCGCAGTTCTGATGCTCGACAAGCATAACTAGAACGGCCTAGGGGAAAAGTACGCATACCGTTGTAATCGGGCGAGTTTCTACTTTCAGATGCAACAGAAATTTTGCGGATTGGTCAATTCGTTCGCGAGATATGGCAGTTTGGAGGTAAGAAACGCTTGAGAAACTAAAAATTTTCGCAGTTCTGATGCTCGAAACGAATAACTATAACGGACTAGGGGAAAAGTACGCATACAGTTGTAATCGGGCGAGTTTCTACTTTCAGATGCAACAGAAATTTTGCGGATTGGTCAATCCGTTCGCGAGATATGGCAGTTTGGAGGTAAGAAACGCTTGAGAAACTCAAAATTCTCGCAGTTCTGATGCTCGAAACGAACAACTAGAACGGCCTAGGGGAAAAGTACGCATAGTGTTGTAATCGGGCGAGTTTCTACTTTCAGATGCAACAGAAATTTTGCGGATTGGTCAATCCGTTCGCGAGATATTGCAGTTTGGAGGTAAGAAACGCTTGAGAAACTCAAAATTTTCACAGTTCTGATGCTTGAAACGAATATCCAGAACGGCCTAGGGGAAAAGTACGCATACAGTTGTAATCGGGCGAGTTTCTACCTTCAGATGCAACAGAAATTTTGCGGATTGGTCAATCCGTTCGCGAGATATGGCAGTTTGGAGGTAAGAAACGCTTGAGAAACTCCAAATGTTCGCAGTTCTGATGCTCGACAAGCATAACTAGAACGGCCTAGGGGAAAAGTACGCATACCGTTGTAATCGGGCGAGTTTCTACTTTCAGATGCAACAGAAATTTTGCGGATTGGTCAATTCGTTCGCGAGATATGGCAGTTTGGAGGTAAGAAACGCTTGAGAAACTAAAAATTTTCGCAGTTCTGATGCTCGAAACGAATAACTATAACGGACTAGGGGAAAAGTACGCATACAGTTGTAATCGGGCGAGTTTCTACTTTCAGATGCAACAGAAATTTTGCGGATTGGTCAATCCGTTCGCGAGATATGGCAGTTTGGAGGTAAGAAACGCTTGAGAAACTCAAAATTCTCGCAGTTCTGATGCTCGAAACGAACAACTAGAACGGCCTAGGGGAAAAGTACGCATAGTGTTGTAATCGGGCGAGTTTCTACTTTCAGATGCAACAGAAATTTTGCGGATTGGTCAATCCGTTCGCGAGATATGGCAGTTTGGAGGTAAGAAACGCTTGAGAAACTCAAAATTTTCACAGTTCTGATGCTTGAAACGAATAACCAGAACGGCCTAGGGGAAAAGTACGCATACAGTTGTAATCGGGCGAGTTTCTAGTTTCAGATGCAACAGAAATTTTGCGGATTGGTCAATCCGTTCGCGAGATATGGCAGTTTGGAGGTAAGAAACGCTTGAGAAACTCAAAATTTTCGCAGTTCTGATGCTCGAAACGAATAACTAGAACGGTCTAGGGGAAAAGTACGCATACCGTTGTAATCGGGCGAGTTTCTACTTTCAGATGCAACAGAAATTTTGCGGATTGGTCAATCCGTTCGCGAGATATGGCAGTTTGGAGGTAAGAAACGCTTGAGAAACTCAAAATTTTCGCAGTTCTGATGCTCGAAACGAATAACTAGAACTGGTCTAGGGGAAAAGTACGCATACAGTTGTAATCGGGCGAGTTTCTACCTTCAGATGCAACAGAAATTTTGCGGATTGGTCAATCCGTTCGCGAGATATGGCAGTTTGGAGGTAAGAAACGCTTGAGAAACTCCAAATGTTCGCAGTTCTGATGCTCGACAAGCATAACTAGAACGGCCTAGGGGAAAGTACGCATACCGTTGTAATCGGGCGAGTTTCTACTTTCAGATGCAACAGAAATTTTGCGGATTGGTCAATTCGTTCGCGAGATATGGCAGTTTGGAGGTAAGAAACGCTTGAGAAACTAACAATCTTCGCAGTTCTGATGCTCGAAACGAATAACTATAACGGACTAGGGGAAAAGTACGCATACAGTTGTAATCGGGCGAGTTTCTACTTTCAGATGCAACAGAAATTTTGCGGATTGGTCAATCCGTTCGCTAGATATGGCAGTTTGGAGGTAAGAAACGCTTGAGAAACTCAAAATTTTCGCAGTTCTGATGCTCGAAACGAATAACTAGAACGGTCTAGGGGAAAAGTACGCATACAGTTGTAATCGGGCGAGTTTCTACCTTCAGATGCAACAGAAATTTTGCGGATTGGTCAATCCGTTCGCGAGATATGGCAGTTTGGAGGTAAGAAACGCTTGAGGAACTCAAAATTTTCGCAGTTCTGATGCTCGAAACGAATAACTAGAACGGCCTAGGGGAAAAGTGCGCATACCGTTGCAATCGGGCGTGTTTCTACTTTCAGATGCAACAGAAATTTTGCGGATCGGTCAATCCGTTCGCGAGATATGGCAGCTTGGATGCAAGAAACGCTTGAGAAACTCAAAATTTTCGCAGTTCTGATGCTCGTAACGAATAACTGGGACGGCCTAGGGGAAAACTACACATAACGTTGTAATCGGGCGAGTCTCTACTTTCAGATGCAACAGAAATTTTGCGGATTGGTCAATCCGTTCGCGAGATATGGCAGTTTGGAGGTAAGAAACGTTTGAGAAACTCAAAATTTTCGCAGTTCTGATGCTCGAAACGAATAACTAGAACAGCCTAGGGGAAAAGTGCGCATACCGTTGTAATCGGGCGAGTTTCTACTTTTTGGTGCAACAGAAATTTTGCGGATTGATCAATCTGATCGCGAGATATAGCAGTTTGGAAATAAGAAACGCTTGAGAAACTCAAAATTTTCGCAGTTCTGATGCTCGAAACGAATAACTAGAACGGCCTAGGGGAAAAGTGCGCATACCGTTGCAATCGGGCGTGTTTCTACTTTCAGATGCAACAGAAATTTTGCGGATCGGTCAATCCGTTCGCGAGATATGGCAGCTTGGATGTAAGAAACGCTTGAGAAACTCAAAATTTTCGCAGTTCTGATGCTCGTAACGAATAACTGGGACGGCCTAGGGGAAAACTACACATAACGTTGTAATCGGGCGAGTCTCTACTTTCAGATGCAACAGAAATTTTGCGGATTGGTCAATCCGTTCGCGAGATACGGCAGTTTGGAGGTAAGAAACGTTTGAGAAACTCAAAATTTTCGCAGTTCTGATGCTCGAAACGAATAACTAGAACAGCCTAGGGGAAAAGTGCGCATACCGTTGTAATCGGGCGAGTTTCTACCTTCAGATGCAACAGAAATTTTGCGGATTGGTCAATCCGTTCGCGAGATATGGCAGTTTGGAGGTAAGAAACGCTTGAGAAACTCCAAATGTTCGCAGTTCTGATGCTCGACAAGCATAACTAGAACGGCCTAGGGGAAAGTACGCATACCGTTGTAATCGGGCGAGTTTCTACTTTCAGATGCAACAGAAATTTTGCGGATTGGTCAATTCGTTCGCGAGATATGGCAGTTTGGAGGTAAGAAACGCTTGAGAAACTAAAAATTTTCGCAGTTCTGATGCTCGAAACGAATAACTATAACGGACTAGGGGAAAAGTACGCATACAGTTGTAATCGGGCGAGTTTCTACTTTCAGATGCAACAGAAATTTTGCGGATTGGTCAATCCGTTCGCTAGATATGGCAGTTTGGAGGTAAGAAACGCTTGAGAAACTCAAAATTTTCGCAGTTCTGATGCTCGAAACGAATAACTAGAACGGTCTAGGGGAAAAGTACGCATACAGTTGTAATCGGGCGAGTTTCTACCTTCAGATGCAACAGAAATTTTGCGGATTGGTCAATCCGTTCGCGAGATATGGCAGTTTGGAGGTAAGAAACGCTTGAGGAACTCAAAATTTTCGCAGTTCTAATGCTCGAAACGAATAACTAGAACGGCCTAGGGGAAAAGTGCGCATACCGTTGCAATCGGGCGTGTTTCTACTTTCAGATGCAACAGAAATTTTGCGGATCGGTCAATCCGTTCGCGAGATATGGCAGCTTGGATGTAAGAAACGCTTGAGAAACTCAAAATTTTCGCAGTTCTGATGCTCGTAACGAATAACTGGGACGGCCTAGGGGAAAACTACACATAACGTTCTAATCGGGCGAGTCTCTACTTTCAGATGCAACAGAAATTTTGCGGATTGGTCAATCCGTTCGCGAGATATGGCAGTTTGGAGGTAAGAAACGTTTGAGAAACTCAAAATTTTCGCAGTTCTGATGCTCGAAACGAATAACTAGAACAGCCTAGGGGAAAAGTGCGCATACCGTTGTAATCGGGCGAGTTTCTACTTTTTGGTGCAACAGAAATTTTGCGGATTGATCAATCTGATCGCGAGATATAGCAGTTTGGAAATAAGAAACGCTTGAGAAACTCAAAATTTTCGCAGTTCTGATGCTCGAAACGAGTAACTACAACGGCCTAGGGGAAAAGTACGGATACCGTTGTAATCGGGCGAGTTTCTACCTTCAGATGCAACAGAAATTTTGCGGATTGGTCAATCCGTTCGCGAGATATGGCAGTTTGGAGGTAAGAAACGCTTGAGAAACTCCAAATTTTCGCAGTTCTGATGCTCGACAAGCATAACTAGAACGGCCTAGGGGAAAAGTACGCATACCGTTGTAATCGGGCGAGTTTCTACTTTCAGATGCAACAGAAATTTTGCGGATTGGTCAATTCGTTCGCGAGATATGGCAGTTTGGAGGTAAGAAACGCTTGAGAAACTCAAAATTTTCGCAGTTCTGATGCTCGAAACGAATAACTATAACGGACTAGGGGAAAAGTACGCATACAGTTGTAATCGGGCGAGTTTCTACTTTCAGATGCAACAGAAATTTTGCGGATTGTTCAATCCGTTCGCGAGATATGGCAGTTTGGAGGTAAGAAACGCTTGAGAAACTCAAAATTTTCGCAGTTCTGATGCTCGAAACGAACAACTAGAACGGCCTAGGGGAAAAGTACGCATAGTGTTGTAATCGGGCAAGTTTCTACTTTCAGATGCAACAGAAATTTTGCGGATTGGTCACTCCGTTCGCGAGATATGGCAGTTTGGAGGTAAGAAACGCTTGAGAAACTCAAAATTTTCACAGTTCTGATGCTCGAAACGAATATCCAGAACGGCCTAGGGGAAAAGTACGCATACAGTTGTAATCGGGCGAGTTTCTACCTTCAGATGCAACAGAAATTTTGGGGATTGGTCAATCCGTTCGCGAGATATGGCAGTTTGGAGGTATGAAACGCTTGAGAAACTCCAAATTTTCGTAGTTCTGATGCTCGACAAGCATAACTAGAACGGCCTAGGGGAAAAGTACGCATACCGTTGTAATCGGGCGAGTTTCTACTTTCAGATGCAACAGAAATTTTGCGGATTGGTCAATCCGTTCGCGAGATATGGCAGTTTGGAGGTAAGAAACGCTTGAGAAACTCAAAATTTTCGCAGTTCTGATGCTCGAAACGAATAACTAGAACTGGTCTAGGGGAAAAGTACGCATACAGTTGTAATCGGGCGAGTTTCTACCTTCAGATGCAACAGATATTTTGCGGATTGGTCAATCCGTTCGCGAGATATGGCAGTTTGGAGGTAAGAAACGCTTGAGAAACTCCAAATGTTCGCAGTTCTGATGCTCGACAAGCATAACTAGAACGGCCTAGGGGAAAGTACGCATACCGTTGTAATCGGGCGAGTTTCTACTTTCAGATGCAACAGAAATTTTGCGGATTGGTCAATTCGTTCGCGAGATATGGCAGTTTGGAGGTAAGAAACGCTTGAGAAACTAAAAATTTTCGCAGTTCTGATGCTCGAAACGAATAACTATAACGGACTAGGGGAAAAGTACGCATACAGTTGTAATCGGGCGAGTTTCTACTTTCAGATGCAGCAGAAATTTTGCGGATTGGTCAATCCGTTCGCGAGATATGGCAGTTTGGAGGTAAGAAACGCTTGAGAAACTCAAAATTCTCGCAGTTCTGATGCTCGAAACGAACAACTAGAACGGCCTAGGGGAAAAGTACGCATAGTGTTGTAATCGGGCGAGTTTCTACTTTCAGATGCAACAGAAATTTTGCGGATTGGTCAATCCGTTCGCGAGATATGGCAGTTTGGAGGTAAGAAACGCTTGAGAAACTCAAAATTTTCGCAGTTCTGATGCTCGAAACGAATAACTAGAACGGTCTAGGGGAAAAGTACGCATACAGTTGTAATCGGGCGAGTTTCTACCTTCAGATGCAACAGAAATTTTGCGGATTGGTCAATCCGTTCGCGAGATATGGCAGTTTGGAGGTAAGAAACGCTTGAGGAACTCAAAATTTTCGCAGTTCTGATGCTCGAAACGAATAACTAGAACGGCCTAGGGGAAAAGTGCGCATACCGTTGCAATCGGGCGTGTTTCTACTTTCAGATGCAACAGAAATTTTGCGGATCGGTCAATCCGTTCGCGAGATATGGCAGCTTGGATGTAAGAAACGCTTGAGAAACTCAAAATTTTCGCAGTTCTGATGCTCGTAACGAATAACTGGGACGGCCTAGGGGAAAACTACACATAACGTTGTAATCGGGCGAGTCTCTACTTTCAGATGCAACAGAAATTTTGCGGATTGGTCAATCCGTTCGCGAGATATGGCAGTTTGGAGGTAAGAAACGTTTGAGAAACTCAAAATTTTCGCAGTTCTGATGCTCGAAACGAATAACTAGAACAGCCTAGGGGAAAAGTGCGCATACCGTTGTAATCGGGCGAGTTTCTACTTTTTGGTGCAACAGAAATTTTGCGGATTGATCAATCTGATCGCGAGATATAGCAGTTTGGAAATAAGAAACGCTTGAGAAACTCAAAATTTTCGCAGTTCTGATGCTCGAAACGAGTAACTACAACGGCCTAGGGGAAAACTACGGATACCGTTGTAATCGGGCGAGTTTCTACCTTCAGATGCAACAGAAATTTTGCGGATTGGTCAATCCGTTCGCGAGATATGGCAGTTTGGAGGTAAGAAACGCTTGAGAAACTCCAAATTTTCGCAGTTCTGATGCTCGACAAGCATAACTAGAACGGCCTAGGGGAAAAGTACGCATACCGTTGTAATCGGGCGAGTTTCTACCTTCAGATGCAACAGAAATTTTGGGGATTGGTCAATCCGTTCGCGAGATATGGCAGTTTGGAGGTATGAAACGCTTGAGAAACTCCAAATTTTCGCAGTTCTGATGCTCGACAAGCATAACTAGAACGGCCTAGGGGAAAAGTACGCATACCGTTGTAATCGGGCGAGTTTCTACTTTCAGATGCAACAGAAATTTTGCGGATTGGTCAATCCGTTCGCGAGATATGGCAGTTTGGAGGTAAGAAACGCTTGAGAAACTCAAAATTTTCGCAGTTCTGATGCTCGAAACGAATAACTAGAACTGGTCTAGGGGAAAAGTACGCATACAGTTGTAATCGGGCGAGTTTCTACCTTCAGATGCAACAGAAATTTTGCGGATTGGTCAATCCGTTCGCGAGATATGGCAGTTTGGAGGTAAGAAACGCTTGAGAAACTCCAAATGTTCGCAGTTCTGATGCTCGACAAGCATAACTAGAACGGCCTAGGGGAAAGTACGCATACCGTTGTAATCGGGCGAGTTTCTACTTTCAGATGCAACAGAAATTTTGCGGATTGGTCAATTCGTTCGCGAGATATGGCAGTTTGGAGGTAAGAAACGCTTGAGAAACTAAAAATTTTCGCAGTTCTGATGCTCGAAACGAATAACTATAACGGACTAGGGGAAAAGTACGCATACAGTTGTAATCGGGCGAGTTTCTACTTTCAGATGCAACAGAAATTTTGCGGATTGGTCAATCCGTTCGCGAGATATGGCAGTTTGGAGGTAAGAAACGCTTGAGAAACTCAAAATTCTCGCAGTTCTGATGCTCGAAACGAACAACTAGAACGGCCTAGGGGAAAAGTACGCATAGTGTTGTAATCGGGCGAGTTTCTACTTTCAGATGCAACAGAAATTTTGCGGATTGGTCAATCCGTTCGCGAGATATGGCAGTTTGGAGGTAAGAAACGCTTGAGAAACTCAAAATTTTCACAGTTCTGATGCTTGAAACGAATAACCAGAACGGCCTAGGGGAAAAGTACGCATACAGTTGTAATCGGGCGAGTTTCTACTTTCAGATGCAACCGAAATTTTGCGGATTGGTCAATCCGTTCGCTAGATATGGCAGTTTGGAGGTAAGAAACGCTTGAGAAACTCAAAATTTTCGCAGTTCTGATGCTCGAAACGAATAACTAGAACGGTCTAGGGGAAAAGTACGCATACAGTTGTAATCGGGCGAGTTTCTACCTTCAGATGCAACAGAAATTTTGCGGATTGGTCAATCCGTTCGCGAGATATGGCAGTTTGGAGGTAAGAAACGCTTGAGGAACTCAAAATTTTCGCAGTTCTGATGCTCGAAACGAATAACTAGAACGGCCTAGGGGAAAAGTGCGCATACCGTTGCAATCGGGCGTGTTTCTACTTTCAGATGCAACAGAAATTTTGCGGATCGGTCAATCCGTTCGCGAGATATGGCAGCTTGGATGTAAGAAACGCTTGAGAAACTCAAAATTTTCGCAGTTCTGATGCTCGTAACGAATAACTGGGACGGCCTGGGGGAAAACTACACATAACGTTGTAATCGGGCGAGTCTCTACTTTCAGATGCAACAGAAATTTTGCGGATTGGTCAATCCGTTCGCGAGATATGGCAGTTTGGAGGTAAGAAACGTTTGAGAAACTCAAAATTTTCGCAGTTCTGATGCTCGAAACGAATAACTATAACGGACTAGGGGAAAAGTACGCATACAGTTGTAATCGGGCGAGTTTCTACTTTCAGATGCAACAGAAATTTTGCGGATTGGTCAATCCGTTCGCGAGATATGGCAGTTTGGAGGTAAGAAACGCTAGAGAAACTCAAAATTTTCGCAGTTCTGATGCTCGAAACGAACAACTAGAACGGCCTAGGGGAAAAGTACGCATAGTGTTGTAATCGGGCGAGTTTCTACTTTCAGATGCAACAGAAATTTTGCGGATTGGTCAATCCGTTCGCGAGATATGGCAGTTTGGAGGTAAGAAACGCTTGAGAAACTCAAAATTTTCACAGTTCTGATGCTCGAAACGAATAACCAGAACGGCCTAGGGGAAAGGTACGCATACCGTTGTAATCGGGCGAGTTTCTACTTTCAGATGCAACAGAAATTTTGCGGATTGGTCAATCCGTTCGCGAGATATGGCAGTTTGGAGGTAAGAAACGCTTGAGAAACTCAAAATTTTCGCAGTTCTGATGCTCGAAACGAATAACTAGAACGGTCTAGGGGAAAAGTACGCATACAGTTGTAATCGGGCGAGTTTCTACCTTCAGATGCAACAGAAATTTTGCGGATTGGTCAATCCGTTCGCGAGATATGGCAGTTTGGAGGTAAGAAACGCTTGAGAAACACCAAATTTTCGCAGTTCTGATGCTCGACAAGCATAACTAGAACGGCCTAGGGGAAAAGTACGCATACCGTTGTAATCGGGCGAGTTTCTACTTTCAGATGCAACAGAAATTTTGCGGATTGGTCAATTCGTTCGCGAGATATGGCAGTTTGGAGGTAAGAAACGCTTGAGAAACTAAAAATTTTCGCAGTTCTGATGCTCGAAACGAATAACCAGAACGGCCTAGGCGAAAAGTACGCATACCGTTGTAATCGGGCGAGTTTCTACTTTCAGATGCAACAGAAATTTTGCGGATTGGTCAATCCGTTCCCGAGATATGGCAGTTTGGAGGTAAGAAACGCTTGAGAAACTCAAAATTTTCGCAGTTCTCATGCTCGAAACGAATAACTACAACGGCCTAGCGGAAAAGTACGCATACCGTTGTAATCGGGCGAGTTTCTACTTTCAGATGCAACCGAAATTTTGCGGATTGGTCAATCCGTTCGCGAGATATGGCAGTTTGGAGGTAAGAAACGCTTGAGAAATTCAAAATTTTCGCCGTTCTGATGCTCGAAACGAATTACAAGGGCGGCCTAGGGGAAAAGTACGCATACCGTTGTAATCGGGCGAGTTTCTGCTTTCAGATGCATCAGAAATTTTGCGGATTGGTCAATCCGTTCGCGAGATATGGCAGTTTGTAGGTAAGAAACGCTTGAGAAACTCAAAATTTTCGCAGTTCTGATGCTCGAACCGAATAACTAGAACGGCCTAGGGGAAAAGTACGCATACCGTTGTAATCGGGCGAGTTTCTACCTTCAGATGCAACAGAAATTTTGCGGATTGGTCAATCCGTTCGCGAGATATGGCAGTTTGGAAGTAAGAAACGCTTGAGATAATCAAAATTTTCGCAGTTCTGACGCTCGAAACGAATAACTAGAACGGCCTAGGGGAAAA
The DNA here is from genome assembly GCF_051014685.1 of Ptiloglossa arizonensis. Taxonomy (NCBI): domain Eukaryota; kingdom Metazoa; phylum Arthropoda; class Insecta; order Hymenoptera; family Colletidae; genus Ptiloglossa; species Ptiloglossa arizonensis. Next base: position 3,052,766 of record NW_027478386.1, read on the forward strand.
GTACGCATACCGTTGTAATCGGGCGAGTTTCTACTTTCAGATGCAACCGAAATTTTGCGGATTGGTCAATCCGTTCGCGAGATATGGCAGTTTGGAGGTAAGAAACGCTTGAGAAACTCCAAATTTTCGCAGTTCTGATGCTCGACAAGCATAACTAGAACGGCCTAGGGGAATAGTACGCATACCGTTGTAATCGGGCGAGTTTCTACTTTCAGATGCAACAGAAATTTTGCGGATTGGTCAATTCGTTCGCGAGATATGGCAGTTTGGAGGTAAGAAACGCTTGAGAAACTAAAAATTTTCGCAGTTCTGATGCTCGAAACGAATAACTATAACGGACTAGGGGAAAAGTACGCATACAGTTGTAATCGGGCGAGTTTCTACTTTCAGATGCAACAGAAATTTTGCGGATTGGTCAATCCGTTCGCGAGATATGGCAGTTTGGAGGTAAGAAACGCTTGAGAAACTCAAAATTTTCGCAGTTCTGATGCTCGAAACGAACAACTAGAACGGCCTAGGGGAAAAGTACGCATAGTGTTGTAATCGGGCGAGTTTCTACTTTCAGATGCAACAGAAATTTTGCGGATTGGTCAATCCGTTCGCGAGATATGGCAGTTTGGAGGTAAGAAACGCTTGAGAAACTCAAAATTTTCACAGTTCTGATGCTCGAAACGAATAACCAGAACGGCCTAGGGGAAAAGTACGCATACCTTTGTAATCGGGCGAGTTTCTACTTTCAGATGCAACAGAAATTTTGCGGATTGGTCAATCCGTTCGCGAGATATGGCAGTTTGGAGGTAAGAAACGATTGAGAAACTCAAAATTTTCGCAGTTCTGATGCTCGAAACGAATAACTAGAACGGTCTAGGGGAAAAGTACGCATACAGTTGTAATCGGGCGAGTTTCTACCTTCAGATGCAACAGAAATTTTGCGGATTGGTCAATCCGTTCGCGAGATATGGCAGTTTGGAGGTAAGAAACGCTTGAGAAACTCCAAATTTTCGCAGTTCTGATGCTCGACAAGCATAACTAGAACGGCCTAGGGGAAAAGTACGCATACCGTTGTAATCGGGCGAGTTTCTACTTTCAGATGCAACAGAAATTTTGCGGATTGGTCAATTCGTTCGCGAGATATGGCAGTTTGGAGGTAAGAAACGCTTGAGAAACTCAAAATTTTCGCAGTTCTGATGCTCGAAACGAATAACTAGAACGGTCTAGGGGAAAAGTACGCATACAGTTGTAATCGGGCGAGTTTCTACCTTCAGATGCAACAGAAATTTTGCGGATTGGTCAATCCGTTCGCGAGATATGGCAGTTTGGAGGTAAGAAACGCTTGAGAAACACCAAATTTTCGCAGTTCTGATGCTCGACAAGCATAACTAGAACGGCCTAGGGGAAAAGTACGCATACCGTTGTAATCGGGCGAGTTTCTACTTTCAGATGCAACAGAAATTTTGCGGATTGGTCAATTCGTTCGCGAGATATGGCAGTTTGGAGGTAAGAAACGCTTGAGAAACTAAAAATTTTCGCAGTTCTGATGCTCGAAACGAATAACCAGAACGGCCTAGGCGAAAAGTACGCATACCGTTGTAATCGGGCGAGTTTCTACTTTCAGATGCAACAGAAATTTTGCGGATTGGTCAATCCGTTCCCGAGATATGGCAGTTTGGAGGTAAGAAACGCTTGAGAAACTCAAAATTTTCGCAGTTCTCATGCTCGAAACGAATAACTACAACGGCCTAGCGGAAAAGTACGCATACCGTTGTAATCGGGCGAGTTTCTACTTTCAGATGCAACCGAAATTTTGCGGATTGGTCAATCCGTTCGCGAGATATGGCAGTTTGGAGGTAAGAAACGCTTGAGAAATTCAAAATTTTCGCCGTTCTGATGCTCGAAACGAATTACTAGGGCGGCCTAGGGTAAAAGTACGCATACCGTTGTAATCGGGCGAGTTTCTGCTTTCAGATGCATCAGAAATTTTGCGGATTGGTCAATCCGTTCGCGAGATGTGGCAGTTTGTAGGTAAGAAACGCTTGAGAAACTCAAAATTTTCGCAGTTCTGATGCTCGAACCGAATAACTAGAACGGCCTAGGGGAAAAGTACGCATACCGTTGTAATCGGGCGAGTTTCTACCTTCAGATGCAACAGAAATTTTGCGGATTGGTCAATCCGTTCGCGAGATATGGCAGTTTGGAAGTAAGAAACGCTTGAGATACTCAAAATTTTCGCAGTTCTGACGCTCGAAACGAATAACTAGAACGGCCTAGGGGAAAAGTACGCATACCGTTGTAATCGGGCGAGTTTCTACTTTCAGATGCAACCGAAATTTTGCGGATTGGTCAATCCGTTCGCGAGATATGGCAGTTTGGAGGTAAGAAACGCTTGAGAAACTCAAAATTTTCGCAGTTCTGATGCTCGAAACGAATAACTAGAACTGGTCTAGGGGAAAAGTACGCATACAGTTGTAATCGGGCGAGTTTCTACCTTCAGATGCAACAGAAATTTTGCGGATTGGTCAATCCGTTCGCGAGATATGGCAGTTTGGAGGTAAGAAACGCTTGAGAAACTCCAAATTTTCGCAGTTCTGATGCTCGACAAGCATAACTAGAACGGCCTAGGGGAAAAGTACGCATACCGTTGTAATCGGGCGAGTTTTTACTTTCAGATGCAACAGAAATTTTGCGGATTGGTCAATTCGTTCGCGAGATATGGCAGTTTGGAGGTAAGAAACGCTTGAGAAACTAAAAATTTTCGCAGTTCTGATGCTCGAAACGAATAACTATAACGGACTAGGGGAAAAGTACGCATACAGTTGTAATCGGGCGAGTTTCTACTTTCAGATGCAACAGAAATTTTGCGGATTGGTCAATCCGTTCGCGAGATATGGCAGTTTGGAGGTAAGAAACGCTTGAGAAACTCAAAATTCTCGCAGTTCTGATGCTCGAAACGAACAACTAGAACGGCCTAGGGGAAAAGTACGCATAGTGTTGTAATCGGGCGAGTTTCTACTTTCAGATGCAACAGAAATTTTGCGGATTGGTCAATCCGTTCGCGAGATATGGCAGTTTGGAGGTAAGAAACGCTTGAGAAACTCAAAATTTTCACAGTTCTGATGCTTGAAACGAATAACCAGAACGGCCTAGGGGAAAAGTACGCATACAGTTGTAATCGGGCGAGTTTCTACTTTCAGATGCAACAGAAATTTTGCGGATTGGTCAATCCGTTCGCGAGATATGGCAGTTTGGAGGTAAGAAACGCTTGAGAAACTCAAAATTTTCGCAGTTCTGATGCTCGAAACGAATAACTAGAACGGTCTAGGGGAAAAGTACGCATACAGTTGTAATCGGGCGAGTTTCTACCTTCAGATGCAACAGAAATTTTGCGGATTGGTCAATCCGTTCGCGAGATATGGCAGTTTGGAGGTAAGAAACGCTTGAGGAACTCAAAATTTTCGCAGTTCTGATGCTCGAAACGAATAACTAGAACGGCCTAGGGGAAAAGTGCGCATACCGTTGCAATCGGGCCTGTTTCTACTTTCAGATGCAACAGAAATTTTGCGGATTGGTCAATCCGTTCGCGTGATATGGCAGTTTGGAGGTAAGAAACGCTTGAGAAACTCAAAATTTTCGCAGTTCTGATGCTCGAAACGAATAACTATAACGGACTAGGGGAAAAGTACGCATACAGTTGTAATCGGGCGGGTTTCTACTCTCAGATGCAACAGATATTTTGCGGATTGGTCAATCCGTTCGCGAGATATGGCAGTTTGGAGGTAAGAAACGCTTGAAAAACTCATAATTTTCGCCGTTCTGATGCTCGAAACGAATAACTATAACGGACTAGGGGAAAAGTGCGCATACCGTTGCAATCGGGCGTGTTTCTACTTTCAGATGCAACAGAAATTTTGCGGATCGGTCAATCCGTTCGCGAGATATGGCAGTTTGGAGGTAAGAAACGCTTGAGAAACTCAAAATTTTCACAGTTCTGATGCTCGAAACGAATATCCAGAACGGCCTAGGGGAAAAGTACGCATACAGTTGTAATCGGGCGAGTTTCTACCTTCAGATGCAACAGAAATTTTGCGGATTGGTCAATCCGTTCGCGAGATATGGCAGTTTGGAGGTAAGAAACGCTTGAGAAACTCCAAATGTTCGCAGTTCTGATGCTCGACAAGCATAACTAGAACGGCCTAGGGGAAAAGTACGCATACCGTTGTAATCGGGCGAGTTTCTACTTTCAGATGCAACAGAAATTTTGCGGATTGGTCAATTCGTTCGCGAGATATGGCAGTTTGGAGGTAAGAAACGCTTGAGAAACTAAAAATTTTCGCAGTTCTGATGCTCGAAACGAATAACTATAACGGACTAGGGGAAAAGTACGCATACAGTTGTAATCGGGCGAGTTTCTACTTTCAGATGCAACAGAAATTTTGCGGATTGGTCAATCCGTTCGCGAGATATGGCAGTTTGGAGGTAAGAAACGCTTGAGAAACTCAAAATTCTCGCAGTTCTGATGCTCGAAACGAACAACTAGAACGGCCTAGGGGAAAAGTACGCATAGTGTTGTAATCGGGCGAGTTTCTACTTTCAGATGCAACAGAAATTTTGCGGATTGGTCAATCCGTTCGCGAGATATTGCAGTTTGGAGGTAAGAAACGCTTGAGAAACTCAAAATTTTCACAGTTCTGATGCTTGAAACGAATATCCAGAACGGCCTAGGGGAAAAGTACGCATACAGTTGTAATCGGGCGAGTTTCTACCTTCAGATGCAACAGAAATTTTGCGGATTGGTCAATCCGTTCGCGAGATATGGCAGTTTGGAGGTAAGAAACGCTTGAGAAACTCCAAATGTTCGCAGTTCTGATGCTCGACAAGCATAACTAGAACGGCCTAGGGGAAAAGTACGCATACCGTTGTAATCGGGCGAGTTTCTACTTTCAGATGCAACAGAAATTTTGCGGATTGGTCAATTCGTTCGCGAGATATGGCAGTTTGGAGGTAAGAAACGCTTGAGAAACTAAAAATTTTCGCAGTTCTGATGCTCGAAACGAATAACTATAACGGACTAGGGGAAAAGTACGCATACAGTTGTAATCGGGCGAGTTTCTACTTTCAGATGCAACAGAAATTTTGCGGATTGGTCAATCCGTTCGCGAGATATGGCAGTTTGGAGGTAAGAAACGCTTGAGAAACTCAAAATTCTCGCAGTTCTGATGCTCGAAACGAACAACTAGAACGGCCTAGGGGAAAAGTACGCATAGTGTTGTAATCGGGCGAGTTTCTACTTTCAGATGCAACAGAAATTTTGCGGATTGGTCAATCCGTTCGCGAGATATGGCAGTTTGGAGGTAAGAAACGCTTGAGAAACTCAAAATTTTCACAGTTCTGATGCTTGAAACGAATAACCAGAACGGCCTAGGGGAAAAGTACGCATACAGTTGTAATCGGGCGAGTTTCTAGTTTCAGATGCAACAGAAATTTTGCGGATTGGTCAATCCGTTCGCGAGATATGGCAGTTTGGAGGTAAGAAACGCTTGAGAAACTCAAAATTTTCGCAGTTCTGATGCTCGAAACGAATAACTAGAACGGTCTAGGGGAAAAGTACGCATACCGTTGTAATCGGGCGAGTTTCTACTTTCAGATGCAACAGAAATTTTGCGGATTGGTCAATCCGTTCGCGAGATATGGCAGTTTGGAGGTAAGAAACGCTTGAGAAACTCAAAATTTTCGCAGTTCTGATGCTCGAAACGAATAACTAGAACTGGTCTAGGGGAAAAGTACGCATACAGTTGTAATCGGGCGAGTTTCTACCTTCAGATGCAACAGAAATTTTGCGGATTGGTCAATCCGTTCGCGAGATATGGCAGTTTGGAGGTAAGAAACGCTTGAGAAACTCCAAATGTTCGCAGTTCTGATGCTCGACAAGCATAACTAGAACGGCCTAGGGGAAAGTACGCATACCGTTGTAATCGGGCGAGTTTCTACTTTCAGATGCAACAGAAATTTTGCGGATTGGTCAATTCGTTCGCGAGATATGGCAGTTTGGAGGTAAGAAACGCTTGAGAAACTAACAATCTTCGCAGTTCTGATGCTCGAAACGAATAACTATAACGGACTAGGGGAAAAGTACGCATACAGTTGTAATCGGGCGAGTTTCTACTTTCAGATGCAACAGAAATTTTGCGGATTGGTCAATCCGTTCGCTAGATATGGCAGTTTGGAGGTAAGAAACGCTTGAGAAACTCAAAATTTTCGCAGTTCTGATGCTCGAAACGAATAACTAGAACGGTCTAGGGGAAAAGTACGCATACAGTTGTAATCGGGCGAGTTTCTACCTTCAGATGCAACAGAAATTTTGCGGATTGGTCAATCCGTTCGCGAGATATGGCAGTTTGGAGGTAAGAAACGCTTGAGGAACTCAAAATTTTCGCAGTTCTGATGCTCGAAACGAATAACTAGAACGGCCTAGGGGAAAAGTGCGCATACCGTTGCAATCGGGCGTGTTTCTACTTTCAGATGCAACAGAAATTTTGCGGATCGGTCAATCCGTTCGCGAGATATGGCAGCTTGGATGCAAGAAACGCTTGAGAAACTCAAAATTTTCGCAGTTCTGATGCTCGTAACGAATAACTGGGACGGCCTAGGGGAAAACTACACATAACGTTGTAATCGGGCGAGTCTCTACTTTCAGATGCAACAGAAATTTTGCGGATTGGTCAATCCGTTCGCGAGATATGGCAGTTTGGAGGTAAGAAACGTTTGAGAAACTCAAAATTTTCGCAGTTCTGATGCTCGAAACGAATAACTAGAACAGCCTAGGGGAAAAGTGCGCATACCGTTGTAATCGGGCGAGTTTCTACTTTTTGGTGCAACAGAAATTTTGCGGATTGATCAATCTGATCGCGAGATATAGCAGTTTGGAAATAAGAAACGCTTGAGAAACTCAAAATTTTCGCAGTTCTGATGCTCGAAACGAATAACTAGAACGGCCTAGGGGAAAAGTGCGCATACCGTTGCAATCGGGCGTGTTTCTACTTTCAGATGCAACAGAAATTTTGCGGATCGGTCAATCCGTTCGCGAGATATGGCAGCTTGGATGTAAGAAACGCTTGAGAAACTCAAAATTTTCGCAGTTCTGATGCTCGTAACGAATAACTGGGACGGCCTAGGGGAAAACTACACATAACGTTGTAATCGGGCGAGTCTCTACTTTCAGATGCAACAGAAATTTTGCGGATTGGTCAATCCGTTCGCGAGATACGGCAGTTTGGAGGTAAGAAACGTTTGAGAAACTCAAAATTTTCGCAGTTCTGATGCTCGAAACGAATAACTAGAACAGCCTAGGGGAAAAGTGCGCATACCGTTGTAATCGGGCGAGTTTCTACCTTCAGATGCAACAGAAATTTTGCGGATTGGTCAATCCGTTCGCGAGATATGGCAGTTTGGAGGTAAGAAACGCTTGAGAAACTCCAAATGTTCGCAGTTCTGATGCTCGACAAGCATAACTAGAACGGCCTAGGGGAAAGTACGCATACCGTTGTAATCGGGCGAGTTTCTACTTTCAGATGCAACAGAAATTTTGCGGATTGGTCAATTCGTTCGCGAGATATGGCAGTTTGGAGGTAAGAAACGCTTGAGAAACTAAAAATTTTCGCAGTTCTGATGCTCGAAACGAATAACTATAACGGACTAGGGGAAAAGTACGCATACAGTTGTAATCGGGCGAGTTTCTACTTTCAGATGCAACAGAAATTTTGCGGATTGGTCAATCCGTTCGCTAGATATGGCAGTTTGGAGGTAAGAAACGCTTGAGAAACTCAAAATTTTCGCAGTTCTGATGCTCGAAACGAATAACTAGAACGGTCTAGGGGAAAAGTACGCATACAGTTGTAATCGGGCGAGTTTCTACCTTCAGATGCAACAGAAATTTTGCGGATTGGTCAATCCGTTCGCGAGATATGGCAGTTTGGAGGTAAGAAACGCTTGAGGAACTCAAAATTTTCGCAGTTCTGATGCTCGAAACGAATAACTAGAACGGCCTAGGGGAAAAGTGCGCATACCGTTGCAATCGGGCGTGTTTCTACTTTCAGATGCAACAGAAATTTTGCGGATCGGTCAATCCGTTCGCGAGATATGGCAGCTTGGATGTAAGAAACGCTTGAGAAACTCAAAATTTTCGCAGTTCTGATGCTCGTAACGAATAACTGGGACGGCCTAGGGGAAAACTACACATAACGTTCTAATCGGGCGAGTCTCTACTTTCAGATGCAACAGAAATTTTGCGGATTGGTCAATCCGTTCGCGAGATATGGCAGTTTGGAGGTAAGAAACGTTTGAGAAACTCAAAATTTTCGCAGTTCTGATGCTCGAAACGAATAACTAGAACAGCCTAGGGGAAAAGTGCGCATACCGTTGTAATCGGGCGAGTTTCTACTTTTTGGTGCAACAGAAATTTTGCGGATTGATCAATCTGATCGCGAGATATAGCAGTTTGGAAATAAGAAACGCTTGAGAAACTCAAAATTTTCGCAGTTCTGATGCTCGAAACGAGTAACTACAACGGCCTAGGGGAAAAGTACGGATACCGTTGTAATCGGGCGAGTTTCTACCTTCAGATGCAACAGAAATTTTGCGGATTGGTCAATCCGTTCGCGAGATATGGCAGTTTGGAGGTAAGAAACGCTTGAGAAACTCCAAATTTTCGCAGTTCTGATGCTCGACAAGCATAACTAGAACGGCCTAGGGGAAAAGTACGCATACCGTTGTAATCGGGCGAGTTTCTACTTTCAGATGCAACAGAAATTTTGCGGATTGGTCAATTCGTTCGCGAGATATGGCAGTTTGGAGGTAAGAAACGCTTGAGAAACTCAAAATTTTCGCAGTTCTGATGCTCGAAACGAATAACTATAACGGACTAGGGGAAAAGTACGCATACAGTTGTAATCGGGCGAGTTTCTACTTTCAGATGCAACAGAAATTTTGCGGATTGTTCAATCCGTTCGCGAGATATGGCAGTTTGGAGGTAAGAAACGCTTGAGAAACTCAAAATTTTCGCAGTTCTGATGCTCGAAACGAACAACTAGAACGGCCTAGGGGAAAAGTACGCATAGTGTTGTAATCGGGCAAGTTTCTACTTTCAGATGCAACAGAAATTTTGCGGATTGGTCACTCCGTTCGCGAGATATGGCAGTTTGGAGGTAAGAAACGCTTGAGAAACTCAAAATTTTCACAGTTCTGATGCTCGAAACGAATATCCAGAACGGCCTAGGGGAAAAGTACGCATACAGTTGTAATCGGGCGAGTTTCTACCTTCAGATGCAACAGAAATTTTGGGGATTGGTCAATCCGTTCGCGAGATATGGCAGTTTGGAGGTATGAAACGCTTGAGAAACTCCAAATTTTCGTAGTTCTGATGCTCGACAAGCATAACTAGAACGGCCTAGGGGAAAAGTACGCATACCGTTGTAATCGGGCGAGTTTCTACTTTCAGATGCAACAGAAATTTTGCGGATTGGTCAATCCGTTCGCGAGATATGGCAGTTTGGAGGTAAGAAACGCTTGAGAAACTCAAAATTTTCGCAGTTCTGATGCTCGAAACGAATAACTAGAACTGGTCTAGGGGAAAAGTACGCATACAGTTGTAATCGGGCGAGTTTCTACCTTCAGATGCAACAGATATTTTGCGGATTGGTCAATCCGTTCGCGAGATATGGCAGTTTGGAGGTAAGAAACGCTTGAGAAACTCCAAATGTTCGCAGTTCTGATGCTCGACAAGCATAACTAGAACGGCCTAGGGGAAAGTACGCATACCGTTGTAATCGGGCGAGTTTCTACTTTCAGATGCAACAGAAATTTTGCGGATTGGTCAATTCGTTCGCGAGATATGGCAGTTTGGAGGTAAGAAACGCTTGAGAAACTAAAAATTTTCGCAGTTCTGATGCTCGAAACGAATAACTATAACGGACTAGGGGAAAAGTACGCATACAGTTGTAATCGGGCGAGTTTCTACTTTCAGATGCAGCAGAAATTTTGCGGATTGGTCAATCCGTTCGCGAGATATGGCAGTTTGGAGGTAAGAAACGCTTGAGAAACTCAAAATTCTCGCAGTTCTGATGCTCGAAACGAACAACTAGAACGGCCTAGGGGAAAAGTACGCATAGTGTTGTAATCGGGCGAGTTTCTACTTTCAGATGCAACAGAAATTTTGCGGATTGGTCAATCCGTTCGCGAGATATGGCAGTTTGGAGGTAAGAAACGCTTGAGAAACTCAAAATTTTCGCAGTTCTGATGCTCGAAACGAATAACTAGAACGGTCTAGGGGAAAAGTACGCATACAGTTGTAATCGGGCGAGTTTCTACCTTCAGATGCAACAGAAATTTTGCGGATTGGTCAATCCGTTCGCGAGATATGGCAGTTTGGAGGTAAGAAACGCTTGAGGAACTCAAAATTTTCGCAGTTCTGATGCTCGAAACGAATAACTAGAACGGCCTAGGGGAAAAGTGCGCATACCGTTGCAATCGGGCGTGTTTCTACTTTCAGATGCAACAGAAATTTTGCGGATCGGTCAATCCGTTCGCGAGATATGGCAGCTTGGATGTAAGAAACGCTTGAGAAACTCAAAATTTTCGCAGTTCTGATGCTCGTAACGAATAACTGGGACGGCCTAGGGGAAAACTACACATAACGTTGTAATCGGGCGAGTCTCTACTTTCAGATGCAACAGAAATTTTGCGGATTGGTCAATCCGTTCGCGAGATATGGCAGTTTGGAGGTAAGAAACGTTTGAGAAACTCAAAATTTTCGCAGTTCTGATGCTCGAAACGAATAACTAGAACAGCCTAGGGGAAAAGTGCGCATACCGTTGTAATCGGGCGAGTTTCTACTTTTTGGTGCAACAGAAATTTTGCGGATTGATCAATCTGATCGCGAGATATAGCAGTTTGGAAATAAGAAACGCTTGAGAAACTCAAAATTTTCGCAGTTCTGATGCTCGAAACGAGTAACTACAACGGCCTAGGGGAAAACTACGGATACCGTTGTAATCGGGCGAGTTTCTACCTTCAGATGCAACAGAAATTTTGCGGATTGGTCAATCCGTTCGCGAGATATGGCAGTTTGGAGGTAAGAAACGCTTGAGAAACTCCAAATTTTCGCAGTTCTGATGCTCGACAAGCATAACTAGAACGGCCTAGGGGAAAAGTACGCATACCGTTGTAATCGGGCGAGTTTCTACCTTCAGATGCAACAGAAATTTTGGGGATTGGTCAATCCGTTCGCGAGATATGGCAGTTTGGAGGTATGAAACGCTTGAGAAACTCCAAATTTTCGCAGTTCTGATGCTCGACAAGCATAACTAGAACGGCCTAGGGGAAAAGTACGCATACCGTTGTAATCGGGCGAGTTTCTACTTTCAGATGCAACAGAAATTTTGCGGATTGGTCAATCCGTTCGCGAGATATGGCAGTTTGGAGGTAAGAAACGCTTGAGAAACTCAAAATTTTCGCAGTTCTGATGCTCGAAACGAATAACTAGAACTGGTCTAGGGGAAAAGTACGCATACAGTTGTAATCGGGCGAGTTTCTACCTTCAGATGCAACAGAAATTTTGCGGATTGGTCAATCCGTTCGCGAGATATGGCAGTTTGGAGGTAAGAAACGCTTGAGAAACTCCAAATGTTCGCAGTTCTGATGCTCGACAAGCATAACTAGAACGGCCTAGGGGAAAGTACGCATACCGTTGTAATCGGGCGAGTTTCTACTTTCAGATGCAACAGAAATTTTGCGGATTGGTCAATTCGTTCGCGAGATATGGCAGTTTGGAGGTAAGAAACGCTTGAGAAACTAAAAATTTTCGCAGTTCTGATGCTCGAAACGAATAACTATAACGGACTAGGGGAAAAGTACGCATACAGTTGTAATCGGGCGAGTTTCTACTTTCAGATGCAACAGAAATTTTGCGGATTGGTCAATCCGTTCGCGAGATATGGCAGTTTGGAGGTAAGAAACGCTTGAGAAACTCAAAATTCTCGCAGTTCTGATGCTCGAAACGAACAACTAGAACGGCCTAGGGGAAAAGTACGCATAGTGTTGTAATCGGGCGAGTTTCTACTTTCAGATGCAACAGAAATTTTGCGGATTGGTCAATCCGTTCGCGAGATATGGCAGTTTGGAGGTAAGAAACGCTTGAGAAACTCAAAATTTTCACAGTTCTGATGCTTGAAACGAATAACCAGAACGGCCTAGGGGAAAAGTACGCATACAGTTGTAATCGGGCGAGTTTCTACTTTCAGATGCAACCGAAATTTTGCGGATTGGTCAATCCGTTCGCTAGATATGGCAGTTTGGAGGTAAGAAACGCTTGAGAAACTCAAAATTTTCGCAGTTCTGATGCTCGAAACGAATAACTAGAACGGTCTAGGGGAAAAGTACGCATACAGTTGTAATCGGGCGTGTTTCTACCTTCAGATGCAACAGAAATTTTGCGGATTGGTCAATCCGTTCGCGAGATATGGCAGTTTGGAGGTAAGAAACGCTTGAGGAACTCAAAATTTTCGCAGTTCTGATGCTCGAAACGAATAACTAGAACGGCCTAGGGGAAAAGTGCGCATACCGTTGCAATCGGGCGTGTTTCTACTTTCAGATGCAACAGAAATTTTGCGGATCGGTCAATCCGTTCGCGAGATATGGCAGCTTGGATGTAAGAAACGCTTGAGAAACTCAAAATTTTCGCAGTTCTGATGCTCGTAACGAATAACTGGGACGGCCTGGGGGAAAACTACACATAACGTTGTAATCGGGCGAGTCTCTACTTTCAGATGCAACAGAAATTTTGCGGATTGGTCAATCCGTTCGCGAGATATGGCAGTTTGGAGGTAAGAAACGTTTGAGAAACTCAAAATTTTCGCAGTTCTGATGCTCGAAACGAATAACTATAACGGACTAGGGGAAAAGTACGCATACAGTTGTAATCGGGCGAGTTTCTACTTTCAGATGCAACAGAAATTTTGCGGATTGGTCAATCCGTTCGCGAGATATGGCAGTTTGGAGGTAAGAAACGCTAGAGAAACTCAAAATTTTCGCAGTTCTGATGCTCGAAACGAACAACTAGAACGGCCTAGGGGAAAAGTACGCATAGTGTTGTAATCGGGCGAGTTTCTACTTTCAGATGCAACAGAAATTTTGCGGATTGGTCAATCCGTTCGCGAGATATGGCAGTTTGGAGGTAAGAAACGCTTGAGAAACTCAAAATTTTCACAGTTCTGATGCTCGAAACGAATAACCAGAACGGCCTAGGGGAAAGGTACGCATACCGTTGTAATCGGGCGAGTTTCTACTTTCAGATGCAACAGAAATTTTGCGGATTGGTCAATCCGTTCGCGAGATATGGCAGTTTGGAGGTAAGAAACGCTTGAGAAACTCAAAATTTTCGCAGTTCTGATGCTCGAAACGAATAACTAGAACGGTCTAGGGGAAAAGTACGCATACAGTTGTAATCGGGCGAGTTTCTACCTTCAGATGCAACAGAAATTTTGCGGATTGGTCAATCCGTTCGCGAGATATGGCAGTTTGGAGGTAAGAAACGCTTGAGAAACACCAAATTTTCGCAGTTCTGATGCTCGACAAGCATAACTAGAACGGCCTAGGGGAAAAGTACGCATACCGTTGTAATCGGGCGAGTTTCTACTTTCAGATGCAACAGAAATTTTGCGGATTGGTCAATTCGTTCGCGAGATATGGCAGTTTGGAGGTAAGAAACGCTTGAGAAACTAAAAATTTTCGCAGTTCTGATGCTCGAAACGAATAACCAGAACGGCCTAGGCGAAAAGTACGCATACCGTTGTAATCGGGCGAGTTTCTACTTTCAGATGCAACAGAAATTTTGCGGATTGGTCAATCCGTTCCCGAGATATGGCAGTTTGGAGGTAAGAAACGCTTGAGAAACTCAAAATTTTCGCAGTTCTCATGCTCGAAACGAATAACTACAACGGCCTAGCGGAAAAGTACGCATACCGTTGTAATCGGGCGAGTTTCTACTTTCAGATGCAACCGAAATTTTGCGGATTGGTCAATCCGTTCGCGAGATATGGCAGTTTGGAGGTAAGAAACGCTTGAGAAATTCAAAATTTTCGCCGTTCTGATGCTCGAAACGAATTACAAGGGCGGCCTAGGGGAAAAGTACGCATACCGTTGTAATCGGGCGAGTTTCTGCTTTCAGATGCATCAGAAATTTTGCGGATTGGTCAATCCGTTCGCGAGATATGGCAGTTTGTAGGTAAGAAACGCTTGAGAAACTCAAAATTTTCGCAGTTCTGATGCTCGAACCGAATAACTAGAACGGCCTAGGGGAAAAGTACGCATACCGTTGTAATCGGGCGAGTTTCTACCTTCAGATGCAACAGAAATTTTGCGGATTGGTCAATCCGTTCGCGAGATATGGCAGTTTGGAAGTAAGAAACGCTTGAGATAATCAAAATTTTCGCAGTTCTGACGCTCGAAACGAATAACTAGAACGGCCTAGGGGAAAAGTACGCATACCGTTGTAATCGGGCGAGTTTCTACTTTCAGATGCAACCGAAATTTTGCGGATTGGTCAATCCGTTCGCGAGATATGGCAGTTTGGAGGTAAGAAACGCTTGAGAAACTCCAAATTTTCGCAGTTCTGATGCTCGACAAGCATAACTAGAACGGCCTAGGGGAATAGTACGCATACCGTTGTAATCGGGCGAGTTTCTACTTTCAGATGCAACAGAAATTTTGCGGATTGGTCAATTCGTTCGCGAGATATGGCAGTTTGGAGGTAAGAAACGCTTGAGAAACTAAAAATTTTCGCAGTTCTGATGCTCGAAACGAATAACTATAACGGACTAGGGGAAAAGTACGCATACAGTTGTAATCGGGCGAGTTTCTACTTTCAGATGCAACAGAAATTTTGCGGATTGGTCAATCCGTTCGCGAGATATGGCAGTTTGGAGGTAAGAAACGCTTGAGAAACTCAAAATTTTCGCAGTTCTGATGCTCGAAACGAACAACTAGAACGGCCTAGGGGAAAAGTACGCATAGTGTTGTAATCGGGCGAGTTTCTACTTTCAGATGCAACAGAAATTTTGCGGATTGGTCAATCCGTTCGCGAGATATGGCAGTTTGGAGGTAAGAAACGCTTGAGAAACTCAAAATTTTCACAGTTCTGATGCTCGAAACGAATAACCAGAACGGCCTAGGGGAAAAGTACGCATACCTTTGTAATCGGGCGAGTTTCTACTTTCAGATGCAACAGAAATTTTGCGGATTGGTCAATCCGTTCGCGAGATATGGCAGTTTGGAGGTAAGAAACGATTGAGAAACTCAAAATTTTCGCAGTTCTGATGCTCGAAACGAATAACTAGAACGGTCTAGGGGAAAAGTACGCATACAGTTGTAATCGGGCGAGTTTCTACCTTCAGATGCAACAGAAATTTTGCGGATTGGTCAATCCGTTCGCGAGATATGGCAGTTTGGAGGTAAGAAACGCTTGAGAAACTCCAAATTTTCGCAGTTCTGATGCTCGACAAGCATAACTAGAACGGCCTAGGGGAAAAGTACGCATACCGTTGTAATCGGGCGAGTTTCTACTTTCAGATGCAACAGAAATTTTGCGGATTGGTCAATTCGTTCGCGAGATATGGCAGTTTGGAGGTAAGAAACGCTTGAGAAACTCAAAATTTTCGCAGTTCTGATGCTCGAAACGAATAACTAGAACGGTCTAGGGGAAAAGTACGCATACAGTTGTAATCGGGCGAGTTTCTACCTTCAGATGCAACAGAAATTTTGCGGATTGGTCAATCCGTTCGCGAGATATGGCAGTTTGGAGGTAAGAAACGCTTGAGAAACACCAAATTTTCGCAGTTCTGATGCTCGACAAGCATAACTAGAACGGCCTAGGGGAAAAGTACGCATACCGTTGTAATCGGGCGAGTTTCTACTTTCAGATGCAACAGAAATTTTGCGGATTGGTCAATTCGTTCGCGAGATATGGCAGTTTGGAGGTAAGAAACGCTTGAGAAACTAAAAATTTTCGCAGTTCTGATGCTCGAAACGAATAACCAGAACGGCCTAGGCGAAAAGTACGCATACCGTTGTAATCGGGCGAGTTTCTACTTTCAGATGCAACAGAAATTTTGCGGATTGGTCAATCCGTTCCCGAGATATGGCAGTTTGGAGGTAAGAAACGCTTGAGAAACTCAAAATTTTCGCAGTTCTCATGCTCGAAACGAATAACTACAACGGCCTAGCGGAAAAGTACGCATACCGTTGTAATCGGGCGAGTTTCTACTTTCAGATGCAACCGAAATTTTGCGGATTGGTCAATCCGTTCGCGAGATATGGCAGTTTGGAGGTAAGAAACGCTTGAGAAATTCAAAATTTTCGCCGTTCTGATGCTCGAAACGAATTACTAGGGCGGCCTAGGGTAAAAGTACGCATACCGTTGTAATCGGGCGAGTTTCTGCTTTCAGATGCATCAGAAATTTTGCGGATTGGTCAATCCGTTCGCGAGATGTGGCAGTTTGTAGGTAAGAAACGCTTGAGAAACTCAAAATTTTCGCAGTTCTGATGCTCGAACCGAATAACTAGAACGGCCTAGGGGAAAAGTACGCATACCGTTGTAATCGGGCGAGTTTCTACCTTCAGATGCAACAGAAATTTTGCGGATTGGTCAATCCGTTCGCGAGATATGGCAGTTTGGAAGTAAGAAACGCTTGAGATACTCAAAATTTTCGCAGTTCTGACGCTCGAAACGAATAACTAGAACGGCCTAGGGGAAAAGTACGCATACCGTTGTAATCGGGCGAGTTTCTACTTTCAGATGCAACCGAAATTTTGCGGATTGGTCAATCCGTTCGCGAGATATGGCAGTTTGGAGGTAAGAAACGCTTGAGAAACTCAAAATTTTCGCAGTTCTGATGCTCGAAACGAATAACTAGAACTGGTCTAGGGGAAAAGTACGCATACAGTTGTAATCGGGCGAGTTTCTACCTTCAGATGCAACAGAAATTTTGCGGATTGGTCAATCCGTTCGCGAGATATGGCAGTTTGGAGGTAAGAAACGCTTGAGAAACTCCAAATTTTCGCAGTTCTGATGCTCGACAAGCATAACTAGAACGGCCTAGGGGAAAAGTACGCATACCGTTGTAATCGGGCGAGTTTTTACTTTCAGATGCAACAGAAATTTTGCGGATTGGTCAATTCGTTCGCGAGATATGGCAGTTTGGAGGTAAGAAACGCTTGAGAAACTAAAAATTTTCGCAGTTCTGATGCTCGAAACGAATAACTATAACGGACTAGGGGAAAAGTACGCATACAGTTGTAATCGGGCGAGTTTCTACTTTCAGATGCAACAGAAATTTTGCGGATTGGTCAATCCGTTCGCGAGATATGGCAGTTTGGAGGTAAGAAACGCTTGAGAAACTCAAAATTCTCGCAGTTCTGATGCTCGAAACGAACAACTAGAACGGCCTAGGGGAAAAGTACGCATAGTGTTGTAATCGGGCGAGTTTCTACTTTCAGATGCAACAGAAATTTTGCGGATTGGTCAATCCGTTCGCGAGATATGGCAGTTTGGAGGTAAGAAACGCTTGAGAAACTCAAAATTTTCACAGTTCTGATGCTTGAAACGAATAACCAGAACGGCCTAGGGGAAAAGTACGCATACAGTTGTAATCGGGCGAGTTTCTACTTTCAGATGCAACAGAAATTTTGCGGATTGGTCAATCCGTTCGCGAGATATGGCAGTTTGGAGGTAAGAAACGCTTGAGAAACTCAAAATTTTCGCAGTTCTGATGCTCGAAACGAATAACTAGAACGGTCTAGGGGAAAAGTACGCATACAGTTGTAATCGGGCGAGTTTCTACCTTCAGATGCAACAGAAATTTTGCGGATTGGTCAATCCGTTCGCGAGATATGGCAGTTTGGAGGTAAGAAACGCTTGAGGAACTCAAAATTTTCGCAGTTCTGATGCTCGAAACGAATAACTAGAACGGCCTAGGGGAAAAGTGCGCATACCGTTGCAATCGGGCCTGTTTCTACTTTCAGATGCAACAGAAATTTTGCGGATTGGTCAATCCGTTCGCGTGATATGGCAGTTTGGAGGTAAGAAACGCTTGAGAAACTCAAAATTTTCGCAGTTCTGATGCTCGAAACGAATAACTATAACGGACTAGGGGAAAAGTACGCATACAGTTGTAATCGGGCGGGTTTCTACTCTCAGATGCAACAGATATTTTGCGGATTGGTCAATCCGTTCGCGAGATATGGCAGTTTGGAGGTAAGAAACGCTTGAAAAACTCATAATTTTCGCCGTTCTGATGCTCGAAACGAATAACTATAACGGACTAGGGGAAAAGTGCGCATACCGTTGCAATCGGGCGTGTTTCTACTTTCAGATGCAACAGAAATTTTGCGGATCGGTCAATCCGTTCGCGAGATATGGCAGTTTGGAGGTAAGAAACGCTTGAGAAACTCAAAATTTTCACAGTTCTGATGCTCGAAACGAATATCCAGAACGGCCTAGGGGAAAAGTACGCATACAGTTGTAATCGGGCGAGTTTCTACCTTCAGATGCAACAGAAATTTTGCGGATTGGTCAATCCGTTCGCGAGATATGGCAGTTTGGAGGTAAGAAACGCTTGAGAAACTCCAAATGTTCGCAGTTCTGATGCTCGACAAGCATAACTAGAACGGCCTAGGGGAAAAGTACGCATACCGTTGTAATCGGGCGAGTTTCTACTTTCAGATGCAACAGAAATTTTGCGGATTGGTCAATTCGTTCGCGAGATATGGCAGTTTGGAGGTAAGAAACGCTTGAGAAACTAAAAATTTTCGCAGTTCTGATGCTCGAAACGAATAACTATAACGGACTAGGGGAAAAGTACGCATACAGTTGTAATCGGGCGAGTTTCTACTTTCAGATGCAACAGAAATTTTGCGGATTGGTCAATCCGTTCGCGAGATATGGCAGTTTGGAGGTAAGAAACGCTTGAGAAACTCAAAATTCTCGCAGTTCTGATGCTCGAAACGAACAACTAGAACGGCCTAGGGGAAAAGTACGCATAGTGTTGTAATCGGGCGAGTTTCTACTTTCAGATGCAACAGAAATTTTGCGGATTGGTCAATCCGTTCGCGAGATATTGCAGTTTGGAGGTAAGAAACGCTTGAGAAACTCAAAATTTTCACAGTTCTGATGCTTGAAACGAATATCCAGAACGGCCTAGGGGAAAAGTACGCATACAGTTGTAATCGGGCGAGTTTCTACCTTCAGATGCAACAGAAATTTTGCGGATTGGTCAATCCGTTCGCGAGATATGGCAGTTTGGAGGTAAGAAACGCTTGAGAAACTCCAAATGTTCGCAGTTCTGATGCTCGACAAGCATAACTAGAACGGCCTAGGGGAAAAGTACGCATACCGTTGTAATCGGGCGAGTTTCTACTTTCAGATGCAACAGAAATTTTGCGGATTGGTCAATTCGTTCGCGAGATATGGCAGTTTGGAGGTAAGAAACGCTTGAGAAACTAAAAATTTTCGCAGTTCTGATGCTCGAAACGAATAACTATAACGGACTAGGGGAAAAGTACGCATACAGTTGTAATCGGGCGAGTTTCTACTTTCAGATGCAACAGAAATTTTGCGGATTGGTCAATCCGTTCGCGAGATATGGCAGTTTGGAGGTAAGAAACGCTTGAGAAACTCAAAATTCTCGCAGTTCTGATGCTCGAAACGAACAACTAGAACGGCCTAGGGGAAAAGTACGCATAGTGTTGTAATCGGGCGAGTTTCTACTTTCAGATGCAACAGAAATTTTGCGGATTGGTCAATCCGTTCGCGAGATATGGCAGTTTGGAGGTAAGAAACGCTTGAGAAACTCAAAATTTTCACAGTTCTGATGCTTGAAACGAATAACCAGAACGGCCTAGGGGAAAAGTACGCATACAGTTGTAATCGGGCGAGTTTCTAGTTTCAGATGCAACAGAAATTTTGCGGATTGGTCAATCCGTTCGCGAGATATGGCAGTTTGGAGGTAAGAAACGCTTGAGAAACTCAAAATTTTCGCAGTTCTGATGCTCGAAACGAATAACTAGAACGGTCTAGGGGAAAAGTACGCATACCGTTGTAATCGGGCGAGTTTCTACTTTCAGATGCAACAGAAATTTTGCGGATTGGTCAATCCGTTCGCGAGATATGGCAGTTTGGAGGTAAGAAACGCTTGAGAAACTCAAAATTTTCGCAGTTCTGATGCTCGAAACGAATAACTAGAACTGGTCTAGGGGAAAAGTACGCATACAGTTGTAATCGGGCGAGTTTCTACCTTCAGATGCAACAGAAATTTTGCGGATTGGTCAATCCGTTCGCGAGATATGGCAGTTTGGAGGTAAGAAACGCTTGAGAAACTCCAAATGTTCGCAGTTCTGATGCTCGACAAGCATAACTAGAACGGCCTAGGGGAAAGTACGCATACCGTTGTAATCGGGCGAGTTTCTACTTTCAGATGCAACAGAAATTTTGCGGATTGGTCAATTCGTTCGCGAGATATGGCAGTTTGGAGGTAAGAAACGCTTGAGAAACTAACAATCTTCGCAGTTCTGATGCTCGAAACGAATAACTATAACGGACTAGGGGAAAAGTACGCATACAGTTGTAATCGGGCGAGTTTCTACTTTCAGATGCAACAGAAATTTTGCGGATTGGTCAATCCGTTCGCTAGATATGGCAGTTTGGAGGTAAGAAACGCTTGAGAAACTCAAAATTTTCGCAGTTCTGATGCTCGAAACGAATAACTAGAACGGTCTAGGGGAAAAGTACGCATACAGTTGTAATCGGGCGAGTTTCTACCTTCAGATGCAACAGAAATTTTGCGGATTGGTCAATCCGTTCGCGAGATATGGCAGTTTGGAGGTAAGAAACGCTTGAGGAACTCAAAATTTTCGCAGTTCTGATGCTCGAAACGAATAACTAGAACGGCCTAGGGGAAAAGTGCGCATACCGTTGCAATCGGGCGTGTTTCTACTTTCAGATGCAACAGAAATTTTGCGGATCGGTCAATCCGTTCGCGAGATATGGCAGCTTGGATGCAAGAAACGCTTGAGAAACTCAAAATTTTCGCAGTTCTGATGCTCGTAACGAATAACTGGGACGGCCTAGGGGAAAACTACACATAACGTTGTAATCGGGCGAGTCTCTACTTTCAGATGCAACAGAAATTTTGCGGATTGGTCAATCCGTTCGCGAGATATGGCAGTTTGGAGGTAAGAAACGTTTGAGAAACTCAAAATTTTCGCAGTTCTGATGCTCGAAACGAATAACTAGAACAGCCTAGGGGAAAAGTGCGCATACCGTTGTAATCGGGCGAGTTTCTACTTTTTGGTGCAACAGAAATTTTGCGGATTGATCAATCTGATCGCGAGATATAGCAGTTTGGAAATAAGAAACGCTTGAGAAACTCAAAATTTTCGCAGTTCTGATGCTCGAAACGAATAACTAGAACGGCCTAGGGGAAAAGTGCGCATACCGTTGCAATCGGGCGTGTTTCTACTTTCAGATGCAACAGAAATTTTGCGGATCGGTCAATCCGTTCGCGAGATATGGCAGCTTGGATGTAAGAAACGCTTGAGAAACTCAAAATTTTCGCAGTTCTGATGCTCGTAACGAATAACTGGGACGGCCTAGGGGAAAACTACACATAACGTTGTAATCGGGCGAGTCTCTACTTTCAGATGCAACAGAAATTTTGCGGATTGGTCAATCCGTTCGCGAGATACGGCAGTTTGGAGGTAAGAAACGTTTGAGAAACTCAAAATTTTCGCAGTTCTGATGCTCGAAACGAATAACTAGAACAGCCTAGGGGAAAAGTGCGCATACCGTTGTAATCGGGCGAGTTTCTACCTTCAGATGCAACAGAAATTTTGCGGATTGGTCAATCCGTTCGCGAGATATGGCAGTTTGGAGGTAAGAAACGCTTGAGAAACTCCAAATGTTCGCAGTTCTGATGCTCGACAAGCATAACTAGAACGGCCTAGGGGAAAGTACGCATACCGTTGTAATCGGGCGAGTTTCTACTTTCAGATGCAACAGAAATTTTGCGGATTGGTCAATTCGTTCGCGAGATATGGCAGTTTGGAGGTAAGAAACGCTTGAGAAACTAAAAATTTTCGCAGTTCTGATGCTCGAAACGAATAACTATAACGGACTAGGGGAAAAGTACGCATACAGTTGTAATCGGGCGAGTTTCTACTTTCAGATGCAACAGAAATTTTGCGGATTGGTCAATCCGTTCGCTAGATATGGCAGTTTGGAGGTAAGAAACGCTTGAGAAACTCAAAATTTTCGCAGTTCTGATGCTCGAAACGAATAACTAGAACGGTCTAGGGGAAAAGTACGCATACAGTTGTAATCGGGCGAGTTTCTACCTTCAGATGCAACAGAAATTTTGCGGATTGGTCAATCCGTTCGCGAGATATGGCAGTTTGGAGGTAAGAAACGCTTGAGGAACTCAAAATTTTCGCAGTTCTGATGCTCGAAACGAATAACTAGAACGGCCTAGGGGAAAAGTGCGCATACCGTTGCAATCGGGCGTGTTTCTACTTTCAGATGCAACAGAAATTTTGCGGATCGGTCAATCCGTTCGCGAGATATGGCAGCTTGGATGTAAGAAACGCTTGAGAAACTCAAAATTTTCGCAGTTCTGATGCTCGTAACGAATAACTGGGACGGCCTAGGGGAAAACTACACATAACGTTCTAATCGGGCGAGTCTCTACTTTCAGATGCAACAGAAATTTTGCGGATTGGTCAATCCGTTCGCGAGATATGGCAGTTTGGAGGTAAGAAACGTTTGAGAAACTCAAAATTTTCGCAGTTCTGATGCTCGAAACGAATAACTAGAACAGCCTAGGGGAAAAGTGCGCATACCGTTGTAATCGGGCGAGTTTCTACTTTTTGGTGCAACAGAAATTTTGCGGATTGATCAATCTGATCGCGAGATATAGCAGTTTGGAAATAAGAAACGCTTGAGAAACTCAAAATTTTCGCAGTTCTGATGCTCGAAACGAGTAACTACAACGGCCTAGGGGAAAAGTACGGATACCGTTGTAATCGGGCGAGTTTCTACCTTCAGATGCAACAGAAATTTTGCGGATTGGTCAATCCGTTCGCGAGATATGGCAGTTTGGAGGTAAGAAACGCTTGAGAAACTCCAAATTTTCGCAGTTCTGATGCTCGACAAGCATAACTAGAACGGCCTAGGGGAAAAGTACGCATACCGTTGTAATCGGGCGAGTTTCTACTTTCAGATGCAACAGAAATTTTGCGGATTGGTCAATTCGTTCGCGAGATATGGCAGTTTGGAGGTAAGAAACGCTTGAGAAACTCAAAATTTTCGCAGTTCTGATGCTCGAAACGAATAACTATAACGGACTAGGGGAAAAGTACGCATACAGTTGTAATCGGGCGAGTTTCTACTTTCAGATGCAACAGAAATTTTGCGGATTGTTCAATCCGTTCGCGAGATATGGCAGTTTGGAGGTAAGAAACGCTTGAGAAACTCAAAATTTTCGCAGTTCTGATGCTCGAAACGAACAACTAGAACGGCCTAGGGGAAAAGTACGCATAGTGTTGTAATCGGGCAAGTTTCTACTTTCAGATGCAACAGAAATTTTGCGGATTGGTCACTCCGTTCGCGAGATATGGCAGTTTGGAGGTAAGAAACGCTTGAGAAACTCAAAATTTTCACAGTTCTGATGCTCGAAACGAATATCCAGAACGGCCTAGGGGAAAAGTACGCATACAGTTGTAATCGGGCGAGTTTCTACCTTCAGATGCAACAGAAATTTTGGGGATTGGTCAATCCGTTCGCGAGATATGGCAGTTTGGAGGTATGAAACGCTTGAGAAACTCCAAATTTTCGTAGTTCTGATGCTCGACAAGCATAACTAGAACGGCCTAGGGGAAAAGTACGCATACCGTTGTAATCGGGCGAGTTTCTACTTTCAGATGCAACAGAAATTTTGCGGATTGGTCAATCCGTTCGCGAGATATGGCAGTTTGGAGGTAAGAAACGCTTGAGAAACTCAAAATTTTCGCAGTTCTGATGCTCGAAACGAATAACTAGAACTGGTCTAGGGGAAAAGTACGCATACAGTTGTAATCGGGCGAGTTTCTACCTTCAGATGCAACAGATATTTTGCGGATTGGTCAATCCGTTCGCGAGATATGGCAGTTTGGAGGTAAGAAACGCTTGAGAAACTCCAAATGTTCGCAGTTCTGATGCTCGACAAGCATAACTAGAACGGCCTAGGGGAAAGTACGCATACCGTTGTAATCGGGCGAGTTTCTACTTTCAGATGCAACAGAAATTTTGCGGATTGGTCAATTCGTTCGCGAGATATGGCAGTTTGGAGGTAAGAAACGCTTGAGAAACTAAAAATTTTCGCAGTTCTGATGCTCGAAACGAATAACTATAACGGACTAGGGGAAAAGTACGCATACAGTTGTAATCGGGCGAGTTTCTACTTTCAGATGCAGCAGAAATTTTGCGGATTGGTCAATCCGTTCGCGAGATATGGCAGTTTGGAGGTAAGAAACGCTTGAGAAACTCAAAATTCTCGCAGTTCTGATGCTCGAAACGAACAACTAGAACGGCCTAGGGGAAAAGTACGCATAGTGTTGTAATCGGGCGAGTTTCTACTTTCAGATGCAACAGAAATTTTGCGGATTGGTCAATCCGTTCGCGAGATATGGCAGTTTGGAGGTAAGAAACGCTTGAGAAACTCAAAATTTTCGCAGTTCTGATGCTCGAAACGAATAACTAGAACGGTCTAGGGGAAAAGTACGCATACAGTTGTAATCGGGCGAGTTTCTACCTTCAGATGCAACAGAAATTTTGCGGATTGGTCAATCCGTTCGCGAGATATGGCAGTTTGGAGGTAAGAAACGCTTGAGGAACTCAAAATTTTCGCAGTTCTGATGCTCGAAACGAATAACTAGAACGGCCTAGGGGAAAAGTGCGCATACCGTTGCAATCGGGCGTGTTTCTACTTTCAGATGCAACAGAAATTTTGCGGATCGGTCAATCCGTTCGCGAGATATGGCAGCTTGGATGTAAGAAACGCTTGAGAAACTCAAAATTTTCGCAGTTCTGATGCTCGTAACGAATAACTGGGACGGCCTAGGGGAAAACTACACATAACGTTGTAATCGGGCGAGTCTCTACTTTCAGATGCAACAGAAATTTTGCGGATTGGTCAATCCGTTCGCGAGATATGGCAGTTTGGAGGTAAGAAACGTTTGAGAAACTCAAAATTTTCGCAGTTCTGATGCTCGAAACGAATAACTAGAACAGCCTAGGGGAAAAGTGCGCATACCGTTGTAATCGGGCGAGTTTCTACTTTTTGGTGCAACAGAAATTTTGCGGATTGATCAATCTGATCGCGAGATATAGCAGTTTGGAAATAAGAAACGCTTGAGAAACTCAAAATTTTCGCAGTTCTGATGCTCGAAACGAGTAACTACAACGGCCTAGGGGAAAACTACGGATACCGTTGTAATCGGGCGAGTTTCTACCTTCAGATGCAACAGAAATTTTGCGGATTGGTCAATCCGTTCGCGAGATATGGCAGTTTGGAGGTAAGAAACGCTTGAGAAACTCCAAATTTTCGCAGTTCTGATGCTCGACAAGCATAACTAGAACGGCCTAGGGGAAAAGTACGCATACCGTTGTAATCGGGCGAGTTTCTACCTTCAGATGCAACAGAAATTTTGGGGATTGGTCAATCCGTTCGCGAGATATGGCAGTTTGGAGGTATGAAACGCTTGAGAAACTCCAAATTTTCGCAGTTCTGATGCTCGACAAGCATAACTAGAACGGCCTAGGGGAAAAGTACGCATACCGTTGTAATCGGGCGAGTTTCTACTTTCAGATGCAACAGAAATTTTGCGGATTGGTCAATCCGTTCGCGAGATATGGCAGTTTGGAGGTAAGAAACGCTTGAGAAACTCAAAATTTTCGCAGTTCTGATGCTCGAAACGAATAACTAGAACTGGTCTAGGGGAAAAGTACGCATACAGTTGTAATCGGGCGAGTTTCTACCTTCAGATGCAACAGAAATTTTGCGGATTGGTCAATCCGTTCGCGAGATATGGCAGTTTGGAGGTAAGAAACGCTTGAGAAACTCCAAATGTTCGCAGTTCTGATGCTCGACAAGCATAACTAGAACGGCCTAGGGGAAAGTACGCATACCGTTGTAATCGGGCGAGTTTCTACTTTCAGATGCAACAGAAATTTTGCGGATTGGTCAATTCGTTCGCGAGATATGGCAGTTTGGAGGTAAGAAACGCTTGAGAAACTAAAAATTTTCGCAGTTCTGATGCTCGAAACGAATAACTATAACGGACTAGGGGAAAAGTACGCATACAGTTGTAATCGGGCGAGTTTCTACTTTCAGATGCAACAGAAATTTTGCGGATTGGTCAATCCGTTCGCGAGATATGGCAGTTTGGAGGTAAGAAACGCTTGAGAAACTCAAAATTCTCGCAGTTCTGATGCTCGAAACGAACAACTAGAACGGCCTAGGGGAAAAGTACGCATAGTGTTGTAATCGGGCGAGTTTCTACTTTCAGATGCAACAGAAATTTTGCGGATTGGTCAATCCGTTCGCGAGATATGGCAGTTTGGAGGTAAGAAACGCTTGAGAAACTCAAAATTTTCACAGTTCTGATGCTTGAAACGAATAACCAGAACGGCCTAGGGGAAAAGTACGCATACAGTTGTAATCGGGCGAGTTTCTACTTTCAGATGCAACCGAAATTTTGCGGATTGGTCAATCCGTTCGCTAGATATGGCAGTTTGGAGGTAAGAAACGCTTGAGAAACTCAAAATTTTCGCAGTTCTGATGCTCGAAACGAATAACTAGAACGGTCTAGGGGAAAAGTACGCATACAGTTGTAATCGGGCGAGTTTCTACCTTCAGATGCAACAGAAATTTTGCGGATTGGTCAATCCGTTCGCGAGATATGGCAGTTTGGAGGTAAGAAACGCTTGAGGAACTCAAAATTTTCGCAGTTCTGATGCTCGAAACGAATAACTAGAACGGCCTAGGGGAAAAGTGCGCATACCGTTGCAATCGGGCGTGTTTCTACTTTCAGATGCAACAGAAATTTTGCGGATCGGTCAATCCGTTCGCGAGATATGGCAGCTTGGATGTAAGAAACGCTTGAGAAACTCAAAATTTTCGCAGTTCTGATGCTCGTAACGAATAACTGGGACGGCCTGGGGGAAAACTACACATAACGTTGTAATCGGGCGAGTCTCTACTTTCAGATGCAACAGAAATTTTGCGGATTGGTCAATCCGTTCGCGAGATATGGCAGTTTGGAGGTAAGAAACGTTTGAGAAACTCAAAATTTTCGCAGTTCTGATGCTCGAAACGAATAACTATAACGGACTAGGGGAAAAGTACGCATACAGTTGTAATCGGGCGAGTTTCTACTTTCAGATGCAACAGAAATTTTGCGGATTGGTCAATCCGTTCGCGAGATATGGCAGTTTGGAGGTAAGAAACGCTAGAGAAACTCAAAATTTTCGCAGTTCTGATGCTCGAAACGAACAACTAGAACGGCCTAGGGGAAAAGTACGCATAGTGTTGTAATCGGGCGAGTTTCTACTTTCAGATGCAACAGAAATTTTGCGGATTGGTCAATCCGTTCGCGAGATATGGCAGTTTGGAGGTAAGAAACGCTTGAGAAACTCAAAATTTTCACAGTTCTGATGCTCGAAACGAATAACCAGAACGGCCTAGGGGAAAGGTACGCATACCGTTGTAATCGGGCGAGTTTCTACTTTCAGATGCAACAGAAATTTTGCGGATTGGTCAATCCGTTCGCGAGATATGGCAGTTTGGAGGTAAGAAACGCTTGAGAAACTCAAAATTTTCGCAGTTCTGATGCTCGAAACGAATAACTAGAACGGTCTAGGGGAAAAGTACGCATACAGTTGTAATCGGGCGAGTTTCTACCTTCAGATGCAACAGAAATTTTGCGGATTGGTCAATCCGTTCGCGAGATATGGCAGTTTGGAGGTAAGAAACGCTTGAGAAACACCAAATTTTCGCAGTTCTGATGCTCGACAAGCATAACTAGAACGGCCTAGGGGAAAAGTACGCATACCGTTGTAATCGGGCGAGTTTCTACTTTCAGATGCAACAGAAATTTTGCGGATTGGTCAATTCGTTCGCGAGATATGGCAGTTTGGAGGTAAGAAACGCTTGAGAAACTAAAAATTTTCGCAGTTCTGATGCTCGAAACGAATAACCAGAACGGCCTAGGCGAAAAGTACGCATACCGTTGTAATCGGGCGAGTTTCTACTTTCAGATGCAACAGAAATTTTGCGGATTGGTCAATCCGTTCCCGAGATATGGCAGTTTGGAGGTAAGAAACGCTTGAGAAACTCAAAATTTTCGCAGTTCTCATGCTCGAAACGAATAACTACAACGGCCTAGCGGAAAAGTACGCATACCGTTGTAATCGGGCGAGTTTCTACTTTCAGATGCAACCGAAATTTTGCGGATTGGTCAATCCGTTCGCGAGATATGGCAGTTTGGAGGTAAGAAACGCTTGAGAAATTCAAAATTTTCGCCGTTCTGATGCTCGAAACGAATTACAAGGGCGGCCTAGGGGAAAAGTACGCATACCGTTGTAATCGGGCGAGTTTCTGCTTTCAGATGCATCAGAAATTTTGCGGATTGGTCAATCCGTTCGCGAGATATGGCAGTTTGTAGGTAAGAAACGCTTGAGAAACTCAAAATTTTCGCAGTTCTGATGCTCGAACCGAATAACTAGAACGGCCTAGGGGAAAAGTACGCATACCGTTGTAATCGGGCGAGTTTCTACCTTCAGATGCAACAGAAATTTTGCGGATTGGTCAATCCGTTCGCGAGATATGGCAGTTTGGAAGTAAGAAACGCTTGAGATAATCAAAATTTTCGCAGTTCTGACGCTCGAAACGAATAACTAGAACGGCCTAGGGGAAAAGTACGCATACCGTTGTAATCGGGCGAGTTTCTACTTTCAGATGCAACCGAAATTTTGCGGATTGGTCAATCCGTTCGCGAGATATGGCAGTTTGGAGGTAAGAAACGCTTGAGAAACTCCAAATTTTCGCAGTTCTGATGCTCGACAAGCATAACTAGAACGGCCTAGGGGAATAGTACGCATACCGTTGTAATCGGGCGAGTTTCTACTTTCAGATGCAACAGAAATTTTGCGGATTGGTCAATTCGTTCGCGAGATATGGCAGTTTGGAGGTAAGAAACGCTTGAGAAACTAAAAATTTTCGCAGTTCTGATGCTCGAAACGAATAACTATAACGGACTAGGGGAAAAGTACGCATACAGTTGTAATCGGGCGAGTTTCTACTTTCAGATGCAACAGAAATTTTGCGGATTGGTCAATCCGTTCGCGAGATATGGCAGTTTGGAGGTAAGAAACGCTTGAGAAACTCAAAATTTTCGCAGTTCTGATGCTCGAAACGAACAACTAGAACGGCCTAGGGGAAAAGTACGCATAGTGTTGTAATCGGGCGAGTTTCTACTTTCAGATGCAACAGAAATTTTGCGGATTGGTCAATCCGTTCGCGAGATATGGCAGTTTGGAGGTAAGAAACGCTTGAGAAACTCAAAATTTTCACAGTTCTGATGCTCGAAACGAATAACCAGAACGGCCTAGGGGAAAAGTACGCATACCTTTGTAATCGGGCGAGTTTCTACTTTCAGATGCAACAGAAATTTTGCGGATTGGTCAATCCGTTCGCGAGATATGGCAGTTTGGAGGTAAGAAACGATTGAGAAACTCAAAATTTTCGCAGTTCTGATGCTCGAAACGAATAACTAGAACGGTCTAGGGGAAAAGTACGCATACAGTTGTAATCGGGCGAGTTTCTACCTTCAGATGCAACAGAAATTTTGCGGATTGGTCAATCCGTTCGCGAGATATGGCAGTTTGGAGGTAAGAAACGCTTGAGAAACTCCAAATTTTCGCAGTTCTGATGCTCGACAAGCATAA
The DNA here is from genome assembly GCF_051014685.1 of Ptiloglossa arizonensis. NCBI lineage: Eukaryota > Metazoa > Arthropoda > Insecta > Hymenoptera > Colletidae > Ptiloglossa > Ptiloglossa arizonensis. The sequence continues at coordinate 3,082,845 of NW_027478386.1, forward strand.
CTAGAACGGCCTAGGGGAAAAGTACGCATACCGTTGTAATCGGGCGAGTTTCTACTTTCAGATGCAACAGAAATTTTGCGGATTGGTCAATTCGTTCGCGAGATATGGCAGTTTGGAGGTAAGAAACGCTTGAGAAACTCAAAATTTTCGCAGTTCTGATGCTCGAAACGAATAACTAGAACGGTCTAGGGGAAAAGTACGCATACAGTTGTAATCGGGCGAGTTTCTACCTTCAGATGCAACAGAAATTTTGCGGATTGGTCAATCCGTTCGCGAGATATGGCAGTTTGGAGGTAAGAAACGCTTGAGAAACACCAAATTTTCGCAGTTCTGATGCTCGACAAGCATAACTAGAACGGCCTAGGGGAAAAGTACGCATACCGTTGTAATCGGGCGAGTTTCTACTTTCAGATGCAACAGAAATTTTGCGGATTGGTCAATTCGTTCGCGAGATATGGCAGTTTGGAGGTAAGAAACGCTTGAGAAACTAAAAATTTTCGCAGTTCTGATGCTCGAAACGAATAACCAGAACGGCCTAGGCGAAAAGTACGCATACCGTTGTAATCGGGCGAGTTTCTACTTTCAGATGCAACAGAAATTTTGCGGATTGGTCAATCCGTTCCCGAGATATGGCAGTTTGGAGGTAAGAAACGCTTGAGAAACTCAAAATTTTCGCAGTTCTCATGCTCGAAACGAATAACTACAACGGCCTAGCGGAAAAGTACGCATACCGTTGTAATCGGGCGAGTTTCTACTTTCAGATGCAACCGAAATTTTGCGGATTGGTCAATCCGTTCGCGAGATATGGCAGTTTGGAGGTAAGAAACGCTTGAGAAATTCAAAATTTTCGCCGTTCTGATGCTCGAAACGAATTACTAGGGCGGCCTAGGGTAAAAGTACGCATACCGTTGTAATCGGGCGAGTTTCTGCTTTCAGATGCATCAGAAATTTTGCGGATTGGTCAATCCGTTCGCGAGATGTGGCAGTTTGTAGGTAAGAAACGCTTGAGAAACTCAAAATTTTCGCAGTTCTGATGCTCGAACCGAATAACTAGAACGGCCTAGGGGAAAAGTACGCATACCGTTGTAATCGGGCGAGTTTCTACCTTCAGATGCAACAGAAATTTTGCGGATTGGTCAATCCGTTCGCGAGATATGGCAGTTTGGAAGTAAGAAACGCTTGAGATACTCAAAATTTTCGCAGTTCTGACGCTCGAAACGAATAACTAGAACGGCCTAGGGGAAAAGTACGCATACCGTTGTAATCGGGCGAGTTTCTACTTTCAGATGCAACCGAAATTTTGCGGATTGGTCAATCCGTTCGCGAGATATGGCAGTTTGGAGGTAAGAAACGCTTGAGAAACTCCAAATTTTCGCAGTTCTGATGCTCGACAAGCATAACTAGAACGGCCTAGGGGAATAGTACGCATACCGTTGTAATCGGGCGAGTTTCTACTTTCAGATGCAACAGAAATTTTGCGGATTGGTCAATTCGTTCGCGAGATATGGCAGTTTGGAGGTAAGAAACGCTTGAGAAACTAAAAATTTTCGCAGTTCTGATGCTCGAAACGAATAACTATAACGGACTAGGGGAAAAGTACGCATACAGTTGTAATCGGGCGAGTTTCTACCTTCAGATGCAACAGAAATTTTGCGGATTGGTCAATCCGTTCGCGAGATATGGCAGTTTGGAGGTAAGAAACGCTTGAGAAACTCAAAATTTTCGCAGTTCTGATGCTCGAAACGAATAACCAGAACGGCCTAGGGGAAAGGTACGCATACCGTTGTAATCGGGCGAGTTTCTACTTTCAGATGCAACCGAAATTTTGCGGATTGGTCAATCCGTTCGCGAGATATGTCAGTTTGGAGGTAAGAAACGCTTGAGAAACTCCAAATTTTCGCAGTTCTGATGCTCGACAAGCATAACTAGAACGGCCTAGGGGAATAGTACGCATACCGTTGTAATCGGGCGAGTTTCTACTTTCAGATGCAACAGAAATTTTGCGGATTGGTCAATTCGTTCGCGAGATATGGCAGTTTGGAGGTAAGAAACGCTTGAGAAACTAAAAATTTTCGCAGTTCTGATGCTCGAAACGAATAACTATAACGGACTAGGGGAAAAGTACGCATACAGTTGTAATCGGGCGAGTTTCTACTTCCAGATGCAACAGAAATTTTGCGGATTGGTCAATCCGTTCGCGAGATATGGCAGTTTGGAGGTAAGAAACGCTTGAGAAACTCAAAATTTTCGCAGTTCTGATGCTCGAAACGAACAACTAGAACGGCCTAGGGGAAAAGTACGCATAGTGTTGTAATCGGGCGAGTTTCTACTTTCAGATGCAACAGAAATTTTGCGGATTGGTCAATCCGTTCGCGAGATATGGCAGTTTGGAGGTAAGAAACGCTTGAGAAACTCAAAATTTTCGCAGTACTGATGCTCGAAACGAATAACTAGAACGGTCTAGGGGAAAAGTACGCATACAGTTGTAATCGGGCGAGTTTCTACCTTCAGATGCAACAGAAATTTTGCGGATTGGTCAATCCGTTCGCGAGATATGGCAGTTTGGAGGTAAGAAACGCTTGAGAAACTCCAAATTTTCGCAGTTCTGATGCTCGACAAGCATAACTAGAACGGCCTAGGGGAAAAGTACGCATACCGTTGTAATCGGGCGAGTTTCTACTTTCAGATGCAACAGAAATTTTGCGGATTGGTCAATTCGTTCGCGAGATATGGCAGTTTGGAGGTAAGAAACGCTTGAGAAACTAAAAATTTTCGCAGTTCTGATGCTCGAAACGAATAACCAGAACGGCCTAGGCGAAAAGTACGCATACCGTTGTAATCGGGCGAGTTTCTACTTTCAGATGCAACAGAAATTTTGCGGATTGGTCAATCCGTTCCCGAGATATGGCAGTTTGGAGGTAAGAAACGCTTGAGAAACTCAAAATTTTCGCAGTTCTCATGCTCGAAACGAATAACTAGAACGGCCTAGGGGAAAAGTACGCATACCGTTGTAATGGGGCGAGTTTCTACCTTCAGATGCAACAGAAATTTTGCGGATTGGTCAATCCGTTCGCGAGATATGGCAGTTTGGAGGTAAGAAACGCTTGAGAAACTCAAAATTTTCACAGTTCTGATGCTCGAAACGAATAACCAGAACGGCCTAGGGGAAAGGTACGCATACCGTTGTAATCGGGCGAGTTTCTACTTTCAGATGCAACAGAAATTTTGCGGATTGGTCAATCCGTTCGCGAGATATGGCAGTTTGGAGGTAAGAAACGCTTGAGAAACTCAAAATTTTCGCAGTTCTGATGCTCGAAACGAATAACTAGAACGGTCTAGGGGAAAAGTACGCATACAGTTGTAATCGGGCGAGTTTCTACCTTCAGATGCAACAGAAATTTTGCGGATTGGTCAATCCGTTCGCGAGATATGGCAGTTTGGAGGTAAGAAACGCTTGAGAAACACCAAATTTTCGCAGTTCTGATGCTCGACAAGCATAACTAGAACGGCCTAGGGGAAAAGTACGCATACCGTTGTAATCGGGCGAGTTTCTACTTTCAGATGCAACAGAAATTTTGCGGATTGGTCAATTCGTTCGCGAGATATGGCAGTTTGGAGGTAAGAAACGCTTGAGAAACTAAAAATTTTCGCAGTTCTGATGCTCGAAACGAATAACCAGAACGGCCTAGGCGAAAAGTACGCATACCGTTGTAATCGGGCGAGTTTCTACTTTCAGATGCAACAGAAATTTTGCGGATTGGTCAATCCGTTCCCGAGATATGGCAGTTTGGAGGTAAGAAACGCTTGAGAAACTCAAAATTTTCGCAGTTCTCATGCTCGAAACGAATAACTACAACGGCCTAGCGGAAAAGTACGCATACCGTTGTAATCGGGCGAGTTTCTACTTTCAGATGCAACCGAAATTTTGCGGATTGGTCAATCCGTTCGCGAGATATGGCAGTTTGGAGGTAAGAAACGCTTGAGAAATTCAAAATTTTCGCCGTTCTGATGCTCGAAACGAATTACTAGGGCGGCCTAGGGGAAAAGTACGCATACCGTTGTAATCGGGCGAGTTTCTGCTTTCAGATGCATCAGAAATTTTGCGGATTGGTCAATCCGTTCGCGAGATGTGGCAGTTTGTAGGTAAGAAACGCTTGAGAAACTCAAAATTTTCGCAGTTCTGATGCTCGAACCGAATAACTAGAACGGCCTAGGGGAAAAGTACGCATACCGTTGTAATCGGGCGAGTTTCTACCTTCAGATGCAACAGAAATTTTGCGGATTGGTCAATCCGTTCGCGAGATATGGCAGTTTGGAAGTAAGAAACGCTTGAGATACTCAAAATTTTCGCAGTTCTGACGCTCGAAACGAATAACTAGAACGGCCTAGGGGAAAAGTACGCATACCGTTGTAATCGGGCGAGTTTCTACTTTCAGATGCAACCGAAATTTTGCGGATTGGTCAATCCGTTCGCGAGATATGGCAGTTTGGAGGTAAGAAACGCTTGAGAAACTCCAAATTTTCGCAGTTCTGATGCTCGACAAGCATAACTAGAACGGCCTAGGGGAATAGTACGCATACCGTTGTAATCGGGCGAGTTTCTACTTTCAGATGCAACAGAAATTTTGCGGATTGGTCAATTCGTTCGCGAGATATGGCAGTTTGGAGGTAAGAAACGCTTGAGAAACTAAAAATTTTCGCAGTTCTGATGCTCGAAACGAATAACTATAACGGACTAGGGGAAAAGTACGCATACAGTTGTAATCGGGCGAGTTTCTACCTTCAGATGCAACAGAAATTTTGCGGATTGGTCAATCCGTTCGCGAGATATGGCAGTTTGGAGGTAAGAAACGCTTGAGAAACTCAAAATTTTCGCAGTTCTGATGCTCGAAACGAATAACCAGAACGGCCTAGGGGAAAGGTACGCATACCGTTGTAATCGGGCGAGTTTCTACTTTCAGATGCAACAGAAATTTTGCGGATTGGTCAATCCGTTCGCGAGATATGGCAGTTTGGAGGTAAGAAACGCTTGAGAAACTCAAAATTTTCGCAGTTCTGATGCTCGAAACGAATAACTAGAACGGTCTAGGGGAAAAGTACGCATACAGTTGTAATCGGGCGAGTTTCTACCTTCAGATGCAAGAGAAATTTTGCGGATTGGTCAATCCGTTCGCGAGATATGGCAGTTTGGAGGTAAGAAACGCTTGAGAAACACCAAATTTTCGCAGTTCTGATGCTCGACAAGCATAACTAGAACGGCCTAGGGGAAAAGTACGCATACCGTTGTAATCGGGCGAGTTTCTACTTTCAGATGCAACAGAAATTTTGCGGATTGGTCAATTCGTTCGCGAGATATGGCAGTTTGGAGGTAAGAAACGCTTGAGAAACTAAAAATTTTCGCAGTTCTGATGCTCGAAACGAATAACCAGAACGGCCTAGGCGAAAAGTACGCATACCGTTGTAATCGGGCGAGTTTCTACTTTCAGATGCAACAGAAATTTTGCGGATTGGTCAATCCGTTCCCGAGATATGGCAGTTTGGAGGTAAGAAACGCTTGAGAAACTCAAAATTTTCGCAGTTCTCATGCTCGAAACGAATAACTACAACGGCCTAGCGGAAAAGTACGCATACCGTTGTAATCGGGCGAGTTTCTACTTTCAGATGCAACCGAAATTTTGCGGATTGGTCAATCCGTTCGCGAGATATGGCAGTTTGGAGGTAAGAAACGCTTGAGAAATTCAAAATTTTCGCCGTTCTGATGCTCGAAACGAATTACTAGGGCGGCCTAGGGGAAAAGTACGCATACCGTTGTAATCGGGCGAGTTTCTGCTTTCAGATGCATCAGAAATTTTGCGGATTGGTCAATCCGTTCGCGAGATGTGGCAGTTTGTAGGTAAGAAACGCTTGAGAAACTCAAAATTTTCGCAGTTCTGATGCTCGAACCGAATAACTAGAACGGCCTAGGGGAAAAGTACGCATACCGTTGTAATCGGGCGAGTTTCTACCTTCAGATGCAACAGAAATTTTGCGGATTGGTCAATCCGTTCGCGAGATATGGCAGTTTGGAAGTAAGAAACGCTTGAGATACTCAAAATTTTCGCAGTTCTGACGCTCGAAACGAATAACTAGAACGGCCTAGGGGAAAAGTACGCATACCGTTGTAATCGGGCGAGTTTCTACTTTCAGATGCAACCGAAATTTTGCGGATTGGTCAATCCGTTCGCGAGATATGGCAGTTTGGAGGTAAGAAACGCTTGAGAAACTCCAAATTTTCGCAGTTCTGATGCTCGACAAGCATAACTAGAACGGCCTAGGGGAATAGTACGCATACCGTTGTAATCGGGCGAGTTTCTACTTTCAGATGCAACAGAAATTTTGCGGATTGGTCAATTCGTTCGCGAGATATGGCAGTTTGGAGGTAAGAAACGCTTGAGAAACTAAAAATTTTCGCAGTTCTGATGCTCGAAACGAATAACTATAACGGACTAGGGGAAAAGTACGCATACAGTTGTAATCGGGCGAGTTTCTACTTTCAGATGCAACAGAAATTTTGCGGATTGGTCAATCCGTTCGCGAGATATGGCAGTTTGGAGGTAAGAAACGCTTGAGAAACTCAAAATTTTCGCAGTTCTGATGCTCGAAACGAACAACTAGAACGGCCTAGGGGAAAAGTACGCATAGTGTTGTAATCGGGCGAGTTTCTACTTTCAGATGCAACAGAAATTTTGCGGATTGGTCAATCCGTTCGCGAGATATGGCAGTTTGGAGGTAAGAAACGCTTGAGAAACTCAAAATTTTCACAGTTCTGATGCTCGAAACGAATAACCAGAACGGCCTAGGGGAAAAGTACGCATACCGTTGTAATCGGGCGAGTTTCTACTTTCAGATGCTACAGAAATTTTGCGGATTGGTCAATCCGTTCGCGAGATATGGCAGTTTGGAGGTAAGAAACGCTTGAGAAACTCAAAATTTTCGCAGTTCTGATGCTCGAAACGAATAACTAGAACGGTCTAGGGGAAAAGTACGCATACAGTTGTAATCGGGCGAGTTTCTACCTTCAGATGCAACAGAAATTTTGCGGATTGGTCAATCCGTTCGCGAGATATGGCAGTTTGGAGGTAAGAAACGCTTGAGAAACTCCAAATTTTCGCAGTTCTGATGCTCGACAAGCATAAGTAGAACGGCCTAGGGGAAAAGTACGCATACCGTTGTAATCGGGCGAGTTTCTACTTTCAGATGCAACAGAAATTTTGCGGATTGGTCAATTCGTTCGCGAGATATGGCAGTTTGGAGGTAAGAAACGCTTGAGAAACTAAAAATTTTCGCAGTTCTGATGCTCGAAACGAATAACCAGAACGGCCTAGGCGAAAAGTACGCATACCGTTGTAATCGGGCGAGTTTCTACTTTCAGATGCAACAGAAATTTTGCGGATTGGTCAATCCGTTCCCGAGATATGGCAGTTTGGAGGTAAGAAACGCTTGAGAAACTCAAAATTTTCGCAGTTCTCATGCTCGAAACGAATAACTACAACGGCCTAGCGGAAAAGTACGCATACCGTTGTAATCGGGCGAGTTTCTACTTTCAGATGCAACCGAAATTTTGCGGATTGGTCAATCCGTTCGCGAGATATGGCAGTTTGGAGGTAAGAAACGCTTGAGAAATTCAAAATTTTCGCCGTTCTGATGCTCGAAACGAATTACTAGGGCGGCCTAGGGGAAAAGTACGCATACCGTTGTAATCGGGCGAGTTTCTGCTTTCAGATGCATCAGAAATTTTGCGGATTGGTCAATCCGTTCGCGAGATGTGGCAGTTTGTAGGTAAGAAACGCTTGAGAAACTCAAAATTTTCGCAGTTCTGATGCTCGAACCGAATAACTAGAACGGCCTAGGGGAAAAGTACGCATACCGTTGTAATCGGGCGAGTTTCTACCTTCAGATGCAACAGAAATTTTGCGGATTGGTCAATCTGTTCGCGAGATATGGCAGTTTGGAAGAAAGAAACGCTTGAGATACTCAAAATTTTCGCAGTTCTGACGCTCGAAACGAATAACTAGAACGGCCTAGGGGAATAGTACGCATACCGTTGTAATCGGGCGAGTTTCTACTTTCAGATGCAACCGAAATTTTGCGGATTGGTCAATCCGTTCGCGAGATATGGCAGTTTGGAGGTAAGAAACGCTTGAGAAACTCAAAATTTTCGCAGTTCTGATGCTCGAAACGAATAACTATAACGGTCTAGGGGAAAAGTACGCATACAGTTGTAATCGGGCGAGTTTCTGCTTTCAGATGCATCAGAAATTTTGCGGATTGGTCAATCCGTTCGCGAGATGTGGCAGTTTGTAGGTAAGAAACGCTTGAGAAACTCAAAATTTTCGCAGTTCTGATGCTCGAACCGAATAACTAGAACGGCCTAGGGGAAAAGTACGCATACCGTTGTAATCGGGCGAGTTTCTACCTTCAGATGCAACAGAAATTTTGCGGATTGGTCAATCCGTTCGCGAGATATGGCAGTTTGGAGGTAAGAAACGCTTGAGAAACTCAAAATTTTCGCAGTTCTGATGCTCGAAACGAATAACTAGAACGGTCTAGGGGAAAAGTACGCATACAGTTGTAATCGGGCGAGTTTCTACCTTCAGATGCAACAGAAATTTTGCGGATTGGTCAATCCGTTCGCGAGATATGGCAGTTTGGAGGTAAGAAACGCTTAAGAAACTCCAAATTTTCGCAGTTCTGATGCTCGACAAGCATAACTAGAACGGCCTAGGGGAAAAGTACGCATACCGTTGTAATCGGGCGAGTTTCTACTTTCAGATGCAACAGAAATTTTGCGGATTGGTCAATTCGTTCGCGAGATATGGCAGTTTGGAGGTAAGAAACGCTTGAGAAACTAAAAATTTTCGCAGTTCTGATGCTCGAAACGAATAACCAGAACGGCCTAGGCGAAAAGTACGCATACCGTTGTAATCGGGCGAGTTTCTACTTTCAGATGCAACAGAAATTTTGCGGATTGGTCAATCCGTTCCCGAGATATGGCAGTTTGGAGGTAAGAAACGCTTGAGAAACTCAAAATTTTCGCAGTTCTCATGCTCGAAACGAATAACTACAACGGCCTAGCGGAAAAGTACGCATACCGTTGTAATCGGGCGAGTTTCTACTTTCAGATGCAACCGAAATTTTGCGGATTGGTCAATCCGTTCGCGAGATATGGCAGTTTGGAGGTAAGAAACGCTTGAGAAATTCAAAATTTTCGCCGTTCTGATGCTCGAAACGAATTACTAGGGCGGCCTAGGGGAAAAGTACGCATACCGTTGTAATCGGGCGAGTTTCTGCTTTCAGATGCATCAGAAATTTTGCGGATTGGTCAATCCGTTCGCGAGATGTGGCAGTTTGTAGGTAAGAAACGCTTGAGAAACTCAAAATTTTCGCAGTTCTGATGCTCGAACCGAATAACTAGAACGGCCTAGGGGAAAAGTACGCATACCGTTGTAATCGGGCGAGTTTCTACCTTCAGATGCAACAGAAATTTTGCGGATTGGTCAATCCGTTCGCGAGATATGGCAGTTTGGAAGAAAGAAACGCTTGAGATACTCAAAATTTTCGCAGTTCTGACGCTCGAAACGAATAACTAGAACGGCCTAGGGGAATAGTACGCATACCGTTGTAATCGGGCGAGTTTCTACTTTCAGATGCAACCGAAATTTTGCGGATTGGTCAATCCGTTCGCGAGATATGGCAGTTTGGAGGTAAGAAACGCTTGAGAAACTCAAAATTTTCGCAGTTCTGATGCTCGAAACGAATAACTATAACGGACTAGGGGAAAAGTACGCATACAGTTGTAATCGGGCGAGTTTCTACTTTCAGATGCAACAGAAATTTTGCGGATTGGTCAATCCGTTCGCGAGATATGGCAGTTTGGAGGTAAGAAACGCTTGAGAAATTCAAAATTTTCGCCGTTCTGATGCTCGAAACGAATTACTAGGGCGGCCTAGGGGAAAAGTACGCATACCGTTGTAATCGGGCGAGTTTCTGCTTTCAGATGCATCAGAAATTTTGCGGATTGGTCAATCCGTTCGCGAGATGTGGCAGTTTGTAGGTAAGAAACGCTTGAGAAACTCAAAATTTTCGCAGTTCTGATGCTCGAACCGAATAACTAGAACGGCCTAGGGGAAAAGTACGCATACCGTTGTAATCGGGCGAGTTTCTACCTTCAGATGCAACAGAAATTTTGCGGATTGGTCAATCCGTTCGCGAGATATGGCAGTTTGGAGGTAAGAAACGCTTGAGAAACTCAAAATTTTCGCAGTTCTGATGCTCGAAACGAATAACTAGAACGGTCTAGGGGAAAAGTACGCATACAGTTGTAATCGGGCGAGTTTCTACCTTCAGATGCAACAGAAATTTTGCGGATTGGTCAAGCCGTTCGCGAGATATGGCAGTTTGGAGGTAAGAAACGCTTGAGAAACTCCAAATTTTCGCAGTTCTGATGCTCGACAAGCATAACTAGAACGGCCTAGGGGAAAAGTACGCATACCGTTGTAATCGGGCGAGTTTCTACTTTCAGATGCAACAGAAATTTTGCGGATTGGTCAATCCGTTCCCGAGATATGGCAGTTTGGAGGTAAGAAACGCTTGAGAAACTCAAAATTTTCGCAGTTCTCATGCTCGAAACGAATAACTACAACGGCCTAGCGGAAAAGTACGCATACCGTTGTAATCGGGCGAGTTTCTACTTTCAGATGCAACCGAAATTTTGCGGATTGGTCAATCCGTTCGCGAGATATGGCAGTTTGGAGGTAAGAAACGCTTGAGAAATTCAAAATTTTCGCCGTTCTGATGCTCGAAACGAATTACTAGGGCGGCCTAGGGGAAAAGTACGCATACCGTTGTAATCGGGCGAGTTTCTGCTTTCAGATGCATCAGAAATTTTGCGGATTGGTCAATCCGTTCGCGAGATGTGGCAGTTTGTAGGTAAGAAACGCTTGAGAAACTCAAAATTTTCGCAGTTCTGATGCTCGAACCGAATAACTAGAACGGCCTAGGGGAAAAGTACGCATACCGTTGTAATCGGGCGAGTTTCTACCTTCAGATGCAACAGAAATTTTGCGGATTGGTCAATCCGTTCGCGAGATATGGCAGTTTGGAAGTAAGAAACGCTTGAGATACTCAAAATTTTCGCAGTTCTGACGCTCGAAACGAATAACTAGAACGGCCTAGGGGAAAAGTACGCATACCGTTGTAATCGGGCGAGTTTCTACTTTCAGATGCAACCGAAATTTTGCGGATTGGTCAATCCGTTCGCGAGATATGGCAGTTTGGAGGTAAGAAACGCTTGAGAAACTCAAAATTTTCGCAGTTCTGATGCTCGAAACGAATTACTAGGGCGGCCTAGGGGAAAAGTACGCATACCGTTGTAATCGGGCGAGTTTCTACTTTCAGATGCAACAGAAATTTTGCGGATTGGTCAATCCGTTCGCGAGATATGGCAGTTTGGAGGTAAGAAACGCTTGAGAAACTCAAAATTTTCGCAGTTCTGATGCTCGACAAGCATAACTAGAACGGTCTAGGGGAAAAGTACGCATGCCGTTGCAATCGGGCGAGTTTCTACTTTCAGATGCAACAGAAATTTTGCGGATTGGTCAATCCGTTCGCGAGATATGGCAGTTTGGAGGTAAGAAACGCTTGAGAAACTCAAAATTTTCGCAGTTCTGATGCTCGAAACGAATAACTAGAACGGACTAGGGGAAAAGTACGCATTCAGTTGTAATCGGGCGAGTTTCTATTTTCAGATGTAACAGAAACTTTGCGGATTGGTCAATCCGTTCGCGAGATATGGCAGTTTGGAAGTAAGAAACGCTTGAGAAACTCAAAATTTTCGCAGTTCTGATGCTCGAAACGAATAACTAGAACGGCCTAGGGGAAAAGTACGCATACCGTTGTAATCGGGCGAGTTTCTACTTTCAGATGCAACAGAAATTTTGCGGATTGGTCAATCCGTTCGCGAGATATGGCAGTTTGGAGGTAAGAAACGCTTGAGAAACTCAAAATTTTCGCAGTTCTGATGCTCGAAACGAACAACTAGAACGGCCTAGGGGAAAAGTACGCATAGTGTTGTAATCGGGCGAGTTTCTACTTTTAGATGCAACAGAAATTTTGCGGATTGGTCAATCCGTTCGCGAGATATGGCAGTTTGGAGGTAAGAAACGCTTGAGAAACTCAAAATTTTCACAGTTCTGATGCTTGAAACGAATAACTAGAACGGTCTAGGGGAAAAGTACGCATACTGTTGTAATCGGGCGAGTTTCTACCTTCAGATGCAACAGAAATTTTGCGGATTTGTCAATCCGTTCGCGAGATATGGCAGTTTGGAGGTAAGAAACGCTTGAGAAACTCCAAATTTTCGCAGTTCTGATGCTCGACAAGCATAACTAGAACGGCCTAGGGGAATAGTACGCATACCGTTGTAATCGGGCGAGTTTCTACTTTCAGATGCAACAGAAATTTTGCGGATTGGTCAATTCGTTCGCGAGATATGGCAGTTTGGAGGTAAGAAACGCTTGAGAAACTAAAAATTTTCGCAGTTCTGATGCTCGAAACGAATAACTATAACGGACTAGGGGAAAAGTACGCATACAGTTGTAATCGGGCGAGTTTCTACTTTCAGATGCAACAGAAATTTTGCGGATTGGTCAATCCGTTCGCGAGATATGGCAGTTTGGAGGTAAGAAACGCTTGAGAAACTCAAAATTTTCGCAGTTCTGATGCTCGAAACGAACAACTAGAACGGCCTAGGGGAAAAGTACGCATAGTGTTGTAATCGGGCGAGTTTCTACTTTCAGATGCAACAGAAATTTTGCGGATTGGTCAATCCGTTCGCGAGATATGGCAGTTTGGAGGTAAGAAACGCTTGAGAAACTCAAAATTTTCACAGTTCTGATGCTCGAAACGAATAACCAGAACGGCCTAGGGGAAAAGTACGCATACCGTTGTAATCGGGCGAGTTTCTACTTTCAGATGCAACAGAAATTTTGCGGATTGGTCAATCCGTTCGCGAGATATGGCAGTTTGGAGGTAAGAAACGCTTGAGAAACTCAAAATTTTCGCAGTTCTGATGCTCGAAACGAATAACTAGAACGGTCTAGGGGAAAAGTACGCATACAGTTGTAATCGGGCGAGTTTCTACCTTCAGATGCAACAGAAATTTTGCGGATTGGTCAATCCGTTCGCGAGATATGGCAGTTTGGAGGTAAGAAACGCTTGAGAAACTCCAAATTTTCGCAGTTCTGATGCTCGACAAGCATAACTAGAACGGCCTAGGGGAAAAGTACGCATACCGTTGTAATCGGGCGAGTTTCTACTTTCAGATGCAACAGAAATTTTGCGGATTGGTCAATTCGTTCGCGAGATATGGCAGTTTGGAGGTAAGAAACGCTTGAGAAACTAAAAATTTTCGCAGTTCTGATGCTCGAAACGAATAACCAGAACGGCCTAGGCGAAAAGTACGCATACCGTTGTAATCGGGCGAGTTTCTACTTTCAGATGCAACAGAAATTTTGCGGATTGGTCAATCCGTTCGCGAGATATGGCAGTTTGGAGGTAAGAAACGCTTGAGAAACTCAAAATTTTCGCAGTTCTGATGCTCGACAAGCATAACTAGAACGGTCTAGGGGAAAAGTACGCATACCGTTGTAATCGGGCGAGTTTCTACTTTCAGATGCAACAGAAATTTTGCGGATTGGTCAATTCGTTCGCGAGATATGGCAGTTTGGAGGTAAGAAACGCTTGAGAAACTCAAAATTTTCGAAGTTCTGATGCTCGAAACGAATAACTAGAACGGACTAGGGGAAAAGTACGCATTCAGTTGTAATCGGGCGAGTTTCTATTTTCAGATGTAACAGAAACTTTGCGGATTGGTCAATCCGTTCGCGAGATATGGCAGTTTGGAAGTAAGAAACGCTTGAGAAACTCAAAATTTTCGCAGTTCTGATGCTCGAAACGAATAACTAGAACGGCCTAGGGGAAAAGTACGCATACCGTTGTAATCGGGCGAGTTTCTACTTTCAGATGCAACAGAAATTTTGCGGATTGGTCAATCCGTTCGCGAGATATGGCAGTTTGGAGGTAAGAAACGCTTGAGAAACTCAAAATTTTCGCAGTTCTGATGCTCGAAACGAACAACTAGAACGGCCTAGGGGAAAAGTACGCATAGTGTTGTAATCGGGCGAGTTTCTACTTTTAGATGCAACAGAAATTTTGCGGATTGGTCAATCCGTTCGCGAGATATGGCAGTTTGGAGGTAAGAAACGCTTGAGAAACTCAAAATTTTCACAGTTCTGATGCTTGAAACGAATAACTAGAACGGTCTAGGGGAAAAGTACGCATACAGTTGTAATCGGGCGAGTTTCTACCTTCAGATGCAACAGAAATTTTGCGGATTTGTCAATCCGTTCGCGAGATATGGCAGTTTGGAGGTAAGAAACGCTTGAGAAACTCCAAATTTTCGCAGTTCTGATGCTCGACAAGCATAACTAGAACGGCCTAGGGGAATAGTACGCATACAGTTGTAATCGGGCGAGTTTCTACTTTCAGATGCAACAGAAATTTTGCGGATTGGTCAATCCGTTCGCGAGATATGGCAGTTTGGAGGTAAGAAACGCTTGAGAAACTCAAAATTTTCGCAGTTCTGATGCTCGAAACGAACAACTAGAACGGCCTAGGGGAAAAGTACGCATAGTGTTGTAATCGGGCGAGTTTCTACTTTCAGATGCAACAGAAATTTTGCGGATTGGTCAATCCGTTCGCGAGATATGGCAGTTTGGAGGTAAGAAACGCTTGAGAAACTCAAAATTTTCACAGTTCTGATGCTCGAAACGAATAACCAGAACGGCCTAGGGGAAAAGTACGCATACCGTTGTAATCGGGCGAGTTTCTACTTTCAGATGCAACAGAAATTTTGCGGATTGGTCAATCCGTTCGCGAGATATGGCAGTTTGGAGGTAAGAAACGCTTGAGAAACTCAAAATTTTCGCAGTTCTGATGCTCGAAACGAATAACTAGAACGGTCTAGGGGAAAAGTACGCATACAGTTGTAATCGGGCGAGTTTCTACCTTCAGATGCAACAGAAATTTTGCGGATTGGTCAATCCGTTCGCGAGATATGGCAGTTTGGAGGTAAGAAACGCTTGAGAAACTCCAAATTTTCGCAGTTCTGATGCTCGACAAGCATAACTAGAACGGCCTAGGGGAAAAGTACGCATACCGTTGTAATCGGGCGAGTTTCTACTTTCAGATGCAACAGAAATTTTGCGGATTGGTCAATTCGTTCGCGAGATATGGCAGTTTGGAGGTAAGAAACGCTTGAGAAACTAAAAATTTTCGCAGTTCTGATGCTCGAAACGAATAACCAGAACGGCCTAGGCGAAAAGTACGCATACCGTTGTAATCGGGCGAGTTTCTACTTTCAGATGCAACAGAAATTTTGCGGATTGGTCAATCCGTTCCCGAGATATGGCAGTTTGGAGGTAAGAAACGCTTGAGAAACTCAAAATTTTCTCAGTTCTCATGCTCGAAACGAATAACTACAACGGCCTAGCGGAAAAGTACGCATACCGTTGTAATCGGGCGAGTTTCTACTTTCAGATGCAACCGAAATTTTGCGGATTGGTCAATCCGTTCGCGAGATATGGCAGTTTGGAGGTAAGAAACGCTTGAGAAATTCAAAATTTTCGCCGTTCTGATGCTCGAAACGAATTACTAGGGCGACCTAGGGGAAAAGTACGCATACCGTTGTAATCGGGCGAGTTTCTGCTTTCAGATGCATCAGAAATTTTGCGGATTGGTCAATCCGTTCGCGAGATGTGGCAGTTTGTAGGTAAGAAACGCTTGAGAAACTCAAAATTTTCGCAGTTCTGATGCTCGAACCGAATAACTAGAACGGCCTAGGGGAAAAGTACGCATACCGTTGTAATCGGGCGAGTTTCTACCTTCAGATGCAACAGAAATTTTGCGGATTGGTCAATCCGTTCGCGAGATATGGCAGTTTGGAAGTAAGAAACGCTTGAGATACTCAAAATTTTCGCAGTTCTGACGCTCGAAACGAATAACTAGAACGGCCTAGGGGAAAAGTACGCATACCGTTGTAATCGGGCGAGTTTCTACTTTCAGATGCAACCGAAATTTTGCGGATTGGTCAATCCGTTCGCGAGATATGGCAGTTTGGAGGTAAGAAACGCTTGAGAAACTCAAAATTTTCGCAGTTCTGATGCTCGAAACGAATTACTAGGGCGGCCTAGGGGAAAAGTACGCATTCAGTTGTAATCGGGCGAGTTTCTATTTTCAGATGTAACAGAAATTTTGCGGATTGGTCAATCCGTTCGCGAGATATGGCAGTTTGGAAGTAAGAAACGCTTGAGAAACTCAAAATTTTCGCAGTTCTGATGCTCGAAACGAATAACTAGAACGGCCTAGGGGAAAAGTACGCATACCGTTGTAATCGGGCGAGTTTCTACTTTCAGATGCAACAGAAATTTTGCGGATTGGTCGATCCGTTCGCGAGATATGGCAGTTTGGAGGTAAGAAACGCTTGAGAAACTCAAAATTTTCGCAGTTCTGATGCTCGAAGCGAATAACTAGAACGGCCTAGGGGAAAAGTACGCATACCGTTGTAATCGGGCGAGTTTCTACTTTCAGATGCAACAGAAATTTTGCGGATTGGTCAATCCGTTCGCGAGATATGGCAGTTTGGAGGTAAGAAACGCTTGAGAATCTCAAAATTTTCGCAGTTCTCATGCTCGAAACGAATAACTACAACGGCCTAGCGGAAAAGTACGCATACCGTTGTAATCGGGCGAGTTTCTACTTTCAGATGCAAACGAAATTTTGCGGATTGGTCAATCCGTTCGCGAGATATGGCAGTTTGGAGGTAAGAAACGCTTGAGAAATTCAAAATTTTCGCAGTTCTGATGCTCGAAACGAATTACTAGGGCGGCCTAGGGGAAAAGTACGCATACCGTTGTAATCGGGCGAGTTTCTACTTTCAGATGCAACAGAAATTTTGCGGATTGGTCAATCCGTTCGCGAGATATGGCAGTTTGGAGGTAAGAAACGCTTGAGAAACTCAAAATTTTCGCAGTTCTGATGCTCGACAAGCATAACTAGAACGGTCTAGGGGAAAAGTACGCATGCCGTTGCAATCGGGCGAGTTTCTACTTTCAGATGCAACAGAAATTTTGCGGATTGGTCAATCCGTTCGCGAGATATGGCAGTTTGGAGGTAAGAAACGCTTGAGAAATTCAAAATTTTCACAGTTCTGATGCTCGAAACGAATAACCAGAACGGCCTAGGGGAAAAGCACGCATACCGTTGTAATCGGGCGAGTTTCTACTTTCCGATGCAACAGAAATTTTGCGGATTGGTCAATCCGTTCGCGAGATATGGCAGTTTGGAGGTAAGAAACGCTTGAGAAACTCAAAATTTTCGCAGTTCTGATGCTCGAAACGAATAACTAGAACGGACTAGGGGAAAAGTACGCATACAGTTGTAATCGGGCGAGTTTCTATTTTCAGATGTAACAGAAATTTTGCGGATTGGTCAATCCGTTCGCGAGATATGGCAGTTTGGAGGTAAGAAACGCTTGAGAAACGCAAAATTTTCGCAGCTCTGATGCTCGAAACGAATAACTAGAACGGCCTAGGGGAAAAGTACGCATACCGTTGTAATCGGGCGAGTTTCTACTTTTAGATGCAACAGAAATTTTGAGGATTGGTCAATCCGTTCGCGAGATATGGCAGTTTGGAGGTAAGAAACGCTTGAGAAACTCAAAATTTTCGCAGTTCTGATGCTCGAAACGAACAACAAGAACGGCCTAGGGGAAAAGTACACATACCGTTGTATTCGGGCGAGTTTCTACTTTCAGATGCAACAGAAATTTTGCGGATGGGTCAATCCGTTCGCGAGATATGGCAGTTTGGAGGTAAGAAACGCTTGAGAAACTCAAAATTTTCGCAGTTCTGATGCTCGAAGCGAATAACTAGAACGGCCTAGGGGAAAAGTACGTATACCGTTGAAATCGGGCGAGTTTCTACTTTCAGATGCAACAGAAATTTTGCGGATTGGTCAATCCGTTCGCGAGATATGGCAGTTTGGAGGTAAGAAACGCTTGAGATTCTCAAAATTTTCGCAGTTCTCATGCTCGAAACGAATAACTACAACGGCCTAGCGGAAAAGTACGCATACCGTTGTAATCGGGCGAGTTTCTACTTTCAGATGCAACCGAAATTTTGCGGATTGGTCAATCC
The DNA here is from genome assembly GCF_051014685.1 of Ptiloglossa arizonensis. Classification (NCBI taxonomy): domain Eukaryota; kingdom Metazoa; phylum Arthropoda; class Insecta; order Hymenoptera; family Colletidae; genus Ptiloglossa; species Ptiloglossa arizonensis. The sequence continues at coordinate 3,101,138 of NW_027478386.1, forward strand.
GTTCGCGAGATATGGCAGTTTGGAGGTAAGAAACGCTTGAGAAACTCAAAATTTTCGCAGTTCTGATGCTCGAAGCGAATAACCAGAACGGCCTAGGGGAAAAGCACGCATACCGTTGTAATCGGGCGAGTTTCTACTTTCCGATGCAACAGAAATTTTGCGGATTGGTCAATCCGTTCGCGAGATATGGCAGTTTGGAGGTAAGAAACGCTTGAGAAACTCAAAATTTTCGCAGTTCTGATGCTCGAAACGAATAACTAGAACGGACTAGGGGAAAAGTACGCATACAGTTGTAATCGGGCGAGTTTCTATTTTCAGATGTAACAGAAATTTTGCGGATTGGTCAATCCGTTCGCGAGATATGGCAGTTTGGAGGTAAGAAACGCTTGAGAAACGCAAAATTTTCGCAGCTCTGATGCTCGAAACGAATAACTAGAACGGCCTAGGGGAAAAGTACGCATACCGTTGTAATCGGGCGAGTTTCTACTTTTAGATGCAACAGAAATTTTGAGGATTGGTCAATCCGTTCGCGAGATATGGCAGTTTGGAGGTAAGAAACGCTTGAGAAACTCAAAATTTTCGCAGTTCTGATGCTCGAAACGAACAACAAGAACGGCCTAGGGGAAAAGTACACATACCGTTGTATTCGGGCGAGTTTCTACTTTCAGATGCAACAGAAATTTTGCGGATGGGTCAATCCGTTCGCGAGATATGGCAGTTTGGAGGTAAGAAACGCTTGAGAAACTCAAAATTTTCGCAGTTCTGATGCTCGAAGCGAATAACTAGAACGGCCTAGGGGAAAAGTACGTATACCGTTGAAATCGGGCGAGTTTCTACTTTCAGATGCAACAGAAATTTTGCGGATTGGTCAATCCGTTCGCGAGATATGGCAGTTTGGAGGTAAGAAACGCTTGAGATTCTCAAAATTTTCGCAGTTCTCATGCTCGAAACGAATAACTACAACGGCCTAGCGGAAAAGTACGCATACCGTTTTAATCGGGCGAGTTTCTACTTTCAGATGCAACCGAAATTTTGCGGATTGGTCAATCCGTTCGCGAGATATGGCAGTTTGGAGGTAAGAAACGCTTGAGAAACTCAAAATTTTCGCAGTTCTGATGCTCGAAACGAATTACTAGGGCGGCCTAGGGGAAAAGTACGCATACCGTTGTAATCGGGCGAGTTTCTGCTTTCAGATGCATCAGAAATTTTGCGGATTGGTCAATCCGTTCGCGAGATGTGGCAGTTTGTAGGTAAGAAACGCTTGAGAAACTCAAAATTTTCGCAGTTCTGATGCTCGAAACGAATAACTAGAACGGCCTAGGGGAAAAGTACGCATACCGTTGTAATCGGGCGAGTTTCTACCTTCAGATGCAACAGAAATTTTGCGGATTGGTCAATCCGTTCGCGAGATATGGCAGTTTGGAAGTAAGAAACGCTTGAGATACTCAAAATTTTCGCAGTTCTGACGCTCGAAACGAATAACTAGAACGGCCTAGGGGAAAAGTACGAATACCGTTGTAATCGGGCGAGTTTCTACTTTCAGATGCAACCGAAATTTTGCGGATTGGTCAATCCGTTCGCGAGATATGGCAGTTTGGAGGTAAGAAACGCTTGAGAAACTGAAAATTTTCGCAGTTCTGATGCTCGAAACGAATTACTAGGGCGGCCTAGGGGAAAAGTACGCATACCGTTGTAATCGGGCGAGTTTCTACTTTCAGATGCAACAGAAATTTTGCGGATTGGTCAATCCGTTCGCGAGATATGGCAGTTTGGAGGTAAGAAACGCTTGAGAAACTCAAAATTTTCGCAGTTCTGATGCTCGAAACGAATAACTAGAACGGACTAGGGGAAAAGTACGCATACAGTTGTAATCGGGCGAGTTTCTATTTTCAGATGTAACAGAAATTTTGCGGATTGGTCAATCCGTTCGCGAGATATGGCAGTTTGGAGGTAAGAAACGCTTGAGAAACTCAAAATTTTCGCAGTTCTGATGCTCGAAACGAACAACAAGAACGGCCTAGGGGAAAAGTACACATACCGTTGTATTCGGGCGAGTTTCTACTTTCAGATGCAACAGAAATTTTGCGGATGGGTCAATCCGTTCGCGAGATATGGCAGTTTGGAGGTAAGAAACGCTTGAGAAACTCAAAATTTTCGCAGTTCTGATGCTCGAAGCGAATAACTAGAACGGCCTAGGGGAAAAGTACGTATACCGTTGAAATCGGGCGAGTTTCTACTTTCAGATGCAACAGAAATTTTGCGGATTGGTCAATCCGTTCGCGAGATATGGCAGTTTGGAGGTAAGAAACGCTTGAGATTCTCAAAATTTTCGCAGTTCTCATGCTCGAAACGAATAACTACAACGGCCTAGCGGAAAAGTACGCATACCGTTTTAATCGGGCGAGTTTCTACTTTCAGATGCAACCGAAATTTTGCGGATTGGTCAATCCGTTCGCGAGATATGGCAGTTTGGAAGTAAGAAACGCTTGAGATACTCAAAATTTTCGCAGTTCTGACGCTCGAAACGAATAACTAGAACGGCCTAGGGGAAAAGTACGAATACCGTTGTAATCGGGCGAGTTTCTACTTTCAGATGCAACCGAAATTTTGCGGATTGGTCAATCCGTTCGCGAGATATGGCAGTTTGGAGGTAAGAAACGCTTGAGAAACTGAAAATTTTCGCAGTTCTGATGCTCGAAACGAATTACTAGGGCGGCCTAGGGGAAAAGTACGCATACCGTTGTAATCGGGCGAGTTTCTACTTTCAGATGCAACAGAAATTTTGCGGATTGGTCAATCCGTTCGCGAGATATGGCAGTTTGGAGGTAAGAAACGCTTGAGAAACTCAAAATTTTCGCAGTTCTGATGCTCGAAACGAATAACTAGAACGGACTAGGGGAAAAGTACGCATACAGTTGTAATCGGGCGAGTTTCTATTTTCAGATGTAACAGAAATTTTGCGGATTGGTCAATCCGTTCGCGAGATATGGCAGTTTGGAAGTAAGAAACGCTTGAGAAACTCAAAATTTTCGCAGTTCTGATGCTCGAAACGAATAACTAGAACGGCCTATGGGAAAAGTACGCATACCGTTGTAATCGGGCGAGTTTCTACTTTCAGATGCAACAGAAATTTTGCGGATTGGTCAATCCGTTCGCGAGATATGGCAGTTTGGAGGTAAGAAACGCTTGAGAAACTCAAAATTTTCGCAGTTCTGATGCTCGAAGCGAATAACTAGAACGGCCTAGGGGAAAAGTACGTATACCGTTGTAATCGGGCGAGTTTCTACTTTCAGATGCAACAGAAATTTTGCGGATTGGTCAATCCGTTCGCGAGATATGGCAGTTTGGAGGTAAGAAACGCTTGAGAATCTCAAAATTTTCGCAGTTCTCATGCTCGAAACGAATAACTACAACGGCCTAGCGGAAAAGTACGCATACCGTTGTAATCGGGCGAGTTTCTACTTTCAGATGCAACCGAAATTTTGCGGATTGGTCAATCCGTTCGCGAGATATGGCAGTTTGGAGGTAAGAAACGCTTGAGAAATTCAAAATTTTCGCCGTTCTGATGCTCGAAACGAATTACTAGGGCGGCGTAGGGGAAAAGTACGCATACCGTTCTAATCGGGCGAGTTTCTGCTTTCAGATGCATCAGAAATTTTGCGGATTGGTCAATCCGTTCGCGAGATGTGGCAGTTTGTAGGTAAGAAACGCTTGAGAAACTCAAAATTTTCGCAGTTCTGATGCTCGAAACGAATAACTAGAACGGCCTAGGGGAAAAGTACGCATACCGTTGTAATCGGGCGAGTTTCTACCTTCAGATGCAACAGAAATTTTGCGGATTGGTCAATCCGTTCGCGAGATATGGCAGTTTGGAAGTAAGAAACGCTTGAGATACTCAAAATTTTCGCAGTTCTGACGCTCGAAACGAATAACTAGAACGGCCTAGGGGAAAAGTACGCATACCGTTGTAATCGGGCGTGTTTCTACTTTCAGATGCAACCGAAATTTTGCGGATTGGTCAATCCGTTCACGAGATATGGCAGTTTGGAGGTAAGAAACGCTTGAGAAACTGAAAATTTTCGCAGTTCTGATGCTCGAAACGAATTACTAGGGCGGCCTAGGGGAAAAGTACGCATACCGTTGTAATCGGGCGAGTTTCTACTTTCAGATGCAACAGAAATTTTGCGGATTGGTCAATCCGTTCGCGAGATATGGCAGTTTGGAGGTAAGAAACGCTTGAGAAACTCAAAATTTTCGCAGTTCTGATGCTCGAAACGAATAACTAGAACGGACTAGGGGAAAAGTACGCATACAGTTGTAATCGGGCGAGTTTCTGTTTTCAGATGTAACAGAAATTTTGCGTATTGGTCAATCCGTTCGCGAGATATGGCAGTTTGGAAGTAAGAAACGCTTGAGAAACTCAAAATTTTCGCAGTTCTGATGCTCGAAACGAATAACTAGAACGGCCTAGGGGAAAAGTACGCATACCGTTGTAATCGGGCGAGTTTCTACTTTCAGATGCAACAGAAATTTTGCGGATTGGTCAATCAGTTCGCGAGATATGGCAGTTTGGAGGTAAGAAACGCTTGAGAAACTCAAAATTTTCGCAGTTTTGATGCTCGAAGCGAATAACTAGAACGGCCTAGGGGAAAAGTACGTATACCGTTGTAATCGGGCGAGTTTCTACTTTCAGATGCAACAGAAATTTTGCGGATTGGTCAATCCGTTCGCGAGATATGGCAGTTTGGAGGTAAGAAACGCTTGAGAATCTCAAAATTTTCGCAGTTCTCATGCTCGAAACGAATAACTACAACGGCCTAGCGGAAAAATACGCATACCGTTGTAATCGGGCGAGTTTCTACTTTCAGATGCAACCGAAATTTTGCGGATTGGTCAATCCGTTCGCGAGATATGGCAGTTTGGAGGTAAGAAACGCTTGAGAAATTCAAAATTTTCGCCGTTCTGATGCTCGAAACGAATTACTAGGGCGGCGTAGGGGAAAAGTACGCATACCGTTCTAATCGGGCGAGTTTCTGCTTTCAGATGCATCAGAAATTTTGCGGATTGGTCAATCCGTTTGCGAGATGTGGCAGTTTGTAGGTAAGAAACGCTTGAGAAACTCAAAATTTTCGCAGTTCTGATGCTCGAAACGAATAACTAGAACGGCCTAGGGGAAAAGTACGCATACCGTTGTAATCGGGCGAGTTTCTACCTTCAGATGCAACAGAAATTTTGCGGATTGGTCAATCCGTTCGCGAGATATGGCAGTTTGGAAGTAAGAAACGCTTGAGATACTCAAAATTTTCGCAGTTCTGACGCTCGAAACGAATAACTAGAACGGCCTAGGGGAAAAGTACGCATACCGTTATAATCGGGCGAGTTTCTACTTTCAGATGCAACAGAAATTTTGCGGATTGGTCAATCCGTTCGCGAGATATGGCAGTTTGGAGGTAAGAAACGCTTGAGAAACTCAAAATTTTCGCAGTTCTGATGCTCGACAAGCATAACTAGAACGGTCTAGGAGAAAAGTACGCATGCCGTTGCAATCGGGCGAGTTTCTACTTTCAGATGCAACAGAAATTTTGCGGATTGGTCAATCCGTTCGCGAGATATGGCAGTTTGGAGGTAAGAAACGCTTGAGAAATTCAAAATTTTCACAGTTCTGATGCTCGAAACGAATAACCAGAACGGCCTAGGGGAAAAGCACGCATACCGTTGTAATCGGGCGAGTTTCTACTTTCCGATGCAACAGAAATTTTGCGGATTGGTCAATCCGTTCGCGAGATATGGCAGTTTGGAGGTAAGAAACGCTTGAGAAACTCAAAATTTTCGCAGTTCTGATGCTCGAAACGAATAACTAGAACGGACTAGGGGAAAAGTACGCATACAGTTGTAATCGGGCGAGTTTCTATTTTCAGATGTAACAGAAATTTTGCGGATTGGTCAATCCGTTCGCGAGATATGGCAGTTTGGAGGTAAGAAACGCTTGAGAAACGCAAAATTTTCGCAGCTCTGATGCTCGAAACGAATAACTAGAACGGCCTAGGGGAAAAGTACGCATACCGTTGTAATCGGGCGAGTTTCTACTTTTAGATGCAACAGAAATTTTGAGGATTGGTCAATCCGTTCGCGAGATATGGCAGTTTGGAGGTAAGAAACGCTTGAGAAACTCAAAATTTTCGCAGTTCTGATGCTCCAAACGAACAACAAGAACGGCCTAGGGGAAAAGTACACATACCGTTGTATTCGGGCGAGTTTCTACTTTCAGATGCAACAGAAATTTTGCGGATGGGTCAATCCGTTCGCGAGATATGGCAGTTTGGAGGTAAGAAACGCTTGAGAAACTCAAAATTTTCGCAGTTCTGATGCTCGAAGCGAATAACTAGAACGGCCTAGGGGAAAAGTACGTATACCGTTGAAATCGGGCGAGTTTCTACTTTCAGATGCAACAGAAATTTTGCGGATTGGTCAATCCGTTCGCGAGATATGGCAGTTTGGAGGTAAGAAACGCTTGAGAATCTCAAAATTTTCGCAGTTCTCATGCTCGAAACGAATAACTACAACGGCCTAGCGGAAAAGTACGCATACCGTTGTAATCGGGCGAGTTTCTACTTTCAGATGCAACCGAAATTTTGCGGATTGGTCAATCCGTTCGCGAGATATGGCAGTTTGGAGGTAAGAAACGCTTGAGAAACTCAAAATTTTCGCAGTTCTGATGCTCGAAACGAATTACTAGGGCGGCCTAGGGGAAAAGTACGCATACCGTTGTAATCGGGCGAGTTTCTGCTTTCAGATGCATCAGAAATTTTGCGGATTGGTCAATCCGTTCGCGAGATGTGGCAGTTTGTAGGTAAGGAACGCTTGAGAAACTCAAAATTTTCGCAGTTCTGATGCTCGAAACGAATAACTAGAACGGCCTAGGGGAAAAGTACGCATACCGTTGTAATCGGGCGAGTTTCTACCTTCAGATGCAACAGAAATTTTGCGGATTGGTCAATCCGTTCGCGAGATATGGCAGTTTGGAAGTAAGAAACGCTTGAGATACTCAAAATTTTCGCAGTTCTGACGCTCGAAACGAATAACTAGAACGGCCTAGGGGAAAAGTACGCATACCGTTGTAATCGGGCGAGTTTCAACTTTCAGATGCAACCGAAATTTTGCGGATTGGTCAATCCGTTCGCGAGATATGGCAGTTTGGAGGTAAGCAACGCTTGAGAAACTCAAAATTTTCGCAGTTCTGTTGCTCGAAACGAATAACTAGAACGGCCTAGGGGAAAAGTACGCATACAGTTTTAATCGGGCGAGTTTCTACTTTCAGATGCAACAGAAATTTTGCGGATTGGTCAATCCGTTCGCGAGATATGGCAGTTTGGAGGTAAGAAACGCTTGAGGAACTCAAAATTTTCGCAGTTCTGATGCTTGACAAGCACAACTAGAACGGCCTAGGGGAAAAGTACGCATACCGTTGTAATCGGGCGTGTTTCTACTTTCAGATGCAACAGAAATTTGCGGATTGGTCAATTCGTTCGCGAGGTATGGCAGTTTGGAGGTAAGAAACGCTTGAGAAACTAAAAATTTTCGCAGTTCTGATGCTCGAAACGAATAACTATAACGGACTAGGGGAAAAGTACGCATACAGTTGTAATCGGGCGGGTTTCTACTTTCAGATGCAACAGAAATTTTGCGGATTGGTCAATCCGTTCGCGAGATATGGCAGTTTGGAGGTAAGAAACGCTTGAGAAATTCAAAATTTTCACAGTTCTGATGCTCGAAACGAATGACCAGAACGGCCTAGGGGAAAAGTACGCATACCGTTGTAATCGGGCGAGTTTCTACTTTCAGATGCAACAGAAATTTTGCGGATTGGTCAATCCGTTCGCGAGATATGGCAGTTTGGAGGTAAGAAACGCTTGAGAAACTCAAAATTTTCGCAGTTCTGATGCTCGAAACGAATTACTCGGGCGGCCTAGGGGAAAAGTACGCATACCGTTGTAATCGGGCGAGTTTCTGCTTTCAGATGCATCAGAAATTTTGCGGATTGGTCAATCCGTTCGCGAGATGTGGCAGTTTGTAGGTAAGAAACGCTTGAGAAACTCAAAATTTTCGCAGTTCTGATGCTCGAAACGAATAACAAGAACGGCCTAGGGGAAAAGTACGCATACCGTTGTAATCGGGCGAGTTTCTACCTTCAGATGCAACAGAAATTTTGCGGATTGGGCAATCCGTTCGCGAGATATGGCTGTTTGGAAGTAAGAAACGCTTGAGAAACTCAAAATTTTCGCAGTTCTGATGCTCGAAGCGAATAACTAGAACGGCCTAGGGGAAAAGTACTTATACCGTTGTAATCGGGCGAGTTTCTACTTTCAGATGCAACAGAAATTTTGCGGATTGGTCAATCCGTTCGCGAGATATGGCAGTTTGGAGGTAAGCAACGCTTGAGAAACTCAAAATTTTCGCAGTTCTGTTGCTCGAAACGAATAACTAGAACGGCCTAGGGGAAAAGTACGCATACATTTGTAATCGGGCGAGTTTCTACTTTCAGATGCAACAGAAATTTTGCGGATTGGTCAATCCGTTCGCGAGATATGGCAGTTTGGAGGTAAGAAACGCTTGAGGAACTCAAAATTTTCGCAGTTCTGATGCTCGACAAGCACAACTAGAACGGCCTAGGGGAAAAGTACGCATACCGTTGTAATCGGGCGAGTTTCTACTTTCAGATGCAACAGAAATTTTGCGGATTGGTCAATCCGTTCGCGAGATATGGCAGTTTGGAGGTAAGAAACGCTTGAGAAACTCAAAATTTTCGCAGTTCTGATGCTCGACCAGCATAACTAGAACGGTCTAGGGGAAAAGTACGCATGCCGTTGCAATCGGGCGAGTTTCTACTTTCAGATGCAACAGAAATTTTGCGGATTTGTCAATCCGTTCGCGAGATATGGCAGTTTGGAGGTAAGAAACGCTTGAGAAACTCAAAATTTTCGCAGTTCTGATGCTCGAAACGAATAACTAGAACGGACCAGGGGAAAAGTGCGCATACAGTTGTAATCGGGCGAGTTTCTACCTTCAGATGTAACAGAAATTTTGCGGATTGGTCAATCCGTTCGCGAGATATGGCAGTTTGGAAGTAAGAAACGCTTGAGAAACTCAAAATTTTCGCAGTTCTGATGCTCGAAACGAATAACTATAACGGACTAGGGGAAAAGTACGCATACCGTTGTAATCGGGCGAGTTTCTACTTTCCGATGCAACAGAAATTTTGCGGATTGGTCAATCCGTTCGCGAGATATGGCAGTTTGGAGGTAAGCAACGCTTGAGAAACTCAAAATTTTCGCAGTTCTGTTGCTCGAAACGAATAACTAGAACGGCCTAGGGGAAAAGTACGCATACAGTTGTAATCGGGCGAGTTTCTACTTTCAGATGCAACAGAAATTTTGCGGATTGGTCAATTCGTTCGCGAGATATGGCAGTTTGGATGTAAGAAACGCTTGAGAAACTAAAAATTTTCGCAGTTCTGATGCTCGAAACGAATAACTATAACGGACTAGGGGAAAAGTACGCATACAGTTGTAATCGGGCGGGTTTCTACTTTCAGATGCAACAGAAATTTTGCGGATTGGTCAATCCGTTCGCGAGATATGGCAGTTTGGAGGTAAGAAACGCTTGAGAAACTCAAAATTTTCGCAGTTCTGATGCTCGAAACGAACAACAAGAACGGCCTAGCGGAAAAGTACGCATACCGTTGTAATCGGGCGAGTTTCTACTTTCAGATGCAACCGAAATTTTGCGGATTGGTCAATCCGTTCGCGAGATATGGCAGTTTGGAGGTAAGAAACGCTTGAGAAACTCAAAATTTTCGCAGTTCTGATGCTCGAAACGAATAACTAGAACGGCCTAGGGGAAAAGTACGCATACCGTTGTAATCGGGCGAGTTTCTACCTTCAGATGCAACAGAAATTTTGCGGATTGGTCAATCCGTTCGCGAGATATGGCAGTTTGGAAGTAAGAAACGCTTGAGAAACTCAAAATTTTCGCAGTTCTGATCCTCGAAGCGAATAACTAGAACGGCCTAGGGGAAAAGTATGTATACCGTTGTAATCGGGCGAGTTTTGTACTTTCAGATGCAACAGAAATTTTGCGGATTGGTCAATCCGTTCGCGAGATATGGCAGTTTGGAGGTAAGCAACGCTTGAGAAACTCAAAATTTTCGCAGTTCTGTTGCTCGAAACGAATAACTAGAACGGCCTAGGGGAAAAGTACGCATACAGTTGTAATCGGGCGAGTTTCTACTTTCAGATGCAACAGAAATTTTGCGGATTGGTCAATTCGTTCGCGAGATATGGCAGTTTGGATGTAAGAAACGCTTGAGAAACTAAAAATTTTCGCAGTTCTGATGCTCGAAACGAATAACTATAACGGACTAGGGGAAAAGTACGCATACAGTTGTAATCGGGCGGGTTTCTACTTTCAGATGCAACAGAAATTTTGCGGATTGGTCAATCCGTTCGCGAGATATGGCAGTTTGGAGGTAAGAAACGCTTGAGAAACTCAAAATTTTCGCAGTTCTGATGCTCGACAAGCATAACTAGAACGGCCTAGGGGAAAAGTACGCATGCCGTTGTAATCGGGCGAGTTTCTGCTTTCAGATGCATCAGAAATTTTGCGGATTGGTCAATTCGTTCGCGAGATATGGCAATTTGGAGGTAAGGAACGCTTGAGAAACTCAAAATTTTCGCAGTTCTGATGCTCGAAACGAATAACTATAACGGACTAGGGGAAAAGTACGCATACCGTTGTAATCGGGCGAGTTTCTGCTTTCAGATGCATCAGAAATTTTGCGGATTGGTCAATCCGTTCGCGAGATATGGCAGTTTGGATGTAAGAAGCGCTTGAGATACTCAAAATTTTCGCAGTTCTGATGCTCGAAACGAATAACTAGGACGGCCTAGGGGAAAAGTACGCATACCGTTGTAATCGGGCGAGTTTCTACCTTCAGATGCAACAGAAATTTTGCGGATTGGTCAATCCGTTCGCGAGATATGGCAGTTTGGAAGTAAGAAACGCTTGAGAAACTCAAAATTTTCGCAGTTCTGATGCTCGAAACGAATAACTAGAACGGCCTAGGGGAAAAGTACGCATACCGTTGTAATCGGGCGAGTTTCTGCTTTCAGATGCATCAGAAATTTTGCGGATTGGTCAATTCGTTCGCGAGATATGGTAATTTGGAGGTAAGAAACGCTTGAGAAACTAAAAATTTTCGCAGTTCTGATGCTCGACAAGCACAACTAGAACGGCCTAGGGGAAAAGTACGCATACCGTTGTAATCGGGCGAGTTTCTACTTTCAGGTGTAACAGAAATTTTGCGGATTGGTCAATCCGTTCGCGAGATATGGCAGTTTGGAGGTAAGAAACGCTTGAGAAACTCAAAATTTTCGCAGTTCTGATGCTCGAAACGAATAACTAGAACGGCCTAGGGGAAAAGTACGCATACCGTTGTAATCGGGCGAGTTTCTACCTTCAGATGCAACAGAAATTTTGCGGATTGGTCAATCCGTTCGCGAGATATGGCAGTTTGGAAGTAAGAAACGCTTGAGAAACTCAAAATTTTCGCAGTTCTGATGCTCGAAACGAATAACTAGAACGGCCTAGGGGAAAAGTACGCATACCGTTGTAATCGGGCGAGTTTCTACTTTCAGATGCAACAGAAATTTTGCGGATTGGTCAATCCGTTCGCGAGATATGGCAGTTTGGAGGTAAGAAACGCTTGAGAAACTCAAAATTTTCGCAGTTCTGATCCTCGAAGCGAATAACTAGAACGGCCTAGGGGAAAAGTATGTATACCGTTGTAATCGGGCGAGTTTTGTACTTTCAGATGCAACAGAAATTTTGCGGATTGGTCAATCCGTTCGCGAGATATGGCAGTTTGGAGGTAAGCAACGCTTGAGAAACTCAAAATTTTCGCAGTTCTGATGCTCGAAACGAATAACTAGAACGGACTAGGGGAAAAGTGCGCATACAGTTGTAATCGGGCGAGTTTCTACCTTCAGATGTAACAGAAATTTTGCGGATTGGTCAATCCGTTCGCGAGATATGGCAGTTTGGAAGTAAGAAACGCTTGAGAAACTCAAAATTTTCGCAGTTCTGATGCTCGAAACGAATAACTATAACGGACTAGGGGAAAAGTACGCATACCGTTGTAATCGGGCGAGTTTCTACTTTCCGATGCAACAGAAATTTTGCGGATTGGTCAATCCGTTCGCGAGATATGGCAGTTTGGAGGTAAGCAACGCTTGAGAAACTCAAAATTTTCGCAGTTCTGTTGCTCGAAACGAATAACTAGAACGGCCTAGGGGAAAAGTACGCATACAGTTGTAATCGGGCGAGTTTCTACTTTCAGATGCAACAGAAATTTTGCGGATTGGTCAATTCGTTCGCGAGATATGGCAGTTTGGATGTAAGAAACGCTTGAGAAACTAAAAATTTTCGCAGTTCTGATGCTCGAAACGAATAACTATAACGGACTAGGGGAAAAGTACGCATACAGTTGTAATCGGGCGGGTTTCTACTTTCAGATGCAACAGAAATTTTGCGGATTGGTCAATCCGTTCGCGAGATATGGCAGTTTGGAGGTAAGAAACGCTTGAGAAACTCAAAATTTTCGCAGTTCTGATGCTCGAAACGAACAACAAGAACGGCCTAGCGGAAAACTACGCATACCGTTGTAATCGCGCGAGTTTCTACTTTCAGATGCAACCGAAATTTTGCGGATTGGTCAATCCGTTCGCGAGATATGGCAGTTTGGAGGTAAGAAACGCTTGAGAAACTCAAAATTTTCGCAGTTCTGATGCTCGAAACGAATAACTAGAACGGCCTAGGGGAAAAGTACGCATACCGTTGTAATCGGGCGAGTTTCTACCTTCAGATGCAACAGAAATTTTGCGGATTGGTCAATCCGTTCGCGAGATATGGCAGTTTGGAAGTAAGAAACGCTTGAGAAACTCAAAATTTTCGCAGTTCTGATCCTCGAAGCGAATAACTAGAACGGCCTAGGGGAAAAGTATGTATACCGTTGTAATCGGGCGAGTTTTGTACTTTCAGATGCAACAGAAATTTTGCGGATTGGTCAATCCGTTCGCGAGATATGGCAGTTTGGAGGTAAGCAACGCTTGAGAAACTCAAAATTTTCGCAGTTCTGTTGCTCGAAACGAATAACTAGAACGGCCTAGGGGAAAAGTACGCATACAGTTGTAATCGGGCGAGTTTCTACTTTCAGATCCAACAGAAATTTTGCGGATTGGTCAATTCGTTCGCGAGATATGGCAGTTTGGATGTAAGAAACGCTTGAGAAACTAAAAATTTTCGCAGTTCTGCTGCTCGAAACGAATAACTATAACGGACTAGGGGAAAAGTACGCATACAGTTGTAATCGGGCGGGTTTCTACTTTCAGATGCAACAGAAATTTTGCGGATTGGTCAATCCGTTCGCGAGATATGGCAGTTTGGAGGTAAGAAACGCTTGAGAAACTCAAAATTTTCGCAGTTCTGATGCTCGAAACGAACAACTAGAACGGCCTAGGGGAAAAGTACGCATAGTGTTGTAATCGGGCGAGTTTCTACTTTCAGATGCAACAGAAATTTTGCGGATTGGTCAATCTGTTCGCGAGATATGGCAGTTTGGAGGTAAGAAACGCTTGAGAAACTCAAAATTTTCGCAGTTCTGATGCTCGACAAGCATAACTAGAACGGCCTAGGGGAAAAGTACGCATGCCGTTGCAATCGGGCGAGTTTCTACTTTCAGATGCAACAGAAACTTTGCGGATTGGTCAATCCGTTCGCGAGATATGGCAGTTTGGAGGTAAGAAACGCTTGAGAAATTCAAAATTTTCACGGTTCTGGTGCTCGAAACGAATAACCAGAACGGCCTAGGGGAAAAGTACGCACACCGTTGTAATCGGGCGAGTTTCTACTTTCCGATGCAACAGAAATTTTGCGGATTGGTCAATCCGTTCGCGAGATATGGCAGTTTGGAGGTAAGAAACGCTTGAGAAACTCAAAATTTTCGCAGTTCTGATGCTCGAAACGAATAACTAGAACGGACTAGGGGAAAAGTACGCATACCGTTGTAATCGGGCGAGTTTCTGCTTTCAGATGCATCAGAAATTTTGCGGATTGGTCAATTCGTTCGCGAGATATGGCAATTTGGAGGTAAGGAACGCTTGAGAAACTAAAAATTTTCGCAGTTCTGATGCTCGACAAGCACAACTAGAACGGCCTAGGGGAAAAGTACGCATACCGTTGTAATCGGGCGAGTTTCTACTTTCAGATGCAACAGAAATTTTGCGGATTGGTCCATTCGTTCGCGAGATATGGCAGTTTGGAGGTAAGAAACGCTTGAGAAACTAAAAATTTTCGCAGTTCTGATGCTCGAAACGAATAACTATAACGGACTAGGGGAAAAGTACGCATACAGTTGTAATCGGGCGGGTTTCTACTTTCAGATGCAACAGAAATTTTGCGGATTGGTCAATCCGTTCGCGAGATATGGCAGTTTGGAGGTAAGAAACGCTTGAGAAATTCAAAATTTTCACAGTTCTGATGCTCGAAACGAATAACCAGAACGGCCTAGCGGAAAAGTACGCATACCGTTGTAATCGGGCGAGTTTCTACTTTCAGATGCAACCGAAATTTTGCGGATTGGTCAATCCGTTCGCGAGATATGGCAGTTTGGAGGTAAGAAACGCTTGAGAAACTCAAAATTTTCGCAGTTCTGATGCTCGAAACGAATAACTAGAACGGCCTAGGGGAAAAGTACGCATACCGTTGTAATCGGGCGAGTTTCTACTTTCAGATGCAACAGAAATTTTGCGGGTTGGTCAATTCGTTCGCGAGATATGGCAGTTTGGAGGTAAGAAACGCTTGAGAAACTCAAAATTTTCGCAGTTCTGATGCTCGAAACGAATAACTAGAACGGACTAGGGGAAAAGTACGCATACAGTTGTAATCGGGCGAGTTTCTACTTTCAGATGTAACAGAAATTTTGCGGATTGGTCAATCCGTTCGCGAGATATGGCAGTTTGGAGGTAAGAAACGCTTGAGAAACGCAAAATTTTCGCAGTTCTGATGCTCGAAACGAATAACTAGAACGGCCTAGGGGAAAAGTACGCATACCGTTGTAATCGGGCGAGTTTCTGCTTTCAGATGCATCAGAAATTTTGCGGATTGGTCAATCCGTTCGCGAGATGTGGCAGTTTGTAGGTAAGAAACGCTTGAGAAACTCAAAACTTTCGCAGTTCTGATGCTCGAAACGAATATCTAGAACGGCCTAGGGGAAAAGTACGCATACCGCTGTAATCGGGCGAGTTTCCACCTTCAGATGCAACAGAAATTTTGCGGATTGGTCAATCCGTTCGCGAGATATGGCAGTTTGGAAGTGAGAAACGCTTGAGATACTCAAAATTTTCGCAGTTCTGATGCTCGAAACGAATAACTAGAACGGCCTAGGGGAAAAGTACGCATACCGTTGTAATCGGGCGAGTTTCTACCTTCAGATGCAACAGAAATTTTGCGGATTGGTCAATCCGTTCGCGAGATATGGCAGTTTGGAAGTAAGAAACGCTTGAGAAACTCAAAATTTTCGCAGTTCTGATGCTCGAAACGAATAACTAGAACGGCCTAGGGGAAAAGTACGCATACCGTTGTAATCGGGCGAGTTTCTACTTTCAGATGCAACAGAAATTTTGCGGATTGGTCAATCCGTTCGCGAGATATGGCAGTTTGGAGGTAAGAAACGCTTGAGAAACTCAAAATTTTCGCAGTTCTGATGCTCGAAGCGAATAACTAGAACGGCCTAGGGGAAAAGTACGTATACCGTTGTAATCGGGCGAGTTTCTACTTTCAGATGCAACAGAAATTTTGCGGATTGGTCAATCCGTTCGCGAGATATGGCAGTTTGGAGGTACGAAACGCTTGAGAAACTCAAAATTTTCGCAGTTCTGATGCTCGAAACGAATAACCAGCACGGCCTAGGGGGAAAGTACGCATACCGTTGTAATCGGGCGAGTTTCTACCTTCAGATGCAACAGAAATTTTGCGGATTGGTCAAACCGTTCGCGAGATATGGCAGTTTGGAGGTACGAAACGCTTGAGAAACTCAAAATTTTCGCAGTTCTGATGCTCGAAACGAATAACCAGAACGGCCTAGGGGAAAAGTACGCATACCGTTGTAATCGGGCGAGTTTCTACCTTCAGATGCAACAGAAATTTTGCGGATTGGTCAATCCGTTCGCGAGATATGGCAGTTTGGATGTAAGAAGCGCTTGAGAAACTCAAAATTTTCGCAGTTCTGATGCTCGAAACGAATAACTAGAACGGCCTAGGGGAAAAGTACGCATACCGTTGTAATCGGGCGAGTTTCTACCTTCAGATGCAACAGAAATTTTGCGGATTTGTCAATCCGTACGCGAGATATGGCAGTTTGGAAGTAAGAAACGCTTGAGAAACTCAAAATTTTCGCAGTTCTGATGCTCGAAACGAATAACTAGAACGGCCTAGGGGAAAAGTACGCATACCGTTGTAATCGGGCGAGTTTCTACTTTCAGATGCAACAGAAATTTTGCGGATTGGTCAATCCGTTCGCGAGATAAGGCAGTTTGGAGGTAAGAAACGCTTGAGAAACTCAAAATTTTCGCAGTTCTGATGCTCGAAACGAATAACTAGAACGGCCTAGGGGAAAAGTACGTATACCGTTGTAATCGGGCGAGCTTCTACTTTCAGATGCAACAGAAATTTTGCGGATTGGTCAATCCGTTCGCGAGATATGGCAGTTTGGAAGTAAGCAACGCTTGAGAAACTCAAAATTTTCGCAGTTCTGTTGCTCGACACGAATAACTAGAACGGCCTAGGGGAAAAGTACGCATACAGTTGTAATCGGGCGAGTTTCTACTTTCAGATGCAACAGAAATTTTGCGGATTGGTCAATCCGTTCGCGAGATATGGCAGTTTGGAGGTAAGAAACGCTTGAGAAACTCAAAATTTTCGCAGTTCTGATGCTCGACAAGCATAACTAGAACGGCCTAGGGGAAAAGTACGCATACCGTTGTTATCGGGCGAGTTTCTACTTTCAGATGCAACAGAAATTTTGCGGATTGGTCAATCCATTCGCGAGATATGGCAGTTTGGAGGTAAGATACGCTTGAGAAATTCAAAATTTTTGCAGTTCTGATGCTCGAAACGAATAACTAGAACGGCCTAGGGGAAAAGTACGCATACCGTTGTATTCGGGCGAGTTTCTACCTTCAGATGCAACAGAAATTTTGCGGATTGGTCAATCCGTTCGCGAGATATGGCAGTTTGGAGGTAAGAAACGCTTGAGAAACTCAAAATTTTCGCAGTTCTGATGCTCGACAAGCATAACTAGAACGGTCTAGGGGAAAAGTACGCATGCCGTTGTAATCGAGCGAGTTTCTACTTTCAGATGCAACAGAAATTTTGCGGATTGGTCAATCCGTTCGCGAGATATGGCAGTTTGGAGGTAAGAAACGCTTGAGAAACGCAAAATTTTCGCAGTTCTGATGCTCGAAACGAATAACTAGAACGGCCTAGGGGAAAAGTACGCATACCGTTGTAATCGGGCGAGTTTCTGCTTTCAGATGCATCAGAAATTTTGCGGATTGGTCAATCCGTTCGCGAGATGTGGCAGTTTGTAGGTAAGAAACGCTTGAGAAACTCAAAACTTTCGCAGTTCTGATGCTCGAAACGAATATCTAGAACGGCCTAGGGGAAAAGTACGCATACCGCTGTAATCGGGCGAGTTTCCACCTTCAGATGCAACAGAAATTTTGCGGATTGGTCAATCCGTTCGCGAGATATGGCAGTTTGGAAGTGAGAAACGCTTGAGATACTCAAAATTTTCGCAGTTCTGATGCTCGAAACGAATAACTAGAACGGCCTAGGGGAAAAGTACGCATACCGTTGTAATCGGGCGAGTTTCTACCTTCAGATGCAACAGAAATTTTGCGGATTGGTCAATCCGTTCGCGAGATATGGCAGTTTGGAAGTAAGAAACGCTTGAGAAACTCAAAATTTTCGCAGTTCTGATGCTCGAAACGAATAACTAGAACGGCCTAGGGGAAAAGTACGCATACCGTTGTAATCGGGCGAGTTTCTACTTTCAGATGCAACAGAAATTTTGCGGATTGGTCAATCCGTTCGCGAGATATGGCAGCTTGGAGGTAAGAAACGCTTGAGAAACTCAAAATTTTCGCAGTTCTGATGCTCGAAGCGAATAACTAGAACGGCCTAGGGGAAAAGTACGTATACCGTTGTAATCGGGCGAGTTTCTACTTTCAGATGCAACAGAAATTTTGCGGATTGGTCAATCCGTTCGCGAGATATGGCAGTTTGGAGGTAAGAAACGCTTGAGAAATTCAAAATTTTCACAGTTCTGATGCTCGAAACGAATAACCAGAACGGCCTAGGGGAAAAGTACGCACACCGTTGTAATCGGGCGAGTTTCTACTTTCAGATGCAACAGAAATTTTGCGGATTGGTCAATCCGTTCGCGAGATATGGCAGTTTGGAGGTAAGAAACGCTTGAGAAACTCAAAATTTTCGCAGTTCTGATGCTCGAAACGAATAACCAGCACGGCCTAGGGGGAAAGTACGCATACCGTTGTAATCGGGCGAGTTTCTACCTTCAGATGCAACAGAAATTTTGCGGATTGGTCAAACCGTTCGCGAGATATGGCAGTTTGGAGGTACGAAACGCTTGAGAAACTCAAAATTTTCGCAGTTCTGATGCTCGAAACGAATAACCAGAACGGCCTAGGGGAAAAGTACGCATACCGTTGTAATCGGGCGAGTTTCTACCTTCAGATGCAACAGAAATTTTGCGGATTGGTCAATCCGTTCGCGAGATATGGCAGTTTGGATGTAAGAAGCGCTTGAGAAACTCAAAATTTTCGCAGTTCTGATGCTCGAAACGAATAACTAGAACGGCCTAGGGGAAAAGTACGCATACCGTTGTAATCGGGCGAGTTTCTACCTTCAGATGCAACAGAAATTTTGCGGATTTGTCAATCCGTACGCGAGATATGGCAGTTTGGAAGTAAGAAACGCTTGAGAAACTCAAAATTTTCGCAGTTCTGATGCTCGAAACGAATAACTAGAACGGCCTAGGGGAAAAGTACGCATACCGTTGTAATCGGGCGAGTTTCTACTTTCAGATGCAACAGAAATTTTGCGGATTGGTCAATCCGTTCGCGAGATAAGGCAGTTTGGAGGTAAGAAACGCTTGAGAAACTCAAAATTTTCGCAGTTCTGATGCTCGAAACGAATAACTAGAACGGCCTAGGGGAAAAGTACGTATACCGTTGTAATCGGGCGAGCTTCTACTTTCAGATGCAACAGAAATTTTGCGGATTGGTCAATCCGTTCGCGAGATATGGCAGTTTGGAAGTAAGCAACGCTTGAGAAACTCAAAATTTTCGCAGTTCTGTTGCTCGACACGAATAACTAGAACGGCCTAGGGGAAAAGTACGCATACAGTTGTAATCGGGCGAGTTTCTACTTTCAGATGCAACAGAAATTTTGCGGATTGGTCAATCCGTTCGCGAGATATGGCAGTTTGGAGGTAAGAAACGCTTGAGAAACTCAAAATTTTCGCAGTTCTGATGCTCGACAAGCATAACTAGAACGGCCTAGGGGAAAAGTACGCATACCGTTGTAATCGGGCGAGTTTCTACTTTCAGATGCAACAGAAATTTTGCGGATTGGTCAATCCATTCGCGAGATATGGCAGTTTGGAGGTAAGATACGCTTGAGAAATTCAAAATTTTTGCAGTTCTGATGCTCGAAACGAATAACTAGAACGGCCTAGGGGAAAAGTACGCATACCGTTGTATTCGGGCGAGTTTCTACCTTCAGATGCAACAGAAATTTTGCGGATTGGTCAATCCGTTCGCGAGATATGGCAGTTTGGAGGTAAGAAACGCTTGAGAAACTCAAAATTTTCGCAGTTCTGATGCTCGACAAGCATAACTAGAACGGTCTAGGGGAAAAGTACGCATGCCGTTGTAATCGAGCGAGTTTCTACTTTCAGATGCAACAGAAATTTTGCGGATTGGTCAATCCGTTCGCGAGATATGGCAGTTTGGATGTAAGAAACGCTTGAGAAACTCAACATTTTCGCAGTTCTGATGCTCGAAACGAATAACTAGAACGGCCTAGGGGAAAAGTACGCATACCGTTGTAATCGGGCGAGTTTCTACTTTCAGATGCAACAGAAATTTTGCGGATTGGTCATTCCGTTCGCGAGATATGGCAGTTTGGAGGTAAGAAACGCTTGAGAAACTCAAAATTTTCGCAGTTCTGATGCTCGAAACGAATAACAAGAACGGACTAGGGGAAAAGTACGCATACAGTTGTAATCGGGGGAGTTTCTACTTTCAGATGCAACAGAAATTTTGCGGATTGGTCAATCCGTTCGCGAGATATGGCAGTTTGGAGGTAAGAAACGCTTGAGAAACTCAAAATTTTCGCAGTTCTGATGCTCGAAACGAATAACTAGAACGGCCTAGGGGAAAAGTACGCATACCGTTGTAATCGGGCGAATTTCTACTTTCAGATGCAACAGAAATTTAGCGGATTGGTCATTCCGTTCGCGAGATATGGCAGTTTGGAGGTAAGAAACGCTTGAGAAACTCAAAATTTTCGCAGTTCTGATGCTCGAAACGAATAACAAGAACGGACTAGGGGAAAAGTACGCATACAGTTGTAATCGGGCGAGTTTCAACCTTCAGATGCAACAGAAATTTTGCGGATTGGTCAATCCGTTCGCGAGATATGGCAGTTTGGAGGTAAGAAACGCTTGAGAAACTCAAAATTTTCGCAGTTCTGATGCTCGAAACGAATAACAAGAACGGACTAGGGGAAAAGTACGCATACAGTTGTAATCGGGCGAGTTTCAACCTTCAGATGCAACAGAAATTTTGCGGATTGGTCAATCCGTTCGCGAGATATGGCAGTTTGGAAGTAAGAAACGCTTGAGATACTCAAAATTTTCGCAGTTCTGATGCTCGAAACGAATAACAAGAACGGACTAGGGGAAAAGTACGCATACAGTTGTAATCGGGCGAGTTTCAACCTTCAGATGCAACAGAAATTTTGCGGATTGGTCAATCCGTTCGCGAGATATGGCAGTTTGGAGGTAAGAAACGCTTGAGAAACTCAAAATTTTCGCAGTTCTGATGCTCGAAACGAATAACAAGAACGGACTAGGGGAAAAGTACGCATACAGTTGTAATTGGGCGAGTTTCAACCTTCAGATGCAACAGAAATTTTGCGGATTGGTCAATCCGTTCGCGAGATATGGCAGTTTGGAAGTAAGAAACGCTTGAGATACTCAAAATTTTCGCAGTTCTGATGCTCGAAACGAGTAACTAGAACGGCCTAGGGGAAAAGTACTCATAGTGTTGTAATCGGGCGAGTTTCTACTTTCAGATGCAACAGAAATTTTGCGGATTGGTCAATCCGTTCGCGAGATATGGCAGTTTGGAGGTAAGAAACGCTTGAGAAACTCAATATTTTCGCAGTTCTGATGCTCGAAACGAATAACCAGAACGGCCTAGGGGAAAAGTACGCATACTGTTGTAATCGAGCGAGTTTCTACCTTCAGATGCAACAGAAATTTTGCGGATTGGTCAATCCGTTCGCGAGATATGGCAGTTTGGAGGTAAGAAACGCTTGAGAAACTCAAAATTTTCGCAGTTCTGATGCTCGACAAGCATAACTAGAACGGTCTAGGGGAAAAGTACGCATGCCGTTGTAATCGAGCGAGTTTCTACTTTCAGATGCAACAGAAATTTTGCGGATTGGTCAATCCGTTCGCGAGATATGGCAGTTTGGATGTAAGAAACGCTTGAGAAACTCAAAATTTTCGCAGTTCTGATGCTCGAAACGAATAACCAGAACGGCCTAGGGGAAAAGTACGCATACCGTTGTAATCGGGCGAGTTTCTACCTTCAGATGCAACAGAAATTTTGCGGATTGGTCAATCCGTTCGCGAGATATGGCAGTTTGGATGTAAGAAGCGCTTGAGAAACTCAAAATTTTCGCAGTTCTGATGCTCGAAACGAATAACTAGAACGGCCTAGGGGAAAAGTACGCATACCGTTGTAATCGGGCGAGTTTCTACCTTCAGATGCAACAGAAATTTTGCGGATTTGTCAATCCGTACGCGAGATATGGCAGTTTGGAAGTAAGAAACGCTTGAGAAACTCAAAATTTTCGCAGTTCTGATGCTCGAAACGAATAACTAGAACGGCCTAGGGGAAAAGTACGCATACCGTTGTAATCGGGCGAGTTTCTACTTTCAGATGCAACAGAAATTTTGCGGATTGGTCAATCCGTTCGCGAGATAAGGCAGTTTGGAGGTAAGAAACGCTTGAGAAACTCAAAATTTTCGCAGTTCTGATGCTCGAAACGAATAACTAGAACGGCCTAGGGGAAAAGTACGTATACCGTTGTAATCGGGCGAGCTTCTACTTTCAGATGCAACAGAAATTTTGCGGATTGGTCAATCCGTTCGCGAGATATGGCAGTTTGGAAGTAAGCAACGCTTGAGAAACTCAAAATTTTCGCAGTTCTGTTGCTCGACACGAATAACTAGAACGGCCTAGGGGAAAAGTACGCATACAGTTGTAATCGGGCGAGTTTCTACTTTCAGATGCAACAGAAATTTTGCGGATTGGTCAATCCGTTCGCGAGATATGGCAGTTTGGAGGTAAGAAACGCTTGAGAAACTCAAAATTTTCGCAGTTCTGATGCTCGACAAGCATAACTAGAACGGCCTAGGGGAAAAGTACGCATACCGTTGTAATCGGGCGAGTTTCTACTTTCAGATGCAACAGAAATTTTGCGGATTGGTCAATCCATTCGCGAGATATGGCAGTTTGGAGGTAAGATACGCTTGAGAAATTCAAAATTTTTGCAGTTCTGATGCTCGAAACGAATAACTAGAACGGCCTAGGGGAAAAGTACGCATACCGTTGTATTCGGGCGAGTTTCTACCTTCAGATGCAACAGAAATTTTGCGGATTGGTCAATCCGTTCGCGAGATATGGCAGTTTGGAGGTAAGAAACGCTTGAGAAACTCAAAATTTTCGCAGTTCTGATGCTCGACAAGCATAACTAGAACGGTCTAGGGGAAAAGTACGCATGCCGTTGTAATCGAGCGAGTTTCTACTTTCAGATGCAACAGAAATTTTGCGGATTGGTCAATCCGTTCGCGAGATATGGCAGTTTGGATGTAAGAAACGCTTGAGAAACTCAACATTTTCGCAGTTCTGATGCTCGAAACGAATAACTAGAACGGCCTAGGGGAAAAGTACGCATACCGTTGTAATCGGGCGAGTTTCTACTTTCAGATGCAACAGAAATTTTGCGGATTGGTCATTCCGTTCGCGAGATATGGCAGTTTGGAGGTAAGAAACGCTTGAGAAACTCAAAATTTTCGCAGTTCTGATGCTCGAAACGAATAACAAGAACGGACTAGGGGAAAAGTACGCATACAGTTGTAATCGGGGGAGTTTCTACTTTCAGATGCAACAGAAATTTTGCGGATTGGTCAATCCGTTCGCGAGATATGGCAGTTTGGAGGTAAGAAACGCTTGAGAAACTCAAAATTTTCGCAGTTCTGATGCTCGAAACGAATAACTAGAACGGCCTAGGGGAAAAGTACGCATACCGTTGTAATCGGGCGAATTTCTACTTTCAGATGCAACAGAAATTTTGCGGATTGGTCATTCCGTTCGCGAGATATGGCAGTTTGGAGGTAAGAAACGCTTGAGAAACTCAAAATTTTCGCAGTTCTGATGCTCGAAACGAATAACAAGAACGGACTAGGGGAAAAGTACGCATACAGTTGTAATCGGGCGAGTTTCAACCTTCAGATGCAACAGAAATTTTGCGGATTGGTCAATCCGTTCGCGAGATATGGCAGTTTGGAGGTAAGAAACGCTTGAGAAACTCAAAATTTTCGCAGTTCTGATGCTCGAAACGAATAACAAGAACGGACTAGGGGAAAAGTACGCATACAGTTGTAATCGGGCGAGTTTCAACCTTCAGATGCAACAGAAATTTTGCGGATTGGTCAATCCGTTCGCGAGATATGGCAGTTTGGAAGTAAGAAACGCTTGAGATACTCAAAATTTTCGCAGTTCTGATGCTCGAAACGAATAACTATAACGGACTAGGGGAAAAGTACGCATACAGTTGTAATCGGGCGAGTTTCAACCTTCAGATGCAACAGAAATTTTGCGGATTGGTCAATCCGTTCGCGAGATATGGCAGTTTGGAGGTAAGAAACGCTTGAGAAACTCAAAATTTTCGCAGTTCTGATGCTCGAAACGAATAACAAGAACGGACTAGGGGAAAAGTACGCATACAGTTGTAATTGGGCGAGTTTCAACCTTCAGATGCAACAGAAATTTTGCGGATTGGTCAATCCGTTCGCGAGATATGGCAGTTTGGAAGTAAGAAACGCTTGAGATACTCAAAATTTTCGCAGTTCTGATGCTCGAAGCGAGTAACTAGAACGGCCTAGGGGAAAAGTACTCATAGTGTTGTAATCGGGCGAGTTTCTACTTTCAGATGCAACAGAAATTTTGCGGATTGGTCAATCCGTTCGCGAGATATGGCAGTTTGGAGGTAAGAAACGCTTGAGAAACTCAATATTTTCGCAGTTCTGATGCTCGAAACGAATAACCAGAACGGCCTAGGGGAAAAGTACGCATACTGTTGTAATCGAGCGAGTTTCTACCTTCAGATGCAACAGAAATTTTGCGGATTGGTCAAACCGTTCGCGAGATATGGCAATTTGGAGGTACGAAACGCTTGAGAAACTCAAAATTTTCGCAGTTCTGATGCTCGAAACGAATAACTAGAACGGCCTAGGGGAAAAGTGCGCATACCGTTGCAATCGGGCGTGTTTCTACTTTCAGATGCAACAGAAATTTTGCGGATTGGTCAATCCGTTCGCGAGACATCACAGTTTGGAGGTAAGAAACGCTCGAGAAACTCAAAATTTTCGCAGTTCTGATGCTCGAAACGAATAACTAGAACGGCCTAGGGGAAAAGTACGCATAGTGTTGTAATCGGTCGAGTTTTTACTTTCAGATGCAACAGAAATTTTGCGGATTGGTCAATCCGTTCGCGAGATATGGCAGTTTGGATGTAAGAAACGCTCGAGAAACTCAAAATTTTCGCAGATCTGATGCTCGACAAGCATAACTAGAACGGCCTAGGGGAAAAGTACGCATAGTGTTGTAATCGGGCGAGTTTCTACTTTCAGATGCAACAGAAATTTTGCGGATTGGTCAATCCGTTCGCGAGATATGGCAGTTTGGAGGTAAGCAACGCTTGAAAAACTCAAAATTTTCGCAATTCTGTTGCCCGAAACGAATAACTAGAACGGGCTAGGGGAAAAGTACGCATACCGTTGTAATCGGCGAGTTTCTACTTTCAGATGCAACAGAAATTTTGCGGAATGGTCAATCCGTTCGCGAGATATGGCAGTTTGGAAGTAAGAAACGCTTGAGAAACTCAAAATTTTCGCAGTTCTGATGCTCGAAACGAATAACTAGAACGGCCTAGGGGAAAAGTACGCATAGTGTTGTAATCGGGCGAGTTTCTACTTTCAGATGCAACAGAAATTTTGCGGATTGGTCAATCCGTTCGCGAGATATGGCAGTTTGGAGGTAAGAAACGCTCGAGAAACTCAAAATTTTCGCAGTTCTGATGCTCGACAAGCATAACTAGAACGGCCTAGGGGAAAAGTACGCACACCGTTGTAATCGGGCGAGTTTCTACTTTCAGATGCAACAGAAATTTTGCGTATTGGTCAATCCGTTCGCGAGATATGGCAGTTTGGAGGTAGGCAACGCTTGAAAAACTCAAAATTTTCGCAGTTCTGATGCTCGAAACGAATAAATAGAACGGGCTAGGGGAAAAGTACGCATACAGTTGTAATTGGGCGAGTTTCAACCTTCAGATGCAACAGAAATTTTGCGGATTGGTCAATCCGTTCGCGAGATATGGCAGTTTGGAAGTAAGAAACGCTTGAGATACTCAAAATTTTCGCAGTTCTGATGCTCGAAACGAGTAACTAGAACGGCCTAGGGGAAAAGTACTCATAGTGTTGTAATCGGGCGAGTTTCTACTTTCAGATGCAACAGAAATTTTGCGGATTGGTCAATCCGTTCGCGAGATATGGCAGTTTGGAGGTAAGAAACGCTTGAGAAACTCAATATTTTCGCAGTTCTGATGCTCGAAACGAATAACCAGAACGGCCTAGGGGAAAAGTACGCATACTGTTGTAATCGAGCGAGTTTCTACCTTCAGATGCAACAGAAATTTTGCGGATTGGTCAAACCGTTCGCGAGATATGGCAATTTGGAGGTACGAAACGCTTGAGAAACTCAAAATTTTCGCAGTTCTGATGCTCGAAACGAATAACTAGAACGGCCTAGGGGAGAAGTGCGCATACCGTTGCAATCGGGCGTGTTTCTACTTTCAGATGCAACAGAAATTTTGCGGATTGGTCAATCCGTTCGCGAGACATCACAGTTTGGAGGTAAGAAACGCTCGAGAAACTCAAAATTTTCGCAGTTCTGATGCTCGAAACGAATAACTAGAACGGCCTAGGGGAAAAGTACGCATAGTGTTGTAATCGGGCGAGTTTTTACTTTCAGATGCAACAGAAATTTTGCGGATTGGTCAATCCGTTCGCGAGATATGGCAGTTTGGATGTAAGAAACGCTCGAGAAACTCAAAATTTTCGCAGATCTGATGCTCGACAAGCATAACTAGAACGGCCTAGGGGAAAAGTACGCATAGTGTTGTAATCGGGCGAGTTTCTACTTTCAGATGCAACAGAAATTTTGCGGATTGGTCAATCCGTTCGCGAGATATGGCAGTTTGGAGGTAAGCAACGCTTGAAAAACTCAAAATTTTCGCAATTCTGTTGCCCGAAACGAATAACTAGAACGGGCTAGGGGAAAAGTACGCATACCGTTGTAATCGGCGAGTTTCTACTTTCAGATGCAACAGAAATTTTGCGGAATGGTCAATCCGTTCGCGAGATATGGCAGTTTGGAAGTAAGAAACGCTTGAGAAACTCAAAATTTTCGCAGTTCTGATGCTCGAAACGAATAACTAGAACGGCCTAGGGGAAAAGTACGCATAGTGTTGTAATCGGGCGAGTTTTTACTTTCAGATGCAACAGAAATTTTGCGGATTGGTCAATCCGTTCGCGAGATATGGCAGTTTGGATGTAAGAAACGCTCGAGAAACTCAAAATTTTCGCAGATCTGATGCTCGACAAGCATAACTAGAACGGCCTAGGGGAAAAGTACGCATAGTGTTGTAATCGGGCGAGTTTCTACTTTCAGATGCAACAGAAATTTTGCGGATTGGTCAATCCGTTCGCGAGATATGGCAGTTTGGAGGTAAGCAACGCTTGAAAAACTCAAAATTTTCGCAATTCTGTTGCCCGAAACGAATAACTAGAACGGGCTAGGGGAAAAGTACGCATACCGTTGTAATCGGCGAGTTTCTACTTTCAGATGCAACAGAAATTTTGCGGAATGGTCAATCCGTTCGCGAGATATGGCAGTTTGGAAGTAAGAAAGGCTTGAGAAACTCAAAATTTTCGCAGTTCTGATGCTCGAAACGAATAACTAGAACGGCCTAGGGGAAAAGTACGCATAGTGTTGTAATCGGGCGAGTTTCTACTTTCAGATGCAACAGAAATTTTGCGGATTGGTCAATCCGTTCGCGAGATATGGCAGTTTGGAGGTAAGAAACGCTCGAGAAACTCAAAATTTTCGCAGTTCTGATGCTCGACAAGCATAACTAGAACGGCCTAGGGGAAAAGTACGCACACCGTTGTAATCGGGCGAGTTTCTACTTTCAGATGCAACAGAAATTTTGCGTATTGGTCAATCCGTTCGCGAGATATGGCAGTTTGGAGGTAGGCAACGCTTGAAAAACTCAAAATTTTCGCAGATCTGATGCTCGACAAGCATAACTAGAACGGCCTAGGGGAAAAGTACGCATAGTGTTGTAATCGGGCGAGTTTCTACTTTCAGATGCAACAGAAATTTTGCGGATTGGTCAATCCGTTCGCGAGATATGGCAGTTTGGAGGTAAGCAACGCTTGAAAAACTCAAAATTTTCGCAATTCTGTTGCCCGAAACGAATAACTAGAACGGGCTAGGGGAAAAGTACGCATACCGTTGTAATCGGCGAGTTTCTACTTTCAGATGCAACAGAAATTTTGCGGAATGGTCAATCCGTTCGCGAGATATGGCAGTTTGGAAGTAAGAAACGCTTGAGAAACTCAAAATTTTCGCAGTTCTGATGCTCGAAACGAATAACTAGAACGGCCTAGGGGAAAAGTACGCATAGTGTTGTAATCGGGCGAGTTTCTACTTTCAGATGCAACAGAAATTTTGCGGATTGGTCAATCCGTTCGCGAGATATGGCAGTTTGGAGGTAAGAAACGCTCGAGAAACTCAAAATTTTCGCAGTTCTGATGCTCGACAAGCATAACTAGAACGGCCTAGGGGAAAAGTACGCACACCGTTGTAATCGGGCGAGTTTCTACTTTCAGATGCAACAGAAATTTTGCGTATTGGTCAATCCGTTCGCGAGATATGGCAGTTTGGAGGTAGGCAACGCTTGAAAAACTCAAAATTTTCGCAGTTCTGTTGCTCGAAACGAATAAATAGAACGGGCTAGGGGAAAAGTACGCATACCGTTGTAATCGGGCGAGTTTCAACCTTCAGATGCAACAGAAATTTTGCGGATTGGTCAATCCGTTCGCGAGATATGGCAGTTTGGAGGTAAGAAACGCTTGAGAAACTCAAAATTTTCGCAGTTCTGATGCTCGAAACGAATAACAAGAACGGACTAGGGGAAAAGTACGCATACAGTTGTAATTGGGCGAGTTTCAACCTTCAGATGCAACAGAAATTTTGCGGATTGGTCAATCCGTTCGCGAGATATGGCAGTTTGGAAGTAAGAAACGCTTGAGATACTCAAAATTTTCGCAGTTCTGATGCTCGAAACGAGTAACTAGAACGGCCTAGGGGAAAAGTACTCATAGTGTTGTAATCGGGCGAGTTTCTACTTTCAGATGCAACAGAAATTTTGCGGATTGGTCAATCCGTTCGCGAGATATGGCAGTTTGGAGGTAAGAAACGCTTGAGAAACTCAATATTTTCGCAGTTCTGATGCTCGAAACGAATAACCAGAACGGCCTAGGGGAAAAGTACGCATACTGTTGTAATCGAGCGAGTTTCTACCTTCAGATGCAACAGAAATTTTGCGGATTGGTCAAACCGTTCGCGAGATATGGCAATTTGGAGGTACGAAACGCTTGAGAAACTCAAAATTTTCGCAGTTCTGATGCTCGAAACGAATAACTAGAACGGCCTAGGGGAAAAGTGCGCATACCGTTGCAATCGGGCGTGTTTCTACTTTCAGATGCAACAGAAATTTTGCGGATTGGTCAATCCGTTCGCGAGACATCACAGTTTGGAGGTAAGAAACGCTCGAGAAACTCAAAATTTTCGCAGTTCTGATGCTCGAAACGAATAACTAGAACGGCCTAGGGGAAAAGTACGCATAGTGTTGTAATCGGGCGAGTTTTTACTTTCAGATGCAACAGAAATTTTGCGGATTGGTCAATCCGTTCGCGAGATATGGCAGTTTGGATGTAAGAAACGCTCGAGAAACTCAAAATTTTCGCAGATCTGATGCTCGACAAGCATAACTAGAACGGCCTAGGGGAAAAGTACGCATAGTGTTGTAATCGGGCGAGTTTCTACTTTCAGATGCAACAGAAATTTTGCGGATTGGTCAATCCGTTCGCGAGATATGGCAGTTTGGAGGTAAGCAACGCTTGAGAAATTCAAAATTTTCACAGTTCTGATGCTCGAAACGAATAACCAGAACGGCCTAGGGGAAAAGTACGCACACCGTTGTAATCGGGCGAGTTTCTGCTTTCAGATGCATCAGAAATTTTGCGGATTGGTCAATCCGTTCGCGAGATGTGGCAGTTTGTAGGTAAGAAACGCTTGAGAAACTCAAAACTTTCGCAGTTCTGATGCTCGAAACGAATAACCAGAACGGCCTAGCGGAAAAGTACGCATACCGTTGTAATCGGGCGAGTTTCTACTTTCAGATGCAACCGAAATTTTGCGGATTGGTCAATCCGTTCGCGAGATATGGCAGTTTGGAGGTAAGAAACGCTTGAGAAACTCAAAATTTTCGCAGTTCTGATGCTCGAAACGAATAACTAGAACGGCCTAGGGGAAAAGTACGCATACCGTTGTAATCGGGCGAGTTTCTACTTTCAGATGCAACAGAAATTTTGCGGGTTGGTCAATTCGTTCGCGAGATATGGCAGTTTGGAGGTAAGAAACGCTTGAGAAACTCAAAATTTTCGCAGTTCTGATGCTCGAAACGAATAACTAGAACGGACTAGGGGAAAAGTACGCATACAGTTGTAATCGGGCGAGTTTCTACTTTCAGATGTAACAGAAATTTTGCGGATTGGTCAATCCGTTCGCGAGATATGGCAGTTTGGAGGTAAGAAACGCTTGAGAAACGCAAAATTTTCGCAGTTCTGATGCTCGAAACGAATAACTAGAACGGCCTAGGGGAAAAGTACGCATACCGTTGTAATCGGGCGAGTTTCTGCTTTCAGATGCATCAGAAATTTTGCGGATTGGTCAATCCGTTCGCGAGATGTGGCAGTTTGTAGGTAAGAAACGCTTGAGAAACTCAAAACTTTCGCAGTTCTGATGCTCGAAACGAATATCTAGAACGGCCTAGGGGAAAAGTACGCATACCGCTGTAATCGGGCGAGTTTCCACCTTCAGATGCAACAGAAATTTTGCGGATTGGTCAATCCGTTCGCGAGATATGGCAGTTTGGAAGTGAGAAACGCTTGAGATACTCAAAATTTTCGCAGTTCTGATGCTCGAAACGAATAACTAGAACGGCCTAGGGGAAAAGTACGCATACCGTTGTAATCGGGCGAGTTTCTACCTTCAGATGCAACAGAAATTTTGCGGATTGGTCAATCCGTTCGCGAGATATGGCAGTTTGGAAGTAAGAAACGCTTGAGAAACTCAAAATTTTCGCAGTTCTGATGCTCGAAACGAATAACTAGAACGGCCTAGGGGAAAAGTACGCATACCGTTGTAATCGGGCGAGTTTCTACTTTCAGATGCAACAGAAATTTTGCGGATTGGTCAATCCGTTCGCGAGATATGGCAGTTTGGAGGTAAGAAACGCTTGAGAAACTCAAAATTTTCGCAGTTCTGATGCTCGAAGCGAATAACTAGAACGGCCTAGGGGAAAAGTACGTATACCGTTGTAATCGGGCGAGTTTCTACTTTCAGATGCAACAGAAATTTTGCGGATTGGTCAATCCGTTCGCGAGATATGGCAGTTTGGAGGTAAGAAACGCTTGAGAAATTCAAAATTTTCACAGTTCTGATGCTCGAAACGAATAACCAGAACGGCCTAGGGGAAAAGTACGCACACCGTTGTAATCGGGCGAGTTTCTACTTTCAGATGCAACAGAAATTTTGCGGATTGGTCAATCCGTTCGCGAGATATGGCAGTTTGGAGGTAAGAAACGCTTGAGAAACTCAAAATTTTCGCAGTTCTGATGCTCGAAACGAATAACCAGCACGGCCTAGGGGGAAAGTACGCATACCGTTGTAATCGGGCGAGTTTCTACCTTCAGATGCAACAGAAATTTTGCGGATTGGTCAAACCGTTCGCGAGATATGGCAGTTTGGAGGTACGAAACGCTTGAGAAACTCAAAATTTTCGCAGTTCTGATGCTCGAAACGAATAACCAGAACGGCCTAGGGGAAAAGTACGCATACCGTTGTAATCGGGCGAGTTTCTACCTTCAGATGCAACAGAAATTTTGCGGATTTGTCAATCCGTACGCGAGATATGGCAGTTTGGAAGTAAGAAACGCTTGAGAAACTCAAAATTTTCGCAGTTCTGATGCTCAAAACGAATAACTAGAACGGCCTAGGGGAAAAGTACGCATACCGTTGTAATCGGGCGAGTTTCTACTTTCAGATGCAACAGAAATTTTGCGGATTGGTCAATCCGTTCGCGAGATAAGGCAGTTTGGAGGTAAGAAACGCTTGAGAAACTCAAAATTTTCGCAGTTCTGATGCTCGAAACGAATAACTAGAACGGCCTAGGGGAAAAGTACGTATACCGTTGTAATCGGGCGAGCTTCTACTTTCAGATGCAACAGAAATTTTGCGGATTGGTCAATCCGTTCGCGAGATATGGCAGTTTGGAAGTAAGCAACGCTTGAGAAACTCAAAATTTTCGCAGTTCTGTTGCTCGACACGAATAACTAGAACGGCCTAGGGGAAAAGTACGCATACAGTTGTAATCGGGCGAGTTTCTACTTTCAGATGCAACAGAAATTTTGCGGATTGGTCAATCCGTTCGCGAGATATGGCAGTTTGGAGGTAAGAAACGCTTGAGAAACTCAAAATTTTCGCAGTTCTGATGCTCGACAAGCATAACTAGAACGGCCTAGGGGAAAAGTACGCATACCGTTGTAATCGGGCGAGTTTCTACTTTCAGATGCAACAGAAATTTTGCGGATTGGTCAATCCATTCGCGAGATATGGCAGTTTGGAGGTAAGATACGCTTGAGAAATTCAAAATTTTTGCAGTTCTGATGCTCGAAACGAATAACTAGAACGGCCTAGGGGAAAAGTACGCATACCGTTGTATTCGGGCGAGTTTCTACCTTCAGATGCAACAGAAATTTTGCGGATTGGTCAATCCGTTCGCGAGATATGGCAGTTTGGAGGTAAGAAACGCTTGAGAAACTCAAAATTTTCGCAGTTCTGATGCTCGACAAGCATAACTAGAACGGTCTAGGGGAAAAGTACGCATGCCGTTGTAATCGAGCGAGTTTCTACTTTCAGATGCAACAGAAATTTTGCGGATTGGTCAATCCGTTCGCGAGATATGGCAGTTTGGAGGTAAGAAACGCTTGAGAAACTCAACATTTTCGCAGTTCTGATGCTCGAAACGAATAACTAGAACGGCCTAGGGGAAAAGTACGCATACCGTTGTAATCGGGCGAGTTTCTACTTTCAGATGCAACAGAAATTTTGCGGATTGGTCATTCCGTTCGCGAGATATGGCAGTTTGGAGGTAAGAAACGCTTGAGAAACTCAAAATTTTCGCAGTTCTGATGCTCGAAACGAATAACAAGAACGGACTAGGGGAAAAGTACGCATACAGTTGTAATCGGGGGAGTTTCTACTTTCAGATGCAACAGAAATTTTGCGGATTGGTCAATCCGTTCGCGAGATATGGCAGTTTGGAGGTAAGAAACGCTTGAGAAACTCAAAATTTTCGCAGTTCTGATGCTCGAAAC
Source organism: Ptiloglossa arizonensis (assembly GCF_051014685.1). NCBI lineage: Eukaryota > Metazoa > Arthropoda > Insecta > Hymenoptera > Colletidae > Ptiloglossa > Ptiloglossa arizonensis. Next base: position 3,134,637 of record NW_027478386.1, read on the forward strand.
GAATAACTAGAACGGCCTAGGGGAAAAGTACGCATACCGTTGTAATCGGGCGAATTTCTACTTTCAGATGCAACAGAAATTTTGCGGATTGGTCATTCCGTTCGCGAGATATGGCAGTTTGGAGGTAAGAAACGCTTGAGAAACTCAAAATTTTCGCAGTTCTGATGCTCGAAACGAATAACAAGAACGGACTAGGGGAAAAGTACGCATACAGTTGTAATCGGGCGAGTTTCAACCTTCAGATGCAACAGAAATTTTGCGGATTGGTCAATCCGTTCGCGAGATATGGCAGTTTGGAGGTAAGAAACGCTTGAGAAACTCAAAATTTTCGCAGTTCTGATGCTCGAAACGAATAACAAGAACGGACTAGGGGAAAAGTACGCATACAGTTGTAATCGGGCGAGTTTCAACCTTCAGATGCAACAGAAATTTTGCGGATTGGTCAATCCGTTCGCGAGATATGGCAGTTTGGAAGTAAGAAACGCTTGAGATACTCAAAATTTTCGCAGTTCTGATGCTCGAAACGAATAACAAGAACGGACTAGGGGAAAAGTACGCATACAGTTGTAATCGGGCGAGTTTCAACCTTCAGATGCAACAGAAATTTTGCGGATTGGTCAATCCGTTCGCGAGATATGGCAGTTTGGAGGTAAGAAACGCTTGAGAAACTCAAAATTTTCGCAGTTCTGATGCTCGAAACGAATAACAAGAACGGACTAGGGGAAAAGTACGCATACAGTTGTAATTGGGCGAGTTTCAACCTTCAGATGCAACAGAAATTTTGCGGATTGGTCAATCCGTTCGCGAGATATGGCAGTTTGGAAGTAAGAAACGCTTGAGATACTCAAAATTTTCGCAGTTCTGATGCTCGAAACGAGTAACTAGAACGGCCTAGGGGAAAAGTACTCATAGTGTTGTAATCGGGCGAGTTTCTACTTTCAGATGCAACAGAAATTTTGCGGATTGGTCAATCCGTTCGCGAGATATGGCAGTTTGGAGGTAAGAAACGCTTGAGAAACTCAATATTTTCGCAGTTCTGATGCTCGAAACGAATAACCAGAACGGCCTAGGGGAAAAGTACGCATACTGTTGTAATCGAGCGAGTTTCTACCTTCAGATGCAACAGAAATTTTGCGGATTGGTCAAACCGTTCGCGAGATATGGCAATTTGGAGGTACGAAACGCTTGAGAAACTCAAAATTTTCGCAGTTCTGATGCTCGAAACGAATAACTAGAACGGCCTAGGGGAAAAGTGCGCATACCGTTGCAATCGGGCGTGTTTCTACTTTCAGATGCAACAGAAATTTTGCGGATTGGTCAATCCGTTCGCGAGACATCACAGTTTGGAGGTAAGAAACGCTCGAGAAACTCAAAATTTTCGCAGTTCTGATGCTCGAAACGAATAACTAGAACGGCCTAGGGGAAAAGTACGCATAGTGTTGTAATCGGGCGAGTTTTTACTTTCAGATGCAACAGAAATTTTGCGGATTGGTCAATCCGTTCGCGAGATATGGCAGTTTGGATGTAAGAAACGCTCGAGAAACTCAAAATTTTCGCAGATCTGATGCTCGACAAGCATAACTAGAACGGCCTAGGGGAAAAGTACGCATAGTGTTGTAATCGGGCGAGTTTCTACTTTCAGATGCAACAGAAATTTTGCGGATTGGTCAATCCGTTCGCGAGATATGGCAGTTTGGAGGTAAGCAACGCTTGAAAAACTCAAAATTTTCGCAATTCTGTTGCCCGAAACGAATAACTAGAACGGGCTAGGGGAAAAGTACGCATACCGTTGTAATCGGCGAGTTTCTACTTTCAGATGCAACAGAAATTTTGCGGAATGGTCAATCCGTTCGCGAGATATGGCAGTTTGGAAGTAAGAAACGCTTGAGAAACTCAAAATTTTCGCAGTTCTGATGCTCGAAACGAATAACTAGAACGGCCTAGGGGAAAAGTACGCATAGTGTTGTAATCGGGCGAGTTTTTACTTTCAGATGCAACAGAAATTTTGCGGATTGGTCAATCCGTTCGCGAGATATGGCAGTTTGGATGTAAGAAACGCTCGAGAAACTCAAAATTTTCGCAGATCTGATGCTCGACAAGCATAACTAGAACGGCCTAGGGGAAAAGTACGCATAGTGTTGTAATCGGGCGAGTTTCTACTTTCAGATGCAACAGAAATTTTGCGGATTGGTCAATCCGTTCGCGAGATATGGCAGTTTGGAGGTAAGCAACGCTTGAAAAACTCAAAATTTTCGCAATTCTGTTGCCCGAAACGAATAACTAGAACGGGCTAGGGGAAAAGTACGCATACCGTTGTAATCGGCGAGTTTCTACTTTCAGATGCAACAGAAATTTTGCGGAATGGTCAATCCGTTCGCGAGATATGGCAGTTTGGAAGTAAGAAACGCTTGAGAAACTCAAAATTTTCGCAGTTCTGATGCTCGAAACGAATAACTAGAACGGCCTAGGGGAAAAGTACGCATAGTGTTGTAATCGGGCGAGTTTCTACTTTCAGATGCAACAGAAATTTTGCGGATTGGTCAATCCGTTCGCGAGATATGGCAGTTTGGAGGTAAGAAACGCTCGAGAAACTCAAAATTTTCGCAGTTCTGATGCTCGACAAGCATAACTAGAACGGCCTAGGGGAAAAGTACGCACACCGTTGTAATCGGGCGAGTTTCTACTTTCAGATGCAACAGAAATTTTGCGTATTGGTCAATCCGTTCGCGAGATATGGCAGTTTGGAGGTAGGCAACGCTTGAAAAACTCAAAATTTTCGCAGTTCTGTTGCTCGAAACGAATAAATAGAACGGGCTAGGGGAAAAGTACGCACACCGTTGTAATCGGGCGAGTTTCAACCTTCAGATGCAACAGAAATTTTGCGGATTGGTCAATCCGTTCGCGAGATATGGCAGTTTGGAGGTAAGAAACGCTTGAGAAACTCAAAATTTTCGCAGTTCTGATGCTCGAAACGAATAACAAGAACGGACTAGGGGAAAAGTACGCATACAGTTGTAATTGGGCGAGTTTCAACCTTCAGATGCAAGAGAAATTTTGCGGATTGGTCAATCCGTTCGCGAGATATGGCAGTTTGGAAGTAAGAAACGCTTGAGATACTCAAAATTTTCGCAGTTCTGATGCTCGAAACGAGTAACTAGAACGGCCTAGGGGAAAAGTACTCATAGTGTTGTAATCGGGCGAGTTTCTACTTTCAGATGCAACAGAAATTTTGCGGATTGGTCAATCCGTTCGCGAGATATGGCAGTTTGGAGGTAAGAAACGCTTGAGAAACTCAATATTTTCGCAGTTCTGATGCTCGAAACGAATAACCAGAACGGCCTAGGGGAAAAGTACGCATACTGTTGTAATCGAGCGAGTTTCTACCTTCAGATGCAACAGAAATTTTGCGGATTGGTCAAACCGTTCGCGAGATATGGCAATTTGGAGGTACGAAACGCTTGAGAAACTCAAAATTTTCGCAGTTCTGATGCTCGAAACGAATAACTAGAACGGCCTAGGGGAAAAGTGCGCATACCGTTGCAATCGGGCGTGTTTCTACTTTCAGATGCAACAGAAATTTTGCGGATTGGTCAATCCGTTCGCGAGACATCACAGTTTGGAGGTAAGAAACGCTCGAGAAACTCAAAATTTTCGCAGTTCTGATGCTCGAAACGAATAACTAGAACGGCCTAGGGGAAAAGTACGCATAGTGTTGTAATCGGGCGAGTTTTTACTTTCAGATGCAACAGAAATTTTGCGGATTGGTCAATCCGTTCGCGAGATATGGCAGTTTGGATGTAAGAAACGCTCGAGAAACTCAAAATTTTCGCAGATCTGATGCTCGACAAGCATAACTAGAACGGCCTAGGGGAAAAGTACGCATAGTGTTGTAATCGGGCGAGTTTCTACTTTCAGATGCAACAGAAATTTTGCGGATTGGTCAATCCGTTCGCGAGATATGGCAGTTTGGAGGTAAGCAACGCTTGAAAAACTCAAAATTTTCGCAATTCTGTTGCCCGAAACGAATAACTAGAACGGGCTAGGGGAAAAGTACGCATACCGTTGTAATCGGCGAGTTTCTACTTTCAGATGCAACAGAAATTTTGCGGAATGGTCAATCCGTTCGCGAGATATGGCAGTTTGGAAGTAAGAAACGCTTGAGAAACTCAAAATTTTCGCAGTTCTGATGCTCGAAACGAATAACTAGAACGGCCTAGGGGAAAAGTACGCATAGTGTTGTAATCGGGCGAGTTTTTACTTTCAGATGCAACAGAAATTTTGCGGATTGGTCAATCCGTTCGCGAGATATGGCAGTTTGGATGTAAGAAACGCTCGAGAAACTCAAAATTTTCGCAGATCTGATGCTCGACAAGCATAACTAGAACGGCCTAGGGGAAAAGTACGCATAGTGTTGTAATCGGGCGAGTTTCTACTTTCAGATGCAACAGAAATTTTGCGGATTGGTCAATCCGTTCGCGAGATATGGCAGTTTGGAGGTAAGCAACGCTTGAAAAACTCAAAATTTTCGCAATTCTGTTGCCCGAAACGAATAACTAGAACGGGCTAGGGGAAAAGTACGCATACCGTTGTAATCGGCGAGTTTCTACTTTCAGATGCAACAGAAATTTTGCGGAATGGTCAATCCGTTCGCGAGATATGGCAGTTTGGAAGTAAGAAACGCTTGAGAAACTCAAAATTTTCGCAGTTCTGATGCTCGAAACGAATAACTAGAACGGCCTAGGGGAAAAGTACGCATAGTGTTGTAATCGGGCGAGTTTCTACTTTCAGATGCAACAGAAATTTTGCGGATTGGTCAATCCGTTCGCGAGATATGGCAGTTTGGAGGTAAGAAACGCTCGAGAAACTCAAAATTTTCGCAGTTCTGATGCTCGACAAGCATAACTAGAACGGCCTAGGGGAAAAGTACGCACACCGTTGTAATCGGGCGAGTTTCTACTTTCAGATGCAACAGAAATTTTGCGTATTGGTCAATCCGTTCGCGAGATATGGCAGTTTGGAGGTAGGCAACGCTTGAAAAACTCAAAATTTTCGCAGATCTGATGCTCGACAAGCATAACTAGAACGGCCTAGGGGAAAAGTACGCATAGTGTTGTAATCGGGCGAGTTTCTACTTTCAGATGCAACAGAAATTTTGCGGATTGGTCAATCCGTTCGCGAGATATGGCAGTTTGGAGGTAAGCAACGCTTGAAAAACTCAAAATTTTCGCAATTCTGTTGCCCGAAACGAATAACTAGAACGGGCTAGGGGAAAAGTACGCATACCGTTGTAATCGGCGAGTTTCTACTTTCAGATGCAACAGAAATTTTGCGGAATGGTCAATCCGTTCGCGAGATATGGCAGTTTGGAAGTAAGAAACGCTTGAGAAACTCAAAATTTTCGCAGTTCTGATGCTCGAAACGAATAACTAGAACGGCCTAGGGGAAAAGTACGCATAGTGTTGTAATCGGGCGAGTTTCTACTTTCAGATGCAACAGAAATTTTGCGGATTGGTCAATCCGTTCGCGAGATATGGCAGTTTGGAGGTAAGAAACGCTCGAGAAACTCAAAATTTTCGCAGTTCTGATGCTCGACAAGCATAACTAGAACGGCCTAGGGGAAAAGTACGCATACCGTTGTAATCGGGCGAGTTTCTACTTTCAGATGCAACAGAAATTTTGCGTATTGGTCAATCCGTTCGCGAGATATGGCAGTTTGGAGGTAGGCAACGCTTGAAAAACTCAAAATTTTCGCAGTTCTGTTGCTCGAAACGAATAAATAGAACGGGCTAGGGGAAAAGTACGCATACCGTTGTAATCGGGCGAGTTTCAACCTTCAGATGCAACAGAAATTTTGCGGATTGGTCAATCCGTTCGCGAGATATGGCAGTTTGGAGGTAAGAAACGCTTGAGAAACTCAAAATTTTCGCAGTTCTGATGCTCGAAACGAATAACAAGAACGGACTAGGGGAAAAGTACGCATACAGTTGTAATTGGGCGAGTTTCAACCTTCAGATGCAACAGAAATTTTGCGGATTGGTCAATCCGTTCGCGAGATATGGCAGTTTGGAAGTAAGAAACGCTTGAGATACTCAAAATTTTCGCAGTTCTGATGCTCGAAACGAGTAACTAGAACGGCCTAGGGGAAAAGTACTCATAGTGTTGTAATCGGGCGAGTTTCTACTTTCAGATGCAACAGAAATTTTGCGGATTGGTCAATCCGTTCGCGAGATATGGCAGTTTGGAGGTAAGAAACGCTTGAGAAACTCAATATTTTCGCAGTTCTGATGCTCGAAACGAATAACCAGAACGGCCTAGGGGAAAAGTACGCATACTGTTGTAATCGAGCGAGTTTCTACCTTCAGATGCAACAGAAATTTTGCGGATTGGTCAAACCGTTCGCGAGATATGGCAATTTGGAGGTACGAAACGCTTGAGAAACTCAAAATTTTCGCAGTTCTGATGCTCGAAACGAATAACTAGAACGGCCTAGGGGAAAAGTGCGCATACCGTTGCAATCGGGCGTGTTTCTACTTTCAGATGCAACAGAAATTTTGCGGATTGGTCAATCCGTTCGCGAGACATCACAGTTTGGAGGTAAGAAACGCTCGAGAAACTCAAAATTTTCGCAGTTCTGATGCTCGAAACGAATAACTACAACGGCCTAGGGGAAAAGTACGCATAGTGTTGTAATCGGGCGAGTTTTTACTTTCAGATGCAACAGAAATTTTGCGGATTGGTCAATCCGTTCGCGAGATATGGCAGTTTGGATGTAAGAAACGCTCGAGAAACTCAAAATTTTCGCAGATCTGATGCTCGACAAGCATAACTAGAACGGCCTAGGGGAAAAGTACGCATAGTGTTGTAATCGGGCGAGTTTCTACTTTCAGATGCAACAGAAATTTTGCGGATTGGTCAATCCGTTCGCGAGATATGGCAGTTTGGAGGTAAGCAACGCTTGAAAAACTCAAAATTTTCGCAATTCTGTTGCCCGAAACGAATAACTAGAACGGGCTAGGGGAAAAGTACGCATACCGTTGTAATCGGCGAGTTTCTACTTTCAGATGCAACAGAAATTTTGCGGAATGGTCAATCCGTTCGCGAGATATGGCAGTTTGGAAGTAAGAAACGCTTGAGAAACTCAAAATTTTCGCAGTTCTGATGCTCGAAACGAATAACTAGAACGGCCTAGGGGAAAAGTACGCACACCGTTGTAATCGGGCGAGTTTCTACTTTCAGATGCAACAGAAATTTTGCGTATTGGTCAATCCGTTCGCGAGATATGGCAGTTTGGAGGTAGGCAACGCTTGAAAAACTCAAAATTTTCGCAGTTCTGTTGCTCGAAACGAATAACTAGAACGGCCTAGGGGAAAAGTACGCACAGTGTTGTAATCGGGCGAGTTTCTACTTTCAGATGCAACAGAAATTTTGCGGATTGGTCAATCCGTTCGCGAGATATGGCAGTTTGGAGGTAGGCAACGCTTGAAAAACTCAAAATTTTCGCAGTTCTGTTGCTCGAAACGAATAAATAGAACGGGCTAGGGGAAAAGTACGCATACCGTTGTAATCGGGCGAGTTTCTACTTTCAGATGCAACAGAAATTTTGCGGATTGGTCAATCCGTTCGCGAGATACGGCAGTTTGGAGGTAAGCAACGCTTGAAAAACTCAAAATTTTCGCAGTTCTGTTGCTCGAAACGAATAACTAGAACGGCCTAGGGGAAAAGTACGCATAGTGTTGTAATCGGGCGAGTTTCTACTTTCAGATGCAACAGAAATTTTGCGGATTGGTCAATCCGTTCGCGAGATATGGCAGTTTGGAGGTAAGAAACGCTTGAGAAACTCAAAATTTTCGCAGTTCTGATGCTCGAAACGAATAACTAGAACGGCCTAGGGGAAAAGTACGAATAGTGTTATAATCGGGCGAGTTTCTACTTTCAGATGCAACTGAAATTGTGCGGATTGGTCAATCCGTTCGCGAGATATGGCAGTTTGGAAGTAAGAAACGCTTGAGAAACTCAAAATTTTCGCAGTTCTGTTGCTCGAAAAGAATAACTAGAACGGGATAGGGGAAAAGTACGCATACCGTTGTAATCGGGCGAGTTTCTACTTTCAGATGCAACAGAAATTTTGCGGATTGGTGAATCCGTTCGCGAGATATGGCAGTTTGGATGTAAGAAACGCTTGAGAAACTCAAAATTTTCGCAGTTCTGATGCTCGAAACGAATAACTAGAACGGCCTAGGGGAAAAGTACGCACACCGTTGTAATCGGGCGAGTTTCTGCTTTCAGATGCAACAGAAATTTTGCGGATTGGTCAATCCGTTCGCGAGATATGGCAGTTTGGAGGTAAGCAACGCTTGAGAAACTCACAATTTTCGCAGTTCTGTTGCTCGAAACGAATAACTAGAACGGGCTAGGGGAAAAGTACGCATACAGTTGTAATCGGGAGAGTTTCTACTTTCAGATGCATCAGAAATTTTGCGGATTGGACAATCCGTTCGCGAGATGTGGCAGTTTGTAGGTGAGAAACGCTTGAGAAACTCAAAATTTTCGCAGTTCTGATGCTCGAAACGAATAACTAGAACGGCCTAGGGGAAAAGTACGCATACCGTTGTAATCGGGCGAGTTTCTACCTTCAGATGCAACAGAAATTTTGCGGATTGGTCAATCCGTTCGCGAGATATGGCAGTTTGGAAGTAAGAAACGCTTGAGAAACTCAAAATTTTCGCAGTTCTGATGCTCGAAACGAATAACTAGAACGGCCTAGGGGAAAAGTGCGCATACCGTTGCAATCGGGCGTGTTTCTACTTTCAGATGCAACAGAAATTTTGCGGATTGGTCAATCCGTTCGCGAGATATGGCAGTTTGGATGTAAGAAACGCTTGAGAAACTCAAAATTTTCGCAGTTCTGTTGGTCGAGACGAATAACTAGAACGGGCTTGGGGAATAGTACGCATACAGTTGTAATCGGGCGAATTTCTATTTTCAGATGCAACAGAAATTTTGCGGATTGGTCAATCCGTTCGCGAGACATCACAGTTTGGAGGTAAGAAACGCTCGAGAAACTCAAAATTTTCGCAGTTCTGATGCTCGAAACGAATAACTAGAACGGCCTAGGGGAAAAGTACGCATAGTGTTGTAATCGGGCGAGTTTTTACTTTCAGATGCAACAGAAATTTTGCGGATTGGTCAATCCGTTCGCGAGATATGGCAGTTTGGATGTAAGAAACGCTCGAGAAACTCAAAATTTTCGCAGATCTGATGCTCGACCAGCATAACTAGAACGGCCTAGGGGAAAAGTACGCATAGTGTTGTAATCGGGCGAGTTTCTACTTTCAGATGCAACAGAAATTTTGCGGATTGGTCAATCCGTTCGCGAGATATGGCAGTTTGGAGGTAAGCAACGCTTGAAAAACTCAAAATTTTCGCAGTTCTGTTGCCCGAAACGAATAACTAGAACGGGCTAGGGGAAAAGTACGCATACCGTTGTAATCGGCGAGTTTCTACTTTCAGATGCAACAGAAATTTTGCGGAATGGTCAATCCGTTCGCGAGATATGGCAGTTTGGAAGTAAGAAACGCTTGAGAAACTCAAAATTTTCGCAGTTCTGATGCTCGAAACGAATAACTAGAACGGCCTAGGGGAAAAGTACGCATAGTGTTGTAATCGGGCGAGTTTCTACTTTCAGATGCAACAGAAATTTTGCGGATTGGTCAACCCGTTCGCGAGATATGGCAGTTTGGAGGTAAGAAACGCTCGAGAAACTCAAAATTTTCGCAGTTCTGATGCTCGACAAGCATAACTAGAACGGCCTAGGGGAAAAGTACGCACACCGTTGTAATCGGGCGAGTTTCTACTTTCAGATGCAACAGAAATTTTGCGTATTGGTCAATCCGTTCGCGAGATATGGCAGTTTGGAGGTAGGCAACGCTTGAAAAACTCAAAATTTTCGCAGTTCTGTTGCTCGAAACGAATAAATAGAACGGGCTAGGGGAAAAGTACGCATACCGTTGTAATCGGGCGAGTTTCTACTTTCAGATGCAACAGAAATTTTGCGGATTGGTCAATCCGTTCGCGAGATACGGCAGTTTGGAGGTAAGCAACGCTTGAGAAACTCAAAATTTTCGCAGTTCTGATGCTCGAAACGAATAACTAGAACGGCCTAGGGGAAAAGTACGCACAGTGTTGTAATCGGGCGAGTTTCTACTTTCAGATGCAACAGAAATTTTGCGGATTGGTCAATCCGTTCGCGAGATATGGCAGTTTGGAGGTAGGCAACGCTTGAAAAACTCAAAATTTTCGCAGTTCTGTTGCTCGAAACGAATAAATAGAACGGGCTAGGGGAAAAGTACGCATACCGTTGTAATCGGGCGAGTTTCTACTTTCAGATGCAACAGAAATTTTGCGGATTGGTCAATCCGTTCGCGAGATACGGCAGTTTGGAGGTAAGCAACGCTTGAAAAACTCAAAATTTTCGCAGTTCTGTTGCTCGAAACGAATAACTAGAACGGCCTAGGGGAAAAGTACGCATACCGTTGTAATCGGGCGAGTTTCTACCTTCAGATGCAACAGAAATTTTGCGGATTGGTCAATCCGTTCGCGAGATATGGCAGTTTGGAAGTAAGAAACGCTTGAGAAACTCAAAATTTTCGCAGTTCTGATGCTCGAAACGAATAACTAGAACGGCCTAGGGGAAAAGTGCGCATACCGTTGCAATCGGGCGTGTTTCTACTTTCAGATGCAACAGAAATTTTGCGGATTGGTCAATCCGTTCGCGAGATATGGCAGTTTGGAGGTAAGAAACGCTTGAGAAACTCAAAATTTTCGCAGTTCTGATGCTCGAAACGAATAACTAGAACGGCCTAGGGGAAAAGTACGCACAGTGTTGTAATCGGGCGAGTTTCTACTTTCAGATGCAACAGAAATTTTGCGGATTGGTCAATCCGTTCGCGAGATATGGCAGTTTGGAGGTAGGCAACGCTTGAAAAACTCAAAATTTTCGCAGTTCTGTTGCTCGAAACGAATAAATAGAACGGGCTAGGGGAAAAGTACGCATACCGTTGTAATCGGGCGAGTTTCTACTTTCAGATGCAACAGAAATTTTGCGGATTGGTCAATCCGTTCGCGAGATACGGCAGTTTGGAGGTAAGCAACGCTTGAAAAACTCAAAATTTTCGCAGTTCTGTTGCTCGAAACGAATAACTAGAACGGCCTAGGGGAAAAGTACGCATACCGTTGTAATCGGGCGAGTTTCTACCTTCAGATGCAACAGAAATTTTGCGGATTGGTCAATCCGTTCGCGAGATATGGCAGTTTGGAAGTAAGAAACGCTTGAGAAACTCAAAATTTTCGCAGTTCTGATGCTCGAAACGAATAACTAGAACGGCCTAGGGGAAAAGTGCGCATACCGTTGCAATCGGGCGTGTTTCTACTTTCAGATGCAACAGAAATTTTGCGGATTGGTCAACCCGTTCGCGAGATATGGCAGTTTGGATGTAAGAAACGCTTGAGAAACTCAAAATTTTCGCAGCTCTGATGCTCGACAAGCATAACTAGAACGGCCTAGGGGAAAAGTACGCATAGTGTTGTAATCGGGCGAGTTTCTACTTTCAGATGCAACAGAAATTTTGCGGATTGGTCAATCCGTTCGCGAGATATGGCAGTTTGGAGGTAAGAAACGCTCGAGAAACTCAAAATTTTCGCAGTTCTGATGCTCGAAACGAATAACTAGAACGGCCTAGGGGAAAAGTACGCATAGTGTTGTAATCGGGCGAGTTTTTACTTTCAGATGCAACAGAAATTTTGCGGATTGGTCAATCCGTTCGCGAGATATGGCAGTTTGGATGTAAGAAACGCTCGAGAAACTCAAAATTTTCGCAGATCTGATGCTCGACAAGCATAACTAGAACGGCCTAGGGGAAAAGTACGCATAGTGTTGTAATCGGGCGAGTTTCTACTTTCAGATGCAACAGAAATTTTGCGGATTGGTCAATCCGTTCGCGAGATATGGCAGTTTGGAGGTAAGCAACGCTTGAAAAACTCAAAATTTTCGCAGTTCTGTTGCCCGAAACGAATAACTAGAACGGGCTAGGGGAAAAGTACGCATACCGTTGTAATCGGCGAGTTTCTACTTTCAGATGCAACAGAAATTTTGCGGAATGGTCAATCCGTTCGCGAGATATGGCAGTTTGGAAGTAAGAAACGCTTGAGAAACTCAAAATTTTCGCAGTTCTGATGCTCGAAACGAATAACTAGAACGGCCTAGGGGAAAAGTACGCATAGTGTTGTAATCGGGCGAGTTTCTACTTTCAGATGCAACAGAAATTTTGCGGATTGGTCAATCCGTTTGCGAGATATGGCAGTTTGGAGGTAAGAAACGCTCGAGAAACTCAAAATTTTCGCAGTTCTGATGCTCGACAAGCATAACTAGAACGGCCTAGGGGAAAAGTACGCACACCGTTGTAATCGGGCGAGTTTCTACTTTCAGATGCAACAGAAATTTTGCGTATTGGTCAATCCGTTCGCGAGATATGGCAGTTTGGAGGTAGGCAACGCTTGAAAAACTCAAAATTTTCGCAGTTCTGTTGCTCGAAACGAATAAATAGAACGGGCTAGGGGAAAAGTACGCATACCGTTGTAATCGGGCGAGTTTCTACTTTCAGATGCAACAGAAATTTTGCGGATTGGTCAATCCGTTCGCGAGATACGGCAGTTTGGAGGTAAGCAACGCTTGAGAAACTCAAAATTTTCGCAGTTCTGATGCTCGAAACGAATAACTAGAACGGCCTAGGGGAAAAGTACGCACAGTGTTGTAATCGGGCGAGTTTCTACTTTCAGATGCAACAGAAATTTTGCGGATTGGTCAATCCGTTCGCGAGATATGGCAGTTTGGAGGTAGGCAACGCTTGAAAAACTCAAAATTTTCGCAGTTCTGTTGCTCGAAACGAATAAATAGAACGGGCTAGGGGAAAAGTACACATACCCTTGTAATCGGGCGAGTTTCTACTTTCAGATGCAACAGAAATTTTGCGGATTGGTCAATTCGTTCGCGAGATACGGCAGTTTGGAGGTAAGCAACGCTTGAAAAACTCAAAATTTTCGCAGTTCTGTTGCTCGAAACGAATAACTAGAACGGCCTAGGGGAAAAGTACGCATAGTGTTGTAATCGGGCGAGTTTCTACTTTCAGATGCAACAGAAATTTTGCGGATTGGTCAATCCGTTCGCGAGATATGGCAGTTTGGAAGTAAGAAACGCTTGAGAAACTCAAAATTTTCGCAGTTCTGTTGCTCGAAAAGAATAACTAGAACGGGATAGGGGAAAAGTACGCATACCGTTGCAATCGGGCGAGTTTCTACTTTCAGATGCAACAGAAATTTTGCGGATTGGTGAATCCGTTCGCGAGATATGGCAGTTTGGATGTAAGAAACGCTTGAGAAACTCAAAATTTTCGCAGTTCTGATGCTCGAAACGAATAACTAGAACGGCCTAGGGTAAAAGTACGCACACCGTTGTAATCGGGCGAGTTTCTGCTTTCAGATGCAACAGAAATTTTGCGGATTGGTCAATCCGTTCGCGAGATATGGCAGTTTGGAGGTAAGCAACGCTTGAGAAACTCACAATTTTCGCAGTTCTGTTGCTCGAAACGAATAACTAGAACGGGCTAGGGGAAAAGTACGCATACAGTTGTAATCGGGAGAGTTTCTACTTTCAGATGCATCAGAAATTTTGCGAATTGGACAATCCGTTCGCGAGATGTGGCAGTTTGTAGGTGAGAAACGCTTGAGAAACTCAAAATTTTCGCAGTTCTGATGCTCGAAACGAATAACTAGAACGGCCTAGGGGAAAAGTACGCATACCGTTGTAATCGGGCGAGTTTCTACCTTCAGATGCAACAGAAATTTTGCGGATTGGTCAATCCGTTCGCGAGATATGGCAGTTTGGAAGTAAGAAACGCTTGAGAAACTCAAAATTTTCGCAGTTCTGATGCTCGAAACGAATAACTAGAACGGCCTAGGGGAAAAGTGCGCATACCGTTGCAATCGGGCGTGTTTCTACTTTCAGATGCAACAGAAATTTTGCGGATTGGTCAATCCGTTCGCGAGATATGGCAGTTTGGATGTAAGAAACGCTTGAGAAACTCAAAATTTTCGCAGCTCTGATGCTCGACAAGCATAACTAGAACGGCCTAGGGGAAAAGTACGCATAGTGTTGTAATCGGGCGAGTTTCTACTTTCAGATGCAACAGAAATTTTGCGGATTGGTCAATCCGTTCGCGAGATATGGCAGTTTGGAGGTACGCAACGCTTGAGAAACTCAAAATTTTCGCAGTTCTGTTGGTCGAGACGAATAACTAGAACGGGCTTGGGGAAAAGTACGCATACAGTTGTAATCGGGCGAATTTCTATTTTCAGATGCAACAGAAATATTGCGGATTGGTCAATCCGTTCGCGAGACATCACAGTTTGGAGGTAAGAAACGCTCGAGAAACTCAAAATTTTCGCAGTTCTGATGCTCGAAACGAATAACTAGAACGGCCTAGGGGAAAAGTACGCATAGTGTTGTAATCGGGCGAGTTTTTACTTTCAGATGCAACAGAAATTTTGCGGATTGGTCAATCCGTTCGCGAGATATGGCAGTTTGGATGTAAGAAACGCTCGAGAAACTCAAAATTTTCGCAGATCTGATGCTCGACAAGCATAACTAGAACGGCCTAGGGGAAAAGTACGCATAGTGTTGTAATCGGGCGAGTTTCTACTTTCAGATGCAACAGAAATTTTGCGGATTGGTCAATCCGTTCGCGAGATATGGCAGTTTGGAGGTAAGCAACGCTTGAAAAACTCAAAATTTTCGCAGTTCTGTTGCCCGAAACGAATAACTAGAACGGGCTAGGGGAAAAGTACGCATACCGTTGTAATCGGCGAGTTTCTACTTTCAGATGCAACAGAAATTTTGCGGAATGGTCAATCCGTTCGCGAGATATGGCAGTTTGGAAGTAAGAAACGCTTGAGAAACTCAAAATTTTCGCAGTTCTGATGCTCGAAACGAATAACTAGAACGGCCTAGGGGAAAAGTACGCATAGTGTTGTAATCGGGCGAGTTTCTACTTTCAGATGCAACAGAAATTTTGCGGATTGGTCAATCCGTTTGCGAGATATGGCAGTTTGGAGGTAAGAAACGCTCGAGAAACTCAAAATTTTCGCAGTTCTGATGCTCGACAAGCATAACTAGAACGGCCTAGGGGAAAAGTACGCACACCGTTGTAATCGGGCGAGTTTCTACTTTCAGATGCAACAGAAATTTTGCGTATTGGTCAATCCGTTCGCGAGATATGGCAGTTTGGAGGTAGGCAACGCTTGAAAAACTCAAAATTTTCGCAGTTCTGTTGCTCGAAACGAATAAATAGAACGGGCTAGGGGAAAAGTACGCATACCGTTGTAATCGGGCGAGTTTCTACTTTCAGATGCAACAGAAATTTTGCGGATTGGTCAATCCGTTCGCGAGATACGGCAGTTTGGAGGTAAGCAACGCTTGAGAAACTCAAAATTTTCGCAGTTCTGATGCTCGAAACGAATAACTAGAACGGCCTAGGGGAAAAGTACGCACAGTGTTGTAATCGGGCGAGTTTCTACTTTCAGATGCAACAGAAATTTTGCGGATTGGTCAATCCGTTCGCGAGATATGGCAGTTTGGAGGTAGGCAACGCTTGAAAAACTCAAAATTTTCGCAGTTCTGTTGCTCGAAACGAATAAATAGAACGGGCTAGGGGAAAAGTACACATACCCTTGTAATCGGGCGAGTTTCTACTTTCAGATGCAACAGAAATTTTGCGGATTGGTCAATTCGTTCGCGAGATACGGCAGTTTGGAGGTAAGCAACGCTTGAAAAACTCAAAATTTTCGCAGTTCTGTTGCTCGAAACGAATAACTAGAACGGCCTAGGGGAAAAGTACGCATAGTGTTGTAATCGGGCGAGTTTCTACTTTCAGATGCAACAGAAATTTTGCGGATTGGTCAATCCGTTCGCGAGATATGGCAGTTTGGAAGTAAGAAACGCTTGAGAAACTCAAAATTTTCGCAGTTCTGTTGCTCGAAAAGAATAACTAGAACGGGATAGGGGAAAAGTACGCATACCGTTGCAATCGGGCGAGTTTCTACTTTCAGATGCAACAGAAATTTTGCGGATTGGTGAATCCGTTCGCGAGATATGGCAGTTTGGATGTAAGAAACGCTTGAGAAACTCAAAATTTTCGCAGTTCTGATGCTCGAAACGAATAACTAGAACGGCCTAGGGTAAAAGTACGCACACCGTTGTAATCGGGCGAGTTTCTGCTTTCAGATGCAACAGAAATTTTGCGGATTGGTCAATCCGTTCGCGAGATATGGCAGTTTGGAGGTAAGCAACGCTTGAGAAACTCACAATTTTCGCAGTTCTGTTGCTCGAAACGAATAACTAGAACGGGCTAGGGGAAAAGTACGCATACAGTTGTAATCGGGAGAGTTTCTACTTTCAGATGCATCAGAAATTTTGCGAATTGGACAATCCGTTCGCGAGATGTGGCAGTTTGTAGGTGAGAAACGCTTGAGAAACTCAAAATTTTCGCAGTTCTGATGCTCGAAACGAATAACTAGAACGGCCTAGGGGAAAAGTACGCATACCGTTGTAATCGGGCGAGTTTCTACCTTCAGATGCAACAGAAATTTTGCGGATTGGTCAATCCGTTCGCGAGATATGGCAGTTTGGAAGTAAGAAACGCTTGAGAAACTCAAAATTTTCGCAGTTCTGATGCTCGAAACGAATAACTAGAACGGCCTAGGGGAAAAGTGCGCATACCGTTGCAATCGGGCGTGTTTCTACTTTCAGATGCAACAGAAATTTTGCGGATTGGTCAATCCGTTCGCGAGATATGGCAGTTTGGATGTAAGAAACGCTTGAGAAACTCAAAATTTTCGCAGCTCTGATGCTCGACAAGCATAACTAGAACGGCCTAGGGGAAAAGTACGCATAGTGTTGTAATCGGGCGAGTTTCTACTTTCAGATGCAACAGAAATTTTGCGGATTGGTCAATCCGTTCGCGAGATATGGCAGTTTGGAGGTACGCAACGCTTGAGAAACTCAAAATTTTCGCAGTTCTGTTGGTCGAGACGAATAACTAGAACGGGCTTGGGGAAAAGTACGCATACAGTTGTAATCGGGCGAATTTCTATTTTCAGATGCAACAGAAATTTTGCGGATTGGTCAATCCGTTCGCGAGACATCACAGTTTGGAGGTAAGAAACGCTCGAGAAACTCAAAATTTTCGCAGTTCTGATGCTCGAAACGAATAACTAGAACGGCCTAGGGGAAAAGTACGCATAGTGTTGTAATCGGGCGAGTTTTTACTTTCAGATGCAACAGAAATTTTGCGGATTGGTCAATCCGTTCGCGAGATATGGCAGTTTGGATGTAAGAAACGCTCGAGAAACTCAAAATTTTCGCAGATCTGATGCTCGACAAGCATAACTAGAACGGCCTAGGGGAAAAGTACGCATAGTGTTGTAATCGGGCGAGTTTCTACTTTCAGATGCAACAGAAATTTTGCGGATTGGTCAATCCGTTCGCGAGATATGGCAGTTTGGAGGTAAGCAACGCTTGAAAAACTCAAAATTTTCGCAGTTCTGTTGCCCGAAACGAATAACTAGAACGGGCTAGGGGAAAAGTACGCATACCGTTGTAATCGGCGAGTTTCTACTTTCAGATGCAACAGAAATTTTGCGGAATGGTCAATCCGTTCGCGAGATATGGCAGTTTGGAAGTAAGAAACGCTTGAGAAACTCAAAATTTTCGCAGTTCTGATGCTCGAAACGAATAACTAGAACGGCCTAGGGGAAAAGTACGAATAGTGTTATAATCGGGCGAGTTTCTACTTTCAGATGCAACTGAAATTGTGCGGATTGGTCAATCCGTTCGCGAGATATGGCAGTTTGGAAGTAAGAAACGCTTGAGAAACTCAAAATTTTCGCAGTTCTGTTGCTCGAAAAGAATAACTAGAACGGGATAGGGGAAAAGTACGCATACCGTTGTAATCGGGCGAGTTTCTACTTTCAGATGCAACAGAAATTTTGCGGATTGGTGAATCCGTTCGCGAGATATGGCAGTTTGGATGTAAGAAACGCTTGAGAAACTCAAAATTTTCGCAGTTCTGATGCTCGAAACGAATAACTAGAACGGCCTAGGGGAAAAGTACGAATAGTGTTATAATCGGGCGAGTTTCTACTTTCAGATGCAACTGAAATTGTGCGGATTGGTCAATCCGTTCGCGAGATATGGCAGTTTGGAAGTAAGAAACGCTTGAGAAACTCAAAATTTTCGCAGTTCTGATGCTCGAAACGAATAACTAGAACGGCCTAGGGGAAAAGTGCGCATACCGTTGCAATCGGGCGTGTTTCTACTTTCAGATGCAACAGAAATTTTGCGGATTGGTCAATCCGTTCGCGAGATATGGCAGTTTGGATGTAAGAAACGCTTGAGAAACTCAAAATTTTCGCAGCTCTGATGCTCGACAAGCATAACTAGAACGGCCTAGGGGAAAAGTACGCATAGTGTTGTAATCGGGCGAGTTTCTACTTTCAGATGCAACAGAAATTTTGCGGATTGGTCAATCCGTTCGCGAGATATGGCAGTTTGGAGGTACGCAACGCTTGAGAAACTCAAAATTTTCGCAGTTCTGTTGGTCGAGACGAATAACTAGAACGGGCTTGGGGAAAAGTACGCATACAGTTGTAATCGGGCGAATTTCTATTTTCAGATGCAACAGAAATTTTGCGGATTGGTCAATCCGTTCGCGAGACATCACAGTTTGGAGGTAAGAAACGCTCGAGAAACTCAAAATTTTCGCAGTTCTGATGCTCGAAACGAATAACTAGAACGGCCTAGGGGAAAAGTACGCATAGTGTTGTAATCGGGCGAGTTTTTACTTTCAGATGCAACAGAAATTTTGCGGATTGGTCAATCCGTTCGCGAGATATGGCAGTTTGGATGTAAGAAACGCTCGAGAAACTCAAAATTTTCGCAGATCTGATGCTCGACAAGCATAACTAGAACGGCCTAGGGGAAAAGTACGCATAGTGTTGTAATCGGGCGAGTTTCTACTTTCAGATGCAACAGAAATTTTGCGGATTGGTCAATCCGTTCGCGAGATATGGCAGTTTGGAGGTAAGCAACGCTTGAAAAACTCAAAATTTTCGCAGTTCTGTTGCCCGAAACGAATAACTAGAACGGGCTAGGGGAAAAGTACGCATACCGTTGTAATCGGCGAGTTTCTACTTTCAGATGCAACAGAAATTTTGCGGAATGGTCAATCCGTTCGCGAGATATGGCAGTTTGGAAGTAAGAAACGCTTGAGAAACTCAAAATTTTCGCAGTTCTGATGCTCGAAACGAATAACTAGAACGGCCTAGGGGAAAAGTACGCATAGTGTTGTAATCGGGCGAGTTTCTACTTTCAGATGCAACAGAAATTTTGCGGATTGGTCAATCCGTTCGCGAGATACGGCAGTTTGGAGGTAAGCAACGCATGAGAAACTCAAAATTTTCGCAGTTCTGATGCTCGAAACGAATAACTAGAACGGCCTAGGGCAAAAGTACGCACAGTGTTGTAATCGGGCGAGTTTCTACTTTCAGATGCAACAGAAATTTTGCGGATTGGTCAATCCGTTCGCGAGATATGGCAGTTTGGAGGTAAGAAACGCTTGAGAAACTCAAAATTTTCGCAGTTCTGATGCTCGAAACGAATAACTGGAACGGCCTAGGGGAAAAGTACGAATAGTGTTATAATCGGGCGAGTTTCTACTTTCAGATGCAACTGAAATTGTGCGGATTGGTCAATCCGTTCGCGAGATATGGCAGTTTGGAAGTAAGAAACGCTTGAGAAACTCAAAATTTTCGCAGTTCTGTTGCTCGAAAAGAATAACTAGAACGGGATAGGGGAAAAGTACGCATACCGTTGTAATCGGGCGAGTTTCTACTTTCAGATGCAACAGAAATTTTGCGGATTGGTGAATCCGTTCGCGAGATATGGCAGTTTGGATGTAAGAAACGCTTGAGAAACTCAAAATTTTCGCAGTTCTGATGCTCGAAACGAATAACTAGAACGGCCTAGGGGAAAAGTACGCACACCGTTGTAATCGGGCGAGTTTCTGCTTTCAGATGCAACAGAAATTTTGCGGATTGGTCAATCCGTTCGCGAGATATGGCAGTTTGGAGGTAAGCAACGCTTGAGAAACTCACAATTTTCGCAGTTCTGTTGCTCGAAACGAATAACTAGAACGGGCTAGGGGAAAAGTACGCATACAGTTGTAATCGGGAGAGTTTCTACTTTCAGATGCATCAGAAATTTTGCGGATTGGACAATCCGTTCGCGAGATGTGGCAGTTTGTAGGTGAGAAACGCTTGAGAAACTCAAAATTTTCGCAGTTCTGATGCTCGAAACGAATAACTAGAACGGCCTAGGGGAAAAGTACGCATACCGTTGTAATCGGGCGAGTTTCTACCTTCAGATGCAACAGAAATTTTGCGGATTGGTCAATCCGTTCGCGAGATATGGCAGTTTGGAAGTAAGAAACGCTTGAGAAACTCAAAATTTTCGCAGTTCTGATGCTCGAAACGAATAACTAGAACGGCCTAGGGGAAAAGTGCGCATACCGTTGCAATCGGGCGTGTTTCTACTTTCAGATGCAACAGAAATTTTGCGGATTGGTCAATCCGTTCGCGAGATATGGCAGTTTGGATGTAAGAAACGCTTGAGAAACTCAAAATTTTCGCAGCTCTGATGCTCGACAAGCATAACTAGAACGGCCTAGGGGAAAAGTACGCATAGTGTTGTAATCGGGCGAGTTTCTACTTTCAGATGCAACAGAAATTTTGCGGATTGGTCAATCCGTTCGCGAGATATGGCAGTTTGGAGGTACGCAACGCTTGAGAAACTCAAAATTTTCGCAGTTCTGTTGGTCGAGACGAATAACTAGAACGGGCTTGGGGAAAAGTACGCATACAGTTGTAATCGGGCGAATTTCTATTTTCAGATGCAACAGAAATTTTGCGGATTGGTCAATCCGTTCGCGAGACATCACAGTTTGGAGGTAAGAAACGCTCGAGAAACTCAAAATTTTCGCAGTTCTGATGCTCGACAAGCATAACTAGAACGGCCTAGGGGAAAAGTACGCACACCGTTGTAATCGGGCGAGTTTCTACTTTCAGATGCAACAGAAATTTTGCGTATTGGTCAATCCGTTCGCGAGATATGGCAGTTTGGAGGTAGGCAACGCTTGAAAAACTCAAAATTTTCGCAGTTCTGTTGCTCGAAACGAATAAATAGAACGGGCTAGGGGAAAAGTACGCATACCGTTGTAATCGGGCGAGTTTCTACTTTCAGATGCAACAGAAATTTTGCGGATTGGTCAATCCGTTCGCGAGATACGGCAGTTTGGAGGTAAGCAACGCTTGAAAAACACAAAATTTTCGCAGTTCTGTTGCTCGAAACGAATAACTAGAACGGCCTAGGGGAAAAGTACGCATAGTGTTGTAATCGGGCGAGTTTCTACTTTCAGATGCAACAGAAATTTTGCGGATTGGTCAATCCGTTCGCGAGATATGGCAGTTTGGAGGTAAGAAACGCTTGAGAAACTCAAAATTTTCGCAGTTCTGATGCTCGAAACGAATAACTAGAACGGCCTAGGGGAAAAGTACGAATAGTGTTATAATCGGGCGAGTTTCTACTTTCAGATGCAACAGAAATTGTGCGGATTGGTCCATCCGTTCGCGAGATATGGCAGTTTGGAAGTAAGAAACGCTTGAGAAACTCAAAATTTTCGCAGTTCTGTTGCTCGAAACGAATAACTAGAACGGGCTAGGGGAAAAGTACGCATACCGTTGTAATCGGGCGAGTTTCTACTTTCAGATGCAACAGAAATTTTGCGGATTGGTAAATCCGTTCGCGAGATATGGCAGTTTGGATGTAAGAAACGCTTGAGAAACTCCAAATTTTCGCAGTTCTGATGCTCGAAACGAATAACTAGAACGGCCTAGGGGAAAAGTACGCACACCGTTGTAATCGGGCGAGTTTCTGCTTTCAGATGCAACAGAAATTTTGGGGATTGGTCAATCCGTTCGCGAGATATGGCAGTTTGGGTGTAAGCAACGCTTGAAAAACTCAAAATTTTCGCAGTTCTGTTGCTCGAAACGAATAACTAGAACGGGCTAGGGGAAAAGTACGCACACCGTTGTAATCGGGCGAGTTTCTACTTTCAGATGCAACAGAAATTTTGCGGATTGGTCAATCCGTTCGCGAGTTATGGCAGTTTGGAGGTAAGAAACGCTTGAGAAACTCAAAATTTTCGCAGTTCTGATGCTCGAAACGAATAACTAGAAAGGCCTACGGGAAAAGTACGCACAGTGTTGTAATCGGGCGAGTTTATACTTTCAGATGCAACAGAAATTTTGCGGATTGGTCAATCCGTTCGCGAGATATGGCAGTTTGGAAGTAAGAAACGCTTGAGAAACTCAAAATTTTCGCAGTTCTGATGCTCGAAACGAATAACTAGAACGGCCTAGGGGAAAAGTACGCATAGTGTTGTAGTCGGGGGAGTTTCTACTTTCAGATGCAACAGAAATTTTGCGGATTGGTCAATACGTTCGCGAGATATGGCAGTTTGGAGGTAAGAAACGCTCGAGAAACTCAAAATTTTCGCAGTTCTGATGCTCGACAAGCATAACTAGAACGGCCTAGGGGAAAAGTACGCACACCGTTGTAATCGGGCGAGTTTCTACTTTCAGATGCAACAGAAATTTTGCGGATTGGTCAATCCGTTCGCGAGATATGGCAGTTTGGAGGTAAGCAACGCTTGAGAAACTCAAAATTTTCGCAGTTCTGATGCTCGAAACGAATAACTAGAACGGCCTAGGGGAAAAGTACGCATAGTGTTGTAATCGGGCGAGTTTCTACTTTCAGATGCAACAGAAATTTTGCGGATTGGTGAATCCGTTCGCGAGTTATGGCAGTTTGGAGGTAAGAAACGCTTGAGAAACTCAAAATTTTCGCAGTTCTGATGCTCGAAACGAATAACTAGAACGGCGTAGGGGAAAAGTACGCATAGTATTGTAATCGGGCGAGTTTCTACTTTCAGATGCAACAGAAATTTTGCGGATTTGTCAATCCGTTCGCGAGATATGGCAGTTTGGATGTAAGAAACACTTGAGAAACTCAAAATTTTCGCAGTTCTGATGCTCGACAATCATAACTAGAACGGCCTAGGGGAAAAGTACGCATAGTGTTGTAATCGGGCGAGTTTCTACTTTCAGATGCAACAGAAATTTTGCGGATTGGTCAATCCGTTCGCGAGATATGGCAGTTTGGAGGTACGCAACGCTTGAGAAACTCAAAATTTTCGCAGTTCTGTTGGTCGAAACGAATAACTAGAACGGCCTACGGGAAAAGTACGCATAGTGTTGTAATCGGGCGAGTTTCTACTTTCAGATGCAACAGAAATTTTGCGGACTGGTCAATCCGTTCGCGAGATATGGCAGTTTGGAAGTAAGAAACGCTTGAGAAACTCAAAATTTTCGCAGTTCTGATGCTCGAAACGAATAACTAGAACGGCCTAGGGGAAAAGTACGCATAGTGTTGTAGTCGGGGGAGTTTCTACTTTCAGATGCAACAGAAATTTTGCGGATTGGTCAATCCGTTCGCGAGATATGGCAGTTTGGAGGTAAGAAACGCTCGAGAAACTCAAAATTTTCGCAGATCTGATGCTCGACAAGCATAACTAGAACGGCCTAGGGGAAAAGTACGCACACCGTTGTAATCGGGCGAGTTTCTACTTTCAGATGCAACAGAAATTTTGCGGATTGGTCAATCCGTTCGCGAGATATGGCAGTTTGGAGGTAAGAAACGCTTGAAAAACTCAAAATTTTCGCAGTTCTGTTGCTCGAAACGAATAACTAGAACGGGCTAGCGGAAAAGTACGCACACCGTTGTAATCGGGCGAGTTTCTACTTTCAGATGCAACAGAAATTTTGCGGATTGGTCAATCCGTTCGCGAGATATGGCAGTTTGGAGGTAAGCAACGCTTGAAAAACTCAAAATTTTCGCAGTTCTGTTGCTCGAAACGAATAACTAGAACGGGCTAGGGGAAAAGTACGCATACCGTTGTAATCGGGCGAGTTTCTACTTTCAGATGCAACAGAAATTTTGCGGATTGGTCAATCCGTTCGCGAGTTATGGCAGTTTGGAGGTAAGAAACGCTTGAGAAACTCAAAATTTTCGCAGTTCTGATGCTCGAAACGAATAACTAGAACGGCCCAGGGGAAAAGTACGCATAGTGTTGTAATCGGGCGAGTTTCTACTTTCAGATGCAACAGAAGTTTTGCGGATTGGTGAATCCGTTCGCGAGTTATGGCAGTTTGGAGGTAAGAAACGCTTGAGAAACTCAAAATTTTCGCAGTTCTGTTGCTCGAAAAGAATAACTAGAACGGGATAGGGGAAAAGTACGCATACCGTTGTAATCGGGCGAGTTTCTACTTTCAGATGCAACAGAAATTTTGCGGATTGGTGAATCCGTTCGCGAGATATGGCAGTTTGGATGTAAGAAACGCTTGAGAAACTCAAAATTTTCGCAGTTCTGATGCTCGAAACGAATAACTAGAACGGCCTAGGGCAAAAGTACGCACAGTGTTGTAATCGGGCGAGTTTCTACTTTCAGATGCAACAGAAATTTTGCGGATTGGTCAATCCGTTCGCGAGATATGGCAGTTTGGAGGTAAGAAACGCTTGAGAAACTCAAAATTTTCGCAGTTCTGATGCTCGAAACGAATAACTGGAACGGCCTAGGGGAAAAGTACGAATAGTGTTATAATCGGGCGAGTTTCTACTTTCAGATGCAACTGAAATTGTGCGGATTGGTCAATCCGTTCGCGAGATATGGCAGTTTGGAAGTAAGAAACGCTTGAGAAACTCAAAATTTTCGCAGTTCTGTTGCTCGAAAAGAATAACTAGAACGGGATAGGGGAAAAGTACGCATACCGTTGTAATCGGGCGAGTTTCTACTTTCAGATGCAACAGAAATTTTGCGGATTGGTGAATCCGTTCGCGAGATATGGCAGTTTGGATGTAAGAAACGCTTGAGAAACTCAAAATTTTCGCAGTTCTGATGCTCGAAACGAATAACTAGAACGGCCTAGGGGAAAAGTACGCACACCGTTGTAATCGGGCGAGTTTCTGCTTTCAGATGCAACAGAAATTTTGCGGATTGGTCAATCCGTTCGCGAGATATGGCAGTTTGGAGGTAAGCAACGCTTGAGAAACTCACAATTTTCGCAGTTCTGTTGCTCGAAACGAATAACTAGAACGGGCTAGGGGAAAAGTACGCATACAGTTGTAATCGGGAGAGTTTCTACTTTCAGATGCATCAGAAATTTTGCGGATTGGACAATCCGTTCGCGAGATGTGGCAGTTTGTAGGTGAGAAACGCTTGAGAAACTCAAAATTTTCGCAGTTCTGATGCTCGAAACGAATAACTAGAACGGCCTAGGGGAAAAGTACGCATACCGTTGTAATCGGGCGAGTTTCTACCTTCAGATGCAACAGAAATTTTGCGGATTGGTCAATCCGTTCGCGAGATATGGCAGTTTGGAAGTAAGAAACGCTTGAGAAACTCAAAATTTTCGCAGTTCTGATGCTCGAAACGAATAACTAGAACGGCCTAGGGGAAAAGTGCGCATACCGTTGCAATCGGGCGTGTTTCTACTTTCAGATGCAACAGAAATTTTGCGGAT
This sequence comes from Ptiloglossa arizonensis, assembly GCF_051014685.1. Classification (NCBI taxonomy): domain Eukaryota; kingdom Metazoa; phylum Arthropoda; class Insecta; order Hymenoptera; family Colletidae; genus Ptiloglossa; species Ptiloglossa arizonensis. The sequence goes on from NW_027478386.1 coordinate 3,160,440, forward strand.
TGGTCAATCCGTTCGCGAGATATGGCAGTTTGGATGTAAGAAACGCTTGAGAAACTCAAAATTTTCGCAGCTCTGATGCTCGACAAGCATAACTAGAACGGCCTAGGGGAAAAGTACGCATAGTGTTGTAATCGGGCGAGTTTCTACTTTCAGATGCAACAGAAATTTTGCGGATTGGTCAATCCGTTCGCGAGATATGGCAGTTTGGAGGTACGCAACGCTTGAGAAACTCAAAATTTTCGCAGTTCTGTTGGTCGAGACGAATAACTAGAACGGGCTTGGGGAAAAGTACGCATACAGTTGTAATCGGGCGAATTTCTATTTTCAGATGCAACAGAAATTTTGCGGATTGGTCAATCCGTTCGCGAGACATCACAGTTTGGAGGTAAGAAACGCTCGAGAAACTCAAAATTTTCGCAGTTCTGATGCTCGACAAGCATAACTAGAACGGCCTAGGGGAAAAGTACGCACACCGTTGTAATCGGGCGAGTTTCTACTTTCAGATGCAACAGAAATTTTGCGTATTGGTCAATCCGTTCGCGAGATATGGCAGTTTGGAGGTAGGCAACGCTTGAAAAACTCAAAATTTTCGCAGTTCTGTTGCTCGAAACGAATAAATAGAACGGGCTAGGGGAAAAGTACGCATACCGTTGTAATCGGGCGAGTTTCTACTTTCAGATGCAACAGAAATTTTGCGGATTGGTCAATCCGTTCGCGAGATACGGCAGTTTGGAGGTAAGCAACGCTTGAAAAACACAAAATTTTCGCAGTTCTGTTGCTCGAAACGAATAACTAGAACGGCCTAGGGGAAAAGTACGCATAGTGTTGTAATCGGGCGAGTTTCTACTTTCAGATGCAACAGAAATTTTGCGGATTGGTCAATCCGTTCGCGAGATATGGCAGTTTGGAGGTAAGAAACGCTTGAGAAACTCAAAATTTTCGCAGTTCTGATGCTCGAAACGAATAACTAGAACGGCCTAGGGGAAAAGTACGAATAGTGTTATAATCGGGCGAGTTTCTACTTTCAGATGCAACAGAAATTGTGCGGATTGGTCCATCCGTTCGCGAGATATGGCAGTTTGGAAGTAAGAAACGCTTGAGAAACTCAAAATTTTCGCAGTTCTGTTGCTCGAAACGAATAACTAGAACGGGCTAGGGGAAAAGTACGCATACCGTTGTAATCGGGCGAGTTTCTACTTTCAGATGCAACAGAAATTTTGCGGATTGGTAAATCCGTTCGCGAGATATGGCAGTTTGGATGTAAGAAACGCTTGAGAAACTCCAAATTTTCGCAGTTCTGATGCTCGAAACGAATAACTAGAACGGCCTAGGGGAAAAGTACGCACACCGTTGTAATCGGGCGAGTTTCTGCTTTCAGATGCAACAGAAATTTTGGGGATTGGTCAATCCGTTCGCGAGATATGGCAGTTTGGGTGTAAGCAACGCTTGAAAAACTCAAAATTTTCGCAGTTCTGTTGCTCGAAACGAATAACTAGAACGGGCTAGGGGAAAAGTACGCACACCGTTGTAATCGGGCGAGTTTCTACTTTCAGATGCAACAGAAATTTTGCGGATTGGTCAATCCGTTCGCGAGTTATGGCAGTTTGGAGGTAAGAAACGCTTGAGAAACTCAAAATTTTCGCAGTTCTGATGCTCGAAACGAATAACTAGAAAGGCCTACGGGAAAAGTACGCACAGTGTTGTAATCGGGCGAGTTTATACTTTCAGATGCAACAGAAATTTTGCGGATTGGTCAATCCGTTCGCGAGATATGGCAGTTTGGAAGTAAGAAACGCTTGAGAAACTCAAAATTTTCGCAGTTCTGATGCTCGAAACGAATAACTAGAACGGCCTAGGGGAAAAGTACGCATAGTGTTGTAGTCGGGGGAGTTTCTACTTTCAGATGCAACAGAAATTTTGCGGATTGGTCAATACGTTCGCGAGATATGGCAGTTTGGAGGTAAGAAACGCTCGAGAAACTCAAAATTTTCGCAGTTCTGATGCTCGACAAGCATAACTAGAACGGCCTAGGGGAAAAGTACGCACACCGTTGTAATCGGGCGAGTTTCTACTTTCAGATGCAACAGAAATTTTGCGGATTGGTCAATCCGTTCGCGAGATATGGCAGTTTGGAGGTAAGCAACGCTTGAGAAACTCAAAATTTTCGCAGTTCTGATGCTCGAAACGAATAACTAGAACGGCCTAGGGGAAAAGTACGCATAGTGTTGTAATCGGGCGAGTTTCTACTTTCAGATGCAACAGAAATTTTGCGGATTGGTGAATCCGTTCGCGAGTTATGGCAGTTTGGAGGTAAGAAACGCTTGAGAAACTCAAAATTTTCGCAGTTCTGATGCTCGAAACGAATAACTAGAACGGCGTAGGGGAAAAGTACGCATAGTATTGTAATCGGGCGAGTTTCTACTTTCAGATGCAACAGAAATTTTGCGGATTTGTCAATCCGTTCGCGAGATATGGCAGTTTGGATGTAAGAAACACTTGAGAAACTCAAAATTTTCGCAGTTCTGATGCTCGACAATCATAACTAGAACGGCCTAGGGGAAAAGTACGCATAGTGTTGTAATCGGGCGAGTTTCTACTTTCAGATGCAACAGAAATTTTGCGGATTGGTCAATCCGTTCGCGAGATATGGCAGTTTGGAGGTACGCAACGCTTGAGAAACTCAAAATTTTCGCAGTTCTGTTGGTCGAAACGAATAACTAGAACGGCCTACGGGAAAAGTACGCATAGTGTTGTAATCGGGCGAGTTTCTACTTTCAGATGCAACAGAAATTTTGCGGACTGGTCAATCCGTTCGCGAGATATGGCAGTTTGGAAGTAAGAAACGCTTGAGAAACTCAAAATTTTCGCAGTTCTGATGCTCGAAACGAATAACTAGAACGGCCTAGGGGAAAAGTACGCATAGTGTTGTAGTCGGGGGAGTTTCTACTTTCAGATGCAACAGAAATTTTGCGGATTGGTCAATCCGTTCGCGAGATATGGCAGTTTGGAGGTAAGAAACGCTCGAGAAACTCAAAATTTTCGCAGATCTGATGCTCGACAAGCATAACTAGAACGGCCTAGGGGAAAAGTACGCACACCGTTGTAATCGGGCGAGTTTCTACTTTCAGATGCAACAGAAATTTTGCGGATTGGTCAATCCGTTCGCGAGATATGGCAGTTTGGAGGTAAGAAACGCTTGAAAAACTCAAAATTTTCGCAGTTCTGTTGCTCGAAACGAATAACTAGAACGGGCTAGCGGAAAAGTACGCACACCGTTGTAATCGGGCGAGTTTCTACTTTCAGATGCAACAGAAATTTTGCGGATTGGTCAATCCGTTCGCGAGATATGGCAGTTTGGAGGTAAGCAACGCTTGAAAAACTCAAAATTTTCGCAGTTCTGTTGCTCGAAACGAATAACTAGAACGGGCTAGGGGAAAAGTACGCATACCGTTGTAATCGGGCGAGTTTCTACTTTCAGATGCAACAGAAATTTTGCGGATTGGTCAATCCGTTCGCGAGTTATGGCAGTTTGGAGGTAAGAAACGCTTGAGAAACTCAAAATTTTCGCAGTTCTGATGCTCGAAACGAATAACTAGAACGGCCCAGGGGAAAAGTACGCATAGTGTTGTAATCGGGCGAGTTTCTACTTTCAGATGCAACAGAAGTTTTGCGGATTGGTGAATCCGTTCGCGAGTTATGGCAGTTTGGAGGTAAGAAACGCTTGAGAAACTCAAAATTTTCGCAGTTCTGATGCTCGAAACGAATAACTAGAACGGCCTAGGGGAAAAGTACGCATAGTATTGTAATCGGGCGAGTTTCTACTTTCAGATGCAACAGAAATTTTGCGGATTTGTCAATCCGTTCGCGAGATATGGCAGTTTGGAAGTAAGAAACGCTTGAGAAACTCAAAATTTTCGCATTTCTGATGCTCGACAAGCATAACTAGAACGGCCTAGGTGAAAAGTACGCACACCGTTGTAATCGGGCAAGTTTCTACTTTCAGATGCAACAGAAATTTTGCGGATTGGTCAATCCGTTCGCGAGATATGGCAGTTTGGAGGTAAGCAACGCTTGAAAAACTCAAAATTTTCGCAGTTCTGTTGCTCGAAACGAATAACTAGAACGGGCTAGGGGAAAAGTACGCATACCGTTGTAATCGGGCGAATTTCTACTTTCTGATGCAACAGAAATTTTGCGGATTGGTCAATCCGTTCGCGAGATATGGCAGTTTGGGTGTAAGCAACGCTTGAAAATTTCAAAATTTTCGCAGTTCTGTTGCTCGAAACGAATAACTAGAACGGGCTAGGGGAAAAGTACGCACACCGTTGTAATCGGGCGAGTTTCTACTTTCAGATGCAACAGAAATTTTGCGGATTGGTCAATCGGTTCGCGAGATATGGCAGTTTGGAGGTAAGCAACGCTTGAAAAACTCAAAATTTTCGCAGTTCTGTTGCCCGAAACGAATAACTAGAACGGGCTAGGGGAAAAGTACGCATATCGTTGTAATCGGGCGAGTTTCTACTTTCAGATGCAACAGAAATTTTGCGGATTGGTCAATCCGTTCGCGAGTTATGGCAGTTTGGAAGTAAGAAACGCTTGAGAAACTCAAAATTTTCGCAGTTCTGATGCTCGAAACGAATAACTAGAACGGCCTAGGGGAAAAGTACGCATAGTGTTGTAGTCGGGGGAGTTTCTACTTTCAGATGCAACAGAAATTTTGCGGATTGGTCAATCCGTTCGCGAGATATGGCAGTTTGGAGGTAAGAAACGCTCGAGAAACTCAAAATTTTCGCAGTTCTGATGCTCGACAAGCATAACTAGAACGGCCTAGGGGAAAAGTACGCACACCGCTGTAATCGGGCGAGTTTCAACTTTCACATGCAACAGAAATTTTGCGGATTGGTCAATCCGTTCGCGAGATATGGCAGTTTGAAGGTAAGCAACGCTTGAAAAACTCAAAATTTTCGCAGTTCTGTTGCTCGAAACGAATAACTAGAACGGGCTAGGGGAAAAGTACGCATACCGTTGTAATCGGGCGAGTTTCTACTTTCAGATGCAACAGAAATTTTGCGGATTGGTCAATCCGTTCGCGAGATATGGCAGTTTGGAGGTACGCAACGCTTGAGAAACTCAAAATTTTCGCAGTTCTGTTGGTCGAAACGAATAACTAGAACGGCCTACGGGAAAAGTACGCATATTGTTGTAATCGGGCGAGTTTCTACTTTCAGATGCAACAGAAATTTTGCGGACTGGTCAATCCGTTCGCGAGATATGGCAGTTTGGAAGTAAGAAACGCTTGAGAAACTCAAAATTTTCGCAGTTCTGATGCTCGAAACGAATAACTAGAACGGCCTAGGGGAAAAGTACGCATAGTGTTGTAGTCGGGGGAGTTTCTACTTTCAGATGCAACAGAAATTTTGCGGATTGGTCAATCCGTTCGCGAGATATGGCAGTTTGGAGGTAAGAAACGCTCGAGAAACTCAAAATTTTCGCAGATCTGATGCTCGACAAGCATAACTAGAACGGCCTAGGGGAAAAGTACGCACACCGTTGTAATCGGGCGAGTTTCTACTTTCAGATGCAACAGAAATTTTGCGGATTGGTCAATCCGTTCGCGAGATATGGCAGTTTGGAGGTAAGAAACGCTTGAAAAACTCAAAATTTTCGCAGTTCTGTTGCTCGAAACGAATAACTAGAACGGGCTAGCGGAAAAGTACGCACACCGTTGTAATCGGGCGAGTTTCTACTTTCAGATGCAACAGAAATTTTGCGGATTGGTCAATCCGTTCGCGAGATATGGCAGTTTGGAGGTAAGCAACGCTTGAAAAACTCAAAATTTTCGCAGTTCTGTTGCTCGAAACGAATAACTAGAACGGGCTAGGGGAAAAGTACGCATACCGTTGTAATCGGGCGAGTTTCTACTTTCAGATGCAACAGAAATTTTGCGGATTGGTCAATCCGTTCGCGAGTTATGGCAGTTTGGAGGTAAGAAACGCTTGAGAAACTCAAAATTTTCGCAGTTCTGATGCTCGAAACGAATAACTAGAACGGCCTAGGGGAAAAGTACGCATAGTGTTGTAATCGGGCGAGTTTCTACTTTCAGATGCAACAGAAGTTTTGCGGATTGGTGAATCCGTTCGCGAGTTATGGCAGTTTGGAGGTAAGAAACGCTTGAGAAACTCAAAATTTTCGCAGTTCTGATGCTCGAAACGAATAACTAGAACGGCCTAGGGGAAAAGTACGCATAGTATTGTAATCGGGCGAGTTTCTACTTTCAGATGCAACAGAAATTTTGCGGATTTGTCAATCCGTTCGCGAGATATGGCAGTTTGGAAGTAAGAAACGCTTGAGAAACTCAAAATTTTCGCAGTTCTGATGCTCGACAAGCATAACTAGAACGGCCTAGGTGAAAAGTACGCACACCGTTGTAATCGGGCAAGTTTCTACTTTCAGATGCAACAGAAATTTTGCGGATTGGTCAATCCGTTCGCGAGATATGGCAGTTTGGAGGTAAGCAACGCTTGAAAAACTCAAAATTTTCGCAGTTCTGTTGCTCGAAACGAATAACTAGAACGGGCTAGGGGAAAAGTACGCATACCGTTGTAATCGGGCGAATTTCTACTTTCTGATGCAACAGAAATTTTGCGGATTGGTCAATCCGTTCGCGAGATATGGCAGTTTGGGTGTAAGCAACGCTTGAAAAACTCAAAATTTTCGCAGTTCTGTTGCTCGAAACGAATAACTAGAACGGGCTAGGGGAAAAGTACGCACACCGTTGTAATCGGGCGAGTTTCTACTTTCAGATGCAACAGAAATTTTGCGGATTGGTCAATCGGTTCGCGAGATATGGCAGTTTGGAGGTAAGCAACGCTTGAAAAACTCAAAATTTTCGCAGTTCTGTTGCCCGAAACGAATAACTAGAACGGGCTAGGGGAAAAGTACGCATATCGTTGTAATCGGGCGAGTTTCTACTTTCAGATGCATCAGAAATTTTGCGGATTGGTCAATCCGTTCGCGAGTTATGGCAGTTTGGAAGTAAGAAACGCTTGAGAAACTCAAAATTTTCGCAGTTCTGATGCTCGAAACGAATAACTAGAACGGCCTAGGGGAAAAGTACGCATAGTGTTGTAGTCGGGGGAGTTTCTACTTTCAGATGCAACAGAAATTTTGCGGATTGGTCAATCCGTTCGCGAGATATGGCAGTTTGGAGGTAAGAAACGCTCGAGAAACTCAAAATTTTCGCAGTTCTGATGCTCGACAAGCATAACTAGAACGGCCTAGGGGAAAAGTACGCACACCGCTGTAATCGGGCGAGTTTCAACTTTCACATGCAACAGAAATTTTGCGGATTGGTCAATCCGTTCGCGAGATATGGCAGTTTGAAGGTAAGCAACGCTTGAAAAACTCAAAATTTTCGCAGTTCTGTTGCTCGAAACGAATAACTAGAACGGGCTAGGGGAAAAGTACGCATACCGTTGTAATCGGGCGAGTTTCTACTTTCAGATGCAACAGAAATTTTGCGGATTGGTCAATCCGTTCGCGAGATATGGCAGTTTGGAGGTACGCAACGCTTGAGAAACTCAAAATTTTCGCAGTTCTGTTGGTCGAAACGAATAACTAGAACGGCCTACGGGAAAAGTACGCATAGTGTTGTAATCGGGCGAGTTTCTACTTTCAGATGCAACAGAAATTTTGCGGACTGGTCAATCCGTTCGCGAGATATGGCAGTTTGGAAGTAAGAAACGCTTGAGAAACTCAAAATTTTCGCAGTTCTGATGCTCGAAACGAATAACTAGAACGGCCTAGGGGAAAAGTACGCATAGTGTTGTAGTCGGGGGAGTTTCTACTTTCAGATGCAACAGAAATTTTGCGGATTGGTCAATCCGTTCGCGAGATATGGCAGTTTGGAGGTAAGAAACGCTCGAGAAACTCAAAATTTTCGCAGATCTGATGCTCGACAAGCATAACTAGAACGGCCTAGGGGAAAAGTACGCACACCGTTGTAATCGGGCGAGTTTCTACTTTCAGATGCAACAGAAATTTTGCGGATTGGTCAATCCGTTCGCGAGATATGGCAGTTTGGAGGTAAGAAACGCTTGAAAAACTCAAAATTTTCGCAGTTCTGTTGCTCGAAACGAATAACTAGAACGGGCTAGCGGAAAAGTACGCACACCGTTGTAATCGGGCGAGTTTCTACTTTCAGATGCAACAGAAATTTTGCGGATTGGTCAATCCGTTCGCGAGATATGGCAGTTTGGAGGTAAGCAACGCTTGAAAAACTCAAAATTTTCGCAGTTCTGTTGCTCGAAACGAATAACTAGAACGGGCTAGGGGAAAAGTACGCATACCGTTGTAATCGGGCGAGTTTCTACTTTCAGATGCAACAGAAATTTTGCGGATTGGTCAATCCGTTCGCGAGTTATGGCAGTTTGGAGGTAAGAAACGCTTGAGAAACTCAAAATTTTCGCAGTTCTGATGCTCGAAACGAATAACTAGAACGGCCTAGGGGAAAAGTACGCATAGTGTTGTAATCGGGCGAGTTTCTACTTTCAGATGCAACAGAAGTTTTGCGGATTGGTGAATCCGTTCGCGAGTTATGGCAGTTTGGAGGTAAGAAACGCTTGAGAAACTCAAAATTTTCGCAGTTCTGATGCTCGAAACGAATAACTAGAACGGCCTAGGGGAAAAGTACGCATAGTATTGTAATCGGGCGAGTTTCTACTTTCAGATGCAACAGAAATTTTGCGGATTTGTCAATCCGTTCGCGAGATATGGCAGTTTGGAAGTAAGAAACGCTTGAGAAACTCAAAATTTTCGCAGTTCTGATGCTCGACAAGCATAACTAGAACGGCCTAGGTGAAAAGTACGCACACCGTTGTAATCGGGCAAGTTTCTACTTTCAGATGCAACAGAAATTTTGCGGATTGGTCAATCCGTTCGCGAGATATGGCAGTTTGGAGGTAAGCAACGCTTGAAAAACTCAAAATTTTCGCAGTTCTGTTGCTCGAAACGAATAACTAGAACGGGCTAGGGGAAAAGTACGCATACCGTTGTAATCGGGCGAATTTCTACTTTCTGATGCAACAGAAATTTTGCGGATTGGTCAATCCGTTCGCGAGATATGGCAGTTTGGGTGTAAGCAACGCTTGAAAAACTCAAAATTTTCGCAGTTCTGTTGCTCGAAACGAATAACTAGAACGGGCTAGGGGAAAAGTTGGCACACCGTTGTAATCGGGCGAGTTTCTACTTTCAGATGCAACAGAAATTTTGCGGATTGGTCAATCGGTTCGCGAGATATGGCAGTTTGGAGGTAAGCAACGCTTGAAAAACTCAAAATTTTCGCAGTTCTGTTGCCCGAAACGAATAACTAGAACGGGCTAGGGGAAAAGTACGCATATCGTTGTAATCGGGCGAGTTTCTACTTTCAGATGCAACAGAAATTTTGCGGATTGGTCAATCCGTTCGCGAGTTATGGCAGTTTGGAAGTAAGAAACGCTTGAGAAACTCAAAATTTTCGCAGTTCTGATGCTCGAAACGAATAACTAGAACGGCCTAGGGGAAAAGTACGCATAGTGTTGTAGTCGGGGGAGTTTCTACTTTCAGATGCAACAGAAATTTTGCGGATTGGTCAATCCGTTCGCGAGATATGGCAGTTTGGAGGTAAGAAACGCTCGAGAAACTCAAAATTTTCGCAGTTCTGATGCTCGACAAGCATAACTAGAACGGCCTAGGGGAAAAGTACGCACACCGCTGTAATCGGGCGAGTTTCAACTTTCACATGCAACAGAAATTTTGCGGATTGGTCAATCCGTTCGCGAGATATGGCAGTTTGAAGGTAAGCAACGCTTGAAAAACTCAAAATTTTCGCAGTTCTGTTGCTCGAAACGAATAACTAGAACGGGCTAGGGGAAAAGTACGCATACCGTTGTAATCGGGCGAGTTTCTACTTTCAGATGCAACAGAAATTTTGCGGATTGGTCAATCCGTTCGCGAGATATGGCAGTTTGGAGGTACGCAACGCTTGAGAAACTCAAAATTTTCGCAGTTCTGTTGGTCGAAACGAATAACTAGAACGGCCTACGGGAAAAGTACGCATAGTGTTGTAATCGGGCGAGTTTCTACTTTCAGATGCAACAGAAATTTTGCGGACTGGTCAATCCGTTCGCGAGATATGGCAGTTTGGAAGTAAGAAACGCTTGAGAAACTCAAAATTTTCGCAGTTCTGATGCTCGAAACGAATAACTAGAACGGCCTAGGGGAAAAGTACGCATAGTGTTGTAGTCGGGGGAGTTTCTACTTTCAGATGCAACAGAAATTTTGCGGATTGGTCAATCCGTTCGCGAGATATGGCAGTTTGGAGGTAAGAAACGCTCGAGAAACTCAAAATTTTCGCAGATCTGATGCTCGACAAGCATAACTAGAACGGCCTAGGGGAAAAGTACGCAGAGTGTTGTAATCGGGCGAGTTTCTACTTTCAGATGCAACAGAAATTTTGCGGATTGGTCAATCCGTTCGCGAGATATGGCAGTTTGGAGGTAAGAAACGCTTGAAAAACTCAAAATTTTCGCAGTTCTGTTGCCCGAAACGAATAACTAGAACGGGCTAGGGGAAAAGTACGCATATCGTTGTAATCGGGCGAGTTTCTACTTTCAGATGCAACAGAAATTTTGCGGATTGGTCAATCCGTTCGCGAGTTATGGCAGTTTGGAAGTAAGAAACGCTTGAGAAACTCAAAATTTTCGCAGTTCTGATGCTCGAAACGAATAACTAGAACGGCCTAGGGGAAAAGTACGCATAGTGTTGTAGTCGGGGGAGTTTCTACTTTCAGATGCAACAGAAATTTTGCGGATTGGTCAATCCGTTCGCGAGATATGGCAGTTTGGAGGTAAGAAACGCTCGAGAAACTCAAAATTTTCGCAGTTCTGATGCTCGACAAGCATAACTAGAACGGCCTAGGGGAAAAGTACGCACACCGCTGTAATCGGGCGAGTTTCAACTTTCACATGCAACAGAAATTTTGCGGATTGGTCAATCCGTTCGCGAGATATGGCAGTTTGAAGGTAAGCAACGCTTGAAAAACTCAAAATTTTCGCAGTTCTGTTGCTCGAAACGAATAACTAGAACGGGCTAGGGGAAAAGTACGCATACCGTTGTAATCGGGCGAGTTTCTACTTTCAGATGCAACAGAAATTTTGCGGATTGGTCAATCCGTTCGCGAGATATGGCAGTTTGGAGGTACGCAACGCTTGAGAAACTCAAAATTTTCGCAGTTCTGTTGGTCGAAACGAATAACTAGAACGGCCTACGGGAAAAGTACGCATAGTGTTGTAATCGGGCGAGTTTCTACTTTCAGATGCAACAGAAATTTTGCGGACTGGTCAATCCGTTCGCGAGATATGGCAGTTTGGAAGTAAGAAACGCTTGAGAAACTCAAAATTTTCGCAGTTCTGATGCTCGAAACGAATAACTAGAACGGCCTAGGGGAAAAGTACGCATAGTGTTGTAGTCGGGGGAGTTTCTACTTTCAGATGCAACAGAAATTTTGCGGATTGGTCAATCCGTTCGCGAGATATGGCAGTTTGGAGGTAAGAAACGCTCGAGAAACTCAAAATTTTCGCAGATCTGATGCTCGACAAGCATAACTAGAACGGCCTAGGGGAAAAGTACGCATAGTGTTGTAATCGGGCGAGTTTCTACTTTCAGATGCAACAGAAATTTTGCGGATTGGTCAATCCGTTCGCGAGATATGGCAGTTTGGAGGTAAGAAACGCTTGAAAAACTCAAAATTTTCGCAGTTCTGTTGCCCGAAACGAATAACTAGAACGGGCTAGGGGAAAAGTACGCATACCGTTGTAATCGGGCGAGTTTCTACTTTCTGATGCAACAGAAATTTTGCGGATTGGTCAATCCGTTCGCGAGATATGGCAGTTTGGAGGTAAGCAACGCTTGAAAAACTCAAAATTTTCGCAGTTCTGTTGCTCGAAACGAATAACTAGAACGGGCTAGGGGAAAAGTACGCACAGCGTTGTAATCGGGCGAGTTTCTACTTTCAGATGCAACAGAAATTTTGCGGATTGGTCAATCCGTTCGCGAGATATGGCAGTTTGGAGGTAAGCAACGCTTGAAAAACTCAAAATTTTCGCAGTTCTGTTGCTCGAAACGAATAACTAGAACGGGCTAGGGGAAAAGTACGCACAGTGTTGTAATCGGGCGAGTTTATACTTTCAGATGCAACAGAAATTTTGCGGATTGGTCAATCCGTTCGCGAGATATGGCAGTTTGGAAGTAAGAAACGCTTGAGAAACTCAAAATTTTCGCAGTTCTGATGCTCGAAACGAATAACTAGAACGGCCTAGGGGAAAAGTACGCATAGTGTTGTAGTCGGGGGAGTTTCTACTTTCAGATGCAACAGAAATTTTGCGGATTGGTCAATACGTTCGCGAGATATGGCAGTTTGGAGGTAAGAAACGCTCGAGAAACTCAAAATTTTCGCAGTTCTGATGCTCGACAAGCATAACTAGAACGGCCTAGGGGAAAAGTACGCACACCGTTGTAATCGGGCGAGTTTCTACTTTCAGATGCAACAGAAATTTTGCGGATTGGTCAATCCGTTCGCGAGATATGGCAGTTTGGAGGTACGCAACGCTTGAGAAACTCAAAATTTTCGCAGTTCTGATGCTCGAAACGAATAACTAGAACGGCCTAGGGGAAAAGTACGCATAGTGTTGTAATCGGGCGAGTTTCTACCTTCAGATGCAACAGAAATTTTGCGGATTGGTGAATCCGTTCGCGAGTTATGGCAGTTTGGAGGTAAGAAACGCTTGAGAAACTCAAAATTTTCGCAGTTCTGATGCTCGAAACGAATAACTAGAACGGCCTAGGGGAAAAGTACGCATAGTATTGTAATCGGGCGAGTTTCTACTTTCAGATGCAACAGAAATTTTGCGGATTTGTCAATCCGTTCGCGAGATATGGCAGTTTGGAAGTAAGAAACGCTTGAGAAACTCAAAATTTTCGCAGTTCTGATGCTCGACAAGCATAACTAGAACGGCCTAGGTGAAAAGTACGCACACCGTTGTAATCGGGCGAGTTTCTACTTTCAGATGCAACAGAAATTTTGCGGGTGGTCAATCCGTTCGCGAGATATGGCAGTTTGGAGGTAAGCAACGCTTGAAAAACTCAAAATTTTCGCAGTTCTGTTGCTCGAAACGAATAACTAGAACGGGCTAGGGGAAAAGTACGCATACCGTTGTAATCGGGCGAATTTCTACTTTCTGATGCAACAGAAATTTTGCGGATTGGTCAATCCGTTCGCGAGATATGGCAGTTTGGGTGTAAGCAACGCTTGAAAAACTCAAAATTTTCGCAGTTCTGTTGCTCGAAACGAATAACTAGAACGGGCTAGGGGAAAAGTACGCACACCGTTGTAATCGGGCGAGTTTCTACTTTCAGATGCAACAGAAATTTTGCGGATTGGTCAATCGGTTCGCGAGATATGGCAGTTTGGAGGTAAGCAGCGCTTGAAAAACTCAAAATTTTCGCAGTTCTGTTGCCCGAAACGAATAACTAGAACGGGCTAGGGGAAAAGTACGCATATCGTTGTAATCGGGCGAGTTTCTACTTTCAGATGCAACAGAAATTTTGCGGATTGGTCAATCCGTTCGCGAGTTATGGCAGTTTGGAAGTAAGAAACGCTTGAGAAACTCAAAATTTTCGCAGTTCTGATGCTCGAAACGAATAACTAGAACGGCCTAGGGGAAAAGTACGCATACCGTTGCAATCGGGCGAGTTTCTACTTTCAGATGCAACAGAAATTTTGCGGATTGGTCAATCCGTTCGCGAGATATGGTAGTTTGGAGGTAAGAAACGCTTGAGAAACTCAAAATTTTCGCAGTTCTGATGCTCGACAAGCATAACTAGAACGGCCTAGGGGAAAAGTACGCACACCGTTGTAATCGTGCGAGTTTCTACTTTCAGATGCAACAGAAATTTTGCGGATTGGTCAATCCGTTCGCGAGATATGGCAGTTTGGAGGTAAGCAACGCTTGAGAAACTCAAAATTTTCGCAGTTCTGTTGCTCGAAACGAATAACTAGAACGGGATAGGGGAAAAGTACGCATACAGTTGTAATCGGGCGAATTTCTACTTTCAGATGCAACAGAAATTTCGCGGATTGGTCAATCCGTTCGCGAGATATGGCAGTTTGGAGGTAAGAAACGCTTTAGAAACTCAAAATTTTCGCAGTTCTGTTGCTCGAAACGAATAACTAGAACCGGCTAGGGGAAAAGTACGCATACCGTTGTAATCGGGCGAGTTTCTACTTTCAGACGCAACAGAAATTTTGCGGATTGGTCAATCCGTTCGGGAGATATGGCAGTTTGGAGGTAAGCAACGCTTGAAAAACTCAAAATTTTCGCAGTTCTGTTGCTCGAAACGAATAACTAGAACGGGCTAGGGGAAAAGTACGCACACCGTTGTAATCGGGCGAGTTTCTACTTTCAGATGCAACAGAAATTTTGCGGATTGGTCAATCGGTTCGCGAGATATGGCAGTTTGGAGGTAAGCAACGCTCGAGAAACTCAAAATTTTCGCAGTTCTGATGCTCGACAAGCATAACTAGAACGGCCTAGGGGAAAAGTACGCACACCGCTGTAATCGGGCGAGTTTCAACTTTCACATGCAACAGAAATTTTGCGGATTGGTCAATCCGTTCGCGAGATATGGCAGTTTGAAGGTAAGCAACGCTTGAAAAACTCAAAATTTTCGCAGTTCTGTTGCTCGAAACGAATAACTAGAACGGGCTAGGGGAAAAGTACGCATACCGTTGTAATCGGGCGAGTTTCTACTTTCAGATGCAACAGAAATTTTGCGGATTGGTCAATCCGTTCGGGAGATATGGCAGTTTGGAGGTAAGCAACGCTTGAAAAACTCAAAATTTTCGCAGTTCTGTTGCTCGAAACGAATAACTAGAACGGGCTAGGGGAAAAGTACGCACACCGTTGTAATCGGGCGAGTTTCTACTTTCAGATGCAACAGAAATTTTGCGGATTGGTCAATCCGTTCGCGAGATATGGCAGTTTGGAGGTACGCAACGCTTGAGAAACTCAAAATTTTCGCAGTTCTGATGCTCGAAACGAATAACTAGAACGGCCTAGGGGAAAAGTACGCATAGTGTTGTAATCGGGCGAGTTTCTACTTTCAGATGCAACAGAAATTTTGCGGATTGGTGAATCCGTTCGCGAGTTATGGCAGTTTGGAGGTAAGAAACGCTTGAGAAACTCAAAATTTTCGCAGTTCTGATGCTCGAAACGAATAACTAGAACGGCCTAGGGGAAAAGTACGCATAGTATTGTAATCGGGCGAGTTTCTACTTTCAGATGCAACAGAAATTTTGCGGATTTGTCAATCCGTTCGCGAGATATGGCAGTTTGGAAGTAAGAAACGCTTGAGAAACTCAAAATTTTCGCAGTTCTGATGCTCGACAAGCATAACTAGAACGGCCTAGGTGAAAAGTACGCACACCGTTGTAATCGGGCGAGTTTCTACTTTCAGATGCAACAGAAATTTTGCGGATTGGTCAATCCGTTCGCGAGATATGGCAGTTTGGAGGTAAGCAACGCTTGAAAAACTCAAAATTTTCGCAGTTCTGTTGCTCGAAACGAATAACTAGAACGGGCTAGGGGAAAAGTACGCATACCGTTGTAATCGGGCGAATTTCTACTTTCTGATGCAACAGAAATTTTGCGGATTGGTCAATCCGTTCGCGAGATATGGCAGTTTGGGTGTAAGCAACGCTTGAAAAACTCAAAATTTTCGCAGTTCTGTTGCTCGAAACGAATAACTAGAACGGGCTAGGGGAAAAGTACGCACACCGTTGTAATCGGGCGAGTTTCTACTTTCAGATGCAACAGAAATTTTGCAGATTGGTCAATCGGTTCGCGAGATATGGCAGTTTGGAGGTAAGCAACGCTTGAAAAACTCAAAATTTTCGCAGTTCTGTTGCCCGAAACGAATAACTAGAACGGGCTAGGGGAAAAGTACGCATATCGTTGTAATCGGGCGAGTTTCTACTTTCAGATGCAACAGAAATTTTGCGGATTGGTCAATCCGTTCGCGAGTTATGGCAGTTTGGAAGTAAGAAACGCTTGAGAAACTCAAAATTTTCGCAGTTCTGATGCTCGAAACGAATAACTAGAACGGCCTAGGGGAAAAGTACGCATAGTGTTGTAGTCGGGGGAGTTTCTACTTTCAGATGCAACAGAAATTTTGCGGATTGGTCAATCCGTTCGCGAGATATGGCAGTTTGGAGGTAAGAAACGCTCGAGAAACTCAAAATTTTCGCAGTTCTGATGCTCGACAAGCATAACTAGAACGGCCTAGGGGAAAAGTACGCACACCGCTGTAATCGGGCGAGTTTCAACTTTCCCATGCAACAGAAATTTTGCGGATTGGTCAATCCGTTCGCGAGATATGGCAGTTTGAAGGTAAGCAACGCTTGAAAAACTCAAAATTTTCGCAGTTCTGTTGCTCGAAACGAATAACTAGAACGGGCTAGGGGAAAAGTACGCATACCGTTGTAATCGGGCGAGTTTCTACTTTCAGATGCAACAGAAATTTTGCGGATTGGTCAATCCGTTCGGGAGATATGGCAGTTTGGAGGTAAGCAACGCTTGAAAAACTCAAAATTTTCGCAGTTCTGTTGCTCGAAACGAATAACTAGAACGGGCTAGGGGAAAAGTACGCATACCGCTGTAATCGGGCGAGTTTCTACTTTCAGATGCAACAGAAATTTTGCGGATTGGTCAATCCGTTCGCGAGATATGGCAGTTTGGAAGTAGGAAACGCTTGAGAAACTCAAAATTTTCGCAGTTCTGATTCTCGAAACGAATAACTAGAACGGCCTAGGGGAAAAGTACGCATACCGTTTTAATCGGGCGAGTTTCTACTTTCAGATGCAACAGAAATTTTGCGGATTGGTCAATCCGTTCGCGAGATATGGCAGTTTTGAGATAAGAAACGCTTGAGAAACTCAAAATTTTCGCAGTTCTGATGCTCGAAACGAATAACTGGAACGGCCTAGGGGGAAACTACGCATACCATTGTAATCGGGCGAGTTTCTACTTTCAGATGCAAAAGAAACTTTGCGGATTGGTCAATCCGTTCGCGAGATGTGGCAGTTTGGAAGTAGGAAACGCTTGAGAAACTCAAAATTTTCGCAGTTCTGATTCTCGAAACGAATAACTAGAACGGCCTAGGGGAAAAGTACGCATACCGTTTTAATCGGGCGAGTTTCTACTTTCAGATGCAACAGAAATTTTGCGGATTGGTCAATCCGTTCGCGAGATATGGCAGTTTTGAGATAAGAAACGCTTGAGAAACTCAAAATTTTCGCAGTTCTGATGCTCGAAACGAATAACTGGAACGGCCTAGGGGGAAACTACACATGCCATTGTAATCGGGCGAGTTTCTACATTCAGATGCAACAGAAACTTTGCGGATTGGTCAATCCGTTCGCGAGATGTGGCCGTTTGGAAGTAAGAAACGCCTGAGAAACTCAACATTTTCGCTGTTCTGATGCGCTAAACGAATAACTAGAACGGCCTAGGGGAAAAGTACGCATCCAGTTGTAATCGGGCGAGTTTCTACTTTCAGATGCAACAGAAATTTTGCGGTTTGGCCAATCCGTTCGCGAGATATGGCAGTTTGGAGGTAAGAAACGCTTGAGAAACTCAAAATTTTCGCAGTTCTGATGCTCGACAAGCATAACTAGAACGGCCTAGGGGAAAAGTACGTATACCGTTGCAATCGGGCGAGTTTCTACTTTCAGATGCAACAGAAATTTTGCGGATTGGTCAATCCGTTCGCGAGATATGGCAGTTTTGAGATAAGAAACGCTTGAGAAACTCAAAATTTTCGCAGTTCTGATGCTCGAAACGAATAACTGGAACGGCCTAGGGGGAAACTACACATGCCATTGTAATCGGGCGAGTTTCTACATTCAGATGCAACAGAAACTTTGCGGATTGGTCAATCCGTTCGCGAGATGTGGCCGTTTGGAAGTAAGAAACGCCTGAGAAACTCAACATTTTCGCTGTTCTGATGCGCTAAACGAATAACTAGAACGGCCTAGGGGAAAAGTACGCATCCAGTTGTAATCGGGCGAGTTTCTACTTTCAGATGCAACAGAAATTTTGCGGTTTGGCCAATCCGTTCGCGAGATATGGCAGTTTGGAGGTAAGAAACGCTTGAGAAACTCAAAATTTTCGCAGTTCTGATGCTCGACAAGCATAACTAGAACGGCCTAGGGGAAAAGTACGTATACCGTTGCAATCGGGCGAGTTTCTACTTTCAGATGCAACAGAAATTTTGCGGATTGGTCAATCCGTTCGCGAGATATGGCAGTTTGAAGGTAAGAAACGCTTGAGAAACTCAAAATTTTCGCAGTTCTCATGCTCGAAACGAATAACTACAACGAACTAGGGGAAAAGTACGCATACCGTTGTAATCGGGCGAGTTTCTACTTTCAGATGCGCCAGAAATTATGCGGATTGGTCAATCCGTTCGCGAGATATGGCAGTTTGGAGGTAAGAAACGCTCGAGAAACTCAAAATTTTCGCAGTTCTGATGCTCGACAAGCATAACTAGAACGGCCTAGGGGAAAAGTACCTATACCGTTGTAATCGGGCGAGTTTCTACTTTCAGATGCAACAGAAATTTTGCGGATTGGTCAATCCGTTCGCGAGATGTGGCAGTTTGGAAGTAAGAAACGCTTGAGAAACTCAAAATTTTCGCAGTTCTGATGCTCGAAACGAATAACTAGAACGGCCTAGGGGGAATGTACGCATACCGTTGTAATCGGGCGAGTTTCTACTTTCAGATGCAACAGAAATTTTGCGGATTGGTCAATGCGTTCGCGAGATGTGGCAGTTTGTAGGTAAGAAACGCTTGAGAAACTCAAAATTTTCGCAGTTCTGATGCTCGAAACGAATAACTAGAACGGCCTAGGGGAAAAGTACGCATACCGTTGTAATCGGGCGAGTTTCTACTTTCAGATGCAACAGAAATTTTGCGGATTTGTCAATCCGTTCGCGAGATGTGGCAGTTTGTAGGTAAGAAACGCTTGAGAAACTCAAAATTTTCGCAGTTCTGATGCTCGAAACGAATAACTAGAACGGCCTAGGGGAAAAGTACGCATACCGTTGTAATCGGGCGAGTTTCTACCTTCAGATGCAACAGAAATTTTGCGGATTGGTCAATCCGTTCGCGAGATGTGGCAGTTTGGAAGTAAGAAACGCTTGAGAAACTCAAAATTTTCGCAGTTCTGATGCTCGAAACGAATAACTAGAACGGCCTAGGGGAAAAGTACGTATACCGTTGTAATCGGGCGAGTTTCTGCTTTCAGATGCAACAGAAATTTTGCCGATTGGTCAATCCGTTCGCGAGATATGGCAGTTTGGAGGTAAGAAACGCTCGAGAAACTCAAAATTTTCGCAGTTCTGATGCTCGACAAGCACAACTAGAACGGCCTAGGGGAAAAGTACGTATACCGTTGTAATCGGGCGAGTTTCTACTTTCAGATGCAACAGAAATTTTGCGGATTGGTCAATCCGTTCGCGAGATATGGCAGTTTGTAGGTAAGAAACGCTTGAGAAACTCAAAATTTTCGCAGTTCTGATGCTCGAAACGAATAACTAGAACGGCCTAGGGGAAAAGTACGCATACCGTTGTAATCGGGCGAGTTTCTGCTTTCAGATGCATCAGAAATTTTGCGGATTGGTCAATCCGTTCGCGATATGTGGCAGTTTGTAGGTAAGAAACGCTTGAGAAACTCAAAATTTTCGCAGTTCTGATGCTCGACAAGCATAACTAGAACGGCCTAGGGGAAAAGTACCTATACCGTTGTAATCGGGCGAGTTTCTACTTTCAGATGCAACAGAAATTTTGCGGATTGGTCAATCCGTTCGCGAGATGTGGCAGTTTGGAAGTAAGAAACGCTTGAGAAACTCAAAATTTTCGCAGTTCTGATGCTCGAAACGAATGACTAGAAAGGCCTAGGGGAAAAGTACGCATACCGTTTTAATCGGGCGAGTTTCTACTTTCAGATGCAATAGAAATTTTGCGGATTGGTCAATCCGTTCGCAAGATATGGCCGTTTGGATGTAAGAAACGCTTGAGAAACTCAAAATTTTCGCAGTTCTGATGCTCGAAATGAATAACTGGAACGGCATAGGGGAAAACTACACATACCGTTGTAATCGGGCGAGTTTCTACTTTCAGATGCAACAGAAATTTTGCGGATTGGTCAATCCGTTCGCGAGATATGGCAGTTTGGAGGTAAGAAACGCTTGAGAAACTCAAAATTTTCGCAGTTCTGATTCTCGAAACGAATAACTAGAACGGCCTAGGGGAAAACTACACCTACTCTTGTAATCGGGCGAGTTTCTACTTTCAGATACAACAGAAATTTTGCCGATTGGTCAATCCGTTCGCGAGATATGGCAGTTTGGAGATAAGGAACGCTTGAGAAACTCAAAATTTTTGCAGTTCTGATGCTCGAAACGAATGACTAGAACGGCCTACGGGAGAAGTACGCATACCGTTGTAATCGGGCGAGTTTCTACTTTCAGATGCATCAGAAATTTTGCGGATTGATCAATCCGTTCGCGAGATATGGCAGTTTGGAGGTAAGAAACGCTTGAGAAACTCAAAATTTTCGCAGTTCTGATTCTCGAAACGAATAACTAGAACGGCCTAGGGGAAGACTACACCTACTCTTGTAATCGGGCGAGTTTCTACTTTCAGATACAACAGAAATTTTGCGGATTGGTCAATCCGTTCGCGAGATATGGCCATTTGGATGTAAGAAACGCTTGAGAAACTCAAAATTTTCGCAGTTCTGATGCTCGAAACGAACAACTAGGACGGCCTAGTGGAAAAGTACGCATACCGTTGTAATCGGGCGAGTTTCTACTTTCAGATGCAACAGAAATTTTGCGGATTGGTCAATCCATTCGCGAGATATGGCAGTTTGGAGGGAAGAAACGCTTGAGAAACTCAAAATTTTCACAGTTCTGATGCTCGAAACGAATAACCAGAACGGCCTAGAGGAAAAGTACGCATACAGTTGTAATCGAGCGAGTTTCTACTTTCAGATGCAACAGAAATTTTGCGGATTGGTCAATCCGTTCGCGAGATATGGCAGTTTGGAGGTAAGAAACGCTTGAGAAACTCAACATTTTCGCAGTTCTGATACTCGAAACGAATAACTAGAACGGCCTAGGGGAAAAGTACGCATACTGTTGTAATCGGGCGAGCTTCTACTTTCAGATGCAACAGAAATTTTGCGGATTGGTCAATCCGTTCGCGAGATATGGCCATTTGGATGTAAGAAACGCTTGAGAAACTCAAAATTTTCGCAGTTCTGATGCTCGAAACGAATGACTAGAAAGGCCTAGGGGAAAAGTACGCATACCGTTTTAATCGGGCGAGTTTCTACTTTCAGATGCAATAGAAATTTTGCGGATTGGTCAATCCGTTCGCAAGATATGGCCGTTTGGATGTAAGAAACGCTTGAGAAACTCAAAATTTTCGCAGTTCTGATGCTCGAAATGAATAACTGGAACGGCATAGGGGAAAACTACACATACCGTTGTAATCGGGCGAGTTTCTACTTTCAGATGCAACAGAAATTTTGCGGATTGGTCAATCCGTTCGCGAGATATGGCAGTTTGGAGGTAAGAAACGCTTGAGAAACTCAAAATTTTCGCAGTTCTGATTCTCGAAACGAATAACTAGAACGGCCTAGGGGAAAACTACACCTACTCTTGTAATCGGGCGAGTTTCTACTTTCAGATACAACAGAAATTTTGCCGATTGGTCAATCCGTTCGCGAGATATGGCAGTTTGGAGATAAGGAACGCTTGAGAAACTCAAAATTTTTGCAGTTCTGATGCTCGAAACGAATGACTAGAACGGCCTACGGGAGAAGTACGCATACCGTTGTAATCGGGCGAGTTTCTACTTTCAGATGCATCAGAAATTTTGCGGATTGATCAATCCGTTCGCGAGATATGGCAGTTTGGAGGTAAGAAACGCTTGAGAAACTCAAAATTTTCGCAGTTCTGATTCTCGAAACGAATAACTAGAACGGCCTAGGGGAAGACTACACCTACTCTTGTAATCGGGCGAGTTTCTACTTTCAGATACAACAGAAATTTTGCGGATTGGTCAATCCGTTCGCGAGATATGGCAGTTTGGAGATAAGGAACGCTTGAGAAACTCAAAATTATCGCAGTTCTGATGCTCGAAACGAATGACTAGAAAGGCCTAGGGGGAAACTACGCATACCGTTGTAATCGGGCGAGTTTCTACTTTCAGATGCATCAGAAATTTTGCGGATTGATCAATCCGTTCGCGAGATATGGCCGTTTGGATGTAAGAAACGCTTGAGAAACTCAAAATTATCGCAGTTCTGATGCTCGAAACGAATAACTGGAACGGCCTACGGGAGAAGTACGCATACCGTTGTAATCGGGCGAGTTTCTACCTTCAGATGCAACATAGATTATGCGGATTGGTCAATCCGTTCGCGAGATATGGCCGTTTGGATGTAAGAAACGCTTGAGAAACTCAAAATTTTCGCAGTTCTGATGCTCGAAACGAATGACTAGAAAGGCCTAGGGGAAAAGTACGCATACCGTTTTAATCGGGCGAGTTTCTACTTTCAGATGCAATAGAAATTTTGCGGATTGGCCAATCCGTTCGCGAGATATGGCCGTTTGGATGTAAGAAACGCTTGAGAAACTCAAAATTTTCGCAGTTCTGATGCTCGAAATGAATAACTGGAACGGCATAGGGGAAAACTACAGATACCGTTGTAATCGGGCGAGTTTCTACTTTCAGATGCAACAGAAATTTTGCGGATTGGTCAATCCGTTCGCGAGATATGGCAGTTTGGAGGTAAGAAACGCTTGAGAAACTCAAAATTATCGCAGTTCTGATGCTCGAAACGAATGACTAGAAAGGCCTAGGGGGAAACTACGCATACCGTTGTAATCGGGCGAGTTTCTACTTTCAGATGCAACAGAAATTTTGCGGATTGGTCAATCCGTTCGCGAGATATGGCAGTTTGGAGGTAAGAAACGCTTGGGAAACTCAAAATTATCGCAGTTCTGATGCTCGAAACGAATAACTGGAACGGCCTAGGGGGAAACTACGCATACCATTGTAATCGGGCGAGTTTCTACTTTCAGATGCAAAAGAAACTTTGCGGATTGGTCAATCCGTTCGCGAGATGTGGCAGTTTGGAAGTAGGAAACGCTTGAGAAACTCAAAATTTTCGCAGTTCTGATTCTCGAAACGAATAACTAGAACGGCCTAGGGGAAAAGTACGCATACCGTTTTAATCGGGCGAGTTTCTACTTTCAGATGCAACAGAAATTTTGCGGATTGGTCAATCCGTTCGCGAGATATGGCAGTTTTGAGATAAGAAACGCTTGAGAAACTCAAAATTTTCGCAGTTCTGATGCTCGAAACGAATAACTGGAACGGCCTAGGGGGAAACTACACATGCCATTGTAATCGGGCGAGTTTCTACATTCAGATGCAACAGAAACTTTGCGGATTGGTCAATCCGTTCGCGAGATGTGGCCGTTTGGAAGTAAGAAACGCCTGAGAAACTCAACATTTTCGCTGTTCTGATGCGCTAAACGAATAACTAGAACGGCCTAGGGGAAAAGTACGCATCCAGTTGTAATCGGGCGAGTTTCTACTTTCAGATGCAACAGAAATTTTGCGGTTTGGCCAATCCGTTCGCGAGATATGGCAGTTTGGAAGTAAGAAACGCTTGAGAAACTCAAAATTTTCGCAGTTCTGATGCTCGAAACGAATAACTAGAACGGCCTAGGGGGAATGTACGCATACCGCTGAAATCGGGCGAGTTTCTACTTTCAGATGCAACAGAAATTTTGCGGATTGGTCAATCCGTTCGCGAGATATGGCAGTTTGAAGGTAAGAAACGCTTGAGAAACTCAAAATTTTCGCAGTTCTCATGCTCGAACCGAATAACTACAACGAACTAGGGGAAAAGTACGCATACCGTTGTAATCGGGCGAGTTTCTACTTTCAGATGCGCCAGAAATTATGCGGATTGGTCAAGCCGTTCGCGAGATATGGCAGTTTGGAGGTAAGAAACGCTCGAGAAACTCAAAATTTTCGCAGTTCTGATGCTCGACAAGCATAACTAGAACGGCCTAGGGGAAAAGTACCTATACCGTTGTAATCGGGCGAGTTTCTACTTTCAGATGCAACAGAAATTTTGCGGATTGGTCAATCCGTTCGCGAGATGTGGCAGTTTGGAAGTAAGAAACGCTTGAGAAACTCAAAATTTTCGCAGTTCTGATGCTCGAAACGAATAACTAGAACGGCCTAGGGGGAATGTACGCATACCGTTGTAATCGGGCGAGTTTCTACTTTCAGATGCAACAGAAATTTTGCGGATTGGTCAATGCGTTCGCGAGATGTGGCAGTTTGTAGGTAAGAAACGCTTGAGAAACTCAAAATTTTCGCAGTTCTGATGCTCGAAACGAATAACTAGAACGGCCTAGGGGAAAAGTACGCATACCGTTGTAATCGGGCGAGTTTCTACTTTCAGATGCAACAGAAATTTTGCGGATTTGTCAATCCGTTCGCGAGATGTGGCAGTTTGTAGGTAAGAAACGCTTGAGAAACTCAAAATTTTCGCAGTTCTGATGCTCGAAACGAATAACTAGAACGGCCTAGGGGAAAAGTACGCATACCGTTGTAATCGGGCGAGTTTCTACCTTCAGATGCAACAGAAATTTTGCGGATTGGTCAATCCGTTCGCGAGATGTGGCAGTTTGGAAGTAAGAAACGCTTGAGAAACTCAAAATTTTCGCAGTTCTGATGCTCGAAACGAATAACTAGAACGGCCTAGGGGAAAAGTACGTATACCGTTGTAATCGGGCGAGTTTCTGCTTTCAGATGCAACAGAAATTTTGCCGATTGGTCAATCCGTTCGCGAGATATGGCAGTTTGGAGGTAAGAAACGCTCGAGAAACTCAAAATTTTCGCAGTTCTGATGCTCGACAAGCATAACTAGAACGGCCTAGGGGAAAAGTACGTATACCGTTGTAATCGGGCGAGTTTCTACTTTCAGATGCAACAGAAATTTTGCGGATTGGTCAATCCGTTCGCGAGATATGGCAGTTTGTAGGTAAGAAACGCTTGAGAAACTCAAAATTTTCGCAGTTCTGATGCTCGAAACGAATAACTAGAACGGCCTAGGGGAAAAGTACGCATACCGTTGTAATCGGGCGAGTTTCTGCTTTCAGATGCATCAGAAATTTTGCGGATTGGTCAATCCGTTCGCGATATGTGGCAGTTTGTAGGTAAGAAACGCTTGAGAAACTCAAAATTTTCGCAGTTCTGATGCTCGACAAGCATAACTAGAACGGCCTAGGGGAAAAGTACCTATACCGTTGTAATCGGGCGAGTTTCTACTTTCAGATGCAACAGAAATTTTGCGGATTGGTCAATCCGTTCGCGAGATGTGGCAGTTTGGAAGTAAGAAACGCCTGAGAAACTCAACATTTTCGCTGTTCTGATGCGCTAAACGAATAACTAGAACGGCCTAGGGGAAAAGTACGCATCCAGTTGTAATCGGGCGAGTTTCTACTTTCAGATGCAACAGAAATTTTGCGGTTTGGCCAATCCGTTCGCGAGATATGGCAGTTTGGAGGTAAGAAACGCTTGAGAAACTCAAAATTTTCGCAGTTCTGATGCTCGACAAGCATAACTAGAACGGCCTAGGGGAAAAGTACGTATACCGTTGCAATCGGGCGAGTTTCTACTTTCAGATGCAACAGAAATTTTGCGGATTGGTCAATCCGTTCGCGAGATATGGCAGTTTGAAGGTAAGAAACGCTTGAGAAACTCAAAATTTTCGCAGTTCTCATGCTCGAACCGAATAACTACAACGAACTAGGGGAAAAGTACGCATACCGTTGTAATCGGGCGAGTTTCTACCTTCAGATGCAACAGAAATTTTGCGGATTGGTCAATCCGTTCGCGAGATGTGGCAGTTTGGAAGTAAGAAACGCTTGAGAAACTCAAAATTTTCGCAGTTCTGATGCTCGAAACGAATAACTAGAACGGCCTAGGGGAAAAGTACGTATACCGTTGTAATCGGGCGAGTTTCTGCTTTCAGATGCAACAGAAATTTTGCCGATTGGTCAATCCGTTCGCGAGATATGGCAGTTTGGAGGTAAGAAACGCTCGAGAAACTCAAAATTTTCGCAGTTCTGATGCTCGACAAGCATAACTAGAACGGCCTAGGGGAAAAGTACGTATACCGTTGTAATCGGGCGAGTTTCTACTTTCAGATGCAACAGAAATTTTGCGGATTGGTCAATCCGTTCGCGAGATATGGCAGTTTGTAGGTAAGAAACGCTTGAGAAACTCAAAATTTTCGCAGTTCTGATGCTCGAAACGAATAACTAGAACGGCCTAGGGGAAAAGTACGCATACCGTTGTAATCGGGCGAGTTTCTGCTTTCAGATGCATCAGAAATTTTGCGGATTGGTCAATCCGTTCGCGATATGTGGCAGTTTGTAGGTAAGAAACGCTTGAGAAACTCAAAATTTTCGCAGTTCTGATGCTCGACAAGCATAACTAGAACGGCCTAGGGGAAAAGTACCTATACCGTTGTAATCGGGCGAGTTTCTACTTTCAGATGCAACAGAAATTTTGCGGATTGGTCAATCCGTTCGCGAGATGTGGCAGTTTGGAAGTAAGAAACGCCTGAGAAACTCAACATTTTCGCTGTTCTGATGCGCTAAACGAATAACTAGAACGGCCTAGGGGAAAAGTACGCATCCAGTTGTAATCGGGCGAGTTTCTACTTTCAGATGCAACAGAAATTTTGCGGTTTGGCCAATCCGTTCGCGAGATATGGCAGTTTGGAGGTAAGAAACGCTTGAGAAACTCAAAATTTTCGCAGTTCTGATGCTCGACAAGCATAACTAGAACGGCCTAGGGGAAAAGTACGTATACCGTTGCAATCGGGCGAGTTTCTACTTTCAGATGCAACAGAAATTTTGCGGATTGGTCAATCCGTTCGCGAGATATGGCAGTTTGAAGGTAAGAAACGCTTGAGAAACTCAAAATTTTCGCAGTTCTCATGCTCGAACCGAATAACTACAACGAACTAGGGGAAAAGTACGCATACCGTTGTAATCGGGCGAGTTTCTACTTTCAGATGCGCCAGAAATTATGCGGATTGGTCAAGCCGTTCGCGAGATATGGCAGTTTGGAGGTAAGAAACGCTCGAGAAACTCAAAATTTTCGCAGTTCTGATGCTCGACAAGCATAACTAGAACGGCCTAGGGGAAAAGTACCTATACCGTTGTAATCGGGCGAGTTTCTACTTTCAGATGCAACAGAAATTTTGCGGATTGGTCAATCCGTTCGCGAGATGTGGCAGTTTGGAAGTAAGAAACGCTTGAGAAACTCAAAATTTTCGCAGTTCTGATGCTCGAAACGAATAACTAGAACGGCCTAGGGGGAATGTACGCATACCGTTGTAATCGGGCGAGTTTCTACTTTCAGATGCAACAGAAATTTTGCGGATTGGTCAATGCGTTCGCGAGATGTGGCAGTTTGTAGGTAAGAAACGCTTGAGAAACTCAAAATTTTCGCAGTTCTGATGCTCGAAACGAATAACTAGAACGGCCTAGGGGAAAAGTACGCATACCGTTGTAATCGGGCGAGTTTCTACTTTCAGATGCAACAGAAATTTTGCGGATTTGTCAATCCGTTCGCGAGATGTGGCAGTTTGTAGGTAAGAAACGCTTGAGAAACTCAAAATTTTCGCAGTTCTGATGCTCGAAACGAATAACTAGAACGGCCTAGGGGAAAAGTACGCATACCGTTGTAATCGGGCGAGTTTCTACCTTCAGATGCAACAGAAATTTTGCGGATTGGTCAATCCGTTCGCGAGATGTGGCAGTTTGGAAGTAAGAAACGCTTGAGAAACTCAAAATTTTCGCAGTTCTGATGCTCGAAACGAATAACTAGAACGGCCTAGGGGAAAAGTACGTATACCGTTGTAATCGGGCGAGTTTCTGCTTTCAGATGCAACAGAAATTTTGCCGATTGGTCAATCCGTTCGCGAGATATGGCAGTTTGGAGGTAAGAAACGCTCGAGAAACTCAAAATTTTCGCAGTTCTGATGCTCGACAAGCATAACTAGAACGGCCTAGGGGAAAAGTACGTATACCGTTGTAATCGGGCGAGTTTCTACTTTCAGATGCAACAGAAATTTTGCGGATTGGTCAATCCGTTCGCGAGATATGGCAGTTTGTAGGTAAGAAACGCTTGAGAAACTCAAAATTTTCGCAGTTCTGATGCTCGAAACGAATAACTAGAACGGCCTAGGGGAAAAGTACGCATACCGTTGTAATCGGGCGAGTTTCTGCTTTCAGATGCATCAGAAATTTTGCGGATTGGTCAATCCGTTCGCGATATGTGGCAGTTTGTAGGTAAGAAACGCTTGAGAAACTCAAAATTTTCGCAGTTCTGATGCTCGACAAGCATAACTAGAACGGCCTAGGGGAAAAGTACCTATACCGTTGTAATCGGGCGAGTTTCTACTTTCAGATGCAACAGAAATTTTGCGGATTGGTCAATCCGTTCGCGAGATGTGGCAGTTTGGAAGTAAGAAACGCTTGAGAAACTCAAAATTTTCGCAGTTCTGATGCTCGAAACGAATAACTAGAACGGCCTAGGGGAAAAGTACGCATACCGTTGTAATCGGGCGAGTTTCTACTTTCAGATGCAACAGAAATTTTGCGGATTGGTCAATCCGTTCGCGAGATGTGGCAGTTTGTAGGTAAGAAACGCTTGAGAAACTCAAAATTTTCGCAGTTCTGATGCTCGAAACGAATAAGTAGAACGGCCTAGGAGAAAAGTACGAACACCGTTGTAATCGGGCGAGTTTCTACCTTCAGATGCAACAGAAATTTTGCGGATTGGTCAATCCGTTCGCGAGATATGGCAGTTTGGAAGTAAGAAACGCTTGAGAAACTCAAAATTTTCGCAGTTCTGATGCTCGAAACGAACAACTAGGACGGCCTAGTGGAAAAGTACGCATACCGTTGTAATCGGGCGAGTTTCTACTTTCAGATGCAACAGAAATTTTGCGGATTGGTCAATCCATTCGCGAGATATGGCAGTTTGGAGGGAAGAAACGCTTGAGAAACTCAAAATTTTCACAGTTCTGATGCTCGAAACGAATAACCAGAACGGCCTAGAGGAAAAGCACGCATACAGTTGTAATCGAGCGAGTTTCTACTTTCAGATGCAACAGAAATTTTGCGGATTGGTCAATCCGTTCGCGAGATATGGCAGTTTGGAGGTAAGAAACGCTTGAGAAACTCAACATTTTCGCAGTTCTGATACTCGAAACGAATAACTAGAACGGCCTAGGGGAAAAGTACGCATACTGTTGTAATCGGGCGAGCTTCTACTTTCAGATGCAACAGAAATTTTGCGGATTGGTCAATCCGTTCGCGAGATATGGCAGTTTGTAGGTAAGAAACGCTTGAGAAACTCAAAATTTTCGCAGTTCTGATGCTCGAAACGAATAACTAGAACGGCCTAGGGGAAAAGTACGCATACCGTTGTAATCGGGCGAGTTTCTGCTTTCAGATGCATCAGAAATTTTGCGGATTGGTCAATCCGTTCGCGATATGTGGCAGTTTGTAGGTAAGAAACGCTTGAGAAACTCAAAATTTTCGCAGTTCTGATGCTCGAAACGTATAACTAGAACGGCCTAGGGGAAAAGTACGCATACCGTTCTAATCGGGCGAGTTTCTGCTTTCAGATGCATCAGAAATTTTGCGGACTGGTTAATCCGTTCGCGAGATGTGGCAGTTTGTAGGTAAGAAACGCTTGAGAAACTCAAAATTTTCGCAGTTCTGATGCTGGAAACGAATAACTAGAACGGCCTAGGGGAAAAGTACGCATACCGTTGTAATCGGGCGAGTTTCTACCTTCAGATGCAACAGAAATTTTGCGGATTGGTCAATCCGTTCGCGAGATATGGCAGTTTGGAAGTAAGAAACGCTTGAGAAACTCAAAATTTTCGCAGTTCTGATGCTCGAAACGAATAACTAGAACGGCCTAGGGGAAAAGTACGCATACCGTTGTAATCGGGCGAGTTTCTACTTTCAGATGCAACAGAAATTTTGCGGATTGGTCAATCCGTTCGCGAGATGTGGCAGTTTGTATGTAAGAAACGCTTGAGAAACTCAAAATTTTCGCAGTTCTAATGCTCGAAACGAATAACTAGAACGGTCTAGGGGAAAAGTACGCATACCGTTGTAATCGGGCGAGTTTCTACCTTCAGATGCAAAAGAAATTTTGCGGATTGGTCAATCCGTTCGCGAGATGTGGCAGCTTGGAAGTAAGAAACGCTTGAGAAACTCAAAATTTTCGCAGTTCTGATGCTCGAAACGAATAACTAGAACGGCCTAGGGGAAAAGTACGCATCCAGTTGTAATCGGGCGAGTTTCTACTTTCAGATGCAACAGAAATTTTGCGGATTGGCCAATCCGTTCGCGAGATATGGCAGTTTGTAGGTAAGAAACGCTTGAGAAACTCAAAATTTTCGCAGTTCTGATGCTCGAAACGAATAACTAGAACGGCCTAGGGGAAAAGTACGCCTACCGTTGTAATCGGGCGAGTTTCTACTTTCAGATGCAACAGAAATTTTGCGGATTGGTCAATCCGTTCGCGAGATGTGGCAGTTTGTAGGTAAGAAACGCTTGAGAAACTCAAAATTTTCGCAGTTCTGATGCTCGAAACGAATAAGTAGAACGGCCTAGGAGAAAAGTACGAACACCGTTGTAATCGGGCGAGTTTCTACCTTCAGATGCAACAGAAATTTTGCGGATTGGTCAATCCGTTCGCGAGATATGGCAGTTTGGAAGTAAGAAACGCTTGAGAAACTCAAAATTTTCGCAGTTCTGATGCTCGAAACGAACAACTAGGACGGCCTAGTGGAAAAGTACGCATACCGTTGTAATCGGGCGAGTTTCTACTTTCAGATGCAACAGAAATTTTGCGGATTGGTCAATCCATTCGCGAGATATGGCAGTTTGGAGGGAAGAAACGCTTGAGAAACTCAAAATTTTCACAGTTCTGATGCTCGAAACGAATAACCAGAACGGCCTAGAGGAAAAGCACGCATACAGTTGTAATCGAGCGAGTTTCTACTTTCAGATGCAACAGAAATTTTGCGGATTGGTCAATCCGTTCGCGAGATATGGCAGTTTGGAGGTAAGAAACGCTTGAGAAACTCAACATTTTCGCAGTTCTGATACTCGAAACGAATAACTAGAACGGCCTAGGGGAAAAGTACGCATACTGTTGTAATCGGGCGAGCTTCTACTTTCAGATGCAACAGAAATTTTGCGGATTGGTCAATCCGTTCGCGAGATATGGCAGTTTGTAGGTAAGAAACGCTTGAGAAACTCAAAATTTTCGCAGTTCTGATGCTCGAAACGAATAACTAGAACGGCCTAGGGGAAAAGTACGCATACCGTTGTAATCGGGCGAGTTTCTGCTTTCAGATGCATCAGAAATTTTGCGGATTGGTCAATCCGTTCGCGATATGTGGCAGTTTGTAGGTAAGAAACGCTTGAGAAACTCAAAATTTTCGCAGTTCTGATGCTCGAAACGTATAACTAGAACGGCCTAGGGGAAAAGTACGCATACCGTTCTAATCGGGCGAGTTTCTGCTTTCAGATGCATCAGAAATTTTGCGGACTGGTTAATCCGTTCGCGAGATGTGGCAGTTTGTAGGTAAGAAACGCTTGAGAAACTCAAAATTTTCGCAGTTCTGATGCTGGAAACGAATAACTAGAACGGCCTAGGGGAAAAGTACGCATACCGTTGTAATCGGGCGAGTTTCTACCTTCAGATGCAACAGAAATTTTGCGGATTGGTCAATCCGTTCGCGAGATATGGCAGTTTGGAAGTAAGAAACGCTTGAGAAACTCAAAATTTTCGCAGTTCTGATGCTCGAAACGAATAACTAGAACGGCCTAGGGGAAAAGTACGCATACCGTTGTAATCGGGCGAGTTTCTACTTTCAGATGCAACAGAAATTTTGCGGATTGGTCAATCCGTTCGCGAGATGTGGCAGTTTGTATGTAAGAAACGCTTGAGAAACTCAAAATTTTCGCAGTTCTAATGCTCGAAACGAATAACTAGAACGGTCTAGGGGAAAAGTACGCATACCGTTGTAATCGGGCGAGTTTCTACCTTCAGATGCAAAAGAAATTTTGCGGATTGGTCAATCCGTTCGCGAGATGTGGCAGCTTGGAAGTAAGAAACGCTTGAGAAACTCAAAATTTTCGCAGTTCTGATGCTCGAAACGAATAACTAGAACGGCCTAGGGGAAAAGTACGCATCCAGTTGTAATCGGGCGAGTTTCTACTTTCAGATGCAACAGAAATTTTGCGGATTGGCCAATCCGTTCGCGAGATATGGCTGTTTGGAGGTAAGAAACGCTCGAGAAACTCAAAATTTTCGCAGTTCTGATGCTCGACAAGCATAACTAGAACGGCCTCGGTGAAAAGTACGTATACCGTTGTAATCGGGCGAGTTTCTACTTTCAGATGCAACAGAAATTTTGCGGATTGGTTGATCCGTTCGCGAGATGTGGCAGTTTGGAAGTAAGAAACGCTTGAGAAACTGAAAATTTTCGCAGTTCTGATGCTCGAAACGAATAACTAGAACGGCCTAGGGGAAAAGTACGCATACCGTTGTAATCGAGCGAGTTTCTACTTTCAGATGCAACAGAAATTTTGCGGATTGGTCAATCCGTTCGCGAGATATGGCAGTTTGGAGGTAAGAAACGCTTGAGAAACTCAACATTTTCGCAGTTCTGATACTCGAAACGAATAACTAGAACGGCCTAGGGGAAAAGCACGCATACTGTTGTAATCGGGCGAGTTTCTACTTTCAGATGCAACAGAAATTTTGCGGATTGGTCAATCCGTTCGCGAGATATGGCAGTTTGGAAGTAAGAAACGCTTGAGAAACTCAAAGTTTTCGCAGTTCTGATGCTCGAAACGAATAACTAGAACGGCCTAGGGGAAAAGTACGCATACCGTTGTAATCGGGCGAGTTTCTACTTTCAGATGCAACAGAAATTTTGCGGATTGGTCAATCCGTGCGCGAGATATGGCAGTTTGGAGGTAAGAAACGCTTGAGAAACTCAAAATTTTCACAGTTCCGATGCTCGAAACGAATAACTAGAACGGCCCAGGGGAAAAGTACGCATACCGTTGTAATCGGGCGAGTTTCTACTTTCAGATGCAACAGAAATTTTGCGGATTGGTCAATCCGTTCGCGAGATATGGCAGTTTGGAGGTAAGAAACGATTGAGAAACTCAAAATTTTCGCAGTTCTGATGCTCGAAACGAATAACTAGAACGGACTAGGGGAAAAGTACGCATACCGTTGTAATCGGGCGAGTTTCTACTTTCAGATGCAACAGAAATTTTGCGGATTGGTCAATCCGTTCGCGAGATATGGCAGTTTGGAGGTAAGAAACGCTTGAGAAACTCAAAATTTTCGCAGTTCTGATGCTCGAAACGAATAACTAGAACGGCCTAGGGGAAAAGTACGCATACCGTTGTAATCGGGCGAGTTTCTACCTTCAGATGCAAAAGAAATTTTGCGGATTGGTCAATCCGTTCGCGAGATGTGGCAGCTTGGAAGTAAGAAACGCTTGAGAAACTCAAAATTTTCGCAGTTCTGATGCTCGAAACGAATAACTAGAACGGCCTAGGGGAAAAGTACGCATCCAGTTGTAATCGGGCGAGTTTCTACTTTCAGATGCAACAGAAATTTTGCGGATTGGTCAATCCGTTCGCGAGATATGGCAGTTTGGAGGTAAGAAACGCTTGAGAAACTGAAAATTTTCGCAGTTCTGATGCTCGAAACGAATAACTAGAACGGCCTAGGGGAAAAGTACGCATACCGTTGTAATCGAGCGAGTTTCTACTTTCAGATGCAACAGAAATTTTGCGGATTGGTCAATCCGTTCGCGAGATATGGCAGTTTGGAGGTAAGAAACGCTTGAGAAACTCAACATTTTCGCAGTTCTGATACTCGAAACGAATAACTAGAACGGCCTAGGGGAAAAGTACGCATACTGTTGTAATCGGGCGAGTTTCTACTTTCAGATGCAACAGAAATTTTGCGGATTGGTCAATCCGTTCGCGAGATATGGCAGTTTGGAAGTAAGAAACGCTTGAGAAACTCAAAGTTTTCGCAGTTCTGATGCTCGAAACGAATAACTAGAACGGCCTAGGGGAAAAGTACGCATACCGTTGTAATCGGGCGAGTTTCTACTTTCAGATGCAACAGAAATTTTGCGGATTGGTCAATCCGTGCGCGAGATATGGCAGTTTGGAGGTAAGAAACGCTTGAGAAACTCAAAATTTTCACAGTTCCGATGCTCGAAACGAATAACTAGAAAGGCCCAGGGGAAAAGTACGCATACCGTTGTAATCGGGCGAGTTTCTACTTTCAGATGCAACAGAAATTTTGCGGATTGGTCAATCCGTTCGCGAGATATGGCAGTTTGGAGGTAAGTAACGATTGAGAAACTCAAAATTTTCGCAGTTCTGATGCTCGAAACGAATAACTAGAACGGACTAGGGGAAAAGTACGCATACCGTTGTAATCGGGCGAGTTTCTACTTTCAGATGCAACAGAAATTTTGCGGATTGGTCAATCCGTTCGCGAGATATGGCAGTTTGGAGGTAAGAAACGCTTGAGAAACTCAAAATTTTCGCAGTTCTGATGCTCGAAACGAACAACTAGAACGGCCTAGGGGAAAAGTACACATACCGTTGTAATCGGGCGAGTTACTACTTTCAGATGCGACAGAAATTTTGCGGATTGGTCAATTCCTTTCGCGAGATATGGCAGTTTGGAGGTAAGAAACGCTTGAGAAACTCAAAATTTTCGCAGTTCTAATGCTCGAAACGAATAACTAGAACGGTCTAGGGGAAAAGTACGCACACCGTTGTAATCGGGCGAGTTTCTACCTTCAGATGCAACAGAAATTTTGCGGATTGGTCAATCCGTTCGCGAGATATGGCAGTTTGGAAGTAAGAAACGCTTGAGAAGCTCAAAATTTTCGCAGTTCTGATGCTCGAAACGAATAACTAGAACGGCCTAGGGGAAAAGTACGCATACCGTTGTAATCGGGCGAGTTTCTACTTTCAGATGCAGCAGAAATTTTGCGGATTGGTCAATCCGTTCGCGAGATGTGGCAGTTTGTAGGTAAGAAACGCTTGAGAAACTCAAAATTTTCGCAGTTCTGATGCTCGAAACGAATAACTAGAACGGCCTAGGGGAAAAGTACGCATACCGTTGTAATCGGGCGAGTTTCTACCTTCAGATGCAAAAGAAATTTTGCGGATTGGTCAATCCGTTCGCGAGATGTGGCAGCTTGGAAGTAAGAAACGCTTGAGAAACTCAAAATTTTCGCAGTTCTGATGCTCGAAACGAATAACTAGAACGGCCTAGGGGAAAAGTACGCATACCGTTGTAATCGGGCGAGTTTCTACCTTCAGATGCAAAAGAAATTTTGCGGATTGGTCAATCCGTTCGCGAGATGTGGCAGCTTGGAAGTAAGAAACGCTTGAGAAACTCAAAATTTTCGCAGTTCTGATGCTCGAAACGAATAACTAGAACGGCCTAGGGGGAATGTACGCATACCGTTGTAATCGGGCGAGTTTCTACTTTCAGATGCAACAGAAATTTTGCGGATTGGTCAATCCGTTCGCGAGATGTGGCAGTTTGTAGGTAAGAAACGCTTGAGAAACTCAAAATTTTCGCAGTTCTGATGCTCGAAACGAATAACTAGAACGGCCTAGGGGAAAAGTACGTATACCGTTGTAATCGGGAGAGTTTCTACTTTCAGATGCAACAGAAATTTTGCGGATGGGTCAATCCGTTCGCGAGATATGGCAGTTTGGAGGTAAGAAACGCTTGAGAAACTCAAAATTTTCGCAGTTCTGGTGCTCGAAACGAATAACTAGAACGGCCTCGGTGAAAAGTACGTATACCGTTGTAATCGGGCGAGTTTCTACTTTCAGATGCAACAGAAATTTTGCGGATTGGTCGATCCGTTCGCGAGATGTGGCAGTTTGGAAGTAAGAAACGCTTGAGAAACTGAAAATTTTCGCAGTTCTGATGCTCGAAACGAATAACTAGAACGGACTAGGGGAAAAGTACGCATACCGTTGTAATCGGGCGAGTTTCTACTTTCAGATGCAACAGAAATTTTGCGGATTGGTCAATCCGTTCGCGAGATATGGCAGTTTGGAGGTAAGAAACGCTTGAGAAACTGAAAATTTTCGCAGTTCTGATGCTCGAAACGAATAACTAGAACGGCCTAGGGGAAAAGTACGCATACCGTTGTAATCGAGCGAGTTTCTACTTTCAGATGCAACAGAAATTTTGCGGATTGGTCAATCCGTTCGCGAGATATGGCAGTTTGGAGGTAAGAAACGCTTGAGAAACTCAACATTTTCGCAGTTCTGATACTCGAAACGAATAACTAGAACGGCCTAGGGGAAAAGTACGCATACTGTTGTAATCGGGCGAGTTTCTACTTTCAGATGCAACAGAAATTTTGCGGATTGGTCAATCCGTTCGCGAGATATGGCAGTTTGGAAGTAAGAAACGCTTGAGAAACTCAAAGTTTTCGCAGTTCTGATGCTCGAAACGAATAACTAGAACGGCCTAGGGGAAAAGTACGCATACCGTTGTAATCGGGCGAGTTTCTACTTTCAGATGCAACAGAAATTTTGCGGATTGGTCAATCCGTGCGCGAGATATGGCAGTTTGGAGGTAAGAAACGCTTGAGAAACTCAAAATTTTCACAGTTCCGATGCTCGAAACGAATAACTAGAAAGGCCCAGGGGAAAAGTACGCATACCGTTGTAATCGGGCGAGTTTCTACTTTCAGATGCAACAGAAATTTTGCGGATTGGTCAATCCGTTCGCGAGATATGGCAGTTTGGAGGTAAGTAACGATTGAGAAACTCAAAATTTTCGCAGTTCTGATGCTCGAAACGAATAACTAGAACGGACTAGGGGAAAAGTACGCATACCGTTGTAATCGGGCGAGTTTCTACTTTCAGATGCAACAGAAATTTTGCGGATTGGTCAATCCGTTCGCGAGATATGGCAGTTTGGAGGTAAGAAACGCTTGAGAAACTCAAAATTTTCGCAGTTCTGATGCTCGAAACGAACAACTAGAACGGCCTAGGGGAAAAGTACACATACCGTTGTAATCGGGCGAGTTACTACTTTCAGATGCGACAGAAATTTTGCGGATTGGTCAATTCCTTTCGCGAGATATGGCAGTTTGGAGGTAAGAAACGCTTGAGAAACTCAAAATTTTCGCAGTTCTAATGCTCGAAACGAATAACTAGAACGGTCTAGGGGAAAAGTACGCACACCGTTGTAATCGGGCGAGTTTCTACCTTCAGATGCAACAGAAATTTTGCGGATTGGTCAATCCGTTCGCGAGATATGGCAGTTTGGAAGTAAGAAACGCTTGAGAAGCTCAAAATTTTCGCAGTTCTGATGCTCGAAACGAATAACTAGAACGGCCTAGGGGAAAAGTACGCATACCGTTGTAATCGGGCGAGTTTCTACTTTCAGATGCAGCAGAAATTTTGCGGATTGGTCAATCCGTTCGCGAGATGTGGCAGTTTGTAGGTAAGAAACGCTTGAGAAACTCAAAATTTTCGCAGTTCTGATGCTCGAAACGAATAACTAGAACGGCCTAGGGGAAAAGTACGCATACCGTTGTAATCGGGCGAGTTTCTACCTTCAGATGCAAAAGAAATTTTGCGGATTGGTCAATCCGTTCGCGAGATGTGGCAGCTTGGAAGTAAGAAACGCTTGAGAAACTCAAAATTTTCGCAGTTCTGATGCTCGAAACGAATAACTAGAACGGCCTAGGGGAAAAGTACGCATACCGTTGTAATCGGGCGAGTTTCTACCTTCAGATGCAAAAGAAATTTTGCGGATTGGTCAATCCGTTCGCGAGATGTGGCAGCTTGGAAGTAAGAAACGCTTGAGAAACTCAAAATTTTCGCAGTTCTGATGCTCGAAACGAATAACTAGAACGGCCTAGGGGGAATGTACGCATACCGTTGTAATCGGGCGAGTTTCTACTTTCAGATGCAACAGAAATTTTGCGGATTGGTCAATCCGTTCGCGAGATGTGGCAGTTTGTAGGTAAGAAACGCTTGAGAAACTCAAAATTTTCGCAGTTCTGATGCTCGAAACGAATAACTAGAACGGCCTAGGGGAAAAGTACGTATACCGTTGTAATCGGGAGAGTTTCTACTTTCAGATGCAACAGAAATTTTGCGGATGGGTCAATCCGTTCGCGAGATATGGCAGTTTGGAGGTAAGAAACGCTTGAGAAACTCAAAATTTTCGCAGTTCTGGTGCTCGAAACGAATAACTAGAACGGCCTCGGTGAAAAGTACGTATACCGTTGTAATCGGGCGAGTTTCTACTTTCAGATGCAACAGAAATTTTGCGGATTGGTCGATCCGTTCGCGAGATGTGGCAGTTTGGAAGTAAGAAACGCTTGAGAAACTGAAAATTTTCGCAGTTCTGATGCTCGAAACGAATAACTAGAACGGCCTAGGGGAAAAGTACGCATACCGTTGTAATCGAGCGAGTTTCTACTTTCAGATGCAACAGAAATTTTGCGGATTGGTCAATCCGTTCGCGAGATATGGCAGTTTGGAGGTAAGAAACGCTTGAGAAACTCAACATTTTCGCAGTTCTGATACTCGAAACGAATAACTAGAACGGCCTAGGGGAAAAGTACGCATACTGTTGTAATCGGGCGAGTTTCTACTTTCAGATGCAACAGAAATTTTGCGGATTGGTCAATCCGTTCGCGAGATATGGCAGTTTGGAAGTAAGAAACGCTTGAGAAACTCAAAGTTTTCGCAGTTCTGATGCTCGAAACGAATAACTAGAACGGCCTAGGGGAAAGTACGCATACCGTTGTAATCGGGCGAGTTTCTACTTTCAGATGCAACAGAAATTTTGCGGATTGGTCAATCCGTGCGCGAGATATGGCAGTTTGGAGGTAAGAAACGCTTGAGAAACTCAAAATTTTCACAGTTCCGATGCTCGAAACGAATAACTAGAACGGCCCAGGGGAAAAGTACGCATACCGTTGTAATCGGGCGAGTTTCTACTTTCAGATGCAACAGAAATTTTGCGGATTGTTCAATCCGTTCGCGAGATATGGCAGTTTGGAGGTAAGAAACGATTGAGAAACTCAAAATTTTCGCAGTTCCGATGCTCGAAACGAATAACTAGAACGGCCCAGGGGAAAAGTACGCATACCGTTGTAATCGGGCGAGTTTCTACTTTCAGATGCAACAGAAATTTTGCGGATTGTTCAATCCGTTCGCGAGATATGGCAGTTTGGAGGTAAGAAACGATTGAGAAACTCAAAATTTTCGCAGTTCTGATGCTCGAAACGAATAACTAGAACGGCCTAGGGGAAAAGTACGCATACCGTTGTAATCGGGCGAGTTTCTACTTTCAGATGCAACAGAAATTTTGCGGATTGTTCAATCCGTTCGCGAGATATGGCAGTTTGGAGGTAAGAAACGATTGAGAAACTCAAAATTTTCGCAGTTCCGATGCTCGAAACGAATAACTAGAACGGCCCAGGGGAAAAGTACGCATACCGTTGTAATCGGGCGAGTTTCTACTTTCAGATGCAACAGAAATTTTGCGGATTGTTCAATCCGTTCGCGAGATATGGCAGTTTGGAGGTAAGAAACGATTGAGAAACTCAAAATTTTCGCAGTTCTGATGCTCGAAACGAATAACTAGAACGGCCTAGGGGAAAAGTACGCATCCAGTTGTAATCGGGCGAGTTTCTACTTTCAGATGCAACAGAAATTTTGCGGATTGGCCAATCCGTTCGCGAGATATGGCAGTTTGGAGGTAAGAAACGCTCGAGAAACTCAAAATTTTCGCAGTTCTGATGCTCGACAAGCATAACTAGAACGGCCTAGGGGAAAAGTACCTATACCGTTGTAATCGGGCGAGTTTCTACTTTCAGATGCAACAGAAATTTTGCGGATTGGTCAATCCGTTCGCGAGATGTGGCAGTTTGGAAGTAAGAAACGCTTGAGAAACTCTAAATTTTCGCAGTTCTGATGCTCGAAACGAATAACTAGAACGGCCTAGGGGGAATGTACGCATACCGTTGTAATCGGGCGAGTTTCTACTTTCAGATGCAACAGAAATTTTGCGGATTGGTCAATCCGTTCGCGAGATGTGGCAGTTTGTAGGTAAGAAACGCTTGAGAAACTCAAAATTTTCGCAGTTCTGATGCTCGAAACGAATAACTAGAACGGCCTAGGGGAAAAGTACGTATACCGTTGTAATCGGGAGAGTTTCTACTTTCAGATGCAACAGAAATTCTGCGGATGGGTCAATCCGTTCGCGAGATATGGCAGTTTGGAGGTAAGAAACGCTTGAGAAACTCAAAATTTTCGCAGTTCTGGTGCTCGAAACGAATAACTAGAACGGCCTCGGTGAAAAGTACGTATACCGTTGTAATCGGGCGAGTTTCTACTTTCAGATGCAACAGAAATTTTGCGGATTGGTCGATCCGTTCGCGAGATGTGGCAGTTTGGAAGTAAGAAACGCTTGAGAAACTGAAAATTTTCGCAGTTCTGATGCTCGAAACGAATAACTAGAACGGCCTAGGGGAAAAGTACGCATACCGTTGTAATCGAGCGAGTTTCTACTTTCAGATGCAACAGAAATTTTGGGGATTGGTCAATCCGTTCGCGAGATATGGCAGTTTGGAGGTAAGAAACGCTTGAGAAACTCAACATTTTCGCAGTTCTGATACTCGAAACGAATAACTAGAACGGCCTAGGGGAAAAGTACGCATACTGTTGTAATCGGGCGAGTTTCTACTTTCAGATGCAACAGAAATTTTGCGGATTGGTCAATCCGTTCGCGAGATATGGCAGTTTGGAAGTAAGAAACGCTTGAGAAACTCAAAGTTTTCGCAGTTCTGATGCTCGAAACGAATAACTAGAACGGCCTAGGGGAAAAGTACGCATACCGTTGTAATCGGGCGAGTTTCTACTTTCAGATGCAACAGAAATTTTGCGGATTGGTCAATCCGTGCGCGAGATATGGCAGTTTGGAGGTAAGAAACGCTTGAGAAACTCAAAATTTTCACAGTTCCGATGCTCGAAACGAATAACTAGAACGGCCCAGGGGAAAAGTACGCATACCGTTGTAATCGGGCGAGTTTCTACTTTCAGATGCAACAGAAATTTTGCGGATTGTTCAATCCGTTCGCGAGATATGGCAGTTTGGAGGTAAGAAACGATTGAGAAACTCAAAATTTTCGCAGTTCTGATGCTCGAAACGAATAACTAGAACGGACTAGGGGAAAAGTACGCATACCGTTGTAATCGGGCGAGTTTCTACTTTCAGATGCAACAGAAATTTTGCGGATTGGTCAATCCGTTCGCGAGATATGGCAGTTTGGAGGTAAGAAACGCTTGAGAAACTCAAAATTTTCGCAGTTCTGATGCTCGAATCGAACAACTAGAACGGCCTAGGGGAAAAGTACACATACCGTTGTAATCGGGCGAGTTACTACTTTCAGGTGCGACAGAAATTTTGCGGATTGGTCAATTCCTTTCGCGAGATATGGCAGTTTGGAGGTAAGAAACGCTTGAGAAACTCAAAATTTTCGCAGTTCTCATGCTCGAAACGAATAACTACAACGGCCTAGGGGAAAAGTACTCATACCGTTGTAATCGGGCTAGTTTCTACTTTCAGATGCAACAGAAATTTTGCGGATTGGTCAATCCGTTCGCGAGATATGGCAGTTTGGAGGTAAGAAACACTTGAGAAACTCAAAATTTTCGCAGTTCTGATGCTCGACAAGCATAACTAGAACGGTCTAGGGGAAAAGTACGCATACCGTTGTAATTGGGCGAGTTTCTACTTTCAGATGCAACAGAAATTTTGCGGATTGTTCAATCCGTTCGCGAGATATGGCAGTTTGGAGGTAAGAAACGCTTGAGAAACTCAACATTTTCGCAGTTCTGATGCTCGAAACGAATAACTAGAACGGCCTAGGGGAAAAATACGCATACTGTTGTAATCGGGCGAGTTTCTACTTTCAGATGCAACAGAAATTTTGCGGATTGGTCAATCCGTTCGCGAGATATGGCAGTTTGGAGGTAAGGAACGCTTGAGAAACTCAAAATTTTCGCAGTCCTGATGCTCGAAACGAGTAACTAGAACGGCCTAGGGGAAAAGTACACATACCGTTGTAATCGGGCGAGTTTCTACTTTCAGATGCAACGAAATTTTGCGGATTGGTCAATCCGTTCGCGAGATATGGCAGTTTGGAAGTAAGAAACGCTTGAGAAACTCAAAATTTTCGCAGTTCTGATGCTCGAAACTAATAACTAGAACGGCCTAGGGGAAAAGTACGCATACCGTTGTAATCGGGCGAGTTTCTACTTTCAGATGCAACAGAAATTTTGCGGATTGGTCAATCCGTTCGCGAGATATGGCAGTTTGGAGGTAAGAAACGCTTGAGAAACTCAAAATTTTCACAGTTCTGATGCTCGAAACGAATAACCAGAACGGCCTAGAGGAAAAGTACGCATAGTGCTGTAATCGGGCGAGTTTCTACTTTCAGATGCAACAGAAATTTTGCGGATTGGTCAATCCGTTCGCGAGATATGGCAGTTTGGAGGTAAGAAACGCTCTAGAAACTCAAAATTTTCGCAGTTCTGATGCTCGACAAGCATAACTAGAACGGCCTAGGGGAAAAGTACGCACACCGTTGTAATCGGGCGAGTTTCTACTTTCAGATGCAACAGAAATTTTGCGGATTGGTCAATCCGTTCGCGAGGTATGGCAGTTTGGAGGTAAGAAACGCTTGAGAAATTCAAAATTTTCGCAGTTCTGATGCTAGAAACGAATAACTAGAACGGACTAGGGGAAAAGTACGCATACAGTTGTAATCGGGCGAGTTTCTACTTTCAGATGCAACAGAAATTTTGCGGATTGGTCAATCCGTTCGCGAGATATGGCAGTTTGGAGGTAAGAAACGCTTGAGAATCTCAAAATTTTCGCAGTTCTGATGCTCGAAACGAACAACTAGAACGGCCTAGGGGAAAAGTACGCATACCGTTGTAATCGGGCGAGTTTCTGCTTTCAGATGCATCAGAAATTTTGCGGATTGGTCAATCCGTTCGCGATATGTGGCAGTTTGTAGGTAAGAAACGCTTGAGAAACTCAACATTTTCGCAGTTCTGATACTCGAAACGAATAACTAGAACGGCCTAGGGGAAAAGTACGCATACTGTTGTAATCGGGCGAGTTTCTACTTTCAGATGCAACAGAAATTTTGCGGATTGGTCAATCCGTTCGCGAGATATGGCAGTTTGGAAGTAAGAAACGCTTGAGAAACTCAAAGTTTTCGCAGTTCTGATGCTCGAAACGAATAACTAGAACGGCCTAGGGGAAAAGTACGCATACCGTTGTAATCGGGCGAGTTTCTACTTTCAGATGCAACAGAAATTTTGCGGATTGGTCAATCCGTGCGCGAGATATGGCAGTTTGGAGGTAAGAAACGCTTGAGAAACTCAAAATTTTCACAGTTCCGATGCTCGAAACGAATAACTAGAACGGCCCAGGGGAAAAGTACGCATACCGTTGTAATCGGGCGA
The DNA here is from genome assembly GCF_051014685.1 of Ptiloglossa arizonensis. Lineage (NCBI taxonomy): Eukaryota > Metazoa > Arthropoda > Insecta > Hymenoptera > Colletidae > Ptiloglossa > Ptiloglossa arizonensis. The sequence continues at coordinate 3,204,329 of NW_027478386.1, forward strand.
GTTTCTACTTTCAGATGCAACAGAAATTTTGCGGATTGTTCAATCCGTTCGCGAGATATGGCAGTTTGGAGGTAAGAAACGATTGAGAAACTCAAAATTTTCGCAGTTCTGATGCTCGAAACGAATAACTAGAACGGACTAGGGGAAAAGTACGCATACCGTTGTAATCGGGCGAGTTTCTACTTTCAGATGCAACAGAAATTTTGCGGATTGGTCAATCCGTTCGCGAGATATGGCAGTTTGGAGGTAAGAAACGCTTGAGAAACTCAAAATTTTCGCAGTTCTGATGCTCGAAACGAACAACTAGAACGGCCTAGGGGAAAAGTACACATACCGTTGTAATCGGGCGAGTTACTACTTTCAGATGCGACAGAAATTTTGCGGATTGGTCAATTCCTTTCGCGAGATATGGCAGTTTGGAGGTAAGAAACGCTTGAGAAACTCAAAATTTTCGCAGTTCTCATGCTCGAAACGAATAACTACAACGGCCTAGGGGAAAAGTACTCATACCGTTGTAATCGGGCTAGTTTCTACTTTCAGATGCAACAGAAATTTTGCGGATTGGTCAATCCGTTCGCGAGATATGGCAGTTTGGAGGTAAGAAACACTTGAGAAACTCAAAATTTTCGCAGTTCTGATGCTCGACAAGCATAACTAGAACGGTCTAGGGGAAAAGTACGCATACCGTTGTAATTGGGCGAGTTTCTACTTTCAGATGCAACAGAAATTTTGCGGATTGTTCAATCCGTTCGCGAGATATGGCAGTTTGGAGGTAAGAAACGCTTGAGAAACTCAACATTTTCGCAGTTCTGATGCTCGAAACGAATAACTAGAACGGCCTAGGGGAAAAATACGCATACTGTTGTAATCGGGCGAGTTTCTACTTTCAGATGCAACAGAAATTTTGCGGATTGGTCAATCCGTTCGCGAGATATGGCAGTTTGGAGGTAAGGAACGCTTGAGAAACTCAAAATTTTCGCAGTCCTGATGCTCGAAACGAGTAACTAGAACGGCCTAGGGGAAAAGTACACATACCGTTGTAATCGGGCGAGTTTCTACTTTCAGATGCAACGAAATTTTGCGGATTGGTCAATCCGTTCGCGAGATATGGCAGTTTGGAGGTAAGAAACGCTTGAGAAACTCAAAATTTTCGCAGTTCTGATGCTCGAAACTAATAACTAGAACGGCCTAGGGGAAAAGTACGCATACCGTTGTAATCGGGCGAGTTTCTACTTTCAGATGCAACAGAAATTTTGCGGATTGGTCAATCCGTTCGCGAGATATGGCAGTTTGGAGGTAAGAAACGCTTGAGAAACTCAAAATTTTCACAGTTCTGATGCTCGAAACGAATAACCAGAACGGCCTAGAGGAAAAGTACGCATAGTGCTGTAATCGGGCGAGTTTCTACTTTCAGATGCAACAGAAATTTTGCGGATTGGTCAATCCGTTCGCGAGATATGGCAGTTTGGAGGTAAGAAACGCTCTAGAAACTCAAAATTTTCGCAGTTCTGATGCTCGACAAGCATAACTAGAACGGCCTAGGGGAAAAGTACGCACACCGTTGTAATCGGGCGAGTTTCTACTTTCAGATGCAACAGAAATTTTGCGGATTGGTCAATCCGTTCGCGAGGTATGGCAGTTTGGAGGTAAGAAACGCTTGAGAAATTCAAAATTTTCGCAGTTCTGATGCTAGAAACGAATAACTAGAACGGACTAGGGGAAAAGTACGCATACAGTTGTAATCGGGCGAGCTTCTACTTTCAGATGCAACAGAAATTTTGCGGATTGGTCAATCCGTTCGCGAGATATGGCAGTTTGGAGGTAAGAAACGCTTGAGAATCTCAAAATTTTCGCAGTTCTGATGCTCGAAACGAACAACTAGAACGGCCTAGGGGAAAAGTACGCATACCGTTGTAATCGGGCGAGTTTCTGCTTTCAGATGCATCAGAAATTTTGCGGATTGGTCAATCCGTTCGCGATATGTGGCAGTTTGTAGGTAAGAAACGCTTGAGAAACTCAAAATTTTCGCAGTTCTGATGCTGGAAACGAATAACTAGAACGGCCTAGGGGAAAAGTACGCATACCGTTGTAATCGGGCGAGTTTCTACCTTCAGATGCAACAGAAATTTTGCGGATTGGTCAATCCGTTCGCGAGATATGGCAGTTTGGAAGTAAGAAACGCTTGAGAAACTCAAAATTTTCGCAGTTCTGATGCTCGAAACGAATAACTAGAACGGCCTAGGGGAAAAGTACGCATACCGTTGTAATCGGGCGAGTTTCTACTTTCAGATGCAACAGAAATTTTGCGGATTGGTCAATCCGTTCGCGAGATGTGGCAGTTTGTATGTAAGAAACGCTTGATAAACTCAAAATTTTCGCAGTTCTAATGCTCGAAACGAATAACTAGAACGGTCTAGGGGAAAAGTACGCACACCGTTGTAATCGGGCGAGTTTCTACCTTCAGATGCAACAGAAATTTTGCGGATTGGTCAATCCGTTCGCGAGATATGGCAGTTTGGAAGTAAGAAACGCTTGAGAAGCTCAAAATTTTCGCATTTCTGATGCTCGAAACGAATAACTAGAACGGCCTAGGGGAAAAGTACGCATACCGTTGTAATCGGGCGAGTTTCTACTTTCAGATGCAGCAGAAATTTTGCGGATTGGTCAATCCGTTCGCGAGATGTGGCAGTTTGTAGGTAAGAAACGCTTGAGAAACTCAAAATTTTCGCAGTTCTGATGCTCGAAACGAATAACTAGAACGGCCTAGGGGAAAAGTACGCATACCGTTGTAATCGGGCGAGTTTCTACCTTCAGATGCAAAAGAAATTTTGCGGATTGGTCAATCCGTTCGCGAGATGTGGCAGCTTGGAAGTAAGAAACGCTTGAGAAACTCAAAATTTTCGCAGTTCTGATGCTCGAAACGAATAACTAGAACGGCCTAGGGGAAAAGTACGCATCCAGTTGTAATCGGGCGAGTTTCTACTTTCAGATGCAACAGAAATTTTGCGGATTGGTCAATCCGTTCGCGAGATATGGCAGTTTGGAGGTAAGAAACGCTTGAGAAACTCAAAATTTTCGCAGTTCTGATGCTCGAAACGAACAACTAGAACGGCCTAGGGGAAAAGTACACATACCGTTGTAATCGGGCGAGTTACTACTTTCAGATGCGACAGAAATTTTGCGGATTGGTCAATTCCTTTCGCGAGATATGGCAGTTTGGAGGTAAGAAACGCTTGAGAAACTCAAAATTTTCGCAGTTCTCATGCTCGAAACGAATAACTACAACGGCCTAGGGGAAAAGTACTCATACCGTTGTAATCGGGCTAGTTTCTACTTTCAGATGCCACAGAAATTTTGCGGATTGGTCAATCCGTTCGCGAGATATGGCAGTTTGGAGGTAAGAAACACTTGAGAAACTCAAAATTTTCGCAGTTCTGATGCTCGACAAGCATAACTAGAACGGTCTAGGGGAAAAGTACGCATACCGTTGTAATTGGGCGAGTTTCTACTTTCAGATGCAACAGAAATTTTGCGGATTGGTCAATCCGTTCGCGAGATATGGCAGTTTGGAGGTAAGAAACGCTTGAGAATCTCAAAATTTTCGCAGTTCTGATGCTCGAAACGAACAACTAGAACGGCCTAGGGGAAAAGTACACATACCGTTGTAATCGGGCGAGTTACTACTTTCAGATGCAACAGAAATTTTGCGGATTGGTCAATCCGTTCGCGAGATATGGCAGTTTGGATGTAAGAAACGCTTGAGAAACTCAAAATTTTCGCAGTTCTCATGCTCGAAACGAATAACTACAACGGCCTAGGGGAAAAGTATGCATACCGCTGTAATCGGGCTAGTTTCTACTTTCAGATGCAACAGAAATTTTGCGGATTGGTCAATCCGTTCGCGAGATATGTCAGTTTGGAGGTAAGAAACGCTCGAGAAACTCAAAATTTTCGCAGTTCTGATGCTCGACAAGCATAACTAGAACGGCCTAGGGGAAAAGTACGCACACCGTTGTAATCGGGCGAGTTTCTACTTTCAGATGCAACAGAAATTTTGCGGATTGGTCAATCCGTTCGCGAGATATGGCAGTTTGGAGGTAAGAAACGCTTGAGAAACTCAAAATTTTCGCAGTTCTGATGCTAGAAACGAATAACTAGAACGGACTAGGGGAAAAGTACGCATACAGTTGTAATCGGGCGAGTTTCTACTTTCAGATGCAACAGAAATTTTGCGGATTGGTCAATCCATTCGCGAGATATGGCAGTTTGTAGGTAAGAAACGCTTGAGAAACTCAAAATTTTCACAGTTCTAATGCTCGAAACGAATAACCAGAACGGCCTAGAGGAAAAGTACGCATACAGTTGTAATCGAGCGAGTTTCTACTTTCAGATGCAACAGAAATTTTGCGGGTTGGTCAATCCGTTCGCGAGATATGGCAGTTTGGAGGTAAGAAACGCTTGAGAAACTCAAAATTTTCGCAGTTCTGATGCTAGAAACGAATAACTAGAACGGACTAGGGGAAAAGTACGCATACAGTTGTAATCGGGCGAGTTTCTACTTTCAGATGCAACAGAAATTTTGCGGATTGGTCAATCCGTTCGCGAGATATGGCAGTTTGGAGGTAAGAAACGCTTGAGAAACTCAAAATTTTCGCAGTTCTCATGCTCGAAACGAATGACTACAACGGACTAGGGGAAAAGTACGCATAGTGTTGTAATCGGGCGAGTTTCTACTTTCAGATGCAACAGAAATTTTGCGGATTGGTCAATCCGTTCGCGAGATGTGGCAGTTTGTAGGTAAGAAACGCTTGAGAAACTCAAAATTTTCGCAGTTCTGATGCTCGAAACGAATAACTAGAACGGCCTAGGGGAAAAGTACGCATACCGTTGTAATCGGGCGAGTTTCTACCTTCAGATGCAACAGAAATTTTGCGGATTGGTCAATCCGTTCGCGAGATGTGGCAGTTTGGAAGTAAGAAACGCTTGAGAAACTCAAAATTTTCGCAGTTCTGATGCTCGAAACGAATAACTAGAACGGCCTAGTTGAAAAGTACGCATAACGTTGTAATCGGGCGAGTTTCTACTTTCAGATGCAACAGAAATTTTGCGGATTGGTCAATCCGTTCGCGAGATATGGCAGTTTGGAGGTAAGAAACGCTTGAGAAACTCAAAATTTTCGCAGTTCTGATGCTCGAAACGAATAACTAGAACGGCCTCGGTGAAAAGTACGTATACCGTTGAAATCGGGCGAGTTTCTACTTTCAGATGCAACAGAAATTTTGCGGATTGGTCAATCCGTTCGCGAGATATGGCAGTTTGGAGGTAAGAAACGCTTGAGAAACTCAAAATTTTCACAGTTCTGATGCTCGAAACGAACAACTAGAACGGCATAGGGGAAAAGTACACATACCGTTGTAATCGGGCGAGTTACTACTTTCAGATGCAACAGAAATTTTGCGGATTGGTGAATCCGTTCGCGAGATATGGCAGTTTGGAGGTATGTAACGCTTGAGAAACTCAAAATTTTCGCAGTTCTCATGCTCGAAACGAATAACTACAACGGCCTAGGGGAAAAGTACGCATACCGTTGTAATGGGGCGAGTTTCTACTTTCAGATGCAACAGAAATTTTGCGGATTGGTCAATCCGTTCGCGAGATATGGCAGTTTGGAGGTAAGCAACGCTTGAGAAACTCAAAATTTTCGCAGTTCTGTTGCTCGAAACGAATAACTAGAACGGCCTAGGGGAAAAGTCCGCATACAGTTGTAATCGGGCGAGTTTCTACTTTCAGATGCAACAGAAATTTTGCGGATTGGTCAATCCGTTCGCGAGATATGGCAGTTTGGAGGTAAGAAACGCTTGAGAAACTCAAAATTTTCGCAGTTCTGATGCTCGACAAGCATAACTAGAACGGCCTAGGGGAAAAGTACGCATACCGTTGTAATCGGGCGAGTTTCTACTTTCAGATGCAACGGAAATTTTGCGGATTGGTCAATCCGTTCGCGAGATATGGCAGTTTGGAGGTAAGAAACGCTTGAGAAACTCAAAATTTTCGCAGTTCTCATGCTCGAAACGAATAACTAGAACGGACTAGGGGAAAAGGACGCATACCCTTGTAATCGTGCGAGTTTCTACTTTCAGATGCAACAGAAATTTTGCGGATTGGTCAAACCTTTCGCGAGATATGGCAGTTTGGAGGTAAGAAACGCTTGAGAAACTCCAAATTTTCGCAGTTCTGATGCTCGAAACGAATAACTAGAACGGCCTAGGGGAAAAGTACGCATACCGTTGTAATCGGGCGAGTTTCTACTTTCAGATGCAACAGAAATTTTGCGGATTGGTCAATCCGTTCGCGAGATATGGCAGTTTGTAGGTAAGAAACGCTTGAGAAACTCAAAATTTTCGCAGTTCTGATGCTCGAAACGAATAACTAGGACGGCCTAGGGGAAAAGTACGCATACCGTTGTAATCGGGCGGGTTTCTACTTTCAGATGCAACAGAAATTTTGCGGATTGGTCAATCCGTTCGCGAGATATGACAGTTTGGAAGTAAGAAACGCTTGAGAAACTCAAAATTTTCGCAATTCTGATGCTCGAAACGAATAACTAGGGCGGCCTAGGGGAGAAGTACGCATACCGTTGTAATCGGGCGAGTTTCTACTTTCAGATGCAACAGAAATTTTGCGGATTGGTCAATCCGTGCGCGAGATATGGCAGTTTGGAGGTAAGAAACGCTTGAGAAACTCAAAATTTTCACAGTTCCGATGCTCGAAACGAATAACTAGAACGGCCCAGGGGAAAAGTACGCATACCGTTGTAATCGGGCGAGTTTCTACTTTCAGATGCAACAGAAATTTTGCGGATTGTTCAATCCGTTCGCGAGATATGGCAGTTTGGAGGTAAGAAACGATTGAGAAACTCAAAATTTTCGCAGTTCTGATGCTCGAAACGAATAACTAGAACGGACTAGGGGAAAAGTACGCATACCGTTGTAATCGGGCGAGTTTCTACTTTCAGATGCAACAGAAATTTTGCGGATTGGTCAATCCGTTCGCGAGATATGGCAGTTTGGAGGTAAGAAACGCTTGAGAAACTCAAAATTTTCGCAGTTCTGATGCTCGAAACGAACAACTAGAACGGCCTAGGGGAAAAGTACACATACCGTTGTAATCGGGCGAGTTACTACTTTCAGATGCGACAGAAATTTTGCGGATTGGTCAATTCCTTTCGCGAGATATGGCAGTTTGGAGGTAAGAAACGCTTGAGAAACTCAAAATTTTCGCAGTTCTCATGCTCGAAACGAATAACTACAACGGCCTAGGGGAAAAGTACTCATACCGTTGTAATCGGGCTAGTTTCTACTTTCAGATGCAACAGAAATTTTGCGGATTGGTCAATCCGTTCGCGAGATATGGCAGTTTGGAGGTAAGAAACACTTGAGAAACTCAAAATTTTCGCAGTTCTGATGCTCGACAAGCATAACTAGAACGGTCTAGGGGAAAAGTACGCATACCGTTGTAATTGGGCGAGTTTCTACTTTCAGATGCAACAGAAATTTTGCGGATTGTTCAATCCGTTCGCGAGATATGGCAGTTTGGAGGTAAGAAACGCTTGAGAAACTCAACATTTTCGCAGTTCTGATGCTCGAAACGAATAACTAGAACGGCCTAGGGGAAAAATACGCATACTGTTGTAATCGGGCGAGTTTCTACTTTCAGATGCAACAGAAATTTTGCGGATTGGTCAATCCGTTCGCGAGATATGGCAGTTTGGAGGTAAGGAACGCTTGAGAAACTCAAAATTTTCGCAGTCCTGATGCTCGAAACGAGTAACTAGAACGGCCTAGGGGAAAAGTACACATACCGTTGTAATCGGGCGAGTTTCTACTTTCAGATGCAACGAAATTTTGCGGATTGGTCAATCCGTTCGCGAGATATGGCAGTTTGGAGGTAAGAAACGCTTGAGAAACTCAAAATTTTCGCAGTTCTGATGCTCGAAACTAATAACTAGAACGGCCTAGGGGAAAAGTACGCATACCGTTGTAATCGGGCGAGTTTCTACTTTCAGATGCAACAGAAATTTTGCGGATTGGTCAATCCGTTCGCGAGATATGGCAGTTTGGAGGTAAGAAACGCTTGAGAAACTCAAAATTTTCACAGTTCTGATGCTCGAAACGAATAACCAGAACGGCCTAGAGGAAAAGTACGCATAGTGCTGTAATCGGGCGAGTTTCTACTTTCAGATGCAACAGAAATTTTGCGGATTGGTCAATCCGTTCGCGAGATATGGCAGTTTGGAGGTAAGAAACGCTCTAGAAACTCAAAATTTTCGCAGTTCTGATGCTCGACAAGCATAACTAGAACGGCCTAGGGGAAAAGTACGCACACCGTTGTAATCGGGCGAGTTTCTACTTTCAGATGCAACAGAAATTTTGCGGATTGGTCAATCCGTTCGCGAGGTATGGCAGTTTGGAGGTAAGAAACGCTTGAGAAATTCAAAATTTTCGCAGTTCTGATGCTAGAAACGAATAACTAGAACGGACTAGGGGAAAAGTACGCATACAGTTGTAATCGGGCGAGCTTCTACTTTCAGATGCAACAGAAATTTTGCGGATTGGTCAATCCGTTCGCGAGATATGGCAGTTTGGAGGTAAGAAACGCTTGAGAATCTCAAAATTTTCGCAGTTCTGATGCTCGAAACGAACAACTAGAACGGCCTAGGGGAAAAGTACGCATACCGTTGTAATCGGGCGAGTTTCTGCTTTCAGATGCATCAGAAATTTTGCGGATTGGTCAATCCGTTCGCGATATGTGGCAGTTTGTAGGTAAGAAACGCTTGAGAAACTCAAAATTTTCGCAGTTCTGATGCTGGAAACGAATAACTAGAACGGCCTAGGGGAAAAGTACGCATACCGTTGTAATCGGGCGAGTTTCTACCTTCAGATGCAACAGAAATTTTGCGGATTGGTCAATCCGTTCGCGAGATATGGCAGTTTGGAAGTAAGAAACGCTTGAGAAACTCAAAATTTTCGCAGTTCTGATGCTCGAAACGAATAACTAGAACGGCCTAGGGGAAAAGTACGCATACCGTTGTAATCGGGCGAGTTTCTACTTTCAGATGCAACAGAAATTTTGCGGATTGGTCAATCCGTTCGCGAGATGTGGCAGTTTGTATGTAAGAAACGCTTGATAAACTCAAAATTTTCGCAGTTCTAATGCTCGAAACGAATAACTAGAACGGTCTAGGGGAAAAGTACGCACACCGTTGTAATCGGGCGAGTTTCTACCTTCAGATGCAACAGAAATTTTGCGGATTGGTCAATCCGTTCGCGAGATATGGCAGTTTGGAAGTAAGAAACGCTTGAGAAGCTCAAAATTTTCGCATTTCTGATGCTCGAAACGAATAACTAGAACGGCCTAGGGGAAAAGTACGCATACCGTTGTAATCGGGCGAGTTTCTACTTTCAGATGCAGCAGAAATTTTGCGGATTGGTCAATCCGTTCGCGAGATGTGGCAGTTTGTAGGTAAGAAACGCTTGAGAAACTCAAAATTTTCGCAGTTCTGATGCTCGAAACGAATAACTAGAACGGCCTAGGGGAAAAGTACGCATACCGTTGTAATCGGGCGAGTTTCTACCTTCAGATGCAAAAGAAATTTTGCGGATTGGTCAATCCGTTCGCGAGATGTGGCAGCTTGGAAGTAAGAAACGCTTGAGAAACTCAAAATTTTCGCAGTTCTGATGCTCGAAACGAATAACTAGAACGGCCTAGGGGAAAAGTACGCATCCAGTTGTAATCGGGCGAGTTTCTACTTTCAGATGCAACAGAAATTTTGCGGATTGGTCAATCCGTTCGCGAGATATGGCAGTTTGGAGGTAAGAAACGCTTGAGAAACTCAAAATTTTCGCAGTTCTGATGCTCGAAACGAACAACTAGAACGGCCTAGGGGAAAAGTACACATACCGTTGTAATCGGGCGAGTTACTACTTTCAGATGCGACAGAAATTTTGCGGATTGGTCAATTCCTTTCGCGAGATATGGCAGTTTGGAGGTAAGAAACGCTTGAGAAACTCAAAATTTTCGCAGTTCTCATGCTCGAAACGAATAACTACAACGGCCTAGGGGAAAAGTACTCATACCGTTGTAATCGGGCTAGTTTCTACTTTCAGATGCCACAGAAATTTTGCGGATTGGTCAATCCGTTCGCGAGATATGGCAGTTTGGAGGTAAGAAACACTTGAGAAACTCAAAATTTTCGCAGTTCTGATGCTCGACAAGCATAACTAGAACGGTCTAGGGGAAAAGTACGCATACCGTTGTAATTGGGCGAGTTTCTACTTTCAGATGCAACAGAAATTTTGCGGATTGGTCAATCCGTTCGCGAGATATGGCAGTTTGGAGGTAAGAAACGCTTGAGAATCTCAAAATTTTCGCAGTTCTGATGCTCGAAACGAACAACTAGAACGGCCTAGGGGAAAAGTACACATACCGTTGTAATCGGGCGAGTTACTACTTTCAGATGCAACAGAAATTTTGCGGATTGGTCAATCCGTTCGCGAGATATGGCAGTTTGGATGTAAGAAACGCTTGAGAAACTCAAAATTTTCGCAGTTCTCATGCTCGAAACGAATAACTACAACGGCCTAGGGGAAAAGTATGCATACCGCTGTAATCGGGCTAGTTTCTACTTTCAGATGCAACAGAAATTTTGCGGATTGGTCAATCCGTTCGCGAGATATGTCAGTTTGGAGGTAAGAAACGCTCGAGAAACTCAAAATTTTCGCAGTTCTGATGCTCGACAAGCATAACTAGAACGGCCTAGGGGAAAAGTACGCACACCGTTGTAATCGGGCGAGTTTCTACTTTCAGATGCAACAGAAATTTTGCGGATTGGTCAATCCGTTCGCGAGATATGGCAGTTTGGAGGTAAGAAACGCTTGAGAAACTCAAAATTTTCGCAGTTCTGATGCTAGAAACGAATAACTAGAACGGACTAGGGGAAAAGTACGCATACAGTTGTAATCGGGCGAGTTTCTACTTTCAGATGCAACAGAAATTT